>NW_026947541.1:1298333-2596666 GCF_034190915.1 Cavia porcellus | reverse complement strand
ACCCCGTGATGTTTTTGTCACTCCTACTAGTGAATGTAATGTAACACACACCCATACAATGCGCACCACCCCGTGATGTTTTTCTCACTCCTACTAGTGAATCTAATGTAACACACACCCATACAATGCGCACCACCCCGTGATGTTTTTCTCACTCCTACTAGTGAATGTAATGTAACACACACCCATACAATGCGCACCACCCCGTGATGTTTTTCTCACTCCTACTAGTGAATGTAATATAACACACACCCATACAATGCGCACCACCCCGTGATGTTTTTCTCACTCCTACTAGTGAATGTAATGTAACACACACCCATACAATGCGCACCACCCCGTGATGTTTTTCTCACTCCTACTAGTGAATGTAATGTAACACACACCCATACAATGCGCACCACCCCGTGATGTTTTTGTCACTCCTACTAGTGAATGTAATGTAACACACACCCATACAATGCGCACCACCCCGTGATGTTTTTCTCACTCCTACTAGTGAATCTAATGTAACACACACCCATACAATGCGCACCACCCCGTGATGTTTTTCTCACTCCTACTAGTGAATGTAATGTAACACACACCCATACAATGCGCACCACCCCGTGATGATTTTCTCACTCCTACCAGTGATTCTAATGTAACAAACACCAATACAATGCGCACCACCCCGTGATGTTTTTCTCACTCCTACCAGTGAATGTAATGTAACACACACCCATACAATGCGCACCACCCCGTGATGTTTTTCTCACTCCTACCAGTGAATCTAATGTAACACACACCCATACAATGCGCACCACCCCGTGATGTTTTTCTCACTCCTACTAGTGAATCTAATGTAACACACACCCATACAATGCGCACCACC
Source organism: Cavia porcellus (assembly GCF_034190915.1). Lineage (NCBI taxonomy): Eukaryota > Metazoa > Chordata > Mammalia > Rodentia > Caviidae > Cavia > Cavia porcellus. Next base: position 2,595,792 of record NW_026947541.1, on the reverse strand, counting down.
CCGTGATGTTTTTCTCACTCCTACTAGTGAATGTAATGTAACACACACCCATACAATGCGCACCACCCCGTGATGATTTTCTCACTCCTACTAGTGAATCTAATGTAACAAACACCCATACAATGCGCACCACCCCGTGATGTTTTTCTCACTCCTACTAGTGAATGTAATGTAACACACACCCATACAATGCGCACCACCCCGTGATGTTTTTCTCACTCCTACTAGTGAATGTAATGTAACACACACCCATACAATGCGCACCACCCCGTGATGTTTTCCTCACTCCTACTAGTGAATCTAATGTAACACATACCTATACAATGCGCACCACCCCGTGATGTTTTTGTCACTCCTACTAGTGAATGTAATGTAACAGTCACCCATACAATGCGCACCACCCCGTGATGTTTTTCTCACTCCTACTAGTGAATGTAATGTAACACACACCCATACAATGCGCACCACCCCGTGATGTTTTTCTCACTCCTACTAGTGAATGTAATGTAACACACACCCATACAATGCGCACCACCCCGTGATGTTTTTCTCACTGCTACTAGTGAATCTAATGTAACACACACCCATACAATGCGCACCACCCCGTGATGTTTTTCTCACTCCTACTAGTGAATGTAATGTAACACACACCCATAAAATGCGCACCACCCCGTGATGTTTTTCTCACTCCTACTAGTGAATGTAATGTAACACACACCCATACAATGCGCACCACCCCGTGATGTTTTTCTCACTCCTACTAGTGAATGTAATGTAACACACACCCATGCAATGCCCACAACCCCGTGATGTTTTTCTCACTCCTACTAGTGAATGTAATGTAACACACACCCATACAATGCGCACCACCCTGTGATGTTTTTCTCACTCCTACTAGTGAATGAAATGTAACACACACCCATACAATGCGCACCACCCCATGATGATTTTCTCACTCCTACTAGTGAATCTAATGTAACAAACACCCATACAATGCGCACCACCCCGTGATGTTTTTCTCACTCCTACCAGTGAATGTAATGTAACACACATCCATACAATGCGCACCACCCCGTGATGTTTTTCTCACTCCTACCAGTGAATCTAATGTAACACACACCCATACATTGCGCACCACACCGTGATGTTTTTCTCACTCCTACTAGTGAATGTAATGTAACACACACCCATACAATGCGCACCAACCCATGATGATTTTCTCACTCCTACTAGTGAATCTAATGTAACAAATACCCATACAAGGCGCACCACCCCGTGATGTTTTTCTCACTCCTACTAGTGAATGTAATGTAACACACACCCATACAATGCGCACCACCCCGTGATGTTTTTCTCACTCCTACTAGTGAATGTAATGTAACACACACCCATACAAAGCGCACCACCACGTGATGTTTTCCTCACTCCTACTAGTGAATCTAATGTAACACACACCCATACAATGCGCACCACCCCATGATGTATTCGTCACTCCTATTAGTGAATGTAATGTAACAGACACCCATGCAATGCGCACCACCCCGTGATGTTTTTCTCACTCCTACTAGTGAATGTAATGTAACACACACCCATACAATGCGCACCACCCCGTGATGTTTTTCTCACTCCTACTAGTGAATGTAATGTAACACACACCCATACAATGCGCACCACCCCGTGATGATTTTCTCACTCCTACTAGTGAATCTAATGTAAAAAACACCCATACAATGCGCACCACCCCGTGATGTTTTTCTCACTCCTACTAGTGAATGTAATGTAACACACACCCATACAATGCGCACCACCCCATGATGTTTTTCTCACTCCTACTAGTGAATGTAATGTAACACACACCCATACAATGCACACCATCCCGTGATGTTTTTCTCACTTCTACTAGTGAATGTAATGTAAAACACACGCATACAATGCGCACCACCCCGTGATGATTTTCTCACTCCTACTAGTGAATCTAATGTAACAAATACCCATACAATGCACAGCACCCCGTGATGTTTTTCTCACTCCTACTAGTGAATGTAATGTAACACACACCCATACAATGCGCACCACCCCGTGATGTTTTTCTCACTCCTACTAGTGAATGTAATGTAACACACACCCATACAATGCGCACCACCCCGTGATGTTTTTGTCACTCCTACTAGTGAATGTAATGTAACAGACACCCATACAATGCGCACCACCCCGTGATGTTTTTGTCACTCCTACTAGTGAATCTAATGTAACACACACCCATACAATGCGCACCACCCCGTGATGTTTTTCTCACTCCTACTAGTGAATGTAATGTAACACACACCCATACAATGCGCACCACCCCGTGATGTTTTTCTCACTCCTACTAGTGAATGTAATGTAACACACACCCATACAATGCGCACCACCCCGTGATGTTTTTCTCACTCCTACTAGTGAATGTAATGTAACACACAGCCATACAATGCGCACCACCCCGTGATGTTTTCGTCACTCCTACTAGTGAATGTAATGTAACAGACACCCATACAATGCGCACCACCCCGTGATGTTTTTGTCACTCCTACTAGTGAATGTAATGTAACACACACCCATACAATGCGCACCACCCCGTGATGTTTTTCTCACTCCTACTAGTGAATGTAATGTAACACACACCCATACAATGCGCACCACCCCGTGATGATTTTCTCACTCCTACTAGTGAATCTAATGTAACAAACACCCATACAATGCGCACCACCCCGTGATGTTTTTCTCACTCCTACTAGTGAATGTAATGTAACACACACATACAATGCGCACCACCCCGTGATGTTTTTCTCACTCCTACTAGTGAATGTAATGTAACACACACCCATACAATGCGCACCATCCCGTGATGATTTTCTCACTTCTACCAGTGAATGTAATGTAAAACACACCCATACAATGCGCACCAAACCGTGATGATTTTCTCACTCCTACTAGTGAATCTAATGTAACAAATACCCATACAATGCGCAGCAGCCCGTGATGTTTTTCTCACTCCTACTAGTGAATGTAATGTAACACACACCCATACAATGCGCACCACCCCGTGATGTTTTTCTCACTTCTACTAGTGAATGTTATATAACACACACCCATACAATGCGCACCACCCCGTGATGTTTTTGTCACTCCTACTAGTGAATGTAATGTAACAGACAACCATACAATGCGCACCACCCCGTGATGTTTTTGTCACTCCTACTAGTGAATCTAATGTAACACACACCCATACAATGCGCACCACCACGTGATGTTTTTCTCACTCCTACTAGTGAATGTAATGTAACACACACCCATACAATGCGCACGACCCCGTGATGTTTTTCTCACTCCTACTAGTGAATGTAATGTAACACACACCCATACAATGCGCACCACCCCGTGATGTTTTTCTCACTCCTACTAGTGAATGTAATGTAACACACACCCATACAATGTGCACCACCCCATGATGATTTTCTCACTCCTACTAGTGAATCTAATGTAACAGACAGCCATACAATGCGCACCACCCCGTGATGTTTTTCTCACTCCTACTAGTGAATGTAATGTAACACACACCCATACAATGCGCACCACCCCGTGATGATTTTCTCACTCCTACTAGTGAATACTAATGTAACACACACCCATACAATGCGCACCACCCCATGATGTTTTTCTCACTCCTACTAGTGAATGTAATGTAACACACACCCATACAATGCACACCATCCCGTGATGTTTTTCTCACTTCTACTAGTGAATGTAATGTAAAACACACGCATACAATGCGCACCAACCCGTGATGATTTTCTCACTCCTACTAGTGAATCTAATGTAACAAACACCCATACAATGCGCACCACCCCGTGATGTTTTTCTCACTCCTACTAGTGAATGTAATGTAACACACACCCATACAATGCGCACCACCCCGTGATGTTTTTCTCACTCCTACTAGTGAATGTAATGTAACACACACCCATACAATGCGCACCACCCCGTGATGTTTTTCTCACTCCTACTAGTGAATGTAATGTAACACACACCCATACAATGCGCACCACCCCGTGATGTTTTTCTCACTCCTACTAGTGAATGTAATGTAACACACAGCCATACAATGCGCATCACCCCGTGATGTTTTCGTCACTCCTACTAGTGAATGTAATGTAACAGACACCCATACAATGCGCACCACCCCGTGATGTTTTTCTCACTCCTACTAGTGAATGTAATGTAACACACACCCATACAATGCGCACCACCCCGTGATGTTTTTCTCACTCCTACTAGTGAATGTAATGTAACACACACCCATACAATGCGCACCACCCCGTGATGATTTTCTCACTCCTACTAGTGAATCTAATGTAACAAACACCCATACAATGCGCACCACCCCGTGATGTTTTTCTCACTCCTACTAGTGAATGTAATGTAACACACACCCATACAATGCACACCATCCCGTGATGTATTTCTCACTTCTACCAGTGAATGTAATGTAAAACACACCCATACAATGCGCACCACCCCGTGATGATTTTCTCACTCCTACTAGTGAATCTAATGTAACAAATACCCATACAATGCGCAGCACCCCGTGATGTTTTTCTCACTCCTACTAGTGAATGTAATGTAACACACACCCATACAATGCGCACCACCCCGTGATGTTTTTCTCACTTCTACTAGTGAATGTAATATAACACACACCCATACAATGCGCACCACCCCGTGATGTTTTGTCACTCCTACTAGTGAATGTAATGTAACAGACAACCATACAATGCGCACCACCCCGTGATGTTTTTGTCACTCCTACTAGTGAATCTAATGTAACACACACCCATACAATGCGCACCACCACGTGATGTTTTTCTCACTCCTACTAGTGAATGTAATGTAACACACACCCATACAATGCGCACGACCCCGTGATGTTTTTCTCACTCCTACTAGTGAATGTAATGTAACACACACCCATACAATGCGCACCACCCCGTGATGTTTTTCTCACTCCTACTAGTGAATGTAATGTAACACACACCCATACAATGCGCACCACCCCATGATGATTTTCTCACTCCTACTAGTGAATCTAATGTAACACACAGCCATACAATGCGCACCACCCCGTGATGTTTTTCTCACTCCTAATAGTGAATGTAATGTAACACACACCCATACAATGCGCACCACCCCGTGATGTTTTTCTCACTCCTACTAGTGAATGTAATGTAACACACACCCATACAATGCGCACCACCCCGTGATGATTTTCTCACTCCTACTAGTGAATCTAATGTAACAAACACCCATACAATGCGCACCACCCCGTGATGTTTTTCTCACTCCTACCAGTGAATGTAATGTAACACACATCCATACAATGCGCACCACCCCGTGATGTTTTTCTCACTCCTACCAGTGAATCTAATGTAACACACACCCATACAATGCGCACCACACCGTGATGTTTTTCTCACTCCTACTAGTGAATGTAATGTAACACACACCCATACAATGCGCACCAACCCATGATGATTTTCTCACTCCTACTAGTGAATCTAATGTAACAAATACCCATACAAGGCGCACCACCCCGTGATGTTTTTCTCACTCCTACTAGTGAATGTAATGTAACACACACCCATACAATGCGCACCACCCCGTGATGTTTTTCTCACTCCTACTAGTGAATGTAATGTAACACACACCCATACAAAGCGCACCACCACGTGATGTTTTCCTCACTCCTACTAGTGAATCTAATGTAACACACACCCATACAATGCGCACCACCCCATGATGTATTCGTCACTCCTATTAGTGAATGTAATGTAACAGACACCCATGCAATGCGCACCACCCCGTGATGTTTTTCTCACTCCTACTAGTGAATGTAATGTAACACACACCCATACAATGCGCACCACCCCGTGATGTTTTTCTCACTCCTACTAGTGAATGTAATGTAACACACACCCATACAATGCGCACCACCCCGTGATGATTTTCTCACTCCTACTAGTGAATCTAATGTAAAAAACACCCATACAATGCGCACCACCCCGTGATGTTTTTCTCACTCCTACTAGTGAATGTAATGTAACACACACCCATACAATGCGCACCACCCCGTGATGTTTTTCTCACTCCTACTAGTGAATGTAATGTAACACACACCCATACAATGCACACCATCCCGTGATGTTTTTCTCACTTCTACTAGTGAATGTAATGTAAAACACACGCATACAATGCGCACCACCCCGTGATGATTTTCTCACTCCTACTAGTGAATCTAATGTAACAAATACCCATACAATGCACAGCACCCCATGATGTTTTTCTCACTCCTACTAGTGAATGTAATGTAACACACACCCATACAATGCGCACCACCCCGTGATGTTTTTCTCACTCCTACTAGTGAATGTAATGTAACACACACCCATACAATGCGCACCACCCCGTGATGTTTTTGTCACTCCTACTAGTGAATGTAATGTAACAGACACCCATACAATGCGCACCACCCCGTGATGTTTTTGTCACTCCTACTAGTGAATCTAATGTAACACACACCCATACAATGCGCACCACCCCGTGATGTTTTTCTCACTCCTACTAGTGAATGTAATGTAACACACACCCATACAATGCGCACCACCCCGTGATGTTTTTCTCACTCCTACTAGTGAATGTAATGTAACACACACCCATACAATGCGCACCACCCCGTGATGTTTTTCTCACTCCTACTAGTGAATGTAATGTAACACACAGCCATACAATGCGCACCACCCCGTGATGTTTTCGTCACTCCTACTAGTGAATGTAATGTAACAGACACCCATACAATGCGCACCACCCCGTGATGCTTTTGTCACTCCTACTAGTGAATTTAATGTAACACACACCCATACAATGCGCACCACCCCGTGATGTTTTTCTCACTCCTACTAGTGAATGTAATGTAACACACACCCATACAATGCGCACCACCCCGTGATGATTTTCTCACTCCTACTAGTGAATCTAATGTAACAAACACCCATACAATGCGCACCACCCCGTGATGTTTTTCTCACTCCTACTAGTGAATGTAATGTAACACACACCCATACAATGCGCACCACCCCGTGATGTTTTTCTCACTCCTACTAGTGAATGTAATGTAACACACACCCATACAATGCACACCATCCCGTGATGTTTTTCTCACTTCTACCAGTGAATGTAATGTAAAACACACCCATACAATGCGCACCAAACCGTGATGATTTTCTCACTCCTACTAGTGAATCTAATGTAACAAATACCCATACAATGCGCAGCAGCCCGTGATGTTTTTCTCACTCCTACTAGTGAATGTAATGTAACACACACCCATACAATGCGCACCACCCCGTGATGTTTTTCTCACTTCTACTAGTGAATGTAATATAACACACACCCATACAATGCGCACCACCCCGTGATGTTTTTGTCACTCCTACTAGTGAATGTAATGTAACAGACAACCATACAATGCGCACCACCCCGTGATGTTTTTGTCACTCCTACTAGTGAATCTAATGTAACACACACCCATACAATGCGCACCACCACGTGATGTTTTTCTCACTCCTACTAGTGAATGTAATGTAACACACACCCATACAATGCGCACGACCCCGTGATGTTTTTCTCACTCCTACTAGTGAATGTAATGTAACACACACCCATACAATGCGCACCACCCCGTGATGTTTTTCTCACTCCTACTAGTGAATGTAATGTAACACACACCCATACAATGCGCACCACCCCATGATGATTTTCTCACTCCTACTAGTGAATCTAATGTAACACACAGCCATACAATGCGCACCACCCCGTGATGTTTTTCTCACTCCTACTAGTGAATGTAATGTAACACACACCCATGCAATGCCCACCACCCCGTGATGTTTTTCTCACTCCTACTAGTGAATGTAATGTAACACACACCCATACAATGCGCACCACCCTGTGATGTTTTTCTCACTCCTACTAGTGAATGAAATGTAACACACACCCATACAATGCGCACCACCCCATGATGATTTTCTCACTCCTACTAGTGAATCTAATGTAACAAACACCCATACAATGCGCACCACCCCGTGATGTTTTTCTCACTCCTATCAGTGAATGTAATGTAACACACATCCATACAATGCGCACCACCCCGTGATGTTTTTCTCACTCCTACCAGTGAATCTAATGTAACACACACCCATACAATGCGCACCACACCGTGATGTTTTTCTCACTCCTACTAGTGAATGTAATGTAACACACACCCATACAATGCGCACCAACCCATGATGATTTTCTCACTCCTACTAGTGAATCTAATGTAACAAATACCCATACAAGGCGCACCACCCCGTGATGTTTTTCTCACTCCTACTAGTGAATGTAATGTAACACACACCCATACAATGCGCACCACCCCGTGATGTTTTTCTCACTCCTACTAGTGAATGTAATGTAACACACACCCATACAAAGCGCACCACCACGTGATGTTTTCCTCACTCCTACTAGTGAATCTAATGTAACACACACCCATACAATGCGCACCACCCCATGATGTATTCGTCACTCCTATTAGTGAATGTAATGTAACAGACACCCATGCAATGCGCACCACCCCGTGATGTTTTTCTCACTCCTACTAGTGAATGTAATGTAACACACACCCATACAATGCGCACCACCCCGTGATGTTTTTCTCACTCCTACTAGTGAATGTAATGTAACACACACCCATACAATGCGCACCACCCCGTGATGATTTTCTCACTCCTACTAGTGAATCTAATGTAAAAAACACCCATACAATGCGCACCACCCCGTGATGTTTTTCTCACTCCTACTAGTGAATGTAATGTAACACACACCCATACAATGCGCACCACCCCATGATGTTTTTCTCACTCCTACTAGTGAATGTAATGTAACACACACCCATACAATGCACACCATCCCGTGATGTTTTTCTCACTTCTACTAGTGAATGTAATGTAAAACACACGCATACAATGCGCACCACCCCGTGATGATTTTCTCACTCCTACTAGTGAATCTAATGTAACAAATACCCATACAATGCACAGCACCCCGTGATGTTTTTCTCACTCCTACTAGTGAATGTAATGTAACACACACCCATACAATGCGCACCACCCCGTGATGTTTTTCTCACTCCTACTAGTGAATGTAATGTAACACACACCCATACAATGCGCACCACCCCGTGATGTTTTTGTCACTCCTACTAGTGAATGTAATGTAACAGACACCCATACAATGCGCACCACCCCGTGATGTTTTTGTCACTCCTACTAGTGAATCTAATGTAACACACACCCATACAATGCGCACCACCCCGTGATGTTTTTCTCACTCCTACTAGTGAATGTAATGTAACACACACCCATACAATGCGCACCACCCCGTGATGTTTTTCTCACTCCTACTAGTGAATGTAATGTAACACACACCCATACAATGCGCACCACCCCGTGATGTTTTTCTCACTCCTACTAGTGAATCTAATGTAACACACAGCCATACAATGCGCACCACCCCGTGATGTTTTCGTCACTCCTACTAGTGAATGTAATGTAACAGACACCCATACAATGCGCACCACCCCGTGATGTTTTTGTCACTCCTACTAGTGAATGTAATGTAACACACACCCATACAATGCGCACCACCCCGTGATGTTTTTCTCACTCCTACTAGTGAATGTAATGTAACACACACCCATACAATGCGCACCACCCCGTGATGATTTTCTCACTCCTACTAGTGAATCTAATGTAACAAACACCCATACAATGCGCACCACCCCGTGATGTTTTTCTCACTCCTACTAGTGAATGTAATGTAACACACACCCATACAATGCGCACCACCCCGTGATGTTTTTCTCACTCCTACTAGTGAATGTAATGTAACACACACCCATACAATGCACACCATCCCGTGATGTTTTTCTCACTTCTACCAGTGAATGTAATGTAAAACACACCCATACAATGCGCACCAAACCGTGATGATTTTCTCACTCCTACTAGTGAATCTAATGTAACAAATACCCATACAATGCGCAGCAGCCCGTGATGTTTTTCTCACTCCTACTAGTGAATGTAATGTAACACACACCCATACAATGCGCACCACCCCGTGATGTTTTTCTCACTTCTACTAGTGAATGTAATATAACACACACCCATACAATGCGCACCACCCCGTGATGTTTTTGTCACTCCTACTAGTGAATGTAATGTAACAGACAACCATACAATGCGCACCACCCCGTGATGTTTTTGTCACTCCTACTAGTGAATCTAATGTAACACACACCCATACAATGCGCACCACCACGTGATGTTTTTCTCACTCCTACTAGTGAATGTAATGTAACACACACCCATACAATGCGCACGACCCCGTGATGTTTTTCTCACTCCTACTAGTGAATGTAATGTAACACACACCCATACAATGCGCACCACCCCGTGATGTTTTTCTCACTCCTACTAGTGAATGTAATGTAACACACACCCATACAATGCGCACCACCCCATGATGATTTTCTCACTCCTACTAGTGAATCTAATGTAACACACAGCCATACAATGCGCACCACCCCGTGATGTTTTTCTCACTCCTACTAGTGAATGTAATGTAACACACACCCATACAATGCGCACCACCCCGTGATGATTTTCTCACTCCTACTAGTGAATACTAATGTAACACACACCCATACAATGCGCACCACCCCATGATGTTTTTCTCACTCCTACTAGTGAATGTAATGTAACACACACCCATACAATGCACACCATCCCGTGATGTTTTTCTCACTTCTACTAGTGAATGTAATGTAAAACACACGCATACAATGCGCACCAACCCGTGATGATTTTCTCACTCCTACTAGTGAATCTAATGTAACAAATACCCATACAATGCACAGCACCCCGTGATGTTTTTCTCACTCCTACTAGTGAATGTAATGTAACACACACCCATACAATGCGCACCACCCCGTGATGTTTTTCTCACTCCTACTAGTGAATATAATGTAACACACACCCATACAATGCGCACCACCCCGTGATGTTTTTGTCACTCCTACTAGTGAATGTAATGTAACAGACACCCATACAATGCGCACCACCCCGTGATGTTTTTGTCACTCCTACTAGTGAATCTAATGTAACACACACCCATACAATGCGCACCACCCCGTGATGTTTTTCTCACTCCTACTAGTGAATGTAATGTAACACACACCCATACAATGCGCACCACCCCGTGATGTTTTTCTCACTCCTACTAGTGAATGTAATGTAACACACACCCATACAATGCGCACCACCCCGTGATGTTTTTCTCACTCCTACTAGTGAATGTAATGTAACACACAGCCATACAATGCGCACCACCCCGTGATGTTTTCGTCACTCCTACTAGTGAATGTAATGTAACAGACACCCATACAATGCGCACCACCCCGTGATGTTTTTCTCACTCCTACTAGTGAATGTAATGTAACACACACCCATACAATGCGCACCACCCCGTGATGTTTTTCTCACTCCTACTAGTGAATGTAATGTAACACACACCCATACAATGCGCACCACCCCGTGATGATTTTCTCACTCCTACTAGTGAATCTAATGTAACAAACACCCATACAATGCGCACCACCCCGTGATGTTTTTCTCACTCCTACTAGTGAATGTAATGTAACACACACCCATACAATGCACACCATCCCGTGATGTATTTCTCACTTCTACCAGTGAATGTAATGTAAAACACACCCATACAATGCGCACCACCCCGTGATGATTTTCTCACTCCTACTAGTGAATCTAATGTAACAAATACCCATACAATGCGCAGCACCCCGTGATGTTTTTCTCACTCCTACTAGTGAATGTAACGTAACAGACACCCATACAATGCGCACCACCCCGTGATGTTTTTGTCACTCCTACTAGTGAATCTAATGTAACACACACCCATACAATGCGCACCACCCCGTGATGTTTTTCTCACTCCTACTAGTGAATGTAATGTAACACACACCCATACAATGCGCACCACCCCGTGATGTTTTTCTCACTCCTACTAGTGAATGTAATGTAACACACACCCATACAATGCGCACCACCCCGTGATGTTTTTCTCACTCCTACTAGTGAATGTAATGTAACACACAGCCATACAATGCGCACCACCCCGTGATGTTTTCGTCACTCCTACTAGTGAATGTAATGTAACAGACACCCATACAATGCGCACCACCCCGTGATGTTTTTCTCACTCCTACTAGTGAATGTAATGTAACACACACCCATACAATGCGCACCACCCCGTGATGTTTTTCTCACTCCTACTAGTGAATGTAATGTAACACACACCCATACAATGCGCACCACCCCGTGATGATTTTCTCACTCCTACTAGTGAATCTAATGTAACAAACACCCATACAATGCGCACCACCCCGTGATGTTTTTCTCACTCCTACTAGTGAATGTAATGTAACACACACCCATACAATGCACACCATCCCGTGATGTATTTCTCACTTCTACCAGTGAATGTAATGTAAAACACACCCATACAATGCGCACCACCCCGTGATGATTTTCTCACTCCTACTAGTGAATCTAATGTAACAAATACCCATACAATGCGCAGCACCCCGTGATGTTTTTCTCACTCCTACTAGTGAATGTAATGTAACACACACCCATACAATGCGCACCACCCCGTGATGTTTTTCTCACTTCTACTAGTGAATGTAATATAACACACACCCATACAATGCGCACCACCCCGTGATGTTTTGTCACTCCTACTAGTGAATGTAATGTAACAGACAACCATACAATGCGCACCACCCCGTGATGTTTTTGTCACTCCTACTAGTGAATCTAATGTAACACACACCCATACAATGCGCACCACCACGTGATGTTTTTCTCACTCCTACTAGTGAATGTAATGTAACACACACCCATACAATGCGCACGACCCCGTGATGTTTTTCTCACTCCTACTAGTGAATGTAATGTAACACACACCCATACAATGCGCACCACCCCGTGATGTTTTTCTCACTCCTACTAGTGAATGTAATGTAACACACACCCATACAATGCGCACCACCCCATGATGATTTTCTCACTCCTACTAGTGAATCTAATGTAACACACAGCCATACAATGCGCACCACCCCGTGATGTTTTTCTCACTCCTAATAGTGAATGTAATGTAACACACACCCATACAATGCGCACCACCCCGTGATGTTTTTCTCACTCCTACTAGTGAATGTAATGTAACACACACCCATACAATGCGCACCACCCCGTGATGATTTTCTCACTCCTACTAGTGAATCTAATGTAACAAACACCCATACAATGCGCACCACCCCGTGATGTTTTTCTCACTCCTACCAGTGAATGTAATGTAACACACATCCATACAATGCGCACCACCCCGTGATGTTTTTCTCACTCCTACCAGTGAATCTAATGTAACACACACCCATACAATGCGCACCACACCGTGATGTTTTTCTCACTCCTACTAGTGAATGTAATGTAACACACACCCATACAATGCGCACCAACCCATGATGATTTTCTCACTCCTACTAGTGAATCTAATGTAACAAATACCCATACAAGGCGCACCACCCCGTGATGTTTTTCTCACTCCTACTAGTGAATGTAATGTAACACACACCCATACAATGCGCACCACCCCGTGATGTTTTTCTCACTCCTACTAGTGAATGTAATGTAACACACACCCATACAAAGCGCACCACCACGTGATGTTTTCCTCACTCCTACTAGTGAATCTAATGTAACACACACCCATACAATGCGCACCACCCCATGATGTATTCGTCACTCCTATTAGTGAATGTAATGTAACAGACACCCATGCAATGCGCACCACCCCGTGATGTTTTTCTCACTCCTACTAGTGAATGTAATGTAACACACACCCATACAATGCGCACCACCCCGTGATGTTTTTCTCACTCCTACTAGTGAATGTAATGTAACACACACCCATACAATGCGCACCACCCCGTGATGATTTTCTCACTCCTACTAGTGAATCTAATGTAAAAAACACCCATACAATGCGCACCACCCCGTGATGTTTTTCTCACTCCTACTAGTGAATGTAATGTAACACACACCCATACAATGCGCACCACCCCATGATGTTTTTCTCACTCCTACTAGTGAATGTAATGTAACACACACCCATACAATGCACACCATCCCGTGATGTTTTTCTCACTTCTACTAGTGAATGTAATGTAAAACACACGCATACAATGCGCACCACCCCGTGATGATTTTCTCACTCCTACTAGTGAATCTAATGTAACAAATACCCATACAATGCACAGCACCCCGTGATGTTTTTCTCACTCCTACTAGTGAATGTAATGTAACACACACCCATACAATGCGCACCACCCCGTGATGTTTTTCTCACTCCTACTAGTGAATGTAATGTAACACACACCCATACAATGCGCACCACCCCGTGATGTTTTTGTCACTCCTACTAGTGAATGTAATGTAACAGACACCCATACAATGCGCACCACCCCGTGATGTTTTTGTCACTCCTACTAGTGAATCTAATGTAACACACACCCATACAATGCGCACCACCCCGTGATGTTTTTCTCACTCCTACTAGTGAATGTAATGTAACACACACCCATACAATGCGCACCACCCCGTGATGTTTTTCTCACTCCTACTAGTGAATGTAATGTAACACACACCCATACAATGCGCACCACCCCGTGATGTTTTTCTCACTCCTACTAGTGAATGTAATGTAACACACAGCCATACAATGCGCACCACCCCGTGATGTTTTCGTCACTCCTACTAGTGAATGTAATGTAACAGACACCCATACAATGCGCACCACCCCGTGATGTTTTTGTCACTCCTACTAGTGAATGTAATGTAACACACACCCATACAATGCGCACCACCCCGTGATGTTTTTCTCACTCCTACTAGTGAATGTAATGTAACACACACCCATACAATGCGCACCACCCCGTGATGATTTTCTCACTCCTACTAGTGAATCTAATGTAACAAACACCCATACAATGCGCACCACCCCGTGATGTTTTTCTCACTCCTACTAGTGAATGTAATGTAACACACACCCATACAATGCGCACCACCCCGTGATGTTTTTCTCACTCCTACTAGTGAATGTAATGTAACACACACCCATACAATGCACACCATCCCGTGATGTTTTTCTCACTTCTACCAGTGAATGTAATGTAAAACACACCCATACAATGCGCACCAAACCGTGATGATTTTCTCACTCCTACTAGTGAATCTAATGTAACAAATACCCATACAATGCGCAGCAGCCCGTGATGTTTTTCTCACTCCTACTAGTGAATGTAATGTAACACACACCCATACAATGCGCACCACCCCGTGATGTTTTTCTCACTTCTACTAGTGAATGTAATATAACACACACCCATACAATGCGCACCACCCCTTGATGTTTTTGTCACTCCTACTAGTGAATGTAATGTAACAGACAACCATACAATGCGCACCACCCCGTGATGTTTTTGTCACTCCTACTAGTGAATCTAATGTAACACACACCCATACAATGCGCACCACCACGTGATGTTTTTCTCACTCCTACTAGTGAATGTAATGTAACACACACCCATACAATGCGCATGACCCCGTGATGTTTTTCTCACTCCTACTAGTGAATGTAATGTAACACACACCCATACAATGCGCACCACCCCGTGATGTTTTTCTCACTCCTACTAGTGAATGTAATGTAACACACACCCATACAATGCGCACCACCCCATGATGATTTTCTCACTCCTACTAGTGAATCTAATGTAACACACAGCCATACAATGCGCACCACCCCGTGATGTTTTTCTCACTCCTACTAGTGAATGTAATGTAACACACACCCATACAATGCGCACCACCCCGTGATGATTTTCTCACTCCTACTAGTGAATACTAATGTAACACACACACATACAATGCGCACCACCCCATGATGTTTTTCTCACTCCTACTAGTGAATGTAATGTAACACACACCCATACAATGCACACCATCCCGTGATGTTTTTCTCACTTCTACTAGTGAATGTAATGTAAAACACACGCATACAATGCGCACCAACCCGTGATGATTTTCTCACTCCTACTAGTGAATCTAATGTAACAAATACCCATACAATGCACAGCACCCCGTGATGTTTTTCTCACTCCTACTAGTGAATGTAATGTAACACACACCCATACAATGCGCACCACCCCGTGATGTTTTTCTCACTCCTACTAGTGAATATAATGTAACACACACCCATACAATGCGCACCACCCCGTGATGTTTTTGTCACTCCTACTAGTGAATGTAATGTAACAGACACCCATACAATGCGCACCACCCCGTGATGTTTTTGTCACTCCTACTAGTGAATCTAATGTAACACACACCCATACAATGCGCACCACCCCGTGATGTTTTTCTCACTCCTACTAGTGAATGTAATGTAACACACACCCATACAATGCGCACCACCCCGTGATGTTTTTCTCACTCCTACTAGTGAATGTAATGTAACACACACCCATACAATGCGCACCACCCCGTGATGTTTTTCTCACTCCTACTAGTGAATGTAATGTAACACACAGCCATACAATGCGCACCACCCCGTGATGTTTTCGTCACTCCTACTAGTGAATGTAATGTAACAGACACCCATACAATGCGCACCACCCCGTGATGTTTTTCTCACTCCTACTAGTGAATGTAATGTAACACACACCCATACAATGCGCACCACCCCGTGATGTTTTTCTCACTCCTACTAGTGAATGTAATGTAACACACACCCATACAATGCGCACCACCCCGTGATGATTTTCTCACTCCTACTAGTGAATCTAATGTAACAAACACCCATACAATGCGCACCACCCCGTGATGTTTTTCTCACTCCTACTAGTGAATGTAATGTAACACACACCCATACAATGCGCACCACCCCGTGATGTTTTTCTCACTCCTACTAGTGAATGTAATGTAACACACACCCATACAATGCACACCATCCCGTGATGTATTTCTCACTTCTACCAGTGAATGTAATGTAAAACACACCCATACAATGCGCACCACCCCGTGATGATTTTCTCACTCCTACTAGTGAATCTAATGTAACAAATACCCATACAATGCGCAGCACCCCGTGATGTTTTTCTCACTCCTACTAGTGAATGTAATGTAACACACACCCATACAATGCGCACCACCCCGTGATGTTTTTCTCACTTCTACTAGTGAATGTAATATAACACACACCCATACAATCCGCACCACCCCGTGATGTTTTGTCACTCCTACTAGTGAATGTAATGTAACAGACAACCATACAATGCGCACCACCCCGTGATGTTTTTGTCACTCCTACTAGTGAATCTAATGTAACACACACCCATACAATGCGCACCACCACGTGATGTTTTTCTCACTCCTACTAGTGAATGTAATGTAACACACACCCATACAATGCGCACGACCCCGTGATGTTTTTCTCACTCCTACTAGTGAATGTAATGTAACACACACCCATACAATGCGCACCACCCCGTGATGTTTTTCTCACTCCTACTAGTGAATGTAATGTAACACACACCCATACAATGCGCACCACCCCATGATGATTTTCTCACTCCTACTAGTGAATCTAATGTAACACACAGCCATACAATGCGCACCACCCCGTGATGTTTTTCTCACTCCTAATAGTGAATGTAATGTAACACACACCCATACAATGCGCACCACCCCGTGATGTTTTTCTCACTCCTACTAGTGAATGTAATGTAACACACACCCATACAATGCGCACCACCCCGTGATGATTTTCTCACTCCTACTAGTGAATCTAATGTAACAAACACCCATACAATGCGCACCACCCCGTGATGTTTTTCTCACTCCTACTAGTGAATGTAATGTAACACACACCCATACAATGCGCACCACCCCGTGATGTTTTTCTCACTCCTACTAGTGAATGTAGTGTAACACACACCCATACAATGCACACCATCCCGTGATGTTTTTCTCACTTCTACCAGTGAATGTAATGTAAAACACACCCATACAATGCGCACCACCCCGTGATGATTTTCTCACTCCTACTAGTGAATCTAATGTAACAAATACCCATACAATGCGCAGCACCCCGTGATGTTTTTCTCACTCCTACTAGTGAATGTAATGTAACACACACCCATACAATGCGCACCACCACATGATGTTTTTCTCACTTCTACTAGTGAATGTAATATAACACACACCCATACAATGCGCACCACCCCGTGATGTTTTTGTCACTCCTACTAGTGAATGTAATGTAACAGACAACCATACAATGCGCACCACCCCGTGATGTTTTTGTCACTCCTACTAGTGAATCTAATGTAACACACACCCATACAATGCGCACCATCACGTGATGTTTTTCTCACTCCTACTAGTGAATGTAATGTAACACACACCCATACAATGCGCACGACCCCGTGATGTTTTTCTCACTCCTACTAGTGAATGTAATGTAACACACACCCATACAATGCGCACCACCCCGTGATGTTTTTCTCACTCCTACTAGTAAATGTAATGTAACACACACCCATACAATGCGCACCACCCCATGATGATTTTCTCACTCCTACTAGTGAATCTAATGTAACACACAGCCATACAATGCGCACCACCCCGTGATGTTTTTCTCACTCCTACTAGTGAATGTAATGTAACACACACCCATACAATGCGCACCACCCCGTGATGATTTTCTCACTCCTACTAGTGAATACTAATGTAACACACACCCATACAATGCGCACCACCCCGTGATGTTTTTCTCACTACTACTAGTGAATCTAAAGTAACACACACCCATACAATGCGCACCACCCCGTGATGTTTTCGTCACTCCTACTAGTGAATATAATGTAACACACACCCATACAATGCGCACCACCCCGTGATGTTTTTCTCACTCCTACTAGTGAATGTAATGTAACACACACCCATACAATGCGCACCACCCCGTGATGTTTTTCTCACTCCTACTAGTGAATGTAATGTAACACACACCCATACAATGCGCACTACCCCGTGATGTTTTTCTCACTCCTACTAGTGAATCTAATGTAACACACACCCATAAAATGCGCACCACCCCGTGATGTTTTTCTCACTCCTACTAGTGAATGTAATGTAACACACACCCATACAATGTGCAACTCCCCGTGATGTTTTTCTCACTCCTACTAGAGCATGTAATGTAACACACACCCATACAATGCGCACCACCCCGTGATGTTTTTCTCACTCCTACTAGTGAATGTAATGTAACACACACCCATACAATGCGCACCACCCCGTGATGATTTTCTCACTCCTATTAGTGAATCTAATGTAACAAACCCCCATACAATGCGCACCACCCCGTGATGATTTTCTCACTCCTACTAGTGAATGTAATGTAACACACACCCATACAATGCGCACCACCCCGTGATGATTTTCTCACTCCTACTAGTGAATGTAATGTAACACACACCCATACAATGCGCACCACCCCGTGATGATTTTCTCACTCCTATTAGTGAATCTAATGTAACAAACCCCCATACAATGCGCACCACCCCGTGATGATTTTCTCACTCCTACTAGTGAATGTAATGTAACACACACCCATACAATGCGCACCACCCCGTGATGATTTTCTCACTCCTACTAGTGAATGTAATGTAACACACACCCATACAATGCACACCATCCCATGATGTTTTTCTCACTCCTACTAGTGAATGTAATGTAACACACACCCATACAATGCGCACCACCCCGTGATGTTTTTCTCACTCCTACTAGTGAATGTAATGTAACACACAGCCATACAATGCGCACCACCCCGTGATGTTTTTCTCACTCCTACTAGTGAATCTAATGTAACACACACCCATGAAATGCGCACCACCCCGTGATGTTTTTCTCACTCCTACTAGTGAATGTAATGTAACACACACCCATACAATGCGCACCACCCCGTGATGATTTTCTCACTCCTATTAGTGAATCTAATGTAACAAACCCCCATACAATGCGCACCACCCCGTGATGATTTTCTCACTCCTACTAGTGAATGTAATGTAACACACACCCATACAATGCGCAAAACCCCGTGATGATTTTCTCACTCCTACTAGTGAATGTAATGTAACACACACCCATACAATGCGCACCACCCCGTGATGATTTTCTCACTCCTATTAGTGAATCTAATGTAACAAACCCCCATACAATGCGCACCACCCCGTGATGATTTTCTCACTCCTACTAGTGAATGTAATGTAACACACACCCATACAATGCACACCATCCCATGATGTTTTTCTCACTCCTACTAGTGAATGTAATGTAACACACACCCATACAATGCGCACCACCCCGTGATGTTTTTCTCACTCCTACTAGTGAATGTAATGTAACACACAGCCATACAATGCGCACCACCCCGTGATGTTTTCGTCACTCCTACTAGTGAATGTAATGTAACAGACACCCATACAATGCGCACCACCCCGTGATGTTTTTGTCACTCCTACTAGTGAATGTAATGTAACACACACCCATACAATGCGCACCACCCCGTGATGTTTTTCTCACTCCTACTAGTGAATGTAATGTAACACACACCCATACAATGCGCACCACCCCGTGATGATTTTCTCACTCCTACTAGTGAATCTAATGTAACAAACACCCATACAATGCGCACCACCCCGTGATGTTTTTCTCACTCCTACTAGTGAATGTAATGTAACACACACCCATACAATGCGCACTACCCCGTGATGTTTTTCTCACTCCTACTAGTGAATGTAATGTAACACACACCCATACAATGCACACCATCCCGTGATGTTTTTCTCACTTCTACCAGTGAATGTAATGTAAAACACACCCATACAATGCGCACCAACCCGTGATGATTTTCTCACTCCTACTAGTGAATCTAATGTAACAAATACCCATACAATGCGCAGCAGCCCGTGATGTTTTTCTCACTCCTACTAGTGAATGTAATGTAACACACACCCATACAATGCGCACCACCCCGTGATGTTTTTCTCACTTCTACTAGTGAATGTAATATAACACACACCCATACAATGCGCACCACCCCGTGATGTTTTTGTCACTCCTACTAGTGAATGTAATGTAACAGACAACCATACAATGCGCACCACCCCGTGATGTTTTTGTCACTCCTACTAGTGAATCTAATGTAACACACACCCATACAATGCGCACCACCACGTGATGTTTTTCTCACTCCTACTAGTGAATGTAATGTAACACACACCCATACAATGCGCACGACCCCGTGATGTTTTTCTCACTCCTACTAGTGAATGTAATGTAACACACACCCATACAATGCGCACCACCCCGTGATGTTTTTCTCACTCCTACTAGTGAATGTAATGTAACACACACCCATACAATGCGCACCACCCCATGATGATTTTCTCACTCCTACTAGTGAATCTAATGTAACACACAGCCATACAATGCGCACCACCCCGTGATGTTTTTCTCACTCCTACTAGTGAATGTAATGTAACACACACCCATACAATGCGCACCACCCCGTGATGATTTTCTCACTCCTACTAGTGAATACTAATGTAACACACACCCATACAATCCGCACCACCCCATGATGTTTTTCTCACTCCTACTAGTGAATGTAATGTAACACACACCCATACAATGCACACCATCCCGTGATGTTTTTCTCACTTCTACTAGAGAATGTAATGTAAAACACACGCATACAATGCGCACCAACCCGTGATGATTTTCTCACTCCTACTAGTGAATCTAATGTAACAAATACCCATACAATGCACAGCACCCCGTGATGTTTTTCTCACTCCTACTAGTGAATGTAATGTAACACACACCCATACAATGCGCACCATCCCGTGATGTTTTTCTCACTCCTACTAGTGAATATAATGTAACACACACCCATACAATGCGCACCACCCCGTGATGTTTTTGTCACTCCTACTAGTGAATGTAATGTAACAGACACCCATACAATGCGCACCACCCCGTGATGTTTTTGTCACTCCTACTAGTGAATCTAATGTAACACACACCCATACAATGCGCACCACCCCGTGATGTTTTTCTCACTCCTACTAGTGAATGTAATGTAACACACACCCATACAATGCGCACCACCCCGTGATGTTTTTCTCACTCCTACTAGTGAATGTAATGTAACACACACCCATACAATGCGCACCACCCCGTGATGTTTTTCTCACTCCTACTAGTGAATGTAATGTAACACACAGCCATACAATGCGCACCACCCCGTGATGTTTTCGTCACTCCTACTAGTGAATGTAATGTAACAGACACCCATACAATGCGCACCACCCCGTGATGTTTTTGTCACTCCTACTAGTGAATGTAATGTAACACACAGCCATACAATGCGCACCACCCCGTGATGTTTTCGTCACTCCTACTAGTGAATGTAATGTAACAGACACCCATACAATGCGCACCACCCCGTGATGTTTTTGTCACTCCTACTAGTGAATGTAATGTAACACACACCCATACAATGCGCACCACCCCGTGATGTTTTTCTCACTCCTACTAGTGAATGTAATGTAACACACACCCATACAATGCGCACCACCCCGTGATGATTTTCTCACTCCTACTAGTGAATCTAATGTAACAAACACCCATACAATGCGCACCACCCCGTGATGTTTTTCTCACTCCTACTAGTGAATGTAATGTAACACACACCCATACAATGCGCACCACCCCGTGATGTTTTTCTCACTCCTACCAGTGAATCTAATGTAACACACACCCATACAATGCGCACAACCCCGTGATGTTTTTCTCACTCCTACTAGTGAATCTAATGTAACACACACCCATGAAATGCGCACCACCCCGTGATGTTTTTCTCACTCCTACTAGTGAATGTAATGTAACACACACCCATACAATGCGCACCACCCCGTGATGATTTTCTCACTCCTATTAGTGAATCTAATGTAACAAACCCCCATACAATGCGCACCACCCCGTGATGATTTTCTCACTCCTACTAGTGAATGTAATGTAACACACACCCATACAATGCGCAAAACCCCGTGATGATTTTCTCACTCCTACTAGTGAATGTAATGTAACACACACCCATACAATGCGCACCACCCCGTGATGATTTTCTCACTCCTATTAGTGAATCTAATGTAACAAACCCCCATACAATGCGCACCACCCCGTGATGATTTTCTCACTCCTACTAGTGAATGTAATGTAACACACACCCATACAATGCGCACCACCCCGTGATGATTTTCTCACTCCTACTAGTGAATGTAATGTAACACACACCCATACAATGCACACCATCCCATGATGTTTTTCTCACTCCTACTAGTGAATGTAATGTAACACACACCCATACAATGCGCACCACCCCGTGATGTTTTTCTCACTCCTACTAGTGAATGTAATGTAACACACAGCCATACAATGCGCACCACCCCGTGATGTTTTCGTCACTCCTACTAGTGAATGTAATGTAACAGACACCCATACAATGCGCACCACCCCGTGATGTTTTTGTCACTCCTACTAGTGAATGTAATGTAACACACACCCATACAATGCGCACCACCCCGTGATGTTTTTCTCACTCCTACTAGTGAATGTAATGTAACACACACCCATACAATGCGCACCACCCCGTGATGATTTTCTCACTCCTACTAGTGAATCTAATGTAACAAACACCCATACAATGCGCACCACCCCGTGATGTTTTTCTCACTCCTACTAGTGAATGTAATGTAACACACACCCATACAATGCGCACCACCCCGTGATGTTTTTCTCACTCCTACTAGTGAATGTAATGTAACACACACCCATACAATGCACACCATCCCGTGATGTTTTTCTCACTTCTACCAGTGAATGTAATGTAAAACACACCCATACAATGCGCACCAACCCGTGATGATTTTCTCACTCCTACTAGTGAATCTAATGTAACAAATACCCATACAATGCGCAGCAGCCCGTGATGTTTTTCTCACTCCTACTAGTGAATGTAATGTAACACACACCCATACAATGCGCACCACCCCGTGATGTTTTTCTCACTTCTACTAGTGAATGTAATATAACACACACCCATACAATGCGCACCACCCCGTGATGTTTTTGTCACTCCTACTAGTGAATGTAATGTAACAGACAACCATACAATGCGCACCACCCCGTGATGTTTTTGTCACTCCTACTAGTGAATCTAATGTAACACACACCCATACAATGCGCACCACCACGTGATGTTTTTCTCACTCCTACTAGTGAATGTAATGTAACACACACCCATACAATGCGCATGACCCCGTGATGTTTTTCTCACTCCTACTAGTGAATGTAATGTAACACACACCCATACAATGCGCACCACCCCGTGATGTTTTTCTCACTCCTACTAGTGAATGTAATGTAACACACACCCATACAATGCGCACCACCCCATGATGATTTTCTCACTCCTACTAGTGAATCTAATGTAACACACAGCCATACAATGCGCACCACCCCGTGATGTTTTTCTCACTCCTACTAGTGAATGTAATGTAACACACACCCATACAATGCACACCACCCCGTGATGATTTTCTCACTCCTACTAGTGAATACTAATGTAACACACACCCATACAATGCGCACCACCCCATGATGTTTTTCTCACTCCTACTAGTGAATGTAATGTAACACACACCCATACAATGCACACCATCCCGTGATGTTTTTCTCACTTCTACTAGAGAATGTAATGTAAAACACACGCATACAATGCGCACCAACCCGTGATGATTTTCTCACTCCTACTAGTGAATCTAATGTAACAAATACCCATACAATGCACAGCACCCCGTGATGTTTTTCTCACTCCTACTAGTGAATGTAATGTAACACACACCCATACAATGCGCACCATCCCGTGATGTTTTTCTCACTCCTACTAGTGAATATAATGTAACACACACCCATACAATGCGCACTACCCCGTGATGTTTTTGTCACTCCTACTAGTGAATGTAATGTAACAGACACCCATACAATGCGCACCACCCCGTGATGTTTTTGTCACTCCTACTAGTGAATCTAATGTAACACACACCCATACAATGCGCACCACCCCGTGATGTTTTTCTCACTCCTACTAGTGAATGTAATGTAACACACACCCATACAATGCGCACCACCCCGTGATGTTTTTCTCACTCCTACTAGTGAATGTAATGTAACACACACCCATTCAATGCGCACCACCCCGTGATGTTTTTCTCACTCCTACTAGTGAATGTAATGTAACACACAGCCATACAATGCGCACCACCCCGTGATGTTTTCGTCACTCCTACTAGTGAATGTAATGTAACAGACACCCATACAATGCGCACCACCCCGTGATGTTTTTCTCACTCCTACTAGTGAATGTAATGTAACACACACCCATACAATGCGCACCACCCCGTGATGTTTTTCTCACTCCTACTAGTGAATGTAATGTAACACACACCCATACAATGCGCACCACCCCGTGATGATTTTCTCACTCCTACTAGTGAATCTAATGTAACAAACACCCATACCAATGCGCACCACCCCGTGATGTTTTTCTCACTCCTACTAGTGAATGTAATGTAACACACACCCATACAATGCGCACCACCCCGTGATGTTTTTCTCACTCCTACTAGTGAATGTAATGTAACACACACCCATACAATGCACACCATCCCGTGATGTTTTTCTCACTTCTACCAGTGAATGTAATGTAAAACACACCCATACAATGCGCACCACCCCGTGATGATTTTCTCACTCCTACTAGTGAATCTAATGTAACAAATACCCATACAATGCGCAGCACCCCGTGATGTTTTTCTCACTCCTACTAGTGAATGTAATGTAACACACACCCATACAATGCGCACCACCCCGTGATGTTTTTCTCACTTCTACTAGTGAATGTAATATAACACACACCCATACAATGCGCACCACCCCGTGATGTTTTTGTCACTCCTACTAGTGAATGTAATGTAACAGACAACCATACAATGCGCACCACCCCGTGATGTTTTTGTCACTCCTACTAGTGAATCTAATGTAACACACACCCATACAATGCGCACCACCACGTGATGTTTTTCTCACTCCTACTAGTGAATGTAATGTAACACACACCCATACAATGCGCACCACCCCGTGATGTTTTTCTCACTCCTACTAGTGAATGTAATGTAACACACACCCATACAATGCGCACCACCCCGTGATATTTTTCTCACTCCTACTAGTGAATGTAATGTAACACACACCCATACAATGCGCACCACCCCATGATGATTTTCTCACTCCTACTAGTGAATCTAATGTAACACACAGCCATACAATGCGCACCACCCCGTGATGTTTTTCTCACTCCTAATAGTGAATGTAATGTAACACACACCCATACAATGCGCACCACCCCGTGATGTTTTTCTCACTCCTACTAGTGAATGTAATGTAACACACACCCATACAATGCGCACCACCCCGTGATGATTTTCTCACTCCTACTAGTGAATCTAATGTAACAAACACCCATACAATGCGCACCACCCCGTGATGTTTTTCTCACTCCTACTAGTGAATGTAATGTAACACACACCCGTACAATGCGCACCACCCCGTGATGTTTTTCTCACTCCTACTAGTGAATGTAGTGTAACACACACCCATACAATGCACACCATCCCGTGATGTTTTTCTCACTTCTACCAGTGAATGTAATGTAAAACACACCCATACAATGCGCACCACCCCGTGATGATTTTCTCACTCCTACTAGTGAATCTAATGTAACAAATACCCATACAATGCGCAGCACCCCGTGATGTTTTTCTCACTCCTACTAGTGAATGTAATGTAACACACACCCATACAATGCGCACTACCCCGTGATGTTTTTCTCACTTCTACTAGTGAATGTAATATAACACACACCCATACAATGCGCACCACCCCGTGATGTTTTTGTCACTCCTACTAGTGAATGTAATGTAACAGACAACCATACAATGCGCACCACCCCGTGATGTTTTTGTCACTCCTACTAGTGAATCTAATGTAACACACACCCATACAATGCGCACCATCACGTGATGTTTTTCTCACTCCTACTAGTGAATGTAATGTAACACACACCCATACAATGCGCACGACCCCGTGATGTTTTTCTCACTCCTACTAGTGAATGTAATGTAACACACACCCATACAATGCGCACCACCCCGTGATGTTTTTCTCACTCCTACTAGTGAATGTAATGTAACACACACCCATACAATGCGCACCACCCCATGATGATTTTCTCACTCCTACTAGTGAATCTAATGTAACACACAGCCATACAATGCGCACCACCCCGTGATGTTTTTCTCACTCCTACTAGTGAATGTAATGTAACACACACCCATACAATGCGCACCACCCCGTGATGATTTTCTCACTCCTACTAGTGAATACTAATGTAACACACACCCATACAATGCGCACCACCCCGTGATGTTTTTCTCACTACTACTAGTGAATCTAAAGTAACACACACCCATACAATGCGCACCACCCCGTGATGTTTTCGTCACTCCTACTAGTGAATATAATGTAACACACACCCATACAATGCGCACCACCCCGTGATGTTTTTCTCACTCCTACTAGTGAATGTAATGTAACACACACCCATACAATGCGCACCACCCCGTGATGTTTTTCTCACTCCTACTAGTGAATGTAATGTAACACACACCCATACAATGCGCACTACCCCGTGATGTTTTTCTCACTCCTACTAGTGAATCTAATGTAACACACACCCATACAATGCGCACCACCCCGTGATGTTTTTCTCACTCCTACTAGTGAATGTAATGTAACACACACCCATACAATGTGCAACTCCCCGTGATGTTTTTCTCAATCCTACTAGAGCATGTAATGTAACACACACCCATACAATGCGCACCACCCCGTGATGTTTATCTCACTCCTACTAGTGAATGAAATGTAACACACACCCATACAATGCGCACCACCCCGTGATGTTTTTCTCACTCCTACTAGTGAATGTAATGTAACACACACCCATACAATGCGCACCACCCCGTGATGTTTTTCTCACTCCTACTAGTGAATGTAATGTAACACACACACATACAATGCGCACCACCCCGTGATGTTTTTCTCACTCCTACTAGTGAATCTAATGTAACACACACCCATACAATGCGCACCACCCCGTGATGTTTTTCTCACTCCTACTAGTGAATATAATGTAACACACACCCATACAATGCGCACCACCCCGTGATAATTTTCTCACTCCTACTAGTGAATCTAATGTAACAAACACCCATACAATGCGCACCACCCCGTGATGTTTTTCTCACTCCTACTAGTGAATGTAATGTACAAACACCCATACAATTCGCACCACCCCGTGATGTTTTTCTCACTCCTACTAGTGAATCTAATGTAACACACACCCATGAAATGCGCACCACCCCGTGATGTTTTTCTCACTCCTACTAGTGAATGTAATGTAACACACACCCATACAATGCGCACCACCCCGTGATGATTTTCTCACTCCTATTAGTGAATCTAATGTAACAAACACCCATACAATGCGCACCACCCCGTGATGATTTTCTCACTCCTACTAGTGAATGTAATGTAACACACACCCATACAATGCGCACCACCCCGTCATGATTTTCTCACTCCTACTAGTGAATGTAATGTAACACACACCCATACAATGCACACCATCCCATGATGTTTTTCTCACTCCTACTAGTGAATGTAATGTAACACACACCCATACAATGCGCACCACCCCGTGATGATTTTCTCACTCCTACTAGTGAATCTAATGTAACAAACACCCATACAATGCGCAGCACCCCGTGATGTTTTTCTCACTCCTACTAGTGAATGTAATGTAACACACACCCATACAGTGCGCACCACACCGTGATGTTTTTCTCACTCCTACTAGTGAATGTAATGTAACACACACCCATACAATGCGCACCACCCCGTGATGATTTTCTCACTCCTACTAGTGAATCTAATGTAACAAACACCCATACAATGCGCACCACCCCGTGATGTTTTTCTCACTCCTACTAGTGAATGTAATGTAACACACACCCATACAATGCGCACCACCCCGTGATGTTTTTCTCACTCCTACTAGTGAATGTAATGTAACACACACCCAGGCAATGCGCACCACCCCGTGATGTTTTTCTCACTCCTACTAGTGAATGTAATGTAACACACACCCATACAATGCGCACCACCCCGTGATGTTTTTCTCACTCCTAATAGTGAATGTAATGTAACACACACCCATGAAATGCGCACCACCCCGTGATGTTTTTCTCAATCCTACTAGTGAATGTAATGTAACACACACCCATACAATGCGCACCACCCCGTGATGTTTTTCTCACTCCTACTAGAGAATGTAATGTAACACACACCCATACAATGCGCACCACCCCGTGATGATTTTCTCACTCCTACTAGTGAATCTAATGTAACAAACACCCATACAATGCGCACCACCCCGTGATGTTTTTCTCACTCCTACTAGTGAATCTAATGTAACAAACACCCATACAATGCGCACCACCCCGTGATGTTTTTCTCACTCCTACCAGTGAATGTAATGTAACACACACCCATACAATGCGCACCACCCCGTGATGTTTTTCTCACTCCTACCAGTTTATCTAATGTAACACACACCCATACAATGCGCACCACCCCGTGATGTTTTTCTCACTCCTACCAGTGAATCTAATGTAACACACACGCATACAATGCGGACCACACCGTGATGTTTTTCTCACTTCTACTAGTGAATGTAATGTAACACACACCCATACAATGCGCACCACCCCGTGATGTTTTTCTCACTCCTACTAGTGAATGTAATGTAACACACGCCCATACAATGCGCACCACCCTGTGATGTTTTTCTCACTCCTACTAGTGAATGTAATGTAACACACACCCATACAATGCGCACCACCCCATGATGTTTTTCTCACTTCTACTAGTGAATGTAATGTAACACACACCCATACAATGCGCACCACCACGTGATGTTTTTCTCACTCCTACTAGTGAATGTAATGAAACACACACCCATACAATGCGCACCACCCCGTGATGTTTTTCTCACTCCTACTAGTGAATGTAATTTAACACACACCCATACAATGCGCACCACCCCGTGATGTTTTTCTCACTTCTACTAGTGAATGTAATGTAACACACACCCATACAATGCGCACCACCCCGTGATGTTTTTCTCACTTCTACTAGTGAATGTAACGTAACACACACCCATACAATGCGCACCACCCCGTGATGTTTTTCTCACTCCTACTAGTGAATGTAATGTAACACACACCCATACAATGCGCACCACCCCATGATGTTTTTCTCACTCTTACTAGTGAATGTAATGTAACACACACCCATACAATGCGCACCACCCCGTGATGTTTTTCTCCCTGCTACTAGTGAATGTAATGTAACACACACCCATACAATGCGCACCACACCGTGATGTTTTTCTCACTCCTACTAGTGAATGTAATGTAACACACACCCATACAATGCGCACCACCCCGTGATGTTTTTCTCACTCCTACTAGTGAATCTAATGTAACACACACCAATACAATGCGCACCACCCCGTGATGTTTTTCTCACTGCTACTAGTGAATGTAATGTAACACACCCATACAATGCGCACCACCCCGTGATGTTTTTCTCACTCCTACTAGTGAATGTAATGTAACACACACCCATACAATGCGCACCACCCCGTGATGTTTTTCTCACTCCTACTAGTGAATGTAATGTAACACACACCCATACAATGCGCACCACCCCGTAATGTTTTTCTCACTCCTACTAGTGAATGTAATGTAACACACACCCATGCAATGCGCACCACCCCGTGATGTCTTTCTCACTCCTACTAGTGAATCTAATGTAACAAACACCCATACAATGCGCACCACCCCGTGATGTTTTTCTCACTCCTACTAGTGAATGTAATGTAACACACACCCATACAATGCGCACCACCCCGTGATGATTTTCTCACTCCTTCTAGTGAATCTAATGTAACACACACCCATACAATGCGCACCACCCCGTGATGATTTTCTCACTCCTACTAGTGAATCTAATGTAACACACACCCATACAATGCGCACCACCCCGTGATGTTTTTCTCACTCCTACTAGTGAATGTAATGTAACACACAGCCATACAATGCGCACCACCACGTGATGTTTTTCTCACTCCTATTAGTGAATGTAATGTAACACACACCCATACAATGCGCACCACCTCGTGATGTATTTCTCACTCCTACTAGTGATTGTAATGTAACACACACCCATACAATGCGCACCACCCCGTGATGTTTCTCTCACTCCTACTAGTGAATGTAATGTAACACACACCCATACAATGTGCACCACCCCGTGATGTTTTTCTCACTCCTACTAGTGAATGTAATGAAACACACACCCATACAATGCGCACCACCCCGTGATGTATTTCTCACTCCTACTAGTGATTGTAATGTAACACACACCCATACAATGCGCACCACCCCGTGATGTTTCTCTCACTTCTACTAGTGAATGTAATGTAACACACACCCATACAATGCGCACCACCCCGTGATGATTTTCTCACTCCTACTAGTGAATGTAATGTAACAAACACCCATACAATGCGCAGCACCCCGTGATGTTTTTCTCACTCCTACTAGTGAATCTAATGTAACACACACCCATACAATGCGCACCACCCCGTGATGTTTTTCTCACTCCTACTAGTGAATCTAATGTAACACACACCCATACAATGCGCACCACCCCGGGTTGTTTTTCTCACTCCTACTAGTGAATCTAATGTAACACACACCCATACAATGCGCACCACCCCGTGATGTTTTTCTCACTCCTACTAGTGAATGTAATGTAACACACACCCATACAATGCGCACCACCCCGTGATGATTTTCTCACTCCTACTAGTGAATGTAATGTAACACACACCCATACAATGCGCACCACCCCGTGATGTTTTTCTCACTCCTACCAGTGAATCTAATGTAACACACACCCATACAATGCGCACCACCCCGTGATGTTTTTCTCACTCCTACCAGTGAATCTAATGTAACACACACCCATACAATGCGCACCACCCCGTGATGTTTTTGTCACTCCTACTAGTGAATGTAATGTAACACACACCCATACAATGCACACCACCCCGTGATGATTTTCTCACTCCTACTAGTGAATCTAATGTAACAAACACCCATACAATGCGCACCACCCCGTGATGTTTTTCTCACTCCTACTAGTGAATGTAATGTAACACACACCCATACAATGCGCACCACCCCGTGATGTTTTTCTCACTCGTACTAGTGAATGTAATGTAACACACACCCATACAATGCGCACCACCCCGTGATGTTTTCCTCACTCCTACTAGTGAATGTAATGTAACACACACCCATACAATGCGCACCACCCCGTGATGTTTTTCTCACTCCTACTAGTGAATCTAATGTAACACACACCCATACAATGCGCACCACCCCGTGATGATTTTCTCACTCCTACTAGTGAATCTAATGTAACACACACCCATACAATGCGCACCACCCCGTGATGATTTTCTCACTCCTAGTAGTGAATGTAATGTAACACACACCCATACAATGCGCACCACCCCGTGATGTTTTTCTCACTCCTACTAGTGAATTTAATGTAACACACACCCATACAATGCGCACCACCCCGTGATGTTTTTGTCACTCATACTAGTGAATCTAATGTAACACACACCCATACAATGCGCACCACCCCGTGATGTTTTTCTCACTCCTACTAGTGAATCTAATGTAACACACACCCATACAATGCGCACCACCCCGTGATGTTTTTCTCACTCCTACTAGTGAATGTAATGTAACACACACCCATACAATGCGCACCACCCCGTGATGTTTTTCTCACTCCTACTAGTGAATCTAATGTAACAAACACCCATACAATGCGCACCACCCCGTGATGTTTTTCTCACTCCTACTAGTGAATGTAATGTAACACACACCCATACAATGCGCACCACCCCGTGATGGTTTTCTCACTCCTGCTAGTGAATCTAATGTAACAAACACCCATACAATGCGCAACACCATGTGATGTTTTTCTCACTCCTACTAGTGAATGTAATGTAACACACACCCATACAATGCGCACCACCCCGTGATGTTTTTCTCACTCCTACTAGTGAATGTAACGTAACACACACCCATACAATGCGCACCACCCCATGATGTTTTTCTCACTCCTTCTAGTGAATGTAATGTAACACACACCCATACAATGCGCACCACCCCGTGTTGTTTTTCTCACTCCTACTAGTGTATCTAATGTAACACACACCCATACAATGCGCACCATTCCGTGATGTTTTTCTCACTCCTTCTAGTGAATGTAATGTAACACACACCCATACAATGCGCACCACCCCGTGATGTTTTTCTCACTCCTACTAGTGAATCTAATGTAACACACACCCATACAATGCGCACCGCCCCGTGATGTTTTTCTCACTCCTACCAGTGAATGTAATGTAACACACACCCATACAATGCGCACCACCCCGTGATGTTTTTCTCACTCCTACTAGTGAATGTAATGTAACACACACCCATACAATGCGCACCACCCCGTGATGATTTTCTCACTCCTACTAGTGAATGTAATGTAACAAACACCCATACAATGGGCACCACCCCGTGATGTTTTTCTCACTCCTACTAGTGAATGTAATGTAACACACACCCATACAATGCGCACCACCCCGTGATGTTTCTCTCACTCCTACTAGTGAATGTAATGTAACACACACCCATACAATGTGCACCACCCCGTGATGTTTTTCTCACTCCTACTAGTGAATGTAATGAAACACACACCCATACAATGCGCACCACCCCGTGATGTATTTCTCACTCCTACTAGTGATTGTAATGTAACACACACCCATACAATGCGCACCACCCCGTGATGTTTCTCTCACTTCTACTAGTGAATGTAATGTAACACACACCCATACAATGCGCACCACCCCGTGATGATTTTCTCACTCCTACTAGTGAATGTAATGTAACAAACACCCATACAATTCGCAGCACCCCGTGATGTTTTTCTCACTCCTACTAGTGAATCTAATGTAACACACACCCATACAATGCGCACCACCCCGTGATGTTTTTCTCACTCCTACTAGTGAATCTAATGTAACACACACCCATACAATGCGCACCACCCCGGGTTGTTTTTCTCACTCCTACTAGTGAATGTAATGTAACACACACCCATACAATGCGCACCACCCCGTGATGTGTTTCTCACTCCTACTAGTGAATGTAATGTAACACACACCCATACAATGCGCACCACCCCGTGATGATTTTCTCACTCCTACTAGTGAATGTAATGTAACACACACCCATACAATGCGCACCACCCCGTGATGTTTTTCTCACTCCTACCAGTGAATCTAATGTAACACACACCCATACAATGCGCACCACCCCGTGATGTTTTTCTCACTCCTACCAGTGAATCTAATGTAACACACACCCATACAATGCGCACCACCCCGTGATGTTTTTGTCACTCCTACTAGTGAATGTAATGTAACACACACCCATACAATGCACACCACCCCGTGATGATTTTCTCACTCCTACTAGTGAATCTAATGTAACAAACACCCATACAATGCGCACCACCCCGTGATGTTTTTCTCACTCCTACTAGTGAATGTAATGTAACACACACCCATACAATGCGCACCACCCCGTGATGTTTTTCTCACTCGTACTAGTGAATGTAATGTAACACACACCCATACAATGCGCACCACCCCGTGATGTTTTCCTCACTCCTACTAGTGAATGTAATGTAACACACACCCATACAATGCGCACCACCCCGTGATGTTTTTCTCACTCCTACTAGTGAATCTAATGTAACACACACCCATACAATGCGCACCACCCCGTGATGATTTTCTCACTCCTACTAGTGAATCTAATGTAACACACACCCATACAATGCGCACCACCCCGTGATGATTTTCTCACTCCTACTAGTGAATGTAATGTAACACACACCCATACAATGCGCACCACCCCGTGATGTTTTTCTCACTCCTACTAGTGAATTTAATGTAACACACACCCATACAATGCGCACCACCCCGTGATGTTTTTGTCACTCATACTAGTGAATCTAATGTAACACACACCCATACAATGCGCACCACCCGGTGATGTTTTTCTCACTCCTACTAGTGAATCTAATGTAACACACACCCATACAATGCGCACCACCCCGTGATGTTTTTCTCACTCCTACTAGTGAATGTAATGTAACACACACCCATACAATGCGCACCACCCCGTGATGTTTTTCTCACTCCTACTAGTGAATCTAATGTAACAAACACCCATACAATGCGCACCACCCCGTGATGTTTTTCTCACTCCTACTAGTGAATGTAATGTAACACACACCCATACAATGCGCACCACCCCGTGATGGTTTTCTCACTCCTGCTAGTGAATCTAATGTAACAAACACCCATACAATGCGCAACACCATGTGATGTTTTTCTCACTCCTACTAGTGAATGTAATGTAACACACACCCATACAATGCGCACCACCCCGTGATGTTTTTCTCACTCCTACTAGTGAATGTAACGTAACACACACCCATACAATGCGCACCACCCCATGATGTTTTTCTCACTCCTTCTAGTGAATGTAATGTAACACACACCCATACAATGCGCACCACCCCGTGTTGTTTTTCTCACTCCTACTAGTGTATCTAATGTAACACACACCCATACAATGCGCACCATTCCGTGATGTTTTTCTCACTCCTTCTAGTGAATGTAATGTAACACACACCCATACAATGCGCACCACCCCGTGATGTTTTTCTCACTCCTACTAGTGAATGTAATGTAACACACACCCATACAATGCGCACAACCCATGATGTTTTTCTCACTCCTTCTAGTGAATGTAATGTAACACACACCCATACAATGCGAACCACCCCGTGTTGTTTTTCTCACTCCTACTAGTGTACCTAATGTAACACACACCCATACAATGCGCACCACCCCGTGATGTTTTTCTCACTCCTTCTAGTGAATGTAATGTAACACACACCCATACAATGCGCACCACCCCGTGATGTTTTTCTCACT
The DNA here is from genome assembly GCF_034190915.1 of Cavia porcellus. Taxonomy (NCBI): domain Eukaryota; kingdom Metazoa; phylum Chordata; class Mammalia; order Rodentia; family Caviidae; genus Cavia; species Cavia porcellus. The sequence continues at coordinate 2,558,991 of NW_026947541.1, read as the reverse complement.
CCTACTAGTGAATCTAATGTAACACACACCCATACAATGCGCACCACCCCGTGATGTTTTTCTCACTCCTACCAGTGAATGTAATGTAACACACACCCATACAATGCGCACCACCCCGTGATGTTTTTCTCACTCCTACTAGTGAATGTAATGTAACACACACCCATACAATGCGCACCACCCCGTGATGATTTTCTCACTCCTACTAGTGAATGTAATGTAACAAACACCCATACAATGGGCACCACCCCGTGATGTTTTTCTCACTCCTACTAGTGAATGTAATGTAACACACACCCATACAATGCGCACCACCTCGTGATGTTTTTCTCACTCCTACTAGTGAATGTAATGTAACACACACCCATACAATGCGCACCACCCCGTGATGTTTTTCTCACTCCTACCAGTGAATCTAATGTAACACACACCCATACAATGCGCACCACAGCGTGATGTTTTTCTCACTCCTACCAGTGAATCTAATGTAACACACACCCATACAATGCGCACCACCCCGTGAGGATTTTCTCACTCCTACTAGTGAATGTAATGTAACACACACCCATACAATGCGCACCACCCCGTGATGATTTTCTCACTCCTACTAGTGAATCTAATGTAACAAACACCCATACAATGCGCACCACCCCGTGATGTTTTTCTCACTCCTACTAGTGAATGTAATGTAACACACACCCATACAATGCGCACCACCCCGTGATGTTTTTCTCACTCCTACTAGTGAATCTAATGTAACACACACCCATACAATGCGCACCACCCCGTGATGTTTTCCTCACTCCTACTAGTGAATCTAATGTAACACACACCCATACAATGCGCACCACCCCGTGATGTGTTTGTCACTCCTACTAGTGAATGTAATGTAACACACACCCATACAATGCGCACCACCCCGTGATGTTTTTCTCACTCCTACTAGTGAATGTAATGTAACACACACCCATACAATGCGCACCACCCCGTGATGTTTTTCTCACTCCTACTAGTGAATGTAATGTAACACACACCCATACAATGCGCACCACCCCGTGATGTTTTTCTCACTCCTACTAGTGAATCTAATGTAACACACACCCATACAATGCGCACCACCCCGTGATGTTTTTCTCACTCCTACTAGTGAATGTAATGTAACACACACCCATACAATGCGCACCACCCCGTGATGTTTTTCTCACTCCTACTAGTGAATGTAATGTAACACACACCCATACAATGCGCACCACCCCGTGATGTTTTTCTCACTCCTACTAGTGAATGTAATGTAACACACACCCATACAATGCGCACCACCCCGTGATGTTTTTCTCACTCCTACTAGTGAATGTAATGTAACACACACCCATACAATGCGCACCAGCCCGTGATGTTTTTCTCACTCCTACTTGTGAATGTAATGTAACACACACCCATACAATGCGCACCACCCCGTGATGTTTTTCTCACTCTTACTAGTGAATGTAATGTAACACACACCCATACAATGCGCACCACCCCGTGATGTTTTTCTCACTCCTACTAGTGAATCTAATGTAACACACACCCATACAATGCGCACCACCCCGTGATGTTTTTCTCACTCCTACTAGTGAATGTAATGTAACACACACCCATACAATGCGCACCACCCCATGATGTTTTTCTCACTCCTACTAGTGAATGTAATGTAACACACACCCATACAATGCGCACCACCCCGTGATGTTTTTCTCACTCCTACTAGTGAATGTAATGTAACACACACCCATACAATGCGCACCACCCCGTGATGTTTTTCTCACTCCTACTAGTGAATCTAATGTAACACACACCCATACAATGCGCACAACCCCGTGATGTTTTTCTCACTCCTACTAGTGAATGTAATGTAACACACACCCATACAATGCGCACCACCCCGTGATGTTTTTCTCACTCCTACTAATGAATGTAATGTAACACACACCCATACAATGCGCACCACCCCGTGATGTTTTTCTCACTCCTACTAGTGAATGTAATGTAACACACACCCATACAATGCGCACCACCCCGTGATGTTTTTCTCACTCCTACTAGTGAATGCAATGTAACACACACCCATACAATGCGCACCACCCCGTGATGTTTTTCTCACTCCTACTAGTGAATGTAATGTAACACACACCCATACAATGCGCACCACCCCGTGATGTTTTTCTCACTCCTACTAGTGAATGTAATGTAACACACACCCATACAATGCGCACCACCCTGTGATGATTTTCTCACTCCTACTAGTGAATCTAATGTAACACACACCCATACAATGCGCACCACCCCGTGATGTTTTTCTCACTCCTACTAGTGAATCTAATGTAACACACACCCATACAATGCGCACCACCCCGTGATGTTTTTCTCACTCCTACTAGTGAATCTAATGTAACACACACCCATACAATGCGCACCACCCCGTGATGTTTTTCTCACTCCTACTAGTGAATCTAATGTAACACACACCCATACAATGCGCACCACCCCGTGATGTTTTTCTCACTCCTACTAGTGAATCTAATGTAACACACACCCATACAATGCGCACCAGCCCTTGATGATTTTCTCACACCTCTAGTGAATCTAATGTAACACACACCCATACAATGCGCACCACCCCGTGATGTTTTTCTCACTCCTACTAGTGAATGTAATGTAACACACAGCCATACAATGCGCACCACCCCGTGATGTTTTTCTCACTCCTATTAGTGAATGTAATGTAACACACACCCATACAATGCGCACCATCCCGTGATGTTTTTCTCACTTCTACTAGTGAATGTAATGTAACACACACCCATACAATGCGCACCACCCCGTGATGATTTTCTCACTCCTACTAGTGAATGTAATGTAACAAACACCCGTACAATGCGCAGCACCCCGTGATGTTTTTCTCACTCCTACTAGTGAATCTAATGTAACACACACCCATACAATGCGCACCACCCCGTGATGTTTTTCTCACTCCTACTAGTGAATCTAATGTAACACACACCCATACAATGCGCACCACCCGTGTTGTTTTTCTCACTCCTACTAGTGAATCTAATGTAACACACACCCATACAATGCGCACCACCCCGTGATGTTTTTTCTCACTCCTACTATTGAATGTAATGTAACACACACCCATACAATGCGCACCACCCCGTGATGATTTTCTCACTCCTACTAGTGAATCTAATTTAACAAACACCCATACAATGCGCACCACCCCGTGATGTTTTTCTCACTCCTACTAGTGAATGTAATGTAACACACACCCATACAATGCGCACCACACCGTGATGTTTTTCTCACTCCTACTAGTGAATGTAATGTAACACACACCCATACAATGCGCACCACCCCGTGATGTTTTTCTCACTCCTACCAGTGAATCTAATGTAACACACACCCATACAATGCGCACCACCCCGTGATGTTTTTCTCACTCCTACCAGTGAATCTAATGTAACACACACACCCATACAATGCGCACCTCCCCGTGATGTTTTTCTCACTCCTACTAGTGAATGTAATGTAACACACACCCATACAATGCGCACCACCCCGTGATGTTTTTCTCACTCCTACTAGTGAATGTAATGTAACACACACCCATACAATGCGCACCACCCCATGATGTTTTTCTCACTCCTTCTAGTGAATGTAATGTAACACACACCCATACAATGCGCACCACCCCGTGTTGTTTTTCTCACTCTTACTAGTGTATCTAATGTAACACACACCCATACAATGCGCACCACCCCGTGATGTTTTTCTCACTCCTTCTAGTGAATGTAATGTAACACACACCCATACAATGCGCACCACCCCGTGATGTTTTTCTCACTCCTACTAGTGAATGTAATGTAACACACACCCATACAATGCGCACCACCCCATTATGTTTTTCTCACTCCTTCTAGTGAATGTAATGTAACACAAACCCATACAATGCGCACCACCCCGTGATGTTTTTGTCACTCCTACTAGTGTATCTAATGTAACACACACCCATACAATGCGCACCACCCCGTGATGTTTTTCTCACTCCTTCTAGTGAATGTAATGTAACACACACCCATACAATGCGCACCACCCCGTGATGTTTTTCTCACTCCTACTAGTGAATCTAATGTAACACACACCCATACAATGCGCACCACCCCGTGATGTTTTTCTCACTCCTACCAGTGAATGTAATGTAACACACACCCATACAATGCGCACCACCCCGTGATGTTTTTCTCACTCCTACTAGTGAATGTAATGTAACACACACCCATACAATGCGCACCACCCCGTGATGATTTTCTCACTCCTACTAGTGAATCTAATGTAACAAACACCCATACAATGGGCACCGCCCCGTGATGTTTTTCTTACTCCTACTAGTGAATGTAATGTAACACACACCCATACAATGCGCACCACCCCGTGATGTTTTTCTCACTCCTACTAGTGAATGTAATGTAACACACACCCATACAATGCGCACCACCCCGTGATGTTTTTCTCACTCCTACCAGTGAATCTAATGTAACACACACCCATACAATGCGCACCACCCCGTGATGTTTTTCTCACTCCTACCAGTGAATCTAATGTAACACACACCCATACAATGCGCACCACCACGTGATGATTTTCTTACTCCTACTAGTGAATGTAATGTAACACACACCCATACAATGCGCACCACCCCGTGATGATTTTCTCACTCCTACTAGTGAATCTAATGTAACAAACACCCATACAATGCGCACCACCCCGTGATGTTTTTCTCACTCCTAATAGTGAATGTAATGTAACACACACCCATACAATGCGCACCACCCCGTGATGTTTTTCTCACTCCTACTAGTGAATCTAATGTAACACCCACCCATACAATGCGCACCACCCCATGATGTTTTTCTCACTCCTACTAGAAAATGTCATGTAACACACACCCATACAATGGGCACCACCCCGTGATAATTTTCTCACTCCTACTAGTGAATCTAATGTAACAAACACCCATACAATGGGCACCGCCCCGTGATGTTTTTCTTACTCCTACTAGTGAATGTAATGTAACACACACCCATACAATGCGCACCACCCCGTGATGTTTTTCTCACTCCTACTAGTGAATGTAATGTAACACACACCCATACAATGCGCACCACCCCGTGATGTTTTTCTCACTCCTACTAGTGAATGTAATGTAACACACACCCATACAATGCGCACCACCCCGTGATGTTTTTCTCACTCCTACTAGTGAATGTAATGTAACACACACCCATACAATGCGCACCAGCCCGTGATGTTTTTCTCACTCCTACTTGTGAATGTAATGTAACACACACCCATACAATGCGCACCACCCCGTGATGTTTTTCTCACTCTTACTAGTGAATGTAATGTAACACACACCCATACAATGCGCACCACCCCGTGATGTTTTTCTCACTCCTACTAGTGAATCTAATGTAACACACACCCATACAATGCGCACCACCCCGTGATGTTTTTCTCACTCCTACTAGTGAATGTAATGTAACACACACCCATACAATGCGCACCACCCCGTGATGTTTTTCTCACTCCTACTAGTGAATGTAATGTAACACACACCCATACAATGCGCACCACCCCGTGATGTTTTTCTCACTCCTACTAGTGAATGTAATGTAACACACACCCATACAATGCGCACCACCCCGTGATGTTTTTCTCACTCCTACTAGTGAATCTAATGTAACACACACCCATACAATGCGCACAACCCCGTGATGTTTTTCTCACTCCTACTAGTGAATGTAATGTAACACACACCCATACAATGCGCACCACCCCGTGATGTTTTTCTCACTCCTACTAATGAATGTAATGTAACACACACCCATACAATGCGCACCACCCCGTGATGTTTTTCTCACTCCTACTAGTGAATGTAATGTAACACACACCCATACAATGCGCACCACCCCGTGATGTTTTTCTCACTCCTACTAGTGAATGCAATGTAACACACACCCATACAATGCACACCACCCCGTGATGTTTTTCTCACTCCTACTAGTGAATGTAATGTAACACACACCCATACAATGCGCACCACCCCGTGATGTTTTTCTCACTCCTACTAGTGAATGTAATGTAACACACACCCATACAATGCGCACCACCCCGTGATGATTTTCTCACTCCTACTAGTGAATCTAATGTAACACACACCCATACAATGCGCACCACCCCGTGATGTTTTTCTCACTCCTACTAGTGAATCTAATGTAACACACACCCATACAATGCGCACCACCCCGTGATGTTTTTCTCACTCCTACTAGTGAATCTAATGTAACACACACCCATACAATGCGCACCACCCCGTGATGTTTTTCTCACTCCTACTAGTGAATCTAATGTAACACACACCCATACAATGCGCACCACCCCGTGATGTTTTTCTCACTCCTACTAGTGAATCTAATGTAACACACACCCATACAATGCGCACCAGCCCTTGATGATTTTCTCACACCTCTAGTGAATCTAATGTAACACACACCCATACAATGCGCACCACCCCGTGATGTTTTTCTCACTCCTACTAGTGAATGTAATATAACACACAGCCATACAATGCGCACCACCCCGTGATGTTTTTCTCACTCCTATTAGTGAATGTAATGTAACACACACCCATACAATGCGCACCATCCCGTGATGTTTTTCTCACTTCTACTAGTGAATGTAATGTAACACACACCCATACAATGCGCACCACCCCGTGATGTTTTTCTCACTCCTACTAGTGAATGTAATGTAACACACACCCATACAATGCGCACCACCCCGTGATGATTTTCTCACTCCTACTAGTGAATCTAATGTAACACACACCCATACAATGCGCACCACCCCGTGATGTTTTTCTCACTCCTACTAGTGAATCTAATGTAACACACACCCATACAATGCGCACCACCCCGTGATGTTTTTCTCACTCCTACTAGTGAATCTAATGTAACACACACCCATACAATGCGCACCACCCCGTGATGTTTTTCTCACTCCTACTAGTGAATCTAATGTAACACACACCCATACAATGCGCACCACCCCGTGATGTTTTTCTCACTCCTACTAGTGAATCTAATGTAACACACACCCATACAATGCGCACCAGCCCTTGATGATTTTCTCACACCTCTAGTGAATCTAATGTAACACACACCCATACAATGCGCACCACCCCGTGATGTTTTTCTCACTCCTACTAGTGAATGTAATGTAACACACAGCCATACAATGCGCACCACCCCGTGATGTTTTTCTCACTCCTATTAGTGAATGTAATGTAACACACACCCATACAATGCGCACCATCCCGTGATGTTTTTCTCACTTCTACTAGTGAATGTAATGTAACACACACCCATACAATGCGCACCACCCCGTGATGTTTTTCTCACTCCTACTAGTGAATGTAATGTAACACACACCCATACAATGCGCACCACCCCGTGATGTTTTTCTCACTCCTACTAGTGAATGTAATGTAACACACACCCATACAATGCGCACCACCCCGTGATGTTTTTCTCACTCCTACTAGTGAATGTAATGTAACACACACCCATACAATGCGCACCAGCCCGTGATGTTTTTCTCACTCCTACTTGTGAATGTAATGTAACACACACCCATACAATGCGCACCACCCCGTGATGTTTTTCTCACTCTTACTAGTGAATGTAATGTAACACACACCCATACAATGCGCACCACCCCGTGATGTTTTTCTCACTCCTACTAGTGAATCTAATGTAACACACACCCATACAATGCGCACCACCCCGTGATGTTTTTCTCACTCCTACTAGTGAATGTAATGTAACACACCCCCATACAATGCGCACCACCCCGTGATGTTTTTCTCACTCCTACTAGTGAATGTAATGTAACACACACCCATACAATGCGCACCACCCCGTGATGTTTTTCTCACTCCTACTAGTGAATGTAATGTAACACACACCCATACAATGCGCACCACCCCGTGATGTTTTTCTCACTCCTACTAGTGAATCTAATGTAACACACACCCATACAATGCGCACCACCCCGTGATGTTTTTCTCACTCCTACTAGTGAATGCAATGTAACACACACCCATACAATGCACACCACCCCGTGATGTTTTTCTCACTCCTACTAGTGAATGTAATGTAACACACACCCATACAATGCGCACCACCCCGTGATGTTTTTCTCACTCCTACTAGTGAATGTAATGTAACACACACCCATACAATGCGCACCACCCCGTGATGATTTTCTCACTCCTACTAGTGAATCTAATGTAACACACACCCATACAATGCGCACCACCCCGTGATGTTTTTCTCACTCCTACTAGTGAATCTAATGTAACACACACCCATACAATGCGCACCACCCCGTGATGTTTTTCTCACTCCTACTAGTGAATCTAATGTAACACACACCCATACAATGCGCACCACCCCGTGATGTTTTTCTCACTCCTACTAGTGAATCTAATGTAACACACACCCATACAATGCGCACCACCCCGTGATGTTTTTCTCACTCCTACTAGTGAATCTAATGTAACACACACCCATACAATGCGCACCAGCCCTTGATGATTTTCTCACACCTCTAGTGAATCTAATGTAACACACACCCATACAATGCGCACCACCCCGTGATGTTTTTCTCACTCCTACTAGTGAATGTAATATAACACACAGCCATACAATGCGCACCACCCCGTGATGTTTTTCTCACTCCTATTAGTGAATGTAATGTAACACACACCCATACAATGCGCACCATCCCGTGATGTTTTTCTCACTTCTACTAGTGAATGTAATGTAACACACACCCATACAATGCGCACCACCCCGTGATGTTTTTCTCACTCCTACTAGTGAATGTAATGTAACACACACCCATACAATGCGCACCACCCCGTGATGATTTTCTCACTCCTACTAGTGAATCTAATGTAACACACACCCATACAATGCGCACCACCCCGTGATGTTTTTCTCACTCCTACTAGTGAATCTAATGTAACACACACCCATACAATGCGCACCACCCCGTGATGTTTTTCTCACTCCTACTAGTGAATCTAATGTAACACACACCCATACAATGCGCACCACCCCGTGATGTTTTTCTCACTCCTACTAGTGAATCTAATGTAACACACACCCATACAATGCGCACCACCCCGTGATGTTTTTCTCACTCCTACTAGTGAATCTAATGTAACACACACCCATACAATGCGCACCAGCCCTTGATGATTTTCTCACACCTCTAGTGAATCTAATGTAACACACACCCATACAATGCGCACCACCCCGTGATGTTTTTCTCACTCCTACTAGTGAATGTAATGTAACACACAGCCATACAATGCGCACCACCCCGTGATGTTTTTCTCACTCCTATTAGTGAATGTAATGTAACACACACCCATACAATGCGCACCATCCCGTGATGTTTTTCTCACTTCTACTAGTGAATGTAATGTAACACACACCCATACAATGCGCACCACCCCGTGATGTTTTTCTCACTCCTACTAGTGAATGTAATGTAACACACACCCATACAATGCGCACCACCCCGTGATGTTTTTCTCACTCCTACTAGTGAATGTAATGTAACACACACCCATACAATGCGCACCACCCCGTGATGTTTTTCTCACTCCTACTAGTGAATGTAATGTAACACACACCCATACAATGCGCACCAGCCCGTGATGTTTTTCTCACTCCTACTTGTGAATGTAATGTAACACACACCCATACAATGCGCACCACCCCGTGATGTTTTTCTCACTCTTACTAGTGAATGTAATGTAACACACACCCATACAATGCGCACCACCCCGTGATGTTTTTCTCACTCCTACTAGTGAATCTAATGTAACACACACCCATACAATGCGCACCACCCCGTGATGTTTTTCTCACTCCTACTAGTGAATGTAATGTAACACACCCCCATACAATGCGCACCACCCCGTGATGTTTTTCTCACTCCTACTAGTGAATGTAATGTAACACACACCCATACAATGCGCACCACCCCGTGATGTTTTTCTCACTCCTACTAGTGAATGTAATGTAACACACACCCATACAATGCGCACCACCCCGTGATGTTTTTCTCACTCCTACTAGTGAATCTAATGTAACACACACCCATACAATGCGCACAACCCCGTGATGTTTTTCTCACTCCTACTAATGAATGTAATGTAACACACACCCATACAATGCGCACCACCCCGTGATGTTTTTCTCACTCCTACTAATGAATGTAATGTAACACACACCCATACAATGCGCACCACCCCGTGATGTTTTTCTCACTCCTACTAGTGAATGTAATGTAACACACACCCATACAATGCGCACCACCCCGTGATGTTTTTCTCACTCCTACTAGTGAATGCAATGTAACACACACCCATACAATGCACACCACCCCGTGATGTTTTTCTCACTCCTACTAGTGAATGTAATGTAACACACACCCATACAATGCGCACCACCCCGTGATGTTTTTCTCACTCCTACTAGTGAATGTAATGTAACACACACCCATACAATGCGCACCACCCCGTGATGTTTTTCTCACTCCTACTAGTGAATGTAATGTAACACACACCCATACAATGCGCACCAGCCCGTGATGTTTTTCTCACTCCTACTTGTGAATGTAATGTAACACACACCCATACAATGCGCACCACCCCGTGATGTTTTTCTCACTCTTACTAGTGAATGTAATGTAACACACACCCATACAATGCGCACCACCCCGTGATGTTTTTCTCACTCCTACTAGTGAATCTAATGTAACACACACCCATACAATGCGCACCACCCCGTGATGTTTTTCTCACTCCTACTAGTGAATGTAATGTAACACACACCCATACAATGCGCACCACCCCGTGATGTTTTTCTCACTCCTACTAGTGAATCTAATGTAACACACACCCATACAATGCGCACCACCCCGTGATGTTTTTCTCACTCCTACTAGTGAATCTAATGTAACACACACCCATACAATGCGCACCACCCCGTGATGTTTTTCTCACTCCTACTAGTGAATCTAATGTAACACACACCCATACAATGCGCACCACCCCGTGATGTTTTTCTCACTCCTACTAGTGAATCTAATGTAACACACACCCATACAATGCGCACCAGCCCTTGATGATTTTCTCACACCTCTAGTGAATCTAATGTAACACACACCCATACAATGCGCACCACCCCGTGATGTTTTTCTCACTCCTACTAGTGAATGTAATGTAACACACAGCCATACAATGCGCACCACCCCGTGATGTTTTTCTCACTCCTATTAGTGAATGTAATGTAACACACACCCATACAATGCGCACCATCCCGTGATGTTTTTCTCACTTCTACTAGTGAATGTAATGTAACACACACCCATACAATGCGCACCACCCCGTGATGTTTTTCTCACTCCTACTAGTGAATGTAATGTAACACACACCCATACAATGCGCACCACCCCGTGATGTTTTTCTCACTCCTACTAGTGAATGTAATGCAACACACACCCATACAATGCGCACCACCCCGTGATGTTTTTCTCACTCCTACTAGTGAATGTAATGTAACACACACCCATACAATGCGCACCAGCCCGTGATGTTTTTCTCACTCCTACTTGTGAATGTAATGTAACACACACCCATACAATGCGCACCACCCCGTGATGTTTTTCTCACTCTTACTAGTGAATGTAATGTAACACACACCCATACAATGCGCACCACCCCGTGATGTTTTTCTCACTCCTACTAGTGAATCTAATGTAACACACACCCATACAATGCGCACCACCCCGTGATGTTTTTCTCACTCTTACTAGTGAATGTAATGTAACACACCCCCATACAATGCGCACCACCCCGTGATGTTTTTCTCACTCCTACTAGTGAATGTAATGTAACACACACCCATACAATGCGCACCACCCCGTGATGTTTTTCTCACTCCTACTAGTGAATGTAATGTAACACACACCCATACAATGCGCACCACCCCGTGATGTTTTTCTCACTCCTACTAGTGAATCTAATGTAACACACACCCATACAATGCGCACAACCCCGTGATGTTTTTCTCACTCCTACTAATGAATGTAATGTAACACACACCCATACAATGCGCACCACCCCGTGATGTTTTTCTCACTCCTACTAATGAATGTAATGTAACACACACCCATACAATGCGCACCACCCCGTGATGTTTTTCTCACTCCTACTAGTGAATGTAATGTAACACACACCCATACAATGCGCACCACCCCGTGATGTTTTTCTCACTCCTACTAGTGAATGCAATGTAACACACACCCATACAATGCACACCACCCCGTGATGTTTTTCTCACTCCTACTAGTGAATGTAATGTAACACACACCCATACAATGCGCACCACCCCGTGATGTTTTTCTCACTCCTACTAGTGAATGTAATGTAACACACACCCATACAATGCGCACCACCCCGTGATGTTTTTCTCACTCCTACTAGTGAATGTAATGTAACACACACCCATACAATGCGCACCAGCCCGTGATGTTTTTCTCACTCCTACTTGTGAATGTAATGTAACACACACCCATACAATGCGCACCACCCCGTGATGTTTTTCTCACTCTTACTAGTGAATGTAATGTAACACACACCCATACAATGCGCACCACCCCGTGATGTTTTTCTCACTCCTACTAGTGAATCTAATGTAACACACACCCATACAATGCGCACCACCCCGTGATGTTTTTCTCACTCCTACTAGTGAATGTAATGTAACACACACCCATACAATGCGCACCACCCCGTGATGTTTTTCTCACTCCTACTAGTGAATGTAATGTAACACACACCCATACAATGCGCACCACCCCGTGATGTTTTTCTCACTCCTACTAGTGAATGTAATGTAACACACACCCATACAATGCGCACCACCCCGTGATGTTTTTCTCACTCCTACTAATGAATGTAATGTAACACACACCCATACAATGCGCACCACCCCGTGATGTTTTTCTCACTCCTACTAATGAATGTAATGTAACACACACCCATACAATGCGCACCACCCCATGATGTTTTTCTCACTCCTACTAGTGAATGTAATGTAACACAAACCCATACAATGCGCACCACCCCGTGATGTTTTTCTCACTCCTACTAGTGAATGCAATGTAACACACACCCATACAATGCACACCACCCCGTGATGTTTTTCTCACTCCTACTAGTGAATGTAATGTAACACACACCCATACAATGCGCACCACCCCGTGATGTTTTTCTCACTCCTACTAGTGAATGTAATGTAACACACACCCATACAATGCGCACCACCCCGTGATGATTTTCTCACTCCTACTAGTGAATCTAATGTAACACACACCCATACAATGCGCACCACCCCGTGATGTTTTTCTCACTCCTACTAGTGAATCTAATGTAACACACACCCATACAATGCGCACCACCCCGTGATGTTTTTCTCACTCCTACTAGTGAATCTAATGTAACACACACCCATACAATGCGCACCACCCCGTGATGTTTTTCTCACTCCTACTAGTGAATCTAATGTAACACACACCCATACAATGCGCACCACCCCGTGATGTTTTTCTCACTCCTACTAGTGAATCTAATGTAACACACACCCATACAATGCGCACCAGCCCTTGATGATTTTCTCACACCTCTAGTGAATCTAATGTAACACACACCCATACAATGCGCACCACCCCGTGATGTTTTTCTCACTCCTACTAGTGAATGTAATGTAACACACAGCCATACAATGCGCACCACCCCGTGATGTTTTTCTCACTCCTATTAGTGAATGTAATGTAACACACACCCATACAATGCGCACCATCCCGTGATGTTTTTCTCACTTCTACTAGTGAATGTAATGTAACACACACCCATACAATGCGCACCACCCCGTGATGATTTTCTGACTCCTACTAGTGAATGTAATGTAACAAACACCCATACAATGCGCAGCACCCCGTGATGTTTTTCTCACTCCTACTAGTGAATCTAATGTAACACACACCCATACAATGCGCACCACCCTGTGATGTTTTTCTCACTCCTACTAGTGAATCTAATGTAACACACACCCATACAATGCGCACCACCCGTGTTGTTTTTCTCACTCCTACTAGTGAATCTAATGTAACACACACCCATACAATGCGCACCACCCCGTGATGTTTTTTCTCACTCCTACTAGTGAATGTAATGTAACACACACCCATACAATGCGCACCACCCTGTGATGATTTTCTCACTCCTACTAGTGAATCTAATTTAACAAACACCCATACAATGCGCACCACCCCGTGATGTTTTTCTCACTCCTACTAGTGAATGTAATGTAACACACACCCATACAATGCGCACCACCCCGTGATGTTTTTCTCACTCCTACTAGTGAATGTAATGTAACACACACCCATACAATGCGCACCACCCCGTGATGTTTTTCTCACTCCTACCAGTGAATCTAATGTAACACACACCCATACAATGCGCACCACCCCGTGATGTTTTTCTCACTCCTACCAGTGAATCTAATGTAACACACACACCCATACAATGCGCACCTCCCCGTGATGTTTTTCTCACTCCTACTAGTGAATGTAATGTAACACACACCCATACAATGCGCACCACCCCGTGATGTTTTTCTCACTCCTACTAGTGAATGTAATGTAACACACACCCATACAATGCGCACCACCCCATGATGTTTTTCTCACTCCTTCTAGTGAATGTAATGTAACACACACCCATACAATGCGCACCACCCCGTGTTGTTTTTCTCACTCTTACTAGTGTATCTAATGTAACACACACCCATACAATGCGCACCACCCCGTGATGTTTTTCTCACTCCTTCTAGTGAATGTAATGTAACACACACCCATACAATGCGCACCACCCCGTGATGTTTTTCTCACTCCTACTAGTGAATGTAATGTAACACACACCCATACAATGCGCACCACCCCATTATGTTTTTCTCACTCCTTCTAGTGAATGTAATGTAACACAAACCCATACAATGCGCACCACCCCGTGATGTTTTTGTCACTCCTACTAGTGTATCTAATGTAACACACACCCATACAATGCGCACCACCCCGTGATGTTTTTCTCACTCCTACTAGTGAATGTAATGTAACACACACCCATACAATGGGCACCGCCCCGTGATGTTTTTCTTACTCCTACTAGTGAATGTAATGTAACACACACCCATACAATGCGCACCACCCCGTGATGTTTTTCTCACTCCTACTAGTGAATGTAATGTAACACACACCCATACAATGCGCACCACCCCGTGATGTTTTTCTCACTCCTACCAGTGAATCTAATGTAACACACACCCATACAATGCGCACCACCCCGTGATGTTTTTCTCACTCCTACCAGTGAATCTAATGTAACACACACCCATACAATGCGCACCACCACGTGATGATTTTCTCACTCCTACTAGTGAATGTAATGTAACACACACCCATACAATGCGCACCACCCCGTGATGATTTTCTCACTCCTACTAGTGAATCTAATGTAACAAACACCCATACAATGCGCACCACCCCGTGATGTTTTTCTCACTCCTAATAGTGAATGTAATGTAACACACACCCATACAATGCGCACCACCCCGTGATGTTTTTCTCACTCCTACTAGTGAATCTAATGTAACACCCACCCATACAATGCGCACCACCCCGTGATGTTTTCCTCACTCCTACTAGTGAATCTAATGTAACACACACCCATACAATGCGCACCACCCCGTGATGTTTTTCTCACTCCTACTAGTGAATCTAATGTAACACACACCCATACAATGCGCACCACCCCGTGATGTTTTTCTCACTCCTACTAGTGAATCTAATGTAACACACACCCATACAATGCGCACCAGCCCTTGATGATTTTCTCACACCTCTAGTGAATCTAATGTAACACACACCCATACAATGCGCACCACCCCGTGATGTTTTTCTCACTCCTACTAGTGAATGTAATGTAACACACAGCCATACAATGCGCACCACCCCGTGATGTTTTTCTCACTCCTATTAGTGAATGTAATGTAACACACACCCATACAATGCGCACCATCCCGTGATGTTTTTCTCACTTCTACTAGTGAATGTAATGTAACACACACCCATACAATGCGCACCACCCCGTGATGATTTTCTCACTCCTACTAGTGAATGTAATGTAACAAACACCCATACAATGCGCAGCACCCCGTGATGTTTTTCTCACTCCTACTAGTGAATCTAATGTAACACACACCCATACAATGCGCACCACCCCGTGATGTTTTTCTCACTCCTACTAGTGAATCTAATGTAACACACACCCATACAATGCGCACCACCCGTGTTGTTTTTCTCACTCCTACTAGTGAATCTAATGTAACACACACCCATACAATGCGCACCACCCCGTGATGTTTTTTCTCACTCCTACTAGTGAATGTAATGTAACACACACCCATACAATGCGCACCACCCCGTGATGATTTTCTCACTCCTACTAGTGAATCTAATTTAACAAACACCCATATAATGCGCACCACCCCGTGATGTTTTTCTCACTCCTACTAGTGAATGTAATGTAACACACACCCATACAATGCGCACCACCCCGTGATGTTTTTCTCACTCCTACTAGTGAATGTAATGTAACACACACCCATACAATGCGCACCACCCCGTGATGTTTTTCTCACTCCTACCAGTGAATCTAATGTAACACACACCCATACAATGCGCACCACCCCATGATGTTTTTCTCACTCCTACCAGTGAATCTAATGTAACACACACACCCATACAATGCGCACCTCCCCGTGATGTTTTTCTCACTGCTACTAGTGAATGTAATGTAACACACACCCATACAATGCGCACCAATCCGTGAAGATTTTCTCACTCCTACTAGTGAATCTAATGTAACAAACACCCATACAATGCGCACCACCCCGTGATGTTTTTCTCACTCCTACTAGTGAATGTAATGTAACACACACCCATACAATGCGCACCACCCCGTGATGTTTTTCTCACTCCTACTAGTGAATGTAATGTAACACACACCCATACAATGCGCACCACCCCGTGATGTTTTCCTCACTCCTACTAGTGAATCTAATGTAACACACACCCATACAATGCGCACCACCCCGTGATGTGTTTATCACTCCTACTAGTGAATGTAATGTAACACACACCCATACAATCCGCACCACCCCGTGATGTTTTTCTCACTCCTACTAGTGAATGTAATGTAACACACACCCATACAATGCGCACCACCCCGTGATGTTTTTCTCACTCCTACTAGTGAATGTAATGTAACACACACCCATACAATGCCCACCACCCCGTGATGGTTTTCTCACTCCTGCTAGTGAATCTAATGTAACAAACACCCATACAATGCGCACCACCCCGTGATGTTTTTCTCACTCCTACTAGTGAATGTAATGTAACACACACCCATACAATGCGCACCACCCCGTGATGTTTTTCTCATTCCTACTAGTGAATGTAATGTAACACACACCCATACAATGCGCTCCACCCCATGATGTTTTTCTCACTCCTTCTAGTGAATGTAATGTAACACACACCCATACAATGCGCACCACCCCGTGTTGTTTTTCTCACTCTTACTAGTGTATCTAATGTAACACACACCCATACAATGCGCACCACCCCGTGATGTTTTTCTCACTCCTTCTAGTGAATGTAATGTAACACACACCCATACAATGCGCACCACCCCGTGATGTTTTTCTCACTCCTACTAGTGAATGTAATGTAACACACACCCATACAATGCGCACCACCCCATTATGTTTTTCTCACTCCTTCTAGTGAATGTAATGTAACACAAACCCATACAATGCGCACCACCCCGTGATGTTTTTGTCACTCCTACTAGTGTATCTAATGTAACACACACCCATACAATGCGCACCACCCCGTGATGTTTTTCTCACTCCTTCTAGTGAATGTAATGTAACACACACCCATACAATGCGCACCACCCCGTGATGTTTTTCTCACTCCTACTAGTGAATCTAATGTAACACACACCCATACAATGCGCACCACCCCGTGATGTTTTTCTCACTCCTACCAGTGAATGTAATGTAACACACACCCATACAATGCGCACCACCGCGTGATGTTTTTCTCACTCCTACTAGTGAATGTAATGTAACACACACCCATACAATGCGCACCACCCCGTGATGATTTTCTCACTCCTACTAGTGAATCTAATGTAACAAACACCCATACAATGGGCACCGCCCCGTGATGTTTTTCTTACTCCTACTAGTGAATGTAATGTAACACACACCCATACAATGCGCACCACCCCGTGATGTTTTTCTCACTCCTACTAGTGAATGTAATGTAACACACACCCATACAATGCGCACCACCCCATGATGTTTTTCTCACTCCTACCAGTGAATCTAATGTAACACACACCCATACAATGCGCACCACCCCGTGATGTTTTTCTCACTCCTACCAGTGAATCTAATGTAACACACACCCATACAATGCGCACCACCACGTGATGATTTTCTCACTCCTACTAGTGAATGTAATGTAACACACACCCATACAATGCGCACCACCCCGTGATGATTTTCTCACTCCTACTAGTGAATCTAATGTAACAAACACCCATACAATGCGCACCACCCCGTGATGTTTTTCTCACTCCTAATAGTGAATGTAATGTAACACACACCCATACAATGCGCACCACCCCGTGATGTTTTTCTCACTCCTACTAGTGAATCTAATGTAACACCCACCCATACAATGCGCACCACCCCGTGATGTTTTCCTCACTCCTACTAGTGAATCTAATGTAACACACACCCATACAATGCGCACCACCCCGTGATGTGTTTGTCACTCCTACTAGTGAATGTAATGTAACACAAACCCATACAATGCGCACCACCCCGTGATGTTTTTCTCACTCCTACTAGTGAATGTAATGTAACACACACCCATACAATGCCCACCACCCCGTGATGTTTTTCTCACTCCTACTAGTGAATCTAATGTAACACAGACCCATACAATGCGCACCACCCCATGATGTTTTTCTCACTCCTACTAGTGAATGTAATGTAACACACACCCATACAATGCGCACCACCCCGTGATGTTTTTCTCACTCCTACTAGTGAATGTAATGTAACACACACCCATACAATGCGCACCACCCCGTGATGTTTTTCTCACTCCTACTAGTGAATGTACTGTAACACACACCCATACAATGCGCACCACCCCGTGATGTTTTTCTCACTGCTACTAGTGAATCTAATGTAACACACACCCATACAATGCGCACCACCCCGTGATGATTTTCTCACTCCTACTAGTGAATCTAATGTAACACACACCCATACAATGCGCACCACCCCGTGATGATTTTCTCACTCCTACTAGTGAATGTAATGTAACACACACCCACACAATGCGCACCACCCCGTGATGTTTTTCTCACTCCTACTAGTGAATTTAATGTAAAACACACCCATACAATGCGCACCACCCCGTGATGTTTTTGTCACTCATACTAGTGAATCTAATGTGACACACACCCATACAATGCGCACCACCCCGTGATGTTTTTCTCACTCCTACTAGTGAATCTAATGTAACACACACCCATACAATGCGCACCACCCCGTGATGTTTTTCTCACTCCTACTAGTGAATGTAATGTAACACACACCCTTACAATGCGCACCACCCCGTGATGTTTTTCTCACTCCTACTAGTGAATCTAATGTAACAAACACCCATACAATGGGCACCACCCCGTGATGTTTTTCGCACTCCTACTAGTGAATGTAATGTAACACACACCCATACAATGCGCACCACCCCGTGATGATTTTCTCACTCCTACTAGTGAATCTAATGTAACAAACACCCATACAATGCGCACCACCCCGTGATGTTTTTCTCACTCCTACTAGTGAATGTAATGTAACACACACCCATACAATGCGCACCACCCGGTGATGTTTTTCTCACTCCTACTAGTGAATGTAATGTAACACACACCCATACAATGCGCACCACCCCGTGATGTTTTTCTCACTCTTTCTAGTGAATGTAATGTAACACACACCCATACAATGCGCACCACCCCGTGTTGTTTTTCTCACTCCTACTAGTGTATCTAATGTAACACACACCCATACAATGCGCACCACCCCGTGATGTTTTTCTCACTCCTTCTAGTGAATGTAATGTAACACACACCCATACAATGCGCACCACCCCGTGATGTTTTTCTCACTCCTACTAGTGAATCTAATGTAACACACACCCATACAATGCGCACCACCCCGTGATGTTTTTCTCACTCCTACTAGTGAATGTAATGTAACACACACCCATACAATGCGCACCACCCCGTGATGTTTTTCTCACTCCTACTAGTGAATCTAATGTAACAAACACCCATACAATGCGCACCACCCCGTGATGTTTTTCTCACTCCTACCAGTGAATCTAATGTAACACACACCCATACAATGCGCACCACCCCGTGATGTTTTTCTCACTCCTACCAGTGAATCTAATGTAACACACACCCATACAATGCGCACCACCCCGTGATGTTTTTCTCACTCCTACCAGTGAATCTAATGTAACACACACCCATACAATGCGCACCACCCCATGATGTTTTTCTCACTCCTACCAGTGAATCTAATGTAACACACACCCATACAATGCGCACCACCCCGTGATGTTTTTCTCACTCCTACCAGTGAATCTAATGTAACACACACCCATACAATGCGCACCACCCCGTGATGTTTTTGTCACTCATACTAGTGAATCTAATGTAACACACACACATACAATGCGCACCACCCCGTGATGTTTTTCTCACTCCTACTAGTGAATCTAATGTAACACACACCCATACAATGCGCACCACCCCGTGATGGTTTTCTCACTCCTACTAGTGAATCTAATGTAACACACACCCATACAATGCGCACCACCCCGTGATGTTTTTCTCACTCCTACTAGTGAATGTAATGTAACACACACCCTTACAATGCGCACCACCCCGTGATGTTTTTCTCACTCCTACTAGTGAATCTAATGTAACAAACACCCATATAATGCGCACCACCCCGTGATGTTTTTCTCACTCCTACTAGTGAATGTAATGTAACACACACCCATACAATGCGCACCACCCCGTGATGATTTTCTCACTCCTATTAGTTAATCTAATGTAACAAACACCCATACAATGCGCACCACCCCGTGATGTTTTTCTCACTCCTACTAGTGAATGTAATGTAACACACACCCATACAATGCGCACCACCCCGTGATGTTTTTCTCACTCCTACTAGTGAATGTAATGTAACACACACCCATACAATGCGCACCACCCCGTGATGTTTTTCTCACTCCTTCTAGTGAATGTAATGTAACACACACCCATACAATGCGCACCACCCCGTGATGTTTTTCTCACTCCTACTAGTGAATGTAATGTAACACACACCCAAACAATGCGCACCACCCCGTGATGTTTTTCTCACTCCTACTAGTGAATGTAATGTAACACACACCCATACAATGCGCACCACCCCGTGATGTTTTTCTCACTCCTACTAGTGAATCTAATGTAACACACACCCATACAATGCGCACCACCCCGTGATGTTTTTCTCACTCCTACTAGTGAATGTAATGTAACAAACACCCATACAATGCGCACCACCCCGTGATGATTTTCTCACTCCTACTAGTGAATGTAATGTAACAAACACCCTTACAATGCGCACCACCCCGTGATGTTTTTCTCACTCCTACTAGTGAATGTAATGTAACACACACCCATACAATGCGCACCACCCCGTGATGTTTTTCTCACTCCTTCTAGTGAATGTAATGTAACTCACACCCATACAATGCGCACCACCCCGTGATGTTTTTCTCACTCCTACTAGTGAATGTAATGTAACACACACCCATACAATGCGCACCACCCCGTGATGTTTTTCTCACTCCTTCTAGTGAATGTAATGTATCACACACCCATACAATGCGCACCACCCCGTGATGTTTTTCTCACTCCTACTAGTGAATGTAATGTAACACACACCCATACAATGCGCACCACCCCGTGATGTTTTTCTCACTCCTACTAGTGAATGTAATGTAACACACACCCATACAATGCGCACCACCCCGTGATGTTTTTGTCATTCATACTAGTGAATCTAATGTAACACACACACATACAATGCGCACCACCCCGTGATGTTTTTCTCACTCCTACTAGTGAATCTAATGTAACACACACCCATACAATGCGCACCACACCGTGATGTTTTTCTCACTCCTACTATTGAATGTAATGTAACACACACCCATACAATGCGCACCACCCCGTGATGTTTTTCTCACTCCTACTAGTGAATGTAATGTAACACACACCCATACAATGCGCACCACGGCGTGATGTTTTTCTCCCTCCTACTAGTGAATCTAATGTAACAAACACCCATACAATGCGCACCACCCCGTGATGTTTTTCTCACTCCTACTAGTGAATGTAATGTAACACACACCCATACAATGCGCACCACCCCGTGATGATTTTCTCACTCCTATTAGTGAATCTAATGTAACAAACACCCATACAATGCGCACCACCCCGTGATGTTTTTCTCACTCCTACTAGTGAATGTAATGTAACACACACCCATACAATGCGCACCACCCCGTGATGTTTTTCTCACTCCTACTAGTGAATGTAATGTAACACACACCCATACAATGCGCACCACCCCGTGATGTTTTTCTCACTCCTTCTAGTGAATGTAATGTAACACACACCCATACAATGCGCACCACCCCGTGATGTTTTTCTCACTCCTACTAGTGAATGTAATGTAACACACACCCAAACAATGTGCACCACCCCGTGATGTTTTTCTCACTCCTACTAGTGAATGTAATGTAACACACACCCATACAATGCGCACCACCCCGTGATGTTTTTCTCACTCCTACTAGTGAATCTAATGTAACACACACCCATACAATGCGCACCACCCCGTGATGTTTTTCTCACTCCTACTAGTGAATGTAATGTAACAAACACCCATACAATGCGCACCACCCCGTGATGATTTTCTCACTCCTACTAGTGAATGTAATGTAACAAACACCCATACAATGCGCACCACCCCGTGATGTTTTTCTCACTCCTACTAGTGAATGTAATGTAACACACACCCATACAATGCGCACCACCCCGTGATGTTTTTCTCACTCCTTCTAGTGAATGTAATGTAACACACACCCATACAATGCGCACCACCCCGTGATGTTTTTCTTACTCCTACCAGTGAATCTAATGTAACACACACCCATACAATGCGCACCACCCCGTGATGTTTTTCTCACTCCTACTAGTGAATCTAATGTAACACACACCCATACAATGCGCACCACCCCGTGATGTTTTTCTCACTCCTACTAGTGAATCTAATGTAACACACACCCATACAATGCGCACCACCCCGTGATGTTTTTCTCACTCCTACTAGTGAATCTAATGTAACACACACCCATACAATGCGCACCAGCCCTTGATGATTTTCTCACACCTCTAGTGAATCTAATGTAACACACACCCATACAATGCGCACCACCCCGTGATGTTTTTCTCACTCCTACTAGTGAATGTAATGTAACACACAGCCATACAATGCGCACCACCCCGTGATGTTTTTCTCACTCCTATTAGTGAATGTAATGTAACACACACCCATACAATGCGCACCATCCCGTGATGTTTTTCTCACTTCTACTAGTGAATGTAATGTAACACACACCCATACAATGCGCACCACCCCGTGATGATTTTCTGACTCCTACTAGTGAATGTAATGTAACAAACACCCATACAATGCGCAGCACCCCGTGATGTTTTTCTCACTCCTACTAGTGAATCTAATGTAACACACACCCATACAATGCGCACCACCCTGTGATGTTTTTCTCACTCCTACTAGTGAATCTAATGTAACACACACCCATACAATGCGCACCACCCGTGTTGTTTTTCTCACTCCTACTAGTGAATCTAATGTAACACACACCCATACAATGCGCACCACCCCGTGATGTTTTTTCTCACTCCTACTAGTGAATGTAATGTAACACACACCCATACAATGCGCACCACCCCGTGATGATTTTCTCACTCCTACTAGTGAATCTAATTTAACAAACACCCATACAATGCGCACCACCCCGTGATGTTTTTCTCACTCCTACTAGTGAATGTAATGTAACACACACCCATACAATGCGCACCACCCCGTGATGTTTTTCTCACTCCTACTAGTGAATGTAATGTAACACACACCCATACAATGCGCACCACCCCGTGATGTTTTTCTCACTCCTACCAGTGAATCTAATGTAACACACACCCATACAATGCGCACCACCCCGTGATGTTTTTCTCACTCCTACCAGTGAATCTAATGTAACACACACACCCATACAATGCGCACCTCCCCGTGATGTTTTTCTCACTCCTACTAGTGAATGTAATGTAACACACACCCATACAATGCGCACCACCCCGTGATGTTTTTCTCACTCCTACTAGTGAATGTAATGTAACACACACCCATACAATGCGCACCACCCCATGATGTTTTTCTCACTCCTTCTAGTGAATGTAATGTAACACACACCCATACAATGCGCACCACCCCGTGTTGTTTTTCTCACTCTTACTAGTGTATCTAATGTAACACACACCCATACAATGCGCACCACCCCGTGATGTTTTTCTCACTCCTTCTAGTGAATGTAATGTAACACACACCCATACAATGCGCACCACCCCGTGATGTTTTTCTCACTCCTACTAGTGAATGTAATGTAACACACACCCATACAATGCGCACCACCCCATTATGTTTTTCTCACTCCTTCTAGTGAATGTAATGTAACACAAACCCATACAATGCGCACCACCCCGTGATGTTTTTGTCACTCCTACTAGTGTATCTAATGTAACACACACCCATACAATGCGCACCACCCCGTGATGTTTTTCTCACTCCTACTAGTGAATGTAATGTAACACACACCCATACAATGGGCACCGCCCCGTGATGTTTTTCTTACTCCTACTAGTGAATGTAATGTAACACACACCCATACAATGCGCACCACCCCGTGATGTTTTTCTCACTCCTACTAGTGAATGTAATGTAACACACACCCATACAATGCGCACCACCCCGTGATGTTTTTCTCACTCCTACCAGTGAATCTAATGTAACACACACCCATACAATGCGCACCACCCCGTGATGTTTTTCTCACTCCTACCAGTGAATCTAATGTAACACACACCCATACAATGCGCACCACCACGTGATGATTTTCTCACTCCTACTAGTGAATGTAATGTAACACACACCCATACAATGCGCACCACCCCGTGATGATTTTCTCACTCCTACTAGTGAATCTAATGTAACAAACACCCATACAATGCGCACCACCCCGTGATGTTTTTCTCACTCCTAATAGTGAATGTAATGTAACACACACCCATACAATGCGCACCACCCCGTGATGTTTTTCTCACTCCTACTAGTGAATCTAATGTAACACCCACCCATACAATGCGCACCACCCCGTGATGTTTTCCTCACTCCTACTAGTGAATCTAATGTAACACACACCCATACAATGCGCACCACCCCGTGATGTTTTTCTCACTCCTACTAGTGAATCTAATGTAACACACACCCATACAATGCGCACCACCCCGTGATGTTTTTCTCACTCCTACTAGTGAATCTAATGTAACACACACCCATACAATGCGCACCAGCCCTTGATGATTTTCTCACACCTCTAGTGAATCTAATGTAACACACACCCATACAATGCGCACCACCCCGTGATGTTTTTCTCACTCCTACTAGTGAATGTAATGTAACACACAGCCATACAATGCGCACCACCCCGTGATGTTTTTCTCACTCCTATTAGTGAATGTAATGTAACACACACCCATACAATGCGCACCATCCCGTGATGTTTTTCTCACTTCTACTAGTGAATGTAATGTAACACACACCCATACAATGCGCACCACCCCGTGATGATTTTCTCACTCCTACTAGTGAATGTAATGTAACAAACACCCATACAATGCGCAGCACCCCGTGATGTTTTTCTCACTCCTACTAGTGAATCTAATGTAACACACACCCATACAATGCGCACCACCCCGTGATGTTTTTCTCACTCCTACTAGTGAGTCTAATGTAACACACACCCATACAATGCGCACCACCCGTGTTGTTTTTCTCACTCCTACTAGTGAATCTAATGTAACACACACCCATACAATGCGCACCACCCCGTGATGTTTTTTCTCACTCCTACTAGTGAATGTAATGTAACACACACCCATACAATGCGCACCACCCCGTGATGATTTTCTCACTCCTACTAGTGAATCTAATTTAACAAACACCCATATAATGCGCACCACCCCGTGATGTTTTTCTCACTCCTACTAGTGAATGTAATGTAACACACACCCATACAATGCGCACCACCCCGTGATGTTTTTCTCACTCCTACTAGTGAATGTAATGTAACACACACCCATACAATGCGCACCACCCCGTGATGTTTTTCTCACTCCTACCAGTGAATCTAATGTAACACACACCCATACAATGCGCACCACCCCGTGATGTTTTTCTCACTCCTACCAGTGAATCTAATGTAACACACACACCCATACAATGCGCACCTCCCCGTGATGTTTTTCTCACTGCTACTAGTGAATGTAATGTAACACACACCCATACAATGCGCACCAATCCGTGAAGATTTTCTCACTCCTACTAGTGAATCTAATGTAACAAACACCCATACAATGCGCACCACCCCGTGATGTTTTTCTCACTCCTACTAGTGAATGTAATGTAACACACACCCATACAATGCGCACCACCCCGTGATGTTTTTCTCACTCCTACTAGTGAATGTAATGTAACACACACCCATACAATGCGCACCACCCCGTGATGTTTTCCTCACTCCTACTAGTGAATCTAATGTAACACACACCCATACAATGCGCACCACCCCGTGATGTGTTTATCACTCCTACTAGTGAATGTAATGTAACACACACCCATACAATCCGCACCACCCCGTGATGTTTTTCTCACTCCTACTAGTGAATGTAATGTAACACACACCCATACAATGCGCACCACCCCGTGATGTTTTTCTCACTCCTACTAGTGAATGTAATGTAACACACACCCATACAATGCCCACCACCCCGTGATGGTTTTCTCACTCCTGCTAGTGAATCTAATGTAACAAACACCCATACAATGCGCACCACCCCGTGATGTTTTTCTCACTCCTACTAGTGAATGTAATGTAACACACACCCATACAATGCGCACCACCCCGTGATGTTTTTCTCATTCCTACTAGTGAATGTAATGTAACACACACCCATACAATGCGCTCCACCCCATGATGTTTTTCTCACTCCTTCTAGTGAATGTAATGTAACACACACCCATACAATGCGCACCACCCCGTGTTGTTTTTCTCACTCTTACTAGTGTATCTAATGTAACACACACCCATACAATGCGCACCACCCCGTGATGTTTTTCTCACTCCTTCTAGTGAATGTAATGTAACACACACCCATACAATGCGCACCACCCCGTGATGTTTTTCTCACTCCTACTAGTGAATGTAATGTAACACACACCCATACAATGCGCACCACCCCATTATGTTTTTCTCACTCCTTCTAGTGAATGTAATGTAACACAAACCCATACAATGCGCACCACCCCGTGATGTTTTTGTCACTCCTACTAGTGTATCTAATGTAACACACACCCATACAATGCGCACCACCCCGTGATGTTTTTCTCACTCCTTCTAGTGAATGTAATGTAACACACACCCATACAATGCGCACCACCCCGTGATGTTTTTCTCACTCCTACTAGTGAATCTAATGTAACACACACCCATACAATGCGCACCACCCCGTGATGTTTTTCTCACTCCTACCAGTGAATGTAATGTAACACACACCCATACAATGCGCACCACCGCGTGATGTTTTTCTCACTCCTACTAGTGAATGTAATGTAACACACACCCATACAATGCGCACCACCCCGTGATGATTTTCTCACTCCTACTAGTGAATCTAATGTAACAAACACCCATACAATGGGCACCGCCCCGTGATGTTTTTCTTACTCCTACTAGTGAATGTAATGTAACACACACCCATACAATGCGCACCACCCCGTGATGTTTTTCTCACTCCTACTAGTGAATGTAATGTAACACACACCCATACAATGCGCACCACCCCATGATGTTTTTCTCACTCCTACCAGTGAATCTAATGTAACACACACCCATACAATGCGCACCACCCCGTGATGTTTTTCTCACTCCTACCAGTGAATCTAATGTAACACACACCCATACAATGCGCACCACCACGTGATGATTTTCTCACTCCTACTAGTGAATGTAATGTAACACACACCCATACAATGCGCACCACCCCGTGATGATTTTCTCACTCCTACTAGTGAATCTAATGTAACAAACACCCATACAATGCGCACCACCCCGTGATGTTTTTCTCACTCCTAATAGTGAATGTAATGTAACACACACCCATACAATGCGCACCACCCCGTGATGTTTTTCTCACTCCTACTAGTGAATCTAATGTAACACCCACCCATACAATGCGCACCACCCCGTGATGTTTTCCTCACTCCTACTAGTGAATCTAATGTAACACACACCCATACAATGCGCACCACCCCGTGATGTGTTTGTCACTCCTACTAGTGAATGTAATGTAACACAAACCCATACAATGCGCACCACCCCGTGATGTTTTTCTCACTCCTACTAGTGAATGTAATGTAACACACACCCATACAATGCCCACCACCCCGTGATGTTTTTCTCACTCCTACTAGTGAATCTAATGTAACACAGACCCATACAATGCGCACCACCCCATGATGTTTTTCTCACTCCTACTAGTGAATGTAATGTAACACACACCCATACAATGCGCACCACCCCGTGATGTTTTTCTCACTCCTACTAGTGAATGTAATGTAACACACACCCATACAATGCGCACCACCCCGTGATGTTTTTCTCACTCCTACTAGTGAATGTACTGTAACACACACCCATACAATGCGCACCACCCCGTGATGTTTTTCTCACTGCTACTAGTGAATCTAATGTAACACACACCCATACAATGCGCACCACCCCGTGATGATTTTCTCACTCCTACTAGTGAATCTAATGTAACACACACCCATACAATGCGCACCACCCCGTGATGATTTTCTCACTCCTACTAGTGAATGTAATGTAACACACACCCACACAATGCGCACCACCCCGTGATGTTTTTCTCACTCCTACTAGTGAATTTAATGTAAAACACACCCATACAATGCGCACCACCCCGTGATGTTTTTGTCACTCATACTAGTGAATCTAATGTGACACACACCCATACAATGCGCACCACCCCGTGATGTTTTTCTCACTCCTACTAGTGAATCTAATGTAACACACACCCATACAATGCGCACCACCCCGTGATGTTTTTCTCACTCCTACTAGTGAATGTAATGTAACACACACCCTTACAATGCGCACCACCCCGTGATGTTTTTCTCACTCCTACTAGTGAATCTAATGTAACAAACACCCATACAATGGGCACCACCCCGTGATGTTTTTCGCACTCCTACTAGTGAATGTAATGTAACACACACCCATACAATGCGCACCACCCCGTGATGATTTTCTCACTCCTACTAGTGAATCTAATGTAACAAACACCCATACAATGCGCACCACCCCGTGATGTTTTTCTCACTCCTACTAGTGAATGTAATGTAACACACACCCATACAATGCGCACCACCCGGTGATGTTTTTCTCACTCCTACTAGTGAATGTAATGTAACACACACCCATACAATGCGCACCACCCCGTGATGTTTTTCTCACTCTTTCTAGTGAATGTAATGTAACACACACCCATACAATGCGCACCACCCCGTGTTGTTTTTCTCACTCCTACTAGTGTATCTAATGTAACACACACCCATACAATGCGCACCACCCCGTGATGTTTTTCTCACTCCTTCTAGTGAATGTAATGTAACACACACCCATACAATGCGCACCACCCCGTGATGTTTTTCTCACTCCTACTAGTGAATCTAATGTAACACACACCCATACAATGCGTACCACCCCGTGATGTTTTTCTCACTCCTACTAGTGAATGTAATGTAACACACACCCATACAATGCGCACCACCCCGTAATGTTTTTCTCACTCCTACTAGTGAATCTAATGTAACAAACACCCATACAATGCGCACCACCCCGTGATGTTTTTCTCACTCCTACCAGTGAATCTAATGTAACACACACCCATACAATGCGCACCACCCCGTGATGTTTTTCTCACACCTACCAGTGAATCTAATGTAACACACACCCATACAATGCGCACCACCCCGTGATGTTTTTCTCACTCCTACCAGTGAATCTAATGTAACACACACCCATACAATGCGCACCACCACATGATGTTTTTCTCACTCCTACCAGTGAATCTAATGTAACACACACCCATACAATGCGCACCACCCCGTGATGTTTTTCTCACTCCTACCAGTGAATCTAATGTAACACACACCCATACAATGCGCACCACCCCGTGATGTTTTTGTCACTCATACTAGTGAATCTAATGTAACACACACACATACAATGCGCACCACCCCGTGATGTTTTTCTCACTCCTACTAGTGAATCTAATGTAACACACACCCATACAATGCGCACCACCCCGTGATGGTTTTCTCACTCCTACTAGTGAATCTAATGTAACACACACCCATACAATGCGCACCACCCCGTGATGTTTTTCTCACTCCTACTAGTGAATGTAATGTAACACACACCCTTACAATGCGCACCACCCCGTGATGTTTTTCTCACTCCTACTAGTGAATCTAATGTAACAAACACCCATATAATGCGCACCACCCCGTGATGTTTTTCTCACTCCTACTAGTGAATGTAATGTAACACACACCCATACAATGCGCACCACCCCGTGATGATTTTCTCACTCCTATTAGTTAATCTAATGTAACAAACACCCATACAATGCGCACCACCCCGTGATGTTTTTCTCACTCCTACTAGTGAATGTAATGTAACACACACCCATACAATGCGCACCACCCCGTGATGTTTTTCTCACTCCTACTAGTGAATGTAATGTAACACACACCCATACAATGCGCACCACCCCGTGATGTTTTTCTCACTCCTTCTAGTGAATGTAATGTAACACACACCCATACAATGCGCACCACCCCGTGATGTTTTTCTCACTCCTACTAGTGAATGTAATGTAACACACACCCAAACAATGCGCACCACCCCGTGATGTTTTTCTCACTCCTACTAGTGAATGTAATGTAACACACACCCATACAATGCGCACCACCCCGTGATGTTTTTCTCACTCCTACTAGTGAATCTAATGTAACACACACCCATACAATGCGCACCACCCCGTGATGTTTTTCTCACTCCTACTAGTGAATCTAATGTAACAAACACCCATACAATGCGCACCACCCCGTGATGATTTTCTCACTCCTACTAGTGAATGTAATGTAACAAACACCCTTACAATGCGCACCACCCCGTGATGTTTTTCTCACTCCTACTAGTGAATGTAATGTAACACACACCCATACAATGCGCACCACCCCGTGATGTTTTTCTCACTCCTTCTAGTGAATGTAATGTAACTCACACCCATACAATGCGCACCACCCCGTGATGTTTTTCTCACTCCTACTAGTGAATGTAATGTAACACACACCCATACAATGCGCACCACCCCGTGATGTTTTTCTCACTCCTTCTAGTGAATGTAATGTATCACACACCCATACAATGCGCACCACCCCGTGATGTTTTTCTCACTCCTACTAGTGAATGTAATGTAACACACACCCATACAATGCGCACCACCCCGTGATGTTTTTCTCACTCCTACTAGTGAATGTAATGTAACACACACCCATACAATGCGCACCACCCCGTGATGTTTTTGTCATTCATACTAGTGAATCTAATGTAACACACACACATACAATGCGCACCACCCCGTGATGTTTTTCTCACTCCTACTAGTGAATCTAATGTAACACACACCCATACAATGCGCACCACACCGTGATGTTTTTCTCACTCCTACTATTGAATGTAATGTAACACACACCCATACAATGCGCACCACCCCGTGATGTTTTTCTCACTCCTACTAGTGAATGTAATGTAACACACACCCATACAATGCGCACCACCGCGTGATGTTTTTCTCCCTCCTACTAGTGAATCTAATGTAACAAACACCCATACAATGCGCACCACCCCGTGATGTTTTTCTCACTCCTACTAGTGAATGTAATGTAACACACACCCATACAATGCGCACCACCCCGTGATGATTTTCTCACTCCTATTAGTGAATCTAATGTAACAAACACCCATACAATGCGCACCACCCCGTGATGTTTTTCTCACTCCTACTAGTGAATGTAATGTAACACACACCCATACAATGCGCACCACCCCGTGATGTTTTTCTCACTCCTACTAGTGAATGTAATGTAACACACACCCATACAATGCGCACCACCCCGTGATGTTTTTCTCACTCCTTCTAGTGAATGTAATGTAACACACACCCATACAATGCGCACCACCCCGTGATGTTTTTCTCACTCCTACTAGTGAATGTAATGTAACACACACCCAAACAATGTGCACCACCCCGTGATGTTTTTCTCACTCCTACTAGTGAATGTAATGTAACACACACCCATACAATGCGCACCACCCCGTGATGTTTTTCTCACTCCTACTAGTGAATCTAATGTAACACACACCCATACAATGCGCACCACCCCGTGATGTTTTTCTCACTCCTACTAGTGAATGTAATGTAACAAACACCCATACAATGCGCACCACCCCGTGATGATTTTCTCACTCCTACTAGTGAATGTAATGTAACAAACACCCATACAATGCGCACCACCCCGTGATGTTTTTCTCACTCCTACTAGTGAATGTAATGTAACACACACCCATACAATGCGCACCACCCCGTGATGTTTTTCTCACTCCTTCTAGTGAATGTAATGTAACACACACCCATACAATGCGCACCACCCCGTGATGTTTTTCTCACTCCTACTAGTGAATGTAATGTAACACACACCCATACAATGCGCACCACCCCGTGATGTTTTTCTCACTCCTTCTAGTGAATGTAATGTATCACACATCCATACAATGCGCACCACCCCGTGATGTTTTTCTCACTCCTACTAGTGAATGTAATGTAACACACACCCATACAATGCGCACCACCCCGTGATGTTTTTCTCACTCCTACTAGTGAATCTAATGTAACAAACACCCATACAATGCGCACCACCCCGTGATGATTTTCTCACTCCTACTAGTGAATCTAATGTAACAAACACCCATACAATGCGCACCACCCCGTGATGTTTTTCTCACTCCTACTAGTGAATGTAATGTAACACACACCCATACAATGCGCACCACCCCGTGATGTTTTTCTCACTCCTACCAGTGAATCTAATGTAACACACACCCATACAATGCGCACCACCCCGTGATGTTTTTCTCACTCCTACCAGTGAATCTAATGTAACACACACCCATACAATGCGCACCACCCCGTGATGTTTTTCTCACTCCTACCAGTGAATCTAATGTAACACACACCCATACAATGCGCACCACCCCGTGATGTTTTTCTCACTCCTACTAGTGAATCTAATGTAACACACACCCATACAATGCGCACCACCCCGTGATGTTTTTGTCACTCATACTAGTGAATCTAATGTAACACACACACATACAATGCGCACCACCCCGTGATGTTTTTCTCACTCCTACTAGTGAATCTAATGTAACACACACCCATACAATGCACACCACCCCGTGATGTTTTTCTCACTCCTACTAGTGAATGTAATGTAACACACACCCATACAATGCGCACCACCCCGTGATGTTTTTCTCACTCCTACTAGTGAATGTAATGTAACACACACCCATACAATGCGCACCACCCCGTGATGTTTTTCTCACTCCTACTAGTGAATGTAATGTAACACACACCCATACAATGCGCACCACCCCGTGATGTTTTTCTCACTCCTACTAGTGAATGTAATGTAACACACACCCATACAATGCGCACCACCCCGTGATGATTTTCTCACTCCTACTAGTGAATCTAATGTAACAAACACCCATACAATGCGCACCACCCCGTGATGTTTTTCTCACTCCTACTAGTGAATGTAATGTAACACACACCCATAAAATGCGCACCACCCCGTGATGTTTTTCTCACTCCTACTAGTGAATGTAATGTAACACACACCCATACAATGCGCACCACCCTGTGATGTTTTTCTCACTCCTTCTAGTGAATGTAATGTAACACACACCCATACAATGCGCACCAACCCGTGATGTTTTTCTCACTCCTACTAGTGAATGTAATGTAACACACACCCAAACAATGCGCACCACCCCGTGATGTTTTTCTCACTCCTACTAGTGAATGTAATGTAACACACACCCATACAATGCGCACCACCCCGTGATGTTTTTCTCACTCCTACTAGTGAATCTAATGTAACACACACCCATACAATGCGCACCACCCCGTGATGTTTTTCTCACTCCTACTAGTGAATGTAATGTAACACACACCCATACAATGCTCACAACCCCGTGATGTTTTTCTCACTCCTACTAGTGAATGTAATGTAACACACACCCATACAATGCGCACCACCCCGTGATGTTTTTCTCACTCCTACTAGTGAATGTAATGTAACACACACCCATACAATGCGCACCACCACGTGATGTTTTTCTCACTCCTACTAGTGAATCTAATGTAACACACACCCATACAATGCGCACCACCCCGTGATGTTTTTCTCACTTCTACTAGTGAATGTAATGTAACACACACCCATACAATGCGCACCACCCCGTGATGTTTTTCTCACTCCTACTAGTGAATGTAATGTAACACACACCCACAGAATGCGCACCACCCCGTGATGTTTTTCTCACTCCTACTAGTGAATGTAATGTAACACACACCCATACAATGCGCACCACCCCGTGATGTTTTTCTCACTCCTACTAGTGAATGTAAGGTAACACACACCCATACAATGCGCACCACCCCGTGATGTTTTTCTCACTCCTACTAGTGAAT
This sequence comes from Cavia porcellus, assembly GCF_034190915.1. Classification (NCBI taxonomy): domain Eukaryota; kingdom Metazoa; phylum Chordata; class Mammalia; order Rodentia; family Caviidae; genus Cavia; species Cavia porcellus. The sequence continues at coordinate 2,523,200 of NW_026947541.1, read as the reverse complement.
GTAATGTAACACACACCCATACAATGCGCACCACCCCGTGATGTTTTTCTCACTCCTACTAGTGAATGTAATGTAACACACACCCATACAATGCGCACCACCCCGTGATGTTTTTCTCACTCCTACTAGTGAATGTAATGTAACACACACCCATACAATGCGCACCACCCCGTGATGTTTTTCTCACTCCTACCAGTGAATCTAATGTAACACACACCCATACAATGCGCACCACCCCGTGATGTTTTTCTCACTCCTACCAGTGAATCTAATGTAACACACACCCATACAATGCGCACCACCCCGTGATGTTTTTCTCACTCCTACCAGTGAATGTAATGTAACACACACCCATACAATGCGCACCACCCCGTGATGTTTTTCTCACTCCTACCAGTGAATGTAATGTAACACACACCCATACAATGCGCACCACCCCGTGATGTTTTTCTCACTCCTACTAGTGAATGTAATGTAACACACACCCATACAATGCGCACCACCCCGTGATGTTTTTCTCACTCCTACTAGTGAATGTAATGTAACACACACCCATACAATGCGCACCACCACGTGATGTTTTTCTCACTCCTACTATTGAATGTAATGTAACACACACCTATACAATGCGCACCACCCCGTGATGTTTTTCTCACTCCTACTAGTGAATGTAATGTAACACACACCCATACAATGCGCACCACCCCGTGATGTTTTTCTCACTCCTACTAGTGAATGTAATGTAACACACACCCATACAATGCGCACCACCCCGTGATGTTTTTCTCACTCCTACTAGTGAATGTAATGTAACACACACCCATACAATGCGCACCACCCCGTGATGTTTTTCTCACTCCTACTAGTGAATCTAATGTAACACACACCCATACAATGCGCACCACCCCGTGATGATTTTCTCACTCCTACTAGTGAATCTAATGTAACACACAACCATACAATGCGCACCACCCCGTGATGTTTTTCTCACTCCTACTAGTGAATGTAATGTAACACACACCCATACAATGCGCACCACCCCATGATTTTTTTCTCACTCCTACTAGTGAATCTAATGTAACACACACCCATACAATGTTCACCACCCCGTGATGTTTTTCTCACTCCTACTAGTGAATGTAATGTAACACACACCCATACAATGCGCACCGCCCTGTGATGTTTTTCTCACTCCTACTAGTGAATGTAGTGTAACACACACCCATACAATGCGCACCACCCCGTGATGATTTTCTCACTCCTACTAGTGAATGTAGTGTAACACACACCCATACAATGCGCACCACCCCGTGATGTTTTTCTCACTCCTACTAGTGAATGTAATGTAACACACACCCATAAAATGCGCACCATCCCGTGATGTTTTTCTCACTTCTACTAGTGAATGTAATGTAACACACACTCATACAATGCGCACCACCCCGTGATGATTTTCTCACTCCTACTAGTGAATCTAATGTAACAAATACCCATACAATGCGCACCACCCCGTGATGTTTTTCTCACTCCTAATAGTGAATGTAATGTAACACACACCCATACAATGCGCACCACCCCGTGATGTTTTTCTCACTCCTACTAGTGTATCTAATATAACACACACCCATACAATGCGCACCACCCCGTGATGTTTTTCTCACTCCTACTAGTGAATGTAATGTAACACACACCCATACAATGCGCACCACCCCGTGATGTTTTTCTCAATCCTACTAGTGAATCTAATATAACACACACCGATACAATGCGCACCACCCCGTGATGTTTTTCTCACTCCTACTAGTGTATCTAATGTAACACACACCCATACAATGCGCACCACCCCGTGATGTTTTTCTCACTCCTACTAGTGAATGTAATGTAACACACACCCATACAATGCGCACCACCCCGTGATGATTTTCTTACTCCTACTAGTGAATCTAATGTAACAAACACCCATACAATGCGCACCACCCCGTGATGTTTTTCTCACTCCTACTAGTGAATGTAATGTAACACACACCCATACAATGCGCACCACCCCGTGATGTTTTTCTCACTCCTACTAGTGAATGTAATGTAACACACACCCATACAATGCGCACCACCCCGTGATGTTTTTCTCACTCCTTCTAGTGAATGTAATGTAACACACACCCATACAAGGCGCACCACCCCGTGATGATTTTCTCACTCCTACCAGTGAATCTAATGTAACAAACACCCATACAATGCGCACCACCCCGTGATGTTTTTCTCACTCCTACCAGTGAATCTAATGTAACACACACCCATACAATGCGCACCACCCCGTGATGTTTTTCTCACTCCTACCAGTGAATCTAATGTAACACACACCCATACAATGCGCACCACCCCGTGATGTTTTTCTCACTCCTACTAGTGAATGTAATGTAACACACACCCATACGATGCGCACCACCCCGTGATGTTTTTCTCACTCCTACTAGTGAATCTAATGTAACACACACCCATACGATGCGCACCACCCCGTGATGTTTTTCTCACTCCTACTAGTGAATGTAATGTAACACACACCCATACAATGCGCACCACCCCGTGATGATTTTCTCACTCCTACTAGTGAATCTAATGTAACACACACCCATACAATGCGCACCTCCCCGTGATGTTTTTCTCACTCCTACTAGTGAATGTAATGTAACACACACCCATACAATGCGCACCACCCCGTGATGTTTTTCTCACTCCTACTAGTGAATCTAATGTAACACACACACATACAATGCGCACCACCCCGTGATGTTTTTCTCACTCCTACTACTGAATGTAATGTAACACACACCCATACAATGCGCACCACCCCGTGATGTTTTTCTCACTCCTACTAGTGAATGTAATGTAACACACACCCATACAATGCGCACCACCCCGTGATGTTTTTCTCACTCCTACCAGTGAATCTAATGTAACACACACCCATACAATGCGCACCACCCCGTGATGTTTTTCTCACTCCTACCAGTGAATCTAATGTAACACACACCCATACAATGCGCACCACCCCGTCATGTTTTTCTCACTCCTACCAGTGAATCTAATGTAACACACACCCATATAATGCGCACCACCCCGTGAAGTTTTTCTCACTCCTACTAGTGAATCTAATGTAACACACACCCATACAATGCGCACCACCCCGTGATGTTTTTGTCACTCATACTAGTGAATCTAATGTAACACACACCCATACAATGCGCACCACCCCGTGATGTTTTTCTCACTCCTACTAGTGAATCTAATGTAACACACACCCATACAATGCGCACCACCCCATGATGTTTTTCTCACTCCTACTAGTGAATGTAATGTAACACACACCCATACAATGCGCACCACCCCGTGATGTTTTTCTCACTCCTACTACTGAATGTAATGTAACACACACCCATACAATGCGCACCACCCCGTGATGTTTTTCTCACTCCTACTAGTGAATGTAATGTAACACACACCCATACAATGCGCACCACCCCGTGATGTTTTTCTCACTCAAACTAGTGAATGTAATGTAACACACACCCATACAATGCGCACCACCCCGTGATGATTTTCTCACTCCTACTAGTGAATCTAATGTAACAAATACCCATAAAATGCACAGCACCCCGTGATGTTTTTCTCACTCCTACTAGTGAATGTAATGTAACACACACCCATACAATGCGCACCACCCCGTCATGTTTTTCTCACTCCTACTAGTGAATGTAATGTAACACATACCCATACAATGCGCACCACCCCGTGATGTTTTTCTCACTCCTACTAGTGAATGTAGTGTAACACATACCCATACAATGCGCACCACCCCGTGATGTTTTTCTCACTCCTACTAGTGAATGTAGTGTAACACACACCCATACAATGCGCAGCACCCCGTGATGTTTTTCTCACTCCTACTAGTGAATGTAATGTAACACACACCCATAAAATGCGCACCATCCCGTGATGTTTTTCTCACTCCTACTAGTGAATGTAATGTAACACACTCCCATACAATGCGCACCACCCCGTGATTATTTTCTCACTCCTACTAGTGAATCTAATGTAACAAACACCCATACAATGCGCACCACCCCGTGATGTTTTTCTCACTCCTACTAGTGAATGTAATGTAACACACACCCATACAATGCGCACCACCCCGTGATGTTTTTCTCACTCCTACCAGTGAATCTAATGTAACACACACTCATACAATGCGCACCACCCCGTGATGTTTTTCTCACTCCTACCAGTGAATCTAATGTAACACACACCCATACAATGCGCACCACCCCGTGATGTTTTTCTCACTCCTACCAGTGAATCTAATGTAACACACACCCATACAATGCGCACCACCCCGTGATGTTTTTGTCACTCATACTAGTGAATCTAATGTAACACACACCCATACAATGCGCACCACCCCGTGATGTTTTTCTCACTCCTACTAGTGAATCTAATGTAACACACACCCATACAATGCGCACCACCCCGTGATGTTTTTCTCACTCCTACTAGTGAATGTAATGTAACACACACCCATACAATGCGCACCACCCCGTGATGTTTTTCTCACTCCTACTAGTGAATGTAATGTAACACACACCCATACAATGCGCACCACCCCGTGATGTTTTTCTCACACCTACTAGTGAATGTAATGTAACACACACCCATACAATGCGCACGACCCCGTGATGTTTTTCTCACTCCTACTAGTGAATGAAATGTAACACACACCCATTCAATGCGCACCACCCCGTGATGTTTTTCTCACTCCTACTTGTGAATGTAATGTAACACACACCCATACAATGCGCACCACCCCGTGATGTTTTTCTCACTCCTACCAGTGAATCTAATGTAACACACACTCATACAAATCGTACCACCCCGTGATGTTTTTCTCACTCCTACCAGTGAATCTAATGTAGCACACACCCATACAATGCACACCACCCCGTGATGTTTTTCTCACTCCTACCAGTGAATCTAATGTAACACACACCCATATAATGCGCACCACCCCGTGATGTTTTTCTCACTCCTACTAGTGAATCTAATGTAACACACACCCATACAATGCGCACCACCCCGTGATGTTTTTGTCACTCATACTAGTGAATCTAATGTAACACACACCCATACAATGCGCACCACCCCGTGATGTTTTTCTCACTCCTACTAGTGAATCTAATGTAACACACACCCATACAATGCGCACCACCCCGTGATGTTTTTCTCACTCCTACTAGTGAATGTAATGTAACACACACCCATACAATGCGCACCACCCCGTGATGTTTTTTCTCACTCCTACTAGTGAATGTAATGTAACACACACCCATACAATGCGCACCACCCCGTGATGTTTTTCTCACTCCTACTAGTGAATGTAATGTAACACACACCCATACAATGCGCACCACCCCGCGATGTTTTTCTCACTCCTACTAGTGAATGTAATGTAACACACACCCATACAATGCGCACCACCCCGTGATGTTTTTCTCACTCCTACTAGTGAATGTAATGTAACACACACCCATACAATGCGCACCACCCCGTGATGTTTTTCTCACACCTACTAGTGAATGTAATGTAACACACACCCATACAATGCGCACCACCCCGTGATGTTTTTCTCACTCCTACTAGTGAATATAATGTAACACACACCCATACAATGCGCACCACCCCGTGATGATTTTCTCACTCCTACTAGTGAATCTAATGTAACAAACACCCATACAATGCGCACCACCCCGTGATGTTTTTCTCACTCCTAATAGTGAATGTAATGTAACACACACCCATACAATGCGCACCACCCCGTGATGTTTTTCTCACTCCTACTAGTGAATGTAATGTAACACACACCCATACAATGCGCACCACCCTGTGATGTTTTTCTCACTCCTTCTAGTGAATGTAATGTAACACACACCCATACAATGCGCACCACCCCGTGATGTTTTTCTCACTCCTACTAGTGAATGTAATGTAACACACACCCAAACAATGCACACCACCCCGTGATGTTTTTCTCACTCCTACTAGTGAATGTAATGTAACAAACACTCATACAATGCGCACCACCCCGTGATGTTTTTCTCACTCCTACTAGTGAATGTAATGTAACACACACCCATACAATGCGCACAACCCCGTGATGTTTTTCTCACTCCTACTAGTGAATGTAATGTAACACACACCCATACAATGCGCACCACCCCGTGATGTTTTTCTCACTCCTACTAGTGAATGTAATGTAACACACACCCATACAATGCGCACCACCCCGTGATGTTTTTCTCACTCCTACTAGTGAATGTAATGTAACACACACCCATACAATGCGCACCACCCCGTGATGTTTTTCTCACTTCTACTAGTGAATGTAATGTAACACACACCCATACAATGCGCACCACCCCGTGATGTTTTTCTCACTCCTACTAGTGAATGTAATGTAACACACACCCACACAATGCGCACCACCCCGTGATGTTTTTCTCACTCCTACTAGTGAATGTAATATAACACACACCCATACAATGCGCACCACCCCGTGATGTTTTTCTCACTCCTACTAGTGAATATAAGGTAACACACACCCATACAATGCGCACCACCCCGTGATGTTTTTCTCACTCCTACTAGTGAATGTAATGTAACACACACCCATACAATGCGCACCACCCCGTGATGTTTTTCTCACTCCTACTAGTGAATGTAATGTAACACACACCCATACAATGTGCACCACCCCGTGATGTTTTTCTCACTCCTACCAGTGAATCTAATGTAACACACACCCATACAATGCGCACCACCCCGTGATGTTTTTCTCACTCCTACCAGTGAATCTAATGTAACACACACCCATACAATGCGCACCACCCCGTGATGTTTTTCTCACTCCTACCAGTGAATGTAATGTAACACACACCCATACAATGCGCACCACCCCGTGATGTTTTTCTCACTCCTACCAGTGAATGTAATGTAACACACACCCATACAATGCGCACCACCCCGTGATGTTTTTCTCACTCCTACCAGTGAATGTAATGTAACACACACCCATACAATGCGCACCACCCCGTGATGTTTTTCTCACTCCTACTAGTGAATGTAATGTAACACACACCCATACAATGCGCACCACCACGTGATGTTTTTCTCACTCCTACTATTGAATGTAATGTAACACACACATATACAATGCGCACCACCCCGTGATGTTTTTCTCACTCCTACTAGTGAATGTAATGTAACACACACCCATACAATGCGCACCGCCCCGTGATGTTTTTCTCACTCCTACTAGTGAATGTAGTGTAACACACACCCATACAATGCGCACCACCCCGTGATGTTTTTCTCACTCCTACCAGTGAATGTAATGTAACACACACCCATACAATGCGCACCACCCCGTGATGTTTTTCTCACTCCTACCAGTGAATGTAATGTAACACACACCCATACAATGCGCACCACCCCGTGATGTTTTTCTCACTCCTACTAGTGAATGTAATGTAACACACACCCATACAATGCGCACCACCACGTGATGTTTTTCTCACTCCTACTATTGAATGTAATGTAACACACACATATACAATGCGCACCACCCCGTGATGTTTTTCTCACTCCTACTAGTGAATGTAATGTAACACACACCCATACAATGCGCACCGCCCCGTGATGTTTTTCTCACTCCTACTAGTGAATGTAGTGTAACACACACCCATACAATGCGCACCACCCCGTGATGATTTTCTCACTCCTACTAGTGAATGTAGTGTAACACACACCCATACAATGCGCACCACCCCGTGATGTTTTTCTCACTCCTACTAGTGAATGTAGTGTAACACACACCCATACAATGCGCACCACCCCGTGATGTTTTTCTCACTCCTACTAGTGAATGTAATGTAACACACACCCATAAAATGCGCACCATCCCGTGATGTTTTTCTCACTTCTACTAGTGAATGTAATGTAACACACACCCATACAATGCGCACCACACCGTGATGATTTTCTCACTCCTACTAGTGAATCTAATGTAACAAATACCCATACAATGCGCACCACCCCGTGATGTTTTTCTCACTCCTACTAGTGAATGTAATGTAACACACACCCATACAATGCGCACCACCCCGTGATGTTTTTCTCACTCCTACTAGTGAATCTAATGTAACACACACCCATACAATGCGCACCACCCCGTGATGTTTTTCTCACTCCTACTAGTGTATCTAATGTAACACACACCCATACAATGCGCACCACCCCGTGATGTTTTTCTCACTCCTACTAGTGAATGTAATGTAACACACACCCATACAATGCGCACCACCCCGTGATGATTTTCTTACTCCTACTAGTGAATCTAATGTAACAAACACCCATACAATGCGCACCACCCCGTGATGTTTTTCTCACTCCTACTAGTGAATGTAATGTAACACACACCCATACAATGCGCACCACCCCGTGATGTTTTTCTCACTCCTACTAGTGAATGTAATGTAACACACACCCATACAATGCGCACCACCCCGTGATGTTTTTCTCACTCCTTCTAGTGAATGTAATGTAACACACACCCATACAATGCGCACCACCCCGTGATGATTTTCTCACTCCTACCAGTGAATCTAATGTAACAAACACCCATACAATGCGCACCACACCGTGATGTTTTTCTCACTCCTACCAGTGAATCTAATGTAACACACACCCATACAATGCGCACCACCCCGTGATGTTTTTCTCACTCCTACCAGTGAATCTAATGTAACACACACCCATACAATGCGCACCACCCCGTGATGTTTTTGTCACTCCTACTAGTGAATGTAATGTAACACACACCCATACAATGCGCACCACCCCGTGATGTTTTTCTCACTCCTACTAGTGAATCTAATGTAACACACACCCATACGATGCGCACCACCCCGTGATGTTTTTCTCACTCCTACTAGTGAATGTAATGTAACACACACCCATACAATGCGCACCACCCCGTGATGATTTTCTCACTCCTACTAGTGAATCTAATGTAACAAACACCCATACAATGCGCACCTCCCCGTGATGTATTTCTCACTCCTACTAGTCAATGTAATGTAACACACACCCATACAATGCGCACCACCCCGTGATGTTTTTCTCACTCCTACTAGTGAATCTAATGTAACACACACCTATACAATGCGCACCACACCGTGATGCTTTTCTCACTCCTACTACTGAATGTAATGTAACACACACCCATACAATGCGCACAACCCCGTGATGATTTTCTCACTCCTACTAGTGAATGTAGTGTAACACACACCCATACAATGCGCACCACCCTGTGATGTTTTTCTCACTGCTAGTAGTGAATGTAGTGTAACACACACCCATACAATGCGCACCACCCCGTGATGTTTTTCTCACTCCTACTAGTGAATGTAATGTAACACGCACCCATACAATGCACACCATCCCGTGATGTTTTTCTCACTTCTACTAGTGAATGTAATGTAACACACACCCATATAATGCGCACCACCCCGTGATGATTTTCTCACTCCTACTAGTGAATCTAATATAACAAATACCCATACAATGCGCAGCACCCCGTGATGTTTTTCTCACTCCTACTAGTGAATGTAGTGTAACACACACCCATACAATGCGCACCACCCCGTGATGTTTTTCTCACTCCTACTAGTGAATGTAATGTAACACACACCCATACAATGCGCACCACCCCGTGATGATTTTCTCACTCCTACTAGTTAATCTAATGTAACAAACACCCATACAATGCGCACCACCCCGTGATGTTTTTCTCACTCCTACTAGTGAATGTAATGTAACACACACCCATACAATGCGCACCACCCCGTGATGTTTTTCTCACTCCTACTAGTGAATATAATGTAACACACACCCATACAATGCGCACCACCCCGTGATGTTTTTCTCACTCCTACAAGTGAATGTAATGTAACACACACCCATACAATGCGCACCACCCCGTGATGTTTTTCTCACTCCTACTAGTGAATGTAATGTAACACACACCCATACAATGCGCACCACCCCGTGATTTTTTTGTAACTCCTACCAGTGAATCTAATGTAACACACACCCATACAATGCGCACCACCCCGTGATGTTTTTCTCACTCCTACCAGTGAATCTAATGTAACACACACCCATACAATGCGCACCACCCCGTCATGTTTTTCTCACTCCTACCAGTGAATCTAATGTAACACACACCCATATAATGCGCACCACCCCGTGATGTTTTTCTCACTCCTACTAGTGAATCTAATGGAACACACACCCATACAATGCGCACCACCCCGTGATGTTTTTGTCACTCATACTAGTGAATCTAATGTAACACACACCCATACAATGCGCACCACCCCGTGATGTTTTTCTCACTCCTACTAGTGAATCTAATGTAACACACACCCATACAATGCGCACCACCCCATGATGTTTTTCTCACTCCTACTAGTGAATGTAATGTAACACACACCCATACAATGCGCACCACCCCGTGATGTTTTTTCCACTCCTACTAGTGAATGTAATGTAACACACACCCATACAATGCGCACCACCCCGTGATGTTTTTCTCACTCCTACTAGTGAATGTAATGTAACACACACCCATACAATGCGCAACACCCCGTGATGTTTTTCTCACTCAAACTAGTGAATGTAATGTAACACACACCCATACAATGCGCACCACCCCGTGATGTTTTTCTCACTCCTACTAGTGAATGTAATGTAACACACACCCATACAATGCGCACCACCCCGTGATGTTTTTCTCACTTCTACTAGTGAATGTAATGTAACACACACCCATACAATGCGCACGACCCCGTGATGTTTTTTTCACTCCTACTAGTGAATCTAATGTAACACACACCCATTCAATGCGCACGACCCCGTGATGTTTTTCTCACTCCTACTAGTGAATGTATGGGAACACACACCCATACAATGCGCACCACCCCGTGATGTTTTTCTCACTCCTACTAGTGAATGTAGTGTAACACACACCCATACAATGCGCACCACCCCGTGATGTTTTTCTCACTCCTACTAGTGAATGTAATGTAACACACACCTATACAATGCGCACCACCCCGTGATGTTTTTCTCACTCCTAGTAGTGAATCTAATATAACAAATACCCATACAATGCGCAGCACCCCGTGATGTTTTTCTCACTCCTACTAGTGAATGTAATGTAACAAACACCCATACAATGCGCACCACCCCGTGATGTTTTTCTCACTCCTACTAGTGAATGTAATGTAACACACACCCATACAATGCGCACCACCCCGTGATGATTTTCTCACTCCTACTAGTTAATCTAATGTAACAAACACCCATACAATGCGCACCACCCCGTGATGTTTTTCTCAGTCCTACTAGTGAACGTAATGTAACACACACCCATACAATGCGCACCACCCCGTGATGTTTTTCTCACTCCTACTAGTGAATATAATGTAACACACACCCATACAATGCGCACCACCCCGTGATGTTTTTCTCACTCCTACAAGTGAATGTAATGTAACACACACCCATACAATGCGCACCACCCCGTGATGTTTTTCTCACTCCTACTAGTGAATGTAATGTAACACACACCCATACAATGCGCACCACCCCGTGATGTTTTTCTCACTCCTACCAGTGAATCTAATGTAACACACACCCATACAATGCGCACCACCCCGTGATGTTTTTCTCACTCCTACCAGTGAATCTAATGTAACACACACCCATACAATGCGCAACACCCCGTCATGTTTTTCTCACTCCTACCAGTGAATCTAATGTAACACACACCCATATAATGCGCACCACCCCGTGATGTTTTTCTCACTCCTACTAGTGGATCTAATGTAACACACACCCATACAATGCGCACCACCCCGTGATGTTTTTGTCACTCATACTAGTGAATGTAATGTAACACACACCCATACAATGCGCACCACCCCGTGATGTTTTTCTCACTCCTACTAGTGAATCTAATGTAACACACACCCATACAATGCGCACCACCCCATGATGTTTTTCTCACTCCTACAAGTGAATGTAATGTAACACACACCCATACAATGCGCACCACCCCGTGATGTTTTTCTCACTCCTACTAGTGAATGTAATGTAACACACACCCATACAATGCGCACCACCCCGTGATGTTTTTCTCACTCCTACTAGTGAATGTAATGTAACACACACCCATACAATGCGCACCACCCCGTGATGTTTTTCTCACTCAAACTAGTGAATGTAATGTAACACACACCCATACAATGCGCACCACCCCGTGATGTTTTTCTCACTCCTACTAGTGAATGTAATGTAACACACACCCATGCAATGCGCACCACCCCGTGATGTTTTTCTCACACCTACTAGTGAATGTAATGTAACACACACCCATACAATGCGCACGACCCCTTGATGTTTTTCTCACTCCTACTAGTGAATCTAATGTAACACACACCGATTCAATGCGCACGACCCCGTGATGTTTTTCTCACTCCTACTAGTGAATGTAGTGTAACACACACCCATACAATGCGCACCACCCCGTGATGTTTTTCTCACTCCTTCTAGTGAATGTAGTGTAACACACACCCATACAATGCGCACCACCCCGTGATGTTTTTCTCACTCCTACTAGTGAATGTAATGTAACACACACCCATAAAATGCGCACCATCCCGTGATGTTTTTCTCACTTCTACTAGTGAATGTAATGTAACACACACCCATACAATGCGCACCACCCCGTGATGATTTTCTCACACCTACTAGTGAATCTAATGTAACAAATACCCATAAAATGCACAGCACCCCGTGATGTTTTTCTCACTCCTACTAGTGAATGTAATGTAACACACACCCATACAATGCGCACCACCCCGTGATGTTTTTCTCACTCCTACTAGTGAATGTAATGTAACACACACCCATAAAATGCGCACCATCCCGTGATGTTTTTCTCACTCCTACTAGTGAATGTAGTGTAACACACACCCATACAATGCGCACCACCCCGTGATGTTTTTCTCACTCCTACTAGTGAATGTAGTGTAACACACACCCATACAATGCGCACCACCCCGTGATGTTTTTCTCACTCCTACTAGTGAATGTAATGTAACACACACCCATAAAATGCGCACCATCCCGTGATGTTTTTCTCACTCCTACTAGTGAATGTAATGTAACACACTCCCATACAATGCGCACCACCCCGTGATTATTTTTTCACTCCTACTAGTGAATCTAATGTAACAAACACCCATACAATGCGCACCACCCCGTGATGTTTTTCTCACTCCTACTAGTGAATGTAATGTAACACACACCCATACAATGCGCACCACCACGTGATGTTTTTCTCACTCCTACCAGTGAATCTAATGTAACACACACTCATACAATGCGCACCACCCCGTGATGTTTTTCTCACTCCTACCAGTGAATCTAATGTAACACACACCCATACAATGCGCACCACCCCGTGATGTTTTTCTCACTCCTACCAGTGAATCTAATGTAACACACACCCATACAATGCGCACCACCCCGTGATGTTTTTGTCACTCATACTAGTGAATCTAATGTAACACACACCCATACAATGCGCACCACCCCGTGATGTTTTTCTCACTCCTACTAGTGAATCTAATGTAACACACACCCATACAATGCGCACCACCCCGTGATGTTTTTCTCACTCCTACTAGTGAATGTAATGTAACACACACCCATACAATGCGCACCACCCCGTGATGTTTTTCTCACTCCTACTAGTGAATGTAATGTAACACACACCCATACAATGCGCACCACCCCGTGATGTTTTTCTCACACCTACTAGTGAATGTAATGTAACACACACCCATACAATGCGCACGACCCCGTGATGTTTTTCTCACTCCTACTAGTGAATGTAATGTAACACACACCCATTCAATGCGCACCACCCTGTGATGTTTTTCTCACTCCTACTAGTGAATGTAATGTAACACACACCCATACAATGCGTACCACCCCGTGATGTTTTTCTCACTCCTACTAGTGAATGTAATGTAACACACACCCATACAATGCGTACCACCCCGTGATGTTTTTCTCCTACTAGTGAATGTAATGTAACACACACCCATACAATGCGCACCACCCCGTGATGTTTTTCTCACTCCTACTAGTGAATGTAATGTAACACACACCCATACAATGCGCACCACCCCGTGATGATTTTCTCACTCCTACTAGTGAATCTAATGTAACAAACACCCATACAATGCGCACCACCCCGTGATGTTTTTCTCACTCCTACTAGTGAATGTAATGTAACACACACCCATACAATGCGCACCACCCCGTGATGTTTTTCTCACTCCTACTAGTGAATCTAATGTAACACACACCCATACAATGCGCACCACCCCGTGATGTTTTTCTCACTCCTACTAGTGAATCTAATGTAACACACACCCATACAATGCGCACCACCCCGTGATGTTTTTCTCACTCCTACTAGTGAATGTAATGTAACACACACCCATACAATGCGCACCACCCCATGATGTTTTTCTCACTCCTACTAGTGAATGTAATGTAACACACACCCATACAATGCGCACCACCCCGTGATGTTTTTCTCACTCCTACTAGTGAATGTAATGTAACACACACCCATACAATGCGCACCACCCCGTGATGTTTTTCTCACTCCTAATAGTGAATGTAATGTAACACACACCCATACAATGCGCACCCCCCCGTGATGTTTTTCTCACTCCTACTAGTGAATGTAATGTAACACACACCCATACAATGCGCACCACCCCGTGATGTTTTTCTCACTCCTACTAGTGAATGTAATGTAACACACTCCCAAACAATGCGCACCACCCCGTGATTATTTTCTCACTCCTACTAGTGAATCTAATGTAACAAACACCCATACAATGCGCACCACCCCGTGATGTTTTTCTCACTCCTACTTGTGAATGTAATGTAACACACACCCATACAATGCGCACCACCCCGTGATGTTTTTCTCACTCCTACTAGTGAATGTAATGTAACACACACCCATACAATGCGCACCACCCCGTGATGTTTTTCTCACTCCTACTAGTGAATGTAATGTAACACACTCCCAAACAATGCGCACCACCCCGTGATTATTTTCTCACTCCTACTAGTGAATCTAATGTAACAAACACCCATACAATGCGCACCACCCCGTGATGTTTTTCTCACTCCTACTTGTGAATGTAATGTAACACACACCCATACAATGCGCACCACCCCGTGATGTTTTTCTCACTCCTACCAGTGAATCTAATGTAACACACACTCATACAATGCGTACCACCCCGTGATGTTTTTCTCACTCCTACCAGTGAATCTAATGTAACACACACCCATACAATGCGCACCACCCCGTGATGTTTTTCTCACTCCTACCAGTGAATCTAATGTAACACACACCCATATAATGCGCACCACCCCGTGATGTTTTTCTCACTCCTACTAGTGAATCTAATGTAACACACACCCATACAATGCGCACCACCCCGTGATGTTTTTGTCACTCATACTAGTGAATCTAATGTAACACACACCCATACAATGCGCACCACCCCGTGATGTTTTTCTCACTCCTACTAGTGAATCTAATGTAACACACACCCATACAATGCGCACCACCCCGTGATGTTTTTCTCACTCCTACTAGTGAATGTAATGTAACACACACCCATACAATGCGCACCACCCCGTGATGTTTTTCTCACTCCTACTAGTGAATGTAATGTAACACACACCCATACAATGCGCACCACCCCGTGATGTTTTTCTCACTCCTACTAGTGAATGTAATGTAACACACACCCATACAATGCGCACCACCCTGTGATGTTTTTCTCACTCCTACTAGTGAATGTAATGTAACACACACCCATACAATGCGCACCACCCCGTGATGTTTTTCTCACTCCTACTAGTGAATGTAATGTAACACACACCCATACAATGCGCACCACCCCGTGATGTTTTTCTCACACCTAGTAGTGAATGTAATGTAACACACACCCATACAATGCGCACGACCCCGTGATGTTTTTCTCACTCCTACTAGTGAATGTAATGTAACACACACACATTCAATGCGCACCACCCCGTGATGTTTTTCTCACTCCTACTAGTGAATGTAATGTAACACACACCCATACAATGCGCACCACCCCGTGATGTTTTTCTCACTCCTACTAGTGAATGTAATGTAACACACACCCATACAATGCGCACCACCCCGTGATGTTTTTCTCACTCCTACTAGTGAATGTAATGTAACACACACCCATACAATGCGCACCACCCCGTGATGTTTTTCTCACTCCTACTAGTGAATCTAATGTAACACTCACCCATACAATGCGCACCACCCCGTGATGTTTTTCTCACTCCTACTAGTGAATGTAATGTAACACACACCCATACAATGCGCACCACCCCGTGATGTTTTTCTCACTCCTACTAGTGAATGTAATGTAACACACACCCATACAATGCGCACCACCCCGTGATGTTTTTCTCACTCCTACTAGTGAATGTAATGTAACACACACCCATACAATGCGCACCACCCCGTGATGATTTTCTCACTCCTACTAGTGAATCTAATGTAACAAACACCCATACAATGCGCACCACCCCGTGATGTTTTTTTCACTCCTACTAGTGAATGTAATGTAACACACACCCATACAATGCGCACCACCCCGTGATGTTTTTCTCACTCCTACTAGTGAATGTAATGTAACACACACCCATACAATGCGCACCACCCCGTGATGTTTTTCTCACTCCTTCTAGTGAATGTAATGTAACACACACCCATACAATGCGCACCACCCCGTGATGTTTTTCTCACTCCTACTAGTGAATGTAATGTAACACACTCCCATACAATGCGCACCACCCCGTGATTATTTTCTCACTCCTACTAGTGAATCTAATGTAACAAACACCCATACAATGCGCACCACCCCGTGATGTTTTTCTCACTCCTACTAGTGAATGTAATGTAACACACACCGATACAATGCGCACCACCCCGTGATGTTTTTCTCACTCCTACCAGTGAATCTAATGTAACACACACCCATACAATGCGCACCACCCCGTGATGTTTTTCTCACTCCTACCAGTGAATCTAATGTAACACACACTCATACAATGCGCACCACCCCGTGATGTTTTTCTCACTCCTACCAGTGAATCTAATGTAACACACACCCATATAATGCGCACCACCCCGTGATGTTTTTCTCACTCCTACTAGTGAATCTAATGTAACACACACCCATACAATGCGCACCACCCCGTGATGTTTTTCTCACTCATACTAGTGAATCTAATGTAACACACACCCATACAATGCGCAGCACCCCGTGATGTTTTTCTCACTCCTACTAGTGAATCTAATGTAACACACACCCATACAATGCGCACCACCCCGTGATGTTTTTCTCACTCCTACTAGTGAATGTAATGTAACACACACCCATACAATGCGCACCACCCCGTGATGTTTTTCTCACTCCTACTAGTGAATGTAATGTAACACACACCCATACAATGCGCACCACCCCGTGATGTTTTTCTCACTCCTACTAGTGAATGTAATGTAACACACACCCATACAATGCGCACCACCCCGTGATGTTTTTCTCACTCCTACTAGTGAATGTAATGTAACACACACCCATACAATGCGCACCACCCCGTGATGTTTTTCTCACTCCTACTAGTGAATGTAATGTAACACACACCCATACAATGCGCACCACCCCGTGATGTTTTTCTCACACCTACTAGTGAATGTAATGTTACACACACCCATACAATGCGCACGACCCCGTGATGTTTTTCTCACTCCTACTAGTGAATGTAATGTAACACACACCCTTTCAATGCGCACGACCCCGTGATGTTTTTCTCACTCCTACTAGTGAATGTAGTGTAACACACACCCATACAATGCGCACCACCCCGTGATGTTTTTCTCACTCCTACTAGTGAATGTAGTGTAACACACACCCATACAATGCGCACCACACCGTGATGTTTTTCTCACTCCTACTAGTGAATGTAATGTAACACACACCCTTAAAATGCGCACCATCCCGTGATGTTTTTCTCACTTCTACTAGTGAATGTAATGTAACACACACCCATACAATGCGCACCACCCCGTGATGATTTTCTCACTCCTACTAGTGAATCTAATGTAACAAATACCCATACAATGCGCAGCACCCCGTGATGTTTTTCTCACTCCTACTAGTGAATGTAATGTAACACACACCCATACAATGCGCACCACCCCGTGATGTTTTTCTCACTCCTACTAGTGAATCTAATGTAACACACACCCATACAATGCGCACCACCCCGTGTTGTTTTTCTCACTCCTACTAGTGTATCTAATGTAACACACAGCCATACAATGCGCACCACCCCGTGATGTTTTTCTCACTCCTACTAGTGAATGTAATGTAACACACACCCATACAATGCGCACCACCCCGTGATGATTTTCTCACTCCTACTAGTGAATCTAATGTAACAAACACCCATACAATGCGCACCACCCCGTGATGTTTTTCTCACTCCTACTAGTGAATGTAATGTAACACACACCCATACAATGCGCACCACCCCGTGATGTTTTTCTCACTCCTACTAGTGAATGTAATGTAACACACACCCATACAATGCGCACCACCCCGTGATGTTTTTCTCACTCCTTCTAGTGAATGTAATGTAACACACACCCATACAATGCGCACCACCCCGTGATGATTTTCTCACTCCTACCAGTGAATCTAATGTAACAAACACCCATACAATGCGCACCACCCCGTGATGTTTTTCTCACTCCTACCAGTGAATCTAATGTAACACACACCCATACAATGCGCACCACCCCGTGATGTTTTTCTCACTCCTACCAGTGAATCTAATGTAACAGACACCCATACAATGCGCACCACCCCGTGATGTTTTTCTCACTCCTACTAGTGAATGTAATGTAACACACACCCATACAATGCGCACCACCCCGTGATGTTTTTCTCACTCCTACTAGTGAATCTAATGTAACACACACCCATACGATGCGCACCACCCCGTGATGTTTTTCTCACTCCTACTAGTGAATGTAATGTAACACACACCCATACAATGCGCACCACCCCGTGATGATTTTCTCACTCCTACTAGTGAATCTAATGTAACAAACACCCATACGATGCGCACCACCCCGTGATGTTTTTCTCACTCCAACTAGTGAATGTAATGTAACACACACCCATACAATGCGCACCACCCCGTGATGTTTTTCCCACTCCTACTAGTGAATCTAATGTAACACACACCCATACAATGCGCACCACCCCGTGATGTTTTTCTCACTCCTACTAGTGAATGTAATGTAACACACACCCATACAATGCGCACCACACCGTGATGTTTTTCTCACTCCTACTAGTGAATGTAATGTAACACACACCCATACCATGCGCACCACCGCGTGATGATTTTCTCACTCCTACTAGTGAATGTAGTGTAACACACACCCATACAATGCGCACCACCCTGTGATGTTTTTCTCACTGCTAGTAGTGAATGTAGTGTAACACACACCCATACAATGCGCACCACCCCGTGATGTTTTTCTCACTCCTACTAGTGAATGTAATGTAACACGCACCCATACAATGCACACCATCCCGTGATGTTTTTCTCATTTCTACTAGTGAATGTAATGTAACACACACCCATATAATGCGCACCACCCCGTGATGATTTTCTCACTCCTACTAGTGAATCTAATATAACAAATACCCATACAATGCGCAGCACCCCGTGATGTTTTTCTCACTCCTACTATTGAATGTAATGTAACACACCCATACAATGCGCACCACCCCGTGATGTTTTTCTCACTCCTACTAGTGAATGTAATGTAACACACACCCATACAATGCGCTCCACCCCGTGTTGTTTTTCTCACTCCTACTAGTGTATCTAATGTAACACACACCCATACAATGCGCACCACCCCGTGATGTTTTTCTCACTCCTACTAGTGAATGTAATGTAACACACACCCATACAATGCGCACCACCCCGTGATGATTTTCTCACTCCTACTAGTGAATCTAATGTAACACACACCCATACAATGCGCACCACCCCGTGATGTTTTTCTCACTCCTACTAGTGAATATAATGTAACACACACCCATACAATGCGCACCACCCCGTGATGTTTTTCTCACTCCTACTAGTGAATGTAATGTAACACACACCCATACAACGCGCACCACCCCTTAATGTTTTTCTCACTCCTACTAGTGAATGTAATGTAACACACATCCATACAATGCGCACCACCCCATGATGTTTTTCTCACTCCTACTAGTGAATGTAATGTAACACACACCCATACAATGCGCACCACCCCGTGATGTTTTTCTCACTCCTAATAGTGAATGTAATGTAACACACACCCATACAATGCGCACCACCCCGTGATGTTTTTCTCACTCCTACTAGTGAATCTAATGTAACACACACCCATACAATGCGCACCACCCCGTGATGTTTTTGTCACTCATACTAGTGAATCTAATGTAACACACACCCATACAATGCGCACCACCCCGTGATGTTTTTCTCACTCCTACTAGTGAATCTAATGTAACACACACCCATACAATGCGCACCACCCCGTGATGTTTTTCTCACTCCTACTAGTGAATGTAATGTAACACACACCCATACAATGCGCACCACCCCGTGATGTTTTTCTCACTCCTACTAGTGAATGTAATGTAACACACACCCATACAATGCGCACCACCCCGTGATGTTTTTCTCACTCCTAATAGTGAATGTAATGTAACACACACCCATACAATGCGCACGACCCCGTGATGTTTTTCTCACTCCTACTAGTGAATGTAATGTAACACACACCCATACAATGCGCACCACCCCGTGATGTTTTTCTCACTCCTACTAGTGAATGTAATGTAACACACACCCATACAATGCGCACCACCCCGTGATGTTTTTCTCACTCCTACTAGTGAATCTAATGTAACACTCACCCATACAATGCGCACCACCCCGTGATGTTTTTCTCACTCCTACTAGTGAATGTAATGTAACACACACCCATACAATGCGCACCACCCCGTGATGTTTTTCTCACTCCTACTAGTGAATGTAATGTAACACACACCCATACAATGCGCACCACCCCGTGATGTTTTTCTCACTCCTACTAGTGAATGTAATGTAACACACACCCATACAATGCGCACCACCCCGTGATGTTTTTCTCACTCCTACTAGTGAATGTAATGTAACACACACCCATACAATGCGCACCACCCCGTGATGATTTTCTCACTCCTACTAGTGAATCTAATGTAACAAACACCCATAAAATCCGCACCACCCCGTGATGTTTTTTTCACTCCTACTAGTGAATGTAATGTAACAAACACCCCTACAATGTGCACCACCCCGTGATGTTTTTCTCACTCCTACCAGTGAATCTAATGTAACACACACCCATACAATGCGCACCACCCCGTGATATTTTTCTCACTCCTACTAGTGAATGTAATGTAACACACACCCATACAATGCGCACCACCCCGTGATGTTTTTCTCACTCCTACTAGTGAATGTAATGTAACACACACCCATACAATGCGCACCACCCCGTGATGTTTTTCTCACTCCTACTAGTGAATGTAATGTAACCCACACCCATACAATGCGCACCACCCCGTGATGTTTTTCTCACTCCTACTAGTGAATCTAATGTAACACATACCCATACAATGCGCACCACCCCGTGATGTTTTTCTCACTCCTACTAGTGAATGTAATGTAACAAACACCCATACAATGCGCACCACCCCGTGATGATTTTCTAACTCCTACTAGTGAATGTAATGTAACAAACACCCATACAATGCGCACCACCCCGTGATGTTTTTCTCACTCCTACTAGTGAATGTAATGTAACACACACCCATACAATGCGCACCACCTCATGATGTTTTTCTCACTCCTTCTAGTGAATGTAATGTAACACACACCCATACAATGCGCACCACCCCGTGATGTTTTTCTCACTCCTACTAGTGAATGTAATGTAACACACACCCATACAATGCGCACCACCCCGTGATGTTTTTCTCACTCCTTCTAGTGAATGTAATGTAACACACACCCATACAATGCGCACCACCCCGTGATGTTTTTCTCACTCCTACTAGTGAATCTAATGTAACACACACCCATACAATGCGCACCACCCCGTGATGTTTTTCTCACTCCTACTAGTGAATGTAATGCAACAAACACCCATACAATGCGCACCACCCCGTGATGATTTTCTCACTCCTACTAGTGAATCTAATGTAACAAACACCCATACAATGCGCACCACCCCGTGATGTTTTTCTCACTCCTACTAGTGAATGTAATGTAACACACACCCATACAATGCGCACCACCCCGTGATGTTTTTCTCACTCCTACCAGTGAATCTAATGTAACACACACCCATACAATGCGCACCACCCTGTGATGTTTTTCTCACTCCTACCAGTGAATCTAATGTAACACACACCCATACAATGCGCACCACCCCATGATGTTTTTCTCACTCCTACCAGTGAATCTAATGTAACACACACCCATACAATGCGCACCACCCCGGGATGTTTTTCTCACTCCTACTAGTGAATCTAATGTAACACACACCCATACAATGCGCACCACCCCGTGATGTTTTTGTCACTCATACTAGTGAATCTAATGTAACACACACACATACAATGCGCACCACCCCGTGATGTTTTTCTCACTCCTACTAGTGAATCTAATGTAACAAACACCCATACAATGCGCACCACCCCGTGATGTTTTTCTCACTCCTACTAGTGAATGTAATGTAACACACACCCATACAATGCGCACCACCCCGTGATGTTTTTCTCACTCCTACTAGTGAATCTAATGTAACACACACCCATACAATGCGCACCACCCCGTGATGTTTTTCTCACTCCTACTAGTGAATGTAATGTAACACACACCCAAACAATGCGCACCACCCCGTGATGTTTTTCTCACTCCTACTAGTGAATGTAATGTAACACACACCCATACAATGCGCACCACGCCGTGATGTTTTTCTCACTCCTACTAGTGAATCTAATGTGACACATACCCATACAATGCGCACCACCCCTTGATGTTTTTCTCACTCCTACTAGTTAATGTAATGTAACAAACACCCATACAATGCGCACCACCCCGTGATGATTTTCTAACTCCTACTGGTGAATGTAATGTAACAAACACCCATACAATGCGCACCACCCCGTGATGTTTTTCTCACTCCTACTAGTGAATGTAATGTAACACACACCCATACAATGCGCACCACCCCATGATGTTTTTCTCACTCCTTCTAGTGAATGTAATGTAACACACACCCATACAATGCGCACCACCCCGTGATGTTTTTCTCACTCCTACTAGTGAATGTAATGTAACACACACCCATACAATGCGCACCACCCTGTGATGTTTTTCTCACTCCTTCTAGTGAATGTAATGTAACATACACCCATACAATGCTCACCACCCCGTGATGTTTTTCTCACTCCTACTAGTGAATCTAATGTAACACACACCCATACAATGCGCACCACCCCGTGATGTTTTTCTCACTCCTACTAGTGAATGTAATGTAACACACACCCATACAATGCGCACCACCCCGTGATGATTTTCTCACTCCTACTAGTGAATCTAATGTAACAAACACCCATACAATGCGCACCACCCCGTGATGTTTTTCTCACTCCTACTAGTGAATGTAATGTAACACACACCCATACAATGCGCACCACCCCGTGATGTTTTTCTCACTCCTACTAGTGAATGTAATGTAACACACACCCATACAATGCGCACCACCCCGTGATGTTTTTCTCACTCCTACTAGTGAATGTAATGTAACACACACCCATACAATGCGCACCACCCCGTGATGTTTTTCTCACTCCTACTAGTGAATGTAATGTAACACACACCCATACAATGCGCACCACCCCGTGATGTTTTTCTCACTCCTACTAGTGAATGTAATGTAACACACACCCATACAATGTGCACCACCCCGTGATGTTTTTCTCACTCCTACTAGTGAATGTAATGTAACACACACCCATACAATGCGCACCACCCCGTGATGTTTTTCTCACTCCTACTAGTGAATCTAATGTAACACACACCCATACAATGCGCACCACCCCGTGATGATTTTCTCACACCTACTAGTGAATCTAATGTAACAAACACCCATACAATGCGCACCACCCCGTGATGTTTTTCTCACTCCTACTAGTGAATGTAATGTAACACACAGCCATACAATGCGCACCACCCCGTGATGTTTTTCTCACTCCTACTAGTGAATGTAATGTAACACACACCCATACAATGCGCACCATCCCGTGATGTTTTTCTCACTCCTAGTAGTGAATGTAATGTAACACACACCCATACAATGCGCACCACCCCGTGATGATTTTCTCACTCCTACTAGTGAATGTAATGTAACAAATACCCATACAATGCACAGCACCACGTGATGTTTTTCTCACTCCTACTAGTGAAGGTAATGTAACACACACCCATACAATGCGCACCACCCCGTGATGTTTTTCTCATTCCTACCAGTGAATCTAATGTAACACACACCCATACAATGCGCACCACCCCGTGTTGTTTTTCTCACTCCTACTAGTGAATCTAATGTAACACACACCCATACAATTCGCACCACCCCGTGATGTTTTTCTCACTCCTACTAGTGAATGTAATGTAACACACACCCATACAATGCGCACCACCCCGTGATGATTTTCTCACTCCTACTAGTGAATCTAATGTAACAAACACCCATACAATGCGCACCACCCCGTGATGTTTTTCTCACTCCTACTAGTGAATGTAATGTAACACACACCCATACAATGCGCACCACCCCGTGATGTTTTTCTCACTCCTACTAGTGAATGTAATGTAACACACACCCATAAAATGCGCACCACCCCGTGATGTTTTTCTCACTCCTAATAGTGAATGTAATGTAACACACACCCATACAATGCGCACCACCCCGTGATGTTTTTCTCACTCCTACTAGTGAATCTAATGTAACACACACCCATACAATGCGCACCAACCCGTGATGTTTTTGTCACTCATACTAGTGAATCTAATGTAACACACACCCATACAATGCGCACCACCCCGTGATGTTTTTCTCACTCCTACTAGTGAATCTAATGTAACACACACCCATACAATGCGCACCACCCCGTGATGTTTTTCTCACTCCTACTAGTGAATGTAATGTAACACACACCCATACAATGCGCACCACCCCGTGATGTTTTTCTCACTCCTACTAGTGAATGTAATGTAACACACACCCATACAATGCGCACCACCCCGTGATGTTTTTCTCACTCCTACTAGTGAATGTAATGTAACACACACCCATACAATGCGCACCACCCCGTGATGTTTTTCTCACTCCTACTAGTGAATGTAATGTAACACACACCCATACAATGCGCACCACCCCGTGATGTTTTTCTCACACCTACTAGTGAATGTAATGTAACACACACCCATACAATGCGCACGACCCCGTGATGTTTTTCTCACTCCTACTAGTGAATGTAATGTAACACACACCCATACAATGCGCACCACCCCGTGATGTTTTTCTCACTCCTACTAGTGAATGTAATGTAACACACACCCATACAATGCGCACCACCCCGTGATGTTTTTCTCACTCCTACTAGTGAATCTAATGTAACACTCACCCATACAATGCGCACCACCCCGTGATGTTTTTCTCACTCCTACTAGTGAATGTAATGTAACACACACCCATACAATGCGCACCACCCCGTGATGTTTTTCTCACTCCTACTAGTGAATGTAATGTAACACACACCCATACAATGCGCACCACCCCGTGATGTTTTTCTCACTCCTACTAGTGAATGTAATGTAACACACACCCATACAATGCGCACCACCCCGTGATGTTTTTCTCACTCCTACTAGTGAATGTAATGTAACACACACCCATACAATGCGCACCACCCCGTGATGATTTTCTCACTCCTACTAGTGAATCTAATGTAACAAACACCCATAAAATCCGCACCACCCCGTGATGTTTTTTTCACTCCTACTAGTGAATGTAATGTAACAAACACCCCTACAATGCGCACCACCCCGTGATGTTTTTCTCACTCCTACCAGTGAATCTAATGTAACACACACCCATACAATGCGCACCACCCCGTGATGTTTTTCTCACTCCTACTAGTGAATGTAATGTAACACACACCCATACAATGCGCACCACCCCGTGATGTTTTTCTCACTCCTACTAGTGAATGTAATGTAACACACACCCATACAATGCGCACCACCCCGTGATGTTTTTCTCACTCCTACTAGTGAATGTAATGTAACCCACACCCATACAATGCGCACCACCCCGTGATGTTTTTCTCACTCCTACTAGTGAATCTAATGTAACACATACCCATACAATGCGCACCACCCCGTGATGTTTTTCTCACTCCTACTAGTGAATGTAATGTAACAAACACCCATACAATGCGCACCACCCCGTGATGATTTTCTAACTCCTACTAGTGAATGTAATGTAACAAACACCCATACAATGCGCACCACCCCGTGATGTTTTTCTCACTCCTACTAGTGAATGTAATGTAACACACACCCATACAATGCGCACCACCTCATGATGTTTTTCTCACTCCTTCTAGTGAATGTAATGTAACACACACCCATACAATGCGCACCACCCCGTGATGTTTTTCTCACTCCTACTAGTGAATGTAATGTAACACACACCCATACAATGCGCACCACCCCGTGATGTTTTTCTCACTCCTACTAGTGAATGTAATGTAACACACACCCATACAATGCGCACCACCCCGTGATGTTTTTCTCACTCCTACTAGTGAATCTAATGTAACACACACCCATACAATGCGCACCACCCCGTGATGTTTTTCTCACTCCTACTAGTGAATGTAATGCAACAAACACCCATACAATGCGCACCACCCCGTGATGATTTTCTCACTCCTACTAGTGAATCTAATGTAACAAACACCCATACAATGCGCACCACCCCGTGATGTTTTTCTCACTCCTACTAGTGAATGTAATGTAACACACACCCATACAATGCGCACCACCCTGTGATGTTTTTCTCACTCCTACCAGTGAATCTAATGTAACACACACCCATACAATGCGCACCACCCCATGATGTTTTTCTCACTCCTACCAGTGAATCTAATGTAACACACACCCATACAATGCGCACCACCCCGTGATGTTTTTCTCACTCCTACTAGTGAATCTAATGTAACACACACCCATACAATGCGCACCACCCCGTGATGTTTTTGTCACTCATACTAGTGAATCTAATGTAACACACACACATACAATGCGCACCACCCCGTGATGTTTTTCTCACTCCTACTAGTGAATCTAATGTAACAAACACCCATACAATGCGCACCACCCCGTGATGTTTTTCTCACTCCTACTAGTGAATGTAATGTAACACACACCCATACAATGCGCACCACCCCGTGATGTTTTTCTCACTCCTACTAGTGAATCTAATGTAACACACACCCATACAATGCGCACCACCCCGTGATGTTTTTCTCACTCCTACTAGTGAATGTAATGTAACACACACCCAAACAATGCGCACCACCCCGTGATGTTTTTCTCACTCCTACTAGTGAATGTAATGTAACACACACCCATACAATGCGCACCACCCCGTGATGTTTTTCTCACTCCTACTAGTGAATCTAATGTGACACATACCCATACAATGCGCACCACCCCTTGATGTTTTTCTCACTCCTACTGGTTAATGTAATGTAACAAACACCCATACAATGCGCACCACCCCGTGATGATTTTCTAACTCCTACTGGTGAATGTAATGTAACACACACCCATACAATGCGCACCACCCCGTGATGTTTTTCTCACTCCTACTAGTGAATGTAATGTAACACACACCCATACAATGCGCACCACCCCGTGATGTTTTTCTCACTCCTTCTAGTGAATGTAATGTAACACACACCCATACAATGCGCACCACCCCGTGATGTTTTTCTCACTCCTACTAGTGAATGTAATGTAACACACACCCATACAATGCGCACCACCCTGTGATGTTTTTCTCACTCCTTCTAGTGAATGTAATGTAACATACACCCATACAATGCGCACCACCCCGTGATGTTTTTCTCACTCCTACTAGTGAATCTAATGTAACACACACCCATACAATGCGCACCACCCCGTGATGATTTTCTCACTCCTACTAGTGAATCTAATGTAACAAACACCCATACAATGCGCACCACCCCGTGATGTTTTTCTCACTCCTACTAGTGAATGTAATGTAACACACACCCATACAATGCGCACCACCCCGTGATGTTTTTCTCACTCCTACTAGTGAATGTAATGTAACACACACCCATACAATGCGCACCACCCCGTGATGTTTTTCTCACTCCTACTAGTGAATGTAATGTAACACACACCCATACAATGCGCACCACCCCGTGATGTTTTTCTCACTCCTACTAGTGAATGTAATGTAACACACACCCATACAATGCGCACCACCCCGTGATGTTTTTCTCACTCCTACTAGTGAATGTAATGTAACACACACCCATACAATGCGCACCACCCCGTGATGTTTTTCTCACTCCTACTAGTGAATGTAATGTAACACACACCCATACAATGCGCACCAGCCCGTGATGTTTTTCTCACTCCTACTAGTGAATGTAATGTAACACACACCCATACAATGCGCACCACCCCGTGATGATTTTCTCACACCTACTAGTGAATCTAATGTAACAAATACCCATACAATGCACAGCACCACGTGATGTTTTTCTCACTCCTACTAGTGAAGGTAATGTAACACACACCCATAAAATGCGCACCACCCCGTGATGTTTTTCTCATTCCTACCAGTGAATCTAATGTAACACACACCCATACAATGCGCACCACCCCGTGTTGTTTTTCTCACTCCTACTAGTGAATCTAATGTAACACACACCCATACAATTCGCACCACCCCGTGATGTTTTTCTCACTCCTACTAGTGAATGTAATGTAACACACACCCATACAATGCGCACCACCCCGTGATGATTTTCTCACTCCTACTAGTGAATCTAATGTAACACACACCCATACAATGCGCACCACCCCGTGATGTTTTTCTCACTCCTACTAGTGAATGTAATGTAACACACACCCATACAATGCGCACCACCCCGTGATGTTTTTCTCACTCCTACCAGTGAATCTAATGTAACACACACCCATACAATGCGCACCACCCCGTGATGTTTTTCTCACTCCTACCAGTGAATCTAATGTAACACACACCCATACAATGCGCACCACCCCGTGATGTTTTTCTCACTCCTACCAGTGAATCTAATGTAACACACACCCATACAATGCGCACCACCCCGTGATGTTTTTCTCACACCTACTAGTGAATGTAATGTAACACACACCCATACAATGCGCACGACCCCGTGATGTTTTTCTCACTCCTACTAGTGAATGTAATGTAACACACACCCATACAATGCGCACCACCCCGTGATGTTTTTCTCACTCCTACTAGTGAATGTAATGTAACACACACCCATACAATGCGCACCACCCCGTGATGTTTTTCTCACTCCTACTAGTGAATCTAATGTAACACTCACCCATACAATGCGCACCACCCCGTGATGTTTTTCTCACTCCTACTAGTGAATGTAATGTAACACACACCCATACAATGCGCACCACCCCGTGATGTTTTTCTCACTCCTACTAGTGAATGTAATGTAACACACACCCATACAATGCGCACCACCCCGTGATGTTTTTCTCACTCCTACTAGTGAATGTAATGTAACACACACCCATACAATGCGCACCACCCCGTGATGTTTTTCTCACTCCTACTAGTGAATGTAATGTAACACACACCCATACAATGCGCACCACCCCGTGATGATTTTCTCACTCCTACTAGTGAATCTAATGTAACAAACACCCATAAAATCCGCACCACCCCGTGATGTTTTTTTCACTCCTACTAGTGAATGTAATGTAACAAACACCCCTACAATGCGCACCACCCCGTGATGTTTTTCTCACTCCTACCAGTGAATCTAATGTAACACACACCCATACAATGCGCACCACCCCGTGATGTTTTTCTCACTCCTACTAGTGAATGTAATGTAACACACACCCATACAATGCGCACCACCCCGTGATGTTTTTCTCACTCCTACTAGTGAATGTAATGTAACACACACCCATACAATGCGCACCACCCCGTGATGTTTTTCTCACTCCTACTAGTGAATGTAATGTAACCCACACCCATACAATGCGCACCACCCCGTGATGTTTTTCTCACTCCTACTAGTGAATGTAATGTAACACACACCCATACAATGCGCACCACCCCGTGATGTTTTTCTCACTCCTACTAGTGAATCTAATGTAACACACACCCATACAATGCGCACCACCCCGTGATGTTTTTCTCACTCCTACTAGTGAATGTAATGCAACAAACACCCATACAATGCGCACCACCCCGTGATGATTTTCTCACTCCTACTAGTGAATCTAATGTAACAAACACCCATACAATGCGCACCACCCCGTGATGTTTTTCTCACTCCTACTAGTGAATGTAATGTAACACACACCCATACAATGCGCACCACCCCGTGATGTTTTTCTCACTCCTACCAGTGAATCTAATGTAACACACACCCATACAATGCGCACCACCCTGTGATGTTTTTCTCACTCCTACCAGTGAATCTAATGTAACACACACCCATACAATGCGCACCACCCCATGATGTTTTTCTCACTCCTACCAGTGAATCTAATGTAACACACACCCATACAATGCGCACCACCCCGTGATGTTTTTCTCACTCCTACTAGTGAATCTAATGTAACACACACCCATACAATGCGCACCACCCCGTGATGTTTTTGTCACTCATACTAGTGAATCTAATGTAACACACACACATACAATGCGCACCACCCCGTGATGTTTTTCTCACTCCTACTAGTGAATCTAATGTAACAAACACCCATACAATGCGCACCACCCCGTGATGTTTTTCTCACTCCTACTAGTGAATGTAATGTAACACACACCCATACAATGCGCACCACCCCGTGATGTTTTTCTCACTCCTACTAGTGAATCTAATGTAACACACACCCATACAATGCGCACCACCCCGTGATGTTTTTCTCACTCCTACTAGTGAATGTAATGTAACACACACCCAAACAATGCGCACCACCCCGTGATGTTTTTCTCACTCCTACTAGTGAATGTAATGTAACACACACCCATACAATGCGCACCACCCCGTGATGTTTTTCTCACTCCTACTAGTGAATCTAATGTGACACATACCCATACAATGCGCACCACCCATTGATGTTTTTCTCACTCCTACTGGTTAATGTAATGTAACAAACACCCATACAATGCGCACCACCCCGTGATGATTTTCTAACTCCTACTGGTGAATGTAATGTAACACACACCCATACAATGCGCACCACCCCGTGATGTTTTTCTCACTCCTACTAGTGAATGTAATGTAACACACACCCATACAATGCGCACCACCCCGTGATGTTTTTCTCACTCCTTCTAGTGAATGTAATGTAACACACACCCATACAATGCGCACCACCCCGTGATGTTTTTCTCACTCCTACTAGTGAATGTAATGTAACACACACCCATACAATGCGCACCACCCTGTGATGTTTTTCTCACTCCTTCTAGTGAATGTAATGTAACATACACCCATACAATGCGCACCACCCCGTGATGTTTTTCTCACTCCTACTAGTGAATCTAATGTAACACACACCCATACAATGCGCACCACCCCGTGATGATTTTCTCACTCCTACTAGTGAATCTAATGTAACAAACACCCATACAATGCGCACCACCCCGTGATGTTTTTCTCACTCCTACTAGTGAATGTAATGTAACACACACCCATACAATGCGCACCACCCCGTGATGTTTTTCTCACTCCTACTAGTGAATGTAATGTAACACACACCCATACAATGCGCACCACCCCGTGATGTTTTTCTCACTCCTACTAGTGAATGTAATGTAACACACACCCATACATAGCGCACCACCCCGTGATGTTTTTCTCACTCCTACTAGTGAATGTAATGTAACACACACCCATACAATGCGCACCACCCCGTGATGTTTTTCTCACTCCTACTAGTGAATGTAATGTAACACACACCCATACAATGCGCACCACCCCGTGATGTTTTTCTCACTCCTACTAGTGAATGTAATGTAACACACACCCATACAATGCGCACCAGCCCGTGATGTTTTTCTCACTCCTACTAGTGAATGTAATGTAACACACACCCATACAATGCGCACCACCCCGTGATGTTTTTCTCACTCCTACTAGTGAATGTAATGTAACACACACCCATACAATGCGCACCACCCCGTGATGTTTTTCTCACTCCTACTAGTCAATGTAATGTAACACACACCCATACAATGCGCACCACCCCGTGATGTTTTTCTCACTCCTACTAGTGAATCTAATGTAACACACACCCATACAATGCGCACCACCCCGTGATGATTTTCTCACACCTACTAGTGAATCTAATGTAACAAATACCCATACAATGCACAGCACCACGTGATGTTTTTCTCACTCCTACTAGTGAAGGTAATGTAACACACACCCATACAATGCGCACCACCCCGTGATGTTTTTCTCATTTCTACCAGTGAATCTAATGTAACACACACCCATACAATGCGCACCACCCCGTGTTGTTTTTCTCACTCCGACTAGTGAATCTAATGT
Organism: Cavia porcellus; assembly: GCF_034190915.1. Taxonomy (NCBI): domain Eukaryota; kingdom Metazoa; phylum Chordata; class Mammalia; order Rodentia; family Caviidae; genus Cavia; species Cavia porcellus. The sequence continues at coordinate 2,489,832 of NW_026947541.1, read as the reverse complement.
AACACACACCCATACAATTCGCACCACCCCGTGATGTTTTTCTCACTCCTACTAGTGAATGTAATGTAACACACACCCATACAATGCGCACCACCCCGTGATGATTTTCTCACTCCTACCAGTGAATCTAATGTAACACACACCCATACAATGCGCACCACCCCGTGATGTTTTTCTCACTCCTACCAGTGAATGTAATGTAACACACACCCATACAATGCGCACCACCCCGTGATGTTTTTCTCACTCCTACCAGTGAATCTAATGTAACACACACCCATACAATGCGCACCACCCCGTGATGTTTTTCTCACTCCTACCAGTGAATCTAATGTAACACACACCCATACAATGCGCACCACCCCGTGATGTTTTTCTCACTCCTACCAGTGAATCTAATGTAACACACACCCATACAATGCGCACCACCCCGTGATGTTTTTCTCACACCTACTAGTGAATGTAATGTAACACACACCCATACAATGCGCACGACCCCGTGATGTTTTTCTCACTCCTACTAGTGAATGTAATGTAACACACACCCATACAATGCGCACCACCCCGTGATGTTTTTCTCACTCCTACTAGTGAATGTAATGTAACACACACCCATACAATGTGCACCACCCCGTGATGTTTTTCTCACTCCTACTAGTGAATCTAATGTAACACTCACCCATACAATGCGCACCACCCCGTGATGTTTTTCTCACTCCTACTAGTGAATGTAATGTAACACACACCCATACAATGCGCACCACCCCGTGATGTTTTTCTCACTCCTACTAGTGAATGTAATGTAACACACACCCATACAATGCGCACCACCCCGTGATGTTTTTCTCACTCCTACTAGTGAATGTAATGTAACACACACCCATACAATGCGCACCACCCCGTGATGTTTTTCTCACTCCTACTAGTGAATGTAATGTAACACACACCCATACAATGCGCACCACCCCGTGATGATTTTCTCACTCCTACTAGTGAATCTAATGTAACAAACACCCATAAAATCCGCACCACCCCGTGATGTTTTTTTCACTCCTACTAGTGAATGTAATGTAACAAACACCCCTACAATGCGCACCACCCCGTGATGTTTTTCTCACTCCTACCAGTGAATCTAATGTAACACACACCCATACAATGCGCACCACCCCGTGATGTTTTTCTCACTCCTACTAGTGAATGTAATGTAACACACACCCATACAATGCGCACCACCCCGTGATGTTTTTCTCACTCCTACTAGTGAATGTAATGTAACACACACCCATACAATGCGCACCACCCCGTGATGTTTTTCTCACTCCTACTAGTGAATGTAATGTAACCCACACCCATACAATGCGCACCACCCCGTGATGTTTTTCTCACTCCTACTAGTGAATCTAATGTAACACATACCCATACAATGCGCACCACCCCGTGATGTTTTTCTCACTCCTACTAGTGAATGTAATGTAACAAACACCCATACAATGCGCACCACCCCGTGATGATTTTCTAACTCCTACTAGTGAATGTAATGTAACAAACACCCATACAATGCGCACCACCCCGTGATGTTTTTCTCACTCCTACTAGTGAATGTAATGTAACACACACCCATACAATGCGCACCACCTCATGATGTTTTTCTCACTCCTTCTAGTGAATGTAATGTAACACACACCCATACAATGCGCACCACCCCGTGATGTTTTTCTCACTCCTACTAGTGAATGTAATGTAACACACACCCATACAATGCGCACCACCCCGTGATGTTTTTCTCACTCCTACTAGTGAATGTAATGTAACACACACCCATACAATGCGCACCACCCCGTGATGTTTTTCTCACTCCTACTAGTGAATCTAATGTAACACACACCCATACAATGCGCACCACCCCGTGATGTTTTTCTCACTCCTACTAGTGAATGTAATGCAACAAACACCCATACAATGCGCACCACCCCGTGATGATTTTCTCACTCCTACTAGTGAATCTAATGTAACAAACACCCATACAATGCGCACCACCCCGTGATGTTTTTCTCACTCCTACTAGTGAATGTAATGTAACACACACCCATACAATGCGCACCACCCCGTGATGTTTTTCTCACTCCTACCAGTGAATCTAATGTAACACACACCCATACAATGCGCACCACCCTGTGATGTTTTTCTCACTCCTACCAGTGAATCTAATGTAACACACACCCATACAATGCGCACCACCCCATGATGTTTTTCTCACTCCTACCAGTGAATCTAATGTAACACACACCCATACAATGCGCACCACCCCGTGATGTTTTTCTCACTCCTACTAGTGAATCTAATGTAACACACACCCATACAATGCGCACCACCCCGTGATGTTTTTGTCACTCATACTAGTGAATCTAATGTAACACACACACATACAATGCGCACCACCCCGTGATGTTTTTCTCACTCCTACTAGTGAATCTAATGTAACAAACACCCATACAATGCGCACCACCCCGTGATGTTTTTCTCACTCCTACTAGTGAATGTAATGTAACACACACCCATACAATGCGCACCACCCCGTGATGTTTTTCTCACTCCTACTAGTGAATCTAATGTAACACACACCCATACAATGCGCACCACCCCGTGATGTTTTTCTCACTCCTACTAGTGAATGTAATGTAACACACACCCAAACAATGCGCACCACCCCGTGATGTTTTTCTCACTCCTACTAGTGAATGTAATGTAACACACACCCATACAATGCGCACCACCCCGTGATGTTTTTCTCACTCCTACTAGTGAATCTAATGTGACACATACCCATACAATGCGCACCACCCCTTGATGTTTTTCTCACTCCTACTGGTTAATGTAATGTAACAAACACCCATACAATGCGCACCACCCCGTGATGATTTTCTCACTCCTACTGGTGAATGTAATGTAACACACACCCATACAATGCGCACCACCCCGTGATGTTTTTCTCACTCCTACTAGTGAATGTAATGTAACACACACCCATACAATGCGCACCACCCCGTGATGTTTTTCTCACTCCTTCTAGTGAATGTAATGTAACACACACCCATACAATGCGCACCACCCCGTGATGTTTTTCTCACTCCTACTAGTGAATGTAATGTAACACACACCCATACAATGCGCACCACCCTGTGATGTTTTTCTCACTCCTTCTAGTGAATGTAATGTAACATACACCCATACAATGCGCACCACCCCGTGATGTTTTTCTCACTCCTACTAGTGAATCTAATGTAACACACACCCATACAATGCGCACCACCCCGTGATGATTTTCTCACTCCTACTAGTGAATCTAATGTAACAAACACCCATACAATGCGCACCACCCCGTGATGTTTTTCTCACTCCTACTAGTGAATGTAATGTAACACACACCCATACAATGCGCACCACCCCGTGATGTTTTTCTCACTCCTACTAGTGAATGTAATGTAACACACACCCATACAATGCGCACCACCCCGTGATGTTTTTCTCACTCCTACTAGTGAATGTAATGTAACACACACCCATACAATGCGCACCACCCCGTGATGTTTTTCTCACTCCTACTAGTGAATGTAATGTAACACACACCCATACAATGCGCACCACCCCGTTATGTTTTTCTCACTCCTACTAGTGAATGTAATGTAACACACACCCATACAATGCGCACCACCCCGTGATGTTTTTCTCACTCCTACTAGTGAATGTAATGTAACACACACCCATACAATGCGCACCAGCCCGTGATGTTTTTCTCACTCCTACTAGTGAATGTAATGTAACACACACCCATACAATGCGCACCACCCCGTGATGTTTTTCTCACTCCTACTAGTGAATGTAATGTAACACACACCCATACAATGCGCACCACCCCGTGATGTTTTTCTCACTCCTACTAGTGAATGTAATGTAACACACACCCATACAATGCGCACCACCCCGTGATGTTTTTCTCACTCCTACTAGTGAATCTAATGTAACACACACCCATACAATGCGCACCACCCCGTGATGATTTTCTCACACCTACTAGTGAATCTAATGTAACAAATACCCATACAATGCACAGCACCACGTGATGTTTTTCTCACTCCTACTAGTGAAGGTAATGTAACACACACCCATACAATGCGCACCACCCCGTGATGTTTTTCTCATTCCTACCAGTGAATCTAATGTAACACACACCCATACAATGCGCACCACCCCGTGTTGTTTTTCTCACTCCTACTAGTGAATCTAATGTAACACACACCCATACAATTCGCACCACCCCGTGATGTTTTTCTCACTCCTACTAGTGAATGTAATGTAACACACACCCATACAATGCGCAACACCCCGTGATGATTTTCTCATTCCTACTAGTGAATCTAATGTAACACACACCCATACAATGCGCACCACCCCGTGATGTTTTTCTCACTCCTACTAGTGAATGTAATGTAACACACACCCATACAATGCGCACCACCCCGTGATGTTTTTCTCACTCCTACCAGTGAATCTAATGTAACACACACCCATACAATGCGCACCACCCCGTGATGTTTTTCTCACTCCTACCAGTGAATCTAATGTAACACACACCCATAAAATGCGCACCACCCCGTGATGTTTTTCTCACTCCTACCAGTGAATCTAATGTAACACACACCCATACAATGCGCACCACCCCGTGATGTTTTTCTCACACCTACTAGTGAATGTAATGTAACACACACCCATACAATGCGCACGACCCCGTGATGTTTTTCTCACTCCTACTAGTGAATGTAATGTAACACACACCCATACAATGCGCACCACCCCGTGATGTTTTTCTCACTCCTACTAGTGAATTTAATGTAACACACACCCATACAATGCGCACCACCCCGTGATGTTTTTCTCACTCCTACTAGTGAATCTAATGTAACACTCACCCATACAATGCGCACCACCCCGTGATGTTTTTCTCACTCCTACTAGTGAATGTAATGTAACACACACCCATACAATGCGCACCACCCCGTGATGTTTTTCTCACTCCTACTAGTGAATGTAATGTAACACACACCCATACAATGCGCACCACCCCGTGATGTTTTTCTCACTCCTACTAGTGAATGTAATGTAACACACACCCATACAATGCGCACCACCCCGTGATGTTTTTCTCACTCCTACTAGTGAATGTAATGTAACACACACCCATACAATGCGCACCACCCCGTGATGATTTTCTCACTCCTACTAGTGAATCTAATGTAACAAACACCCATAAAATCCGCACCACCCCGTGATGTTTTTTTCACTCCTACTAGTGAATGTAATGTAACAAACACCCCTACAATGCGCACCACCCCGTGATGTTTTTCTCACTCCTACCAGTGAATCTAATGTAACACACACCCACACAATGCGCACCACCCCGTGATGTTTTTCTCACTCCTACTAGTGAATGTAATGTAACACACACCCATACAATGCGCACTACCCCGTGATGTTTTTCTCACTCCTACCAGTGAATGTAATGTAACACACACCCATACAATGCGCACCACCCCGTGATGTTTTTCTCACTCCTACTAGTGAATGTAATGTAACCCACACCCATACAATGCGCACCACCCCGTGATGTTTTTCTCACTCCTACTAGTGAATCTAATGTAACACATACCCATACAATGCGCACCACCCCGTGATGTTTTTCTCACTCCTACTAGTGAATGTAATGTAACAAACACCCATACAATGCGCACCACCCCGTGATGATTTTCTAACTCCTACTAGTGAATGTAATGTAACAAACACCCATACAATGCGCACCACCCCGTGATGTTTTTCTCACTCCTACTAGTGAATGTAATGTAACACACACCCATACAATGCGCACCACCTCATGATGTTTTTCTCACTCCTTCTAGTGAATGTAATGTAACACACACCCATACAATGCGCACCACCCCGTGATGTTTTTCTCACTCCTACTAGTGAATGTAATGTAACACACACCCATACAATGCGCACCACCCCGTGATGTTTTTCTCACTCCTACTAGTGAATGTAATGTAACACACACCCATACAATGCGCACCACCCCGTGATGTTTTTCTCACTCCTACTAGTGAATCTAATGTAACACACACCCATACAATGCGCACCACCCCGTGATGTTTTTCTCACTCCTACTAGTGAATGTAATGCAACAAACACCCATACAATGCGCACCACCCCGTGATGATTTTCTCACTCCTACTAGTGAATCTAATGTAACAAACACCCATACAATGCGCACCACCCCGTGATGTTTTTCTCACTCCTACTAGTGAATGTAATGTAACACACACCCATACAATGCGCACCACCCCGTGATGTTTTTCTCACTCCTACCAGTGAATCTAATGTAACACACACCCATACAATGCGCACCACCCTGTGATGTTTTTCTCACTCCTACCAGTGAATCTAATGTAACACACACCCATACAATGCGCACCACCCCATGATGTTTTTCTCACTCCTACCAGTGAATCTAATGTAACACACACCCATACAATGCGCACCACCCCGTGATGTTTTTCTCACTCCAACTAGTGAATCTAATGTAACACACACCCATACAATGCGCACCACCCCGTGATGTTTTTGTCACTCATACTAGTGAATCTAATGTAACACACACACATACAATGCGCACCACCCCGTGATGTTTTTCTCACTCCTACTAGTGAATCTAATGTAACAAACACCCATACAATGCGCACCACCCCGTGATGTTTTTCTCACTCCTACTAGTGAATGTAATGTAACACACACCCATACAATGCGCACCACCCCGTGATGTTTTTCTCACTCCTACTAGTGAATCTAATGTAACACACACCCATACAATGCGCACCACCCCGTGATGTTTTTCTCACTCCTACTAGTGAATCTAATGTGACACATACCCATACAATGCGCACCACCCCTTGATGTTTTTCTCACTCCTACTGGTTAATGTAATGTAACAAACACCCATACAATGCGCACCACCCCGTGATGATTTTCTAACTCCTACTGGTGAATGTAATGTAACACACACCCATACAATGCGCACCACCCCGTGATGTTTTTCTCACTCCTACTAGTGAATGTAATGTAACACACACCCATACAATGCGCACCACCCCGTGATGTTTTTCTCACTCCTTCTAGTGAATGTAATGTAACACACACCCATACAATGCGCACCACCCCGTGATGTTTTTCTCACTCCTACTAGTGAATGTAATGTAACACACACCCATACAATGCGCACCACCCTGTGATGTTTTTCTCACTCCTTCTAGTGAATGTAATGTAACATACACCCATACAATGCGCACCACCCCGTGATGTTTTTCTCACTCCTACTAGTGAATCTCATGTAACACACACCCATACAATGCGCACCACCCCGTGATGATTTTCTCACTCCTACTAGTGAATCTAATGTAACAAACACCCATACAATGCGCACCACCCCGTGATGTTTTTCTCACTCCTACTAGTGAATGTAATGTAACACACACCCATACAATGCGCACCACCCCGTGATGTTTTTCTCACTCCTACTAGTGAATGTAATGTAACACACACCCATACAATGCGCACCACCCCGTGATGTTTTTCTCACTCCTACTAGTGAATGTAATGTAACACACACCCATACAATGCGCACCACCCCGTGATGTTTTTCTCACTCCTACTAGTGAATGTAATGTAACACACACCCATACAATGCGCACCACCCCGTGATGTTTTTCTCACTCCTACTAGTGAATGTAATGTAACACACACCCATACAATGCGCACCACCCCGTGATGTTTTTCTCACTCCTACTAGTGAATGTAATGTAACACACACCCATACAATGCGCACCAGCCCGTGATGTTTTTCTCACTCCTACTAGTGAATGTAATGTAACACACACCCATACAATGCGCACCACCCCGTGATGTTTTTCTCACTCCTACTAGTGAATGTAATGTAACACACACCCATACAATGCGCACCACCCCGTGATGTTTTTCTCACTCCTACTAGTGAATGTAATGTAACACACACCCATACAATGCGCACCACCCCGTGATGTTTTTCTCACTCCTACTAGTGAATCTAATGTAACACACACCCATACAATGCGCACCACCCCGTGATGATTTTCTCACACCTACTAGTGAATCTAATGTAACAAATACCCATACAATGCACAGCACCACGTGATGTTTTTCTCACTCCTACTAGTGAAGGTAATGTAACACACACCCATACAATGCGCACCACCCCGTGATGTTTTTCTCATTCCTACCAGTGAATCTAATGTAACACACACCCATACAATGTGCACCACCCCGTGTTGTTTTTCTCACTCCTACTAGTGAATCTAATGTAACACACACCCATACAATTCGCACCACCCCGTGATGTTTTTCTCACTCCTACTAGTGAATGTAATGTAACACACACCCATACAATGCGCACCACCCCGTGATGATTTTCTCACTCCTACTAGTGAATCTAATGTAACACACACCCATACAATGCGCACCACCCCGTGATGTTTTTCTCACTCCTACTAGTGAATGTAATGTAACACACACCCATACAATGCGCACCACCCCGTGATGTTTTTCTCACTCCTACCAGTGAATCTAATGTAACACACACCCATACAATGCGCACCACCCCGTGATGTTTTTCTCACTCCTACCAGTGAATCTAATGTAACACACACCCATACAATGCGCACCACCCCGTGATGTTTTTCTCACTCCTACCAGTGAATCTAATGTAACACACACCCATACAATGCGCACCACCCCGTGATGTTTTTCTCACTCCTACTAGTGAATGTAATGTAACACACACCCATACAATGCGCACCACCCCGTGATGATTTTCTCACTCCTACTAGTGAATCTAATGTAACAAACACCCATACAATGCGCACCACCCCGTGATGATTTTCTCACTCCTACTAGTGAATGTAATGTAACACACACCCATACAATGCGCACCACCCCGTGATGTTTTTCTCACTCCTACTAGTGAATGTAATGTAACACACACCCATACAATGCGCACCACCCCGTGATGTTTTTCTCACTCCTACTAGTGAATGTAATGTAACACACACCCATACAATGCGCACCACCCCGTGATGTTTTTCTCACTCCTACTAGTGAATGTAATGTAACACACACCCATACAATGCGCACCACCCCGTGATGTTTTTCTCACTCCTACTAGTGAATGTAATGTAACACACACCCATACAATGCCCACCACCCCGTGATGTTTTTCTCACTCCTACTAGTGAATGTAATGTAACACACACCCATACAATGCGCACCACCCCGTGATGTTTTTCTCACTCCTACTAGTGAATGTAATGTAACACACACCCATACAATGCGCCCCACCCCGTGATGTTTTTCTCACTCCTACTAGTGAATGTAATGTAACACACACCCATACAATGCGCACCACCCCGTGATGTTTTTCTCACTCCTACTAGTGAATGTAATGTAACACACACCCATACAATGCGCACCACCCCGTGATGTTTTTCTCACTCCTACTAGTGAATGTAATGTAACACACACCCATACAATGCGCACCACCACGTGATGTTTTTCTCACTCCTACTAGTGAATGTAATGTAACACACACCCATACAATGCGCACCACCCCGTGATGTTTTTCTCACTCCTACTAGTGAATCTAATGTAACACACACCCATACAATGCGCACCACCCCGTGATGTTTTTCTCACTCCTACTAGTGAATGTAATGTAACACACACCCATACAATGCGCACCACCCCGTGATGTTTTTCTCACTCCTACTAGTGAATGTAATGTAACACACACCCATACAATGCGCACCACCCCGTGATGTTTTTCTCACTCCTACTAGTGAATGTAATGTAACACACACCAATACAATGCGCACCACCCCGTGATGTTTTTCTCACTCCTACTAGTGAATGTAATGTAACACACACCCATACAATGCGCACCACCCCGTGATGTTTTTCTCACTCCTACTAGTGAATGTAATGTAACACACACCCATACAATGCGCACCACCCCGTGATGATTTTCTCACTCCTACTAGTGAATCTAATGTAACACACACCCATACAATGCGCACCACCCCGTGATGTTTTTCTCACTCCTACTAGTGAATGTAATGTAACACACACCCATACAATGCGCACCACCCCGTGATGTTTTTCTCACTCCTACTAGTGAATGTAATGTAACACACACCCATACAATGCGCACCACCCCGTGATGTTTTTCTCACTCCTACTAGTGAATGTAATGTAACACACACCCATACAATGCGCACCGCCCCGTGATGTTTTTCTCACTCCTACTAGTGAATGTAGTGTAACACACACCCATACAATGCGCACCGCCCTGTGATGTTTTTCTCACTCCTACTAGTGAATGTAGTGTAACACACACCCATACAATGCGCACCACCCCGTGATGATTTTCTCACTCCTACTAGTGAATGTAGTGTAACACACACCCATACAATGCGCACCACCCCGTGATGATTTTCTCACTCCTACTAGTGAATGTAGTGTAACACACACCCATACAATGCGCACCACCCCGTGATGTTTTTCTCACTCCTACTAGTGAATGTAGTGTAACACACACCCATACAATGCGCACCACCCCGTGATGTTTTTCTCACTCCTACTAGTGAATGTAATGTAACACACACCCATAAAATGCGCACCATCCCGTGATGTTTTTCTCACTTCTACTAGTGAATGTAATGTAACACACACCCATTCAATGCGCACCACCCCGTGATGTTTTTCTCACTCCTACTAGTGAATGTAATGTAACACACACCCATACAATGCGCACCACCCCGTGATGTTTTTCTCAATCCTTCCAGTGAATCTAATGTAACACACACCCATACAATGCGCACCACCCCGTGATGTTTTTCTCACTCCTACCAGTGAATCTAATGTAACACACACCCATACAATGCGCACCACCCCGTGATGTTTTTCTCACTCCTACCAGTGAATCTAATGTAACACACACCCATACAATGCGCACCACCCCGTGATGTTTTTCTCACTCCTACTAGTGAATGTAATGTAACACACACCCATACAATGCGCACCACCCCGTGATGATTTTCTCACTCCTACTAGTGAATCTAATGTAACAAACACCCATACAATGCGCACCACCCCGTGATGTTTTTCTCACTCCTACTAGTGAATGTAATGTAACACACACCCATACAATGCGCACCACCCCGTGATGTTTTTCTCACTCCTACTAGTGAATGTAATGTAACACACACCCATACAATGCGCACCACCCCGTGATGTTTTCCTCACTCCTACTAGTGAATCTAATGTAACACACACCCATACAATGCGCACCACCCCGTGATGTGTTTGTCACTCCTACTAGTGAATGTAATGTAACACACACCCATACAATGCGCACCACCCCGTGATGTTTTTCTCACTCCTACTAGTGAATGTAATGTAACACACACCCATACAATGCGCACCACCCCGTGATGTTTTTCTCACTCCTACTAGTGAATGTAATGTAACACACACCCATACAATGCCCACCACCCCGTGATGTTTTTCTCACTCCTACTAGTGAATCTAATGTAACACACACCCATACAATGCGCACCACCCCGTGATGTTTTTCTCACTCCTACTAGTGAATGTAATGTAACACACACCCATACAATGCGCACCACCCCATGATGTTTTTCTCACTCCTACTAGTGAATGTAATGTAACACACACCCATACAATGCGCCCCACCCCGTGATGTTTTTCTCACTCCTACTAGTGAATGTAATGTAACACACACCCATACAATGCGCACCACCCCGTTATGTTTTTCTCACTCCTACTAGTGAATGTAATGTAACACACACCCATACAATGCGCACCACCCCGTGATGTTTTTCTCACTCCTACTAGTGAATCTAATGTAACACACACCCATACAATGCGCACCACCCCGTGATGATTTTCTCACTCCTACTAGTGAATCTAATGTAACACACACCCATACAATGCGCACCACCCCGTGATGTTTTTCTCACTCCTACTAGTGAATGTAATGTAACACACACCCATACAATGCGCACCACCCCGTGATGTTTTTCTCACTCCTACTAGTGAATCTAATGTAACACACACCCATACAATGTGCACCGCCCCGTGATGTTTTTCTCACTCCTACTAGTGAATGTAGTGTAACACACACCCATAAAATGCGCACCGCCCTGTGATGTTTTTCTCACTCCTACTAGTGAATGTATTGTAACACACACCCATACAATGCGCACCACCCCGTGATGATTTTCTCACTCCTACTAGTGAATGTAGTGTAACACACACCCATACAATGCGCACCACCCCGTGATGTTTTTCTCACTCCTACTAGTGAATGTAATGCAACACACACCCATACAATGCGCACCACCCCGTGATGTTTTTCTCACTCCTACTAGAGAATGTAATGCAACACACACCCATACAATGCGCACCACCCCGTGATGTTTTTCTCACTCCTACTAGTGAATCTAATGTAACACACACCCATACGATGCGCACCACCCCGTGATGTTTTTCTCACTCCTACTAGTGAATGTAATGTAACACACACCCATACAATGCGCACCACCCCGTGATGATTTTCTCACTCCTACTAGTGAATCTAATGTAACAAACACCCATACAATGCGCACCACCCCGTGATGTTTTTCTCACTCCTACTAGTGAATGTAATGTAACACACACCCATACAATGCGCACCACCCCGTGATGTTTTTCTCACACCTACTAGTGAATGTAATGTAACACACACCCATACAATGCGCACCACCCCGTGATGTTTTTCTCACTCCTACTAGTGAATGTAATGTAACACACACCCATACAATGCGCACCACCCCGTGATGTGTTTGTCACTCCTACTAGTGAATGTAATGTAACACACACCCATACAATGCGCACCACCCCGTGATGTTTTTCTCACTCCTACTAGTGAATGTAATGTAACACACACCCATAAAATGCGCACCACCCCGTGATGTTTTTCTCACTCCTACTAGTGAATGTAATGTAACACACACCCATACAATGCGCACCACCCCGTGATGTTTTTCTCACTCCTACTAGTGAATGTAGTGTAACACACACCCATACAATGCGCACCACCCCGTGATGTTTTTCTCACTCCTTCTAGTGAATGTAATGTAACACACACCCATAAAATGCGCACCATCCCGTGATGTTTTTCTCACTTCTACTAGTGAATGTAATGTAACACACACCCATACAATGCGCACCACCCCGTGATGATTTTCTCACTCCTACTAGTGAATCTAATGTAACAAATACCCATACAATGCGCAGCACCCCGTGATGTTTTTCTCACTCCTACTAGTGAATCTAATGTAACACACACCCATACAATGCGCACCACCCCGTGATGTTTTTCTCACTCCTACTAGTGAATCTAATGTAACACACACCCATACAATGCGCACCACCCCGTGTTGTTTTTCTCACTCCTACTAGTGTATCTAATGTAACACACACCCATACAATGCGCACCACCCCGTGATGTTTTTCTCACTCCTACTAGTGAATGTAATGTAACACACACCCATACAATGCGCACCACCCCGTGATGTTTTTCTCACTCCTACTAATGAATGTAATGTAACACACACCCATACAATGCGCACCACCCCGTGATGTTTTTCTCACTCCTACTAGTGAATGTAATGTAACACACACCCATACAATGCGCACCACCCCATGATGTTTTTCTCACTCCTACTAGTGAATGTAATGTAACACACACCCATACAATGCGCCCCACCCCGTGATGTTTTTCTCACTCCTACTAGTGAATGTAATGTAACACACACCCATACAATGCGCACCACCCCGTGATGTTTTTCTCACTCCTACTAGTGAATGTAATGTAACACACACCCATACAATGCGCACCACCCCGTGATGTTTTTCTCACTCCTACTAGTGAATCTAATGTAACACACACCCATACAATGCGCACCACCCCGTGATGATTTTCTCACTCCTACTAGTGAATCTAATGTAACACACACCCATACAATGCGCACCACCCCGTGATGTTTTTCTCACTCCTACTAGTGAATGTAATGTAACACACACCCATACAATGCGCACCACCCCGTGATGTTTTTCTCACTCCTACTAGTGAATCTAATGTAACACACACCCATACAATGTGCACCGCCCCGTGATGTTTTTCTCACTCCTACTAGTGAATGTAGTGTAACACACACCCATAAAATGCGCACCGCCCTGTGATGTTTTTCTCACTCCTACTAGTGAATGTATTGTAACACACACCCATACAATGCGCACCACCCCGTGATGATTTTCTCACTCCTACTAGTGAATGTAGTGTAACACACACCCATACAATGCGCACCACCCCGTGATGTTTTTCTCACTCCTACTAGTGAATGTAATGCAACACACACCCATACAATGCGCACCACCCCGTGATGTTTTTCTCACTCCTACTAGAGAATGTAATGCAACACACACCCATACAATGCGCACCACCCCGTGATGTTTTTCTCACTCCTACTAGTGAATCTAATGTAACACACACCCATACGATGCGCACCACCCCGTGATGTTTTTCTCACTCCTACTAGTGAATGTAATGTAACACACACCCATACAATGCGCACCACCCCGTGATGATTTTCTCACTCCTACTAGTGAATCTAATGTAACAAACACCCATACAATGCGCACCACCCCGTGATGTTTTTCTCACTCCTACTAGTGAATGTAATGTAACACACACCCATACAATGCGCACCACCCCGTGATGTTTTTCTCACACCTACTAGTGAATGTAATGTAACACACACCCATACAATGCGCACCACCCCGTGATGTTTTTCTCACTCCTACTAGTGAATGTAATGTAACACACACCCATACAATGCGCACCACCCCGTGATGTGTTTGTCACTCCTACTAGTGAATGTAATGTAACACACACCCATACAATGCGCACCACCCCGTGATGTTTTTCTCACTCCTACTAGTGAATGTAATGTAACACACACCCATAAAATGCGCACCACCCCGTGATGTTTTTCTCACTCCTACTAGTGAATGTAATGTAACACACACCCATACAATGCGCACCACCCCGTGATGTTTTTCTCACTCCTACTAGTGAATGTAATGTAACACACACCCATACAATGCCCACCATCCCGTGATGTTTTTCTCACTCCTACTAGTGAATCTAATGTAACACACACCCATACAATGCGCACCACCCCGTGATGTTTTTCTCACTCCTACTAGTGAATGTAATGTAACACACACCCATACAATGCGCACCACCCCGTGATGTTTTTCTCACTCCTACTAGTGAATGTAATGTAACACACACCCATACAATGCGCACCACCCCGTGATGTTTTTCTCACTCCTACTAGTGAATGTAATGTAACACACACCCATACAATGCGCACCACCACGTGATGTTTTTCTCACTCCTACTAGTGAATGTAATGTAACACACACCCATACAATGCGCACCACCACGTGATGTTTTTCTCACTCCTACTAGTGAATGTAATGCAACACACACCCATACAATGCGCACCACCCCGGGATGTTTTTCTCACTCCTACTAGAGAATGTAATGCAACACACACCCATACAATGCGCACCACCCCGTGATGTTTTTCTCACTCCTACTAGTGAATCTAATGTAACACACACCCATACGATGCGCACCACCCCGTGATGTTTTTCTCACTCCTACTAGTGAATGTAATGTAACACACACCCATACAATGCGCACCACCCCGTGATGATTTTCTCACTCCTACTAGTGAATCTAATGTAACAAACACCCATACAATGCGCACCACCCCGTGATGTTTTTCTCACTCCTACTAGTGAATGTAATGTAACACACACCCATACAATGCGCACCACCCCGTGTTTTTCTCACACCTACTAGTGAATGTAATGTAACACACACCCATACAATGCGCACCACCCCGTGATGTTTTTCTCACTCCTACTAGTGAATGTAATGTAACACACACCCATACAATGCGCACCACCCCGTGATGTTTTTCTCACTCCTACTAGTGAATGTAATGTAACACACACCCATACAATGCGCACCACCCCGTGATGATTTTCTCACTCCTACTAGTGAATGTAGTGTAACACACACCCATACAATGCGCACCACCCTGTGATGTTTTTCTCACTGCTAGTAGTGAATGTAGTGTAACACACACCCATACAATGCACACCACCCCGTGATGTTTTTCTCACTCCTACTAGTGAATGTAATGTAACACGCACCCATACAATGCACACCATCCCGTGATGTTTTTCTCACTTCTACTAGTGAATGTAATGTAACACACACCCATATAATGCGCACCACCCCGTGATGATTTTCTCACTCCTACTAGTGAATCTAATGTAACAAACACCCATACAATGCGCACCACCCCGTGATGTTTTTCTCATTCCTACTAGTGAATCTAATGTAACACACACCCATACAATGCGCACCACCCCGTGATGTTTTTCTCACTCCTACTAGTGAATGTAATGTAACACACACCCATACAATGCGCACCACCCCGTGATGTTTTTCTCACTCCTACTAGTGAATGTAATGTAACACACACCCATACAATGCGCACCACCCCGTGATGTGTTTGTCACTCCTACTAGTGAATGTAATGTAACACACACCCATACAATGCGCACCACCCCGTGATGTTTTTCTCACTCCTACTAGTGAATGTAATGTAACACACACCCATAAAATGCGCACCACCCCGTGATGTTTTTCTCACTCCTACTAGTGAATGTAATGTAACACACACCCATACAATGCCCACCATCCCGTGATGTTTTTCTCACTCCTACTAGTGAATCTAATGTAACACACACCCATACAATGCGCACCACCCCGTGATGTTTTTCTCACTCCTACTAGTGAATGTAATGTAACACACACCCATACAATGCGCACCACCCCGTGATGTTTTTCTCACTCCTACTAGTGAATGTAATGTAACACACACCCATACAATGCGCACCACCCCGTGATGTTTTTCTCACTCCTACTAGTGAATGTAATGTAACACACACCCATACAATGCGCACCACCCCGTGATGTTTTTCTCACTCCTACTAGTGAATCTAATGTAACACACACCCATACAATGCGCACCACCCCGTGATGATTTTCTCACTCCTACTAGTGAATCTAATGTAACACACACCCATACAATGCGCACCACCCCGTGATGTTTTTCTCACTCCTACTAGTGAATGTAATGTAACACACACCCATACAATGCGCACCACCCCGTGATGTTTTTCTCACTCCTACTAGTGAATCTAATGTAACACACACCCATACAATGTGCACCACCCCCTGATGTTTTTCTCACTCCTACTAGTGAATGTAATGTAACACACACCCATACAATGCGCACTGCCCTGTGATGTTTTTCTCACTCCTACTAGTGAATGTAGTGTAACACACACCCATACAATGCGCACCACCCCGTGATGATTTTCTCACTCCTACTAGTGAATGTAGTGTAACACACACCCATACAATGCGCACCACCCCGTGATGTTTTTCTCACTCCTACTAGTGAATGTAGTGTAACACACACCCATACAATGCGCACCACCCCGTGATGTTTTTCTCACTCCTACTAGTGAATGTAATGTAACACACACCCATAAAATGCGCACCATCCCGTGATGTTTTTCTCACTTCTACTAGTGAATGTAATGTAACACACACCCATACAATGCGCACCACCCCGTGATGATTTTCTCACTCCTACTAGTGAATCTAATGTAACAAATACCCATACAATGCGCAGCACCCCGTGATGTTTTTCTCACTCCTACTAGTGAATGTAATGTAACACACACCCATACAATGCGCACCACCCCGTGATGTGTTTGTCACTCCTACTAGTGAATGTAATGTAACACACACCCATACAATGCGCACCACCCCGTGATGTTTTTCTCACTCCTACTAGTGAATGTAATGTAACACACACCCATAAAATGCGCACCACCCCGTGATGTTTTTCTCACTCCTACTAGTGAATGTAATGTAACACACACCCATACAATGCGCACCACCCCGTGATGTTTTTCTCACTCCTACTAGTGAATGTAATGTAACACACACCCATACAATGCCCACCATCCCGTGATGTTTTTCTCACTCCTACTAGTGAATCTAATGTAACACACACCCATACAATGCGCACCACCCCGTGATGTTTTTCTCACTCCTACTAGTGAATGTAATGTAACACACACCCATACAATGCGCACCACCCCGTGATGTTTTTCTCACTCCTACTAGTGAATGTAATGTAACACACACCCATACAATGCGCACCACCCCGTGATGTTTTTCTCACTCCTACTAGTGAATGTAATGTAACACACACCCATACAATGCGCACCACCACGTGATGTTTTTCTCACTCCTACTAGTGAATGTAATGTAACACACACCCATACAATGCGCACCACCACGTGATGTTTTTCTCACTCCTACTAGTGAATGTAATGCAACACACACCCATACAATGCGCACCACCCCGGGATGTTTTTCTCACTCCTACTAGAGAATGTAATGCAACACACACCCATACAATGCGCACCACCCCGTGATGTTTTTCTCACTCCTACTAGTGAATCTAATGTAACACACACCCATACGATGCGCACCACCCCGTGATGTTTTTCTCACTCCTACTAGTGAATGTAATGTAACACACACCCATACAATGCGCACCACCCCGTGATGATTTTCTCACTCCTACTAGTGAATCTAATGTAACAAACACCCATACAATGCGCACCACCCCGTGATGTTTTTCTCACTCCTACTAGTGAATGTAATGTAACACACACCCATACAATGCGCACCACCCCGTGTTTTTCTCACACCTACTAGTGAATGTAATGTAACACACACCCATACAATGCGCACCACCCCGTGATGTTTTTCTCACTCCTACTAGTGAATGTAATGTAACACACACCCATACAATGCGCACCACCCCGTGATGTTTTTCTCACTCCTACTAGTGAATGTAATGTAACACACACCCATACAATGCGCACCACCCCGTGATGATTTTCTCACTCCTACTAGTGAATGTAGTGTAACACACACCCATACAATGCGCACCACCCTGTGATGTTTTTCTCACTGCTAGTAGTGAATGTAGTGTAACACACACCCATACAATGCACACCACCCCGTGATGTTTTTCTCACTCCTACTAGTGAATGTAATGTAACACGCACCCATACAATGCACACCATCCCGTGATGTTTTTCTCACTTCTACTAGTGAATGTAATGTAACACACACCCATATAATGCGCACCACCCCGTGATGATTTTCTCACTCCTACTAGTGAATCTAATGTAACAAACACCCATACAATGCGCACCACCCCGTGATGTTTTTCTCATTCCTACTAGTGAATCTAATGTAACACACACCCATACAATGCGCACCACCCCGTGATGTTTTTCTCACTCCTACTAGTGAATGTAATGTAACACACACCCATACAATGCGCACCACCCCGTGATGTTTTTCTCACTCCTACTAGTGAATGTAATGTAACACACACCCATACAATGCGCACCACCCCGTGATGTGTTTGTCACTCCTACTAGTGAATGTAATGTAACACACACCCATACAATGCGCACCACCCCGTGATGTTTTTCTCACTCCTACTAGTGAATGTAATGTAACACACACCCATAAAATGCGCACCACCCCGTGATGTTTTTCTCACTCCTACTAGTGAATGTAATGTAACACACACCCATACAATGCCCACCATCCCGTGATGTTTTTCTCACTCCTACTAGTGAATCTAATGTAACACACACCCATACAATGCGCACCACCCCGTGATGTTTTTCTCACTCCTACTAGTGAATGTAATGTAACACACACCCATACAATGCGCACCACCCCGTGATGTTTTTCTCACTCCTACTAGTGAATGTAATGTAACACACACCCATACAATGCGCACCACCCCGTGATGTTTTTCTCACTCCTACTAGTGAATGTAATGTAACACACACCCATACAATGCGCACCACCCCGTGATGTTTTTCTCACTCCTACTAGTGAATCTAATGTAACACACACCCATACAATGCGCACCACCCCGTGATGATTTTCTCACTCCTACTAGTGAATCTAATGTAACACACACCCATACAATGCGCACCACCCCGTGATGTTTTTCTCACTCCTACTAGTGAATGTAATGTAACACACACCCATACAATGCGCACCACCCCGTGATGTTTTTCTCACTCCTACTAGTGAATCTAATGTAACACACACCCATACAATGTGCACCACCCCCTGATGTTTTTCTCACTCCTACTAGTGAATGTAATGTAACACACACCCATACAATGCGCACTGCCCTGTGATGTTTTTCTCACTCCTACTAGTGAATGTAGTGTAACACACACCCATACAATGCGCACCACCCCGTGATGATTTTCTCACTCCTACTAGTGAATGTAGTGTAACACACACCCATACAATGCGCACCACCCCGTGATGTTTTTCTCACTCCTACTAGTGAATGTAGTGTAACACACACCCATACAATGCGCACCACCCCGTGATGTTTTTCTCACTCCTACTAGTGAATGTAATGTAACACACACCCATAAAATGCGCACCATCCCGTGATGTTTTTCTCACTTCTACTAGTGAATGTAATGTAACACACACCCATACAATGCGCACCACCCCGTGATGATTTTCTCACTCCTACTAGTGAATCTAATGTAACAAATACCCATACAATGCGCAGCACCCCGTGATGTTTTTCTCACTCCTACTAGTGAATCTAATGTAACACACACCCATACAATGCGCACCACCCCGTGATGTTTTTCTCACTCCTACTAGTGAATCTAATGTAACACACACCCATACAATGCGCACCACCCCGTGTTGTTTTTCTCACTCCTACTAGTGTATCTAATGTAACACACACCCATACAATGCGCACCACCCCGTGATGTTTTTCTCACTCCTACTAGTGAATGTAATGTAACACACACCCATACAATGCGCACCACCCCGTGATGTTTTTCTCACTCCTACTAATGAATGTAATGTAACACACACCCATACAATGCGCACCACCCCGTGATGTTTTTCTCACTCCTACTAGTGAATGTAATGTAACACACACCCATACAATGCGAACCACCCCGTGATGTTTTTCTCACTCCTACTAGTGAATCTAATGTAACACACACCCATACAATGCGCACCACCCCGTGATGATTTTCTCACTCCTACTAGTGAATGTAGTGTAACACACACCCATACAATGCGCACCACCCCGTGATGTTTTTCTCACTCCTACTAGTGAATGTAGTGTAACACACACCCATACAATGCGCACCACCCTGTGATGTTTTTCTCACTCCTACTAGTGAATGTAATGTAACACACACCCATAAAATGCGCACCATCCCGTGATGTTTTTCTCACTTCTACTAGTGAATGTAATGTAACACACACCCATACAATGCGCTCCACCCCGTGATGATTTTCTCACTCCTACTAGTGAATCTAATGTAACAAATACCCATACAATTCGCAGCACCCCGTGATGTTTTTCTCACTCCTACTAGTGAATGTAATGTAACACACACCCATACAATGCGCACCACCCTGTTTTTTTTTTTCACTCCTACTAGTGAATCTAATGTAACACACACCCATACAATGCGCACCACCCCGTGTTGTTTTTCTCACTCCTACTAGTGTATCTAATGTAACACACACCCATACAATGCGCACCACCCCGTGATGTTTTTCTCACTCCTACTAGTGAATGTAATGTAACACACACCCATACAATGCGCACCACCCAGTGATGATTTTCTCACTCCTACTAGTGAATCTAATGTAACACACACCCATACAATGCGCACCACCCCGTGATGTTTTTCTCACTCCTACTAGTGAATGTAATGTAACACACACCCATACAATGCGCACCACCCCGTGTTGTTTTTCTCACTCCTACTAGTGTATCTAATGTAACACACACCCATACAATGCGCACCACCCCGTGATGTTTTTCTCACTCCTACCAGTGAATCTAATGTAACACACACCCATACAATGCGCACCACCCCGTGATGTTTTTCTCACTCCTACTAGTGAATGTAATGTAACACACACTCTTACAATGCGCACCACCCCGTGATGTTTTTCTCACTCCTACTAGTGAATGTAATGTAACACACACCCATACAATGCGCACCACCCCGTGATGTTTTTCTCACTCCTACTAGTGAATGTAATGTAACACACACCCATACAATGCGCACCACCCCGTGATGATTTTCTCACTCCTACCAGTGAATCTAATGTAACAAACACCCATACAATGCGCACCACCCCGTGATGTTTTTCTCACTCCTACCAGTGAATCTAATGTAACACAAACCCATATAATGCGCACCACCCCGAGATGTTTTTCTCACTCCTACCAGTGAATCTAATGTAACACACACCCATACAATGCGCACCACCCCGTGATGTTTTTCTCACTCCTACTAGAGAATGTAATGCAACACACACCCATACAATGCGCACCACCCCGTGATGTTTTTCTCACTCCTACTAGTGAATCTAATGTAACACACACCCATACGATGCGCACCACCCCGTGATGTTTTTCTCACTCCTACTAGTGAATGTAATGTAACACACACCCATACAATGCGCACCACCCCGTGATGATTTTCTCACTCCTACTAGTGAATCTAATGTAACAAACACCCATACAATGCGCACCACCCCGTGATGTTTTTCTCACTCCTACTACTGAATGTAATGTAACACACACCCATACAATGCGCACCACCCCGTGATGTTTTTCTCACACCTACTAGTGAATCTAATGTAACACACACCCATACAATGCGCACCACCCCGTGATGTTTTTCTCACTCCTACTAGTGAATGTAATGTAACACACACCCATACAATGCGCACCACCCCGTGATGTTTTTCTCACTCCTACTAGTGAATGTAATGTAACACACACCCATACAATGCGCACCACCCCGTGATGATTTTCTCACTCCTACTAGTGAATGTAGTGTAACACACACCCATACAATGCGCACCACCCTGTGATGTTTTTCTCACTGCTAGTAGTGAATGTAGTGTAACACACACCCATACAATGCGCACCACCCCGTGATGATTTTCTCACTCCTACTAGTGAATCTAATGTAACAAACACCCATACAATGCGCACCACCCCGTGATGTTTTTCTCACTCCTACTAGTGAATCTAATGTAACACACACCCATACAATGCGCACCACCCCGTGATGTTTTTCTCACTCCTACTAGTGAATGTAATGTAACACACACCCATACAATGCGCACCACCCCGTGATGTTTTTCTCACTCCTACTAGTGAATATAATGTAACACACACCCATACAATGCGCACCACCCCGTGATGTGTTTGTCACTCCTACTAGTGAATGTAATGTAACACACACCCATACAATGCGCACCACTCCGTGATGTTTTTCTCACTCCTACTAGTGAATGTAATGTAACACACACCCATACAATGCGCACCACCCCGTGATGTTTTTCTCACTCCTACTAGTGAATGTAATGTAACACACACCCATACAATGCCCACCACCCCGTGATGTTTTTCTCACTCCTACTAGTGAATCTAATGTAACACACACCCATACAATGCGCACCACCCCGTGATGTTTTTCTCACTCCTACTAGTGAATGTAATGTAACACACACCCATACAATGCGCACCACCCCGTGATGTTTTTCTCACTCCTACTAGTGAATGTAATGTAACACACACCCATACAATGCGCACCACCCCGTGATGTTTTTCTCACTCCTACTAGTGAATGTAATGTAACACACACCCATACAATGCGCACCACCACGTGATGTTTTTCTCACTCCTACTAGTGAATGTAATGTAACACACACCCATACAATGCGCACCACCACGTGATGTTTTTCTCACTCCTACTATTGAATGTAATGTAACACACACCCATACAATGCGCACCACCCCGTGATGTTTTTCTCACTCCTACTAGTGAATGTAATGTAACACACACCCATACAATGCGCACCACCCCGTGATGTTTTTCTCACTCCTACTAGTGAATGTAATGTAACACAAACCCATACAATGCGCACCACCCCGTGATGTTTTTCTCACTCCTACTAGTGAATGTAATGTAACACACACCCATACAATGCGCACCACCCCGTGATGTTTTTCTCACTCCTACTAGTGAATCTAATGTAACACACACCCATACAATGCGCACCACCCCGTGATGTTTTTCTCACTCCTACTAGTGAATGTAATGTAACACACACCCATACAATGCGCACCACCCCGTGATGTTTTTCTCACTCCTACTAGTGAATCTAATGTAACACACACCCATACAATGTGCACCACCCCGTGATGTTTTTCTCACTCCTACTAGTGAATGTAATGTAACACACACCCATAAAATGCGCACCATTCCGTGATGTTTTTCTCACTTCTACTAGTGAATGTAATGTAACACACACCCATACAATGCGCACCACCCCGTGATGATTTTCTCACTCCTACTAGTGAATCTAATGTAACAAATACCCATACAATGCGCACCACCCCGTGATGTTTTTCTCACTCCTACCAGTGAATCTAATGTAACACACACCCATACAATGCGCACCACCCCGTGATGTTTTTCTCACTCCTACTAGTGAATCTAATGTAACACACACCCATACAATGCGCACCACCCCGTGTTGTTTTTCTCACTCCTACTAGTGTATCTAATGTAACACACACCCATACAATGCGCACCACCGGTGATGTTTTTCTCACTCCTACTAGTGAATGTTATGTAACACACACCCATAAAATGCGCACCATCCCGTGATGTTTTTCTCACTCCTACCAGTGAATCTAATGTAACACACACCCATACAATGCGCACCACCCCGTGATGATTTTCTCACTCCTACTAGTGAATCTAATGTAACAAACACCCATACAATGCGCACCACCCCGTGATGTTTTTCTCACTCCTACTAGTGAATGTAATGTAACACACACCAATACAATGCGCACCACCCCGTGATGTTTTTCTCACTCCTACTAGTGAATGTAATGTAACACACACCCATACAATGCGCACCACCCCGTGATGTTTTTCTCACTCCTACTAGTGAATGTAATGTAACACACACCCTTACAATGCGCACCACCCCGTGATGTTTTTCTCACTCCTACTAGTGAATGTAATGTAACACACACCCATACAATGCGCACCACCCCGTGATGTTTTTCTCACTCCTACTAGTGAATGTAATGTAACACACACCCATACAATGCGCACCACCCCGTGATGATTTTCTCACTCCTACCAGTGAATCTAATGTAACAAACACCCATACAATGCGCACCACCCCGTGATGTTTTTCTCACTCCTACCAGTGAATCTAATGTAACACACACCCATACAATGCGCACCACCCCGTGATGTTTTTCTCACTCATACCAGTGAATCTAATGTAACACACACCCCTACAATGCGCACCACCCCGTGATGTTTTTCTCACTCCTACCAGTGAATCTAATGTAACACACACCCATACAATGCGCACCACCCCGTGATGTTTTTCTCACTCCTACTAGTGAATGTAATGTAACACACACCCATACAATGCGCACCATTCCGTGATGTTTTTCTCACTCCTACTAGTGAATGTAATGTAACACACACCCATACAATGCGCACCACCCCGTGATGTTTTTCTCACTCCTACTAGTGAATGTAATGTAACACACACCCAAACAATGCGCACCACCACGTGATGTTTTTCTCACTCCTACTAGTGAATGTAATGTAACACACACCCATACAATGCGCACCACCACGTGATGTTTTTCTCACTCCTACTAGTGAATGTAATGTAACACACACCCATACAATGCGCACCACCCCGTGATGTTTTTCTCACTCCTACTAGTGAATCTAATGTAACACACACCCATACAATGCGCACCACCCCGTGATGTTTTTCTCACTCCTACTAGTGAATGTAATGTAACACACACCCATACAATGTGCACCACCCCGTGATGTTTTTCTCACTCTTATTAGTGAATGTAATGTAACACACACCCATACAATGCGCACCGCCCTGTGATGTTTTTCTCACTCCTACTAGTGAATGTAGTGTAACACACACCCATACAATGCGCACCACCCCGTGATGATTTTCTCACTCCTACTAGTGAATGTAGTGTAACACACACCCATACAATGCGCACCGCCCCGTGATGTTTTTCTCACTCCTACTAGTGAATGTAGTGTAACACACACCCATACAATGCGCACCACCCCGTGATGTTTTTCTCACTCCTACTAGTGAATGTAATGTAACACACACCCATAAAATGCGCACCATCCCGTGATGTTTTTCTCACTTCTACTAGTGAATGTAATGTAACACACACCCATACAATGCGCACCACCCCGTGATGATTTTCTCACTCCTACTAGTGAATCTAATGTAACAAATACCCATACAATGCGCAGCACCCCGTGATGTTTTTCTCACTCCTACTAGTGAATGTAATGTAACACACACCCATACAATGCGCACCACCCCGTGATGTTTTTCTCACTCCTACTAGTGAATCTAATGTAACACACACCCATACAATGCGCACAACCCCGTGTTGTTTTTCTCACTCCTACTAGTGTATCTAATGTAACACACACCCATACAATGCGCACCACCCCGTGATGTTTTTCTCACTCCTACTAGTGAATGTAACGTAACACACACCCATACAATGCGCACCACCCCGTGATGATTTTCTCACTCCTACTAGTGAATCTAATTTAACAAACACCCATACAATGCGCACCACCCCGTGATGTTTTTCTCACTCCTACTAGTGAATGTAATGTAACACACACCCATACAATGCGCACCACCCCGTGATGTTTTTCTCACTCCTACTAGTGAATGTAATGTAACACACACCCATACAATGCGCACCACCCCGTGATGTTTTTCTCACTCCTACTAGTGAATGTAATGTAACACACACCCAAACAATGCGCACCACCCCGTGATGTTTTTCTCACTCCTACCAGTGAATGTAATGTAACACACACCCATACAATGCGCACCACCCCGTGATGTTTTTCTCACTCCTACCAGTGAATCTAATGTAACACACACCCATACAATGCGCACCACCCCGTGATGTTTTTCTCACTCCTACTAGTGAATGTAATGTAACACACACCCTTACAATGCGCACCACCCCGTGATGTTTTTCTCACTCCTACTAGTGAATGTAATGTAACACACACCCATACAATGCGCACCACCCCGTGATGTTTTTCTCACTCCTACTAGTGAATGTAATGGAACACACACCCATACAATGCGCACCACCCCGTGATGATTTTCTCACTCCTACCAGTGAATCTAATGTAACAAACACCCATACAATGCCCACCACCCCGTGATGTTTTTCTCACTCCTACCAGTGAATCTAATGTAACACACACCCATACAATGCGCACCACCCCGTGATGTTTTTCTCACTCCTACCAGTGAATCTAATGTAACACACACCCCTACAATGCGCACCACCCCGTGATGTTTTTCTCACTCCTACCAGTGAATCTAATGTAACACACACCCATACAATGTGCACCACCCCGTGATGTTTTTCTCACTCTTATTAGTGAATGTAATGTAACACACACCCATACAATGCGCACCGCCCTGTGATGATTTTCTCACTCCTACTAGTGAATGTAGTGTAACACACACCCATACAATGCGCCCCACCCCGTGATGTTTTTCTCACTCCTACTAGTGAATGTAGTGTAACACACACCCATACAATGCGCACCACCCCGTGATGTTTTTCTCACTCCTACTAGTGAATGTAATGTAACACACACCCATAAAATGCGCACCATCCCGTGATGTTTTTCTCACTTCTACTAGTGAATGTAATGTAACACACACCCATACAATGCGCACCACCCCGTGATGATTTTCTCACTCCTACTAGTGAATCTAATGTAACAAATACCCATACAATGCGCAGCACCCCGTGATGTTTTTCTCACTCCTACTAGTGAATGTAATGTAACACACACCCATACAATGCGCACCACCCCGTGATGTTTTTCTCACTTCTACTAGTGAATCTAATGTAACACACACCCATACAATGCGCACAACCCCGTGTTGTTTTTCTCACTCCTACTAGTGTATCTAATGTAACACACACCCATACAATGCGCACCACCCGGTGATGTTTTTCTCACTCCTACTAGTGAATGTAATGTAACACACACCCATACAATGCGCACCACCCCGTGATGATTTTCTCACTCCTACTAGTGAATCTAATTTAACAAACACCCATACAATGCGCACCACCCCGTGATGTTTTTCTCACTCCTACTAGTGAATGTAATGTAACACACACCCATACAATGCGCACCACCCCGTGATGTTTTTCTCACTCCTACTAGTGAATGTAATGTAACACACACCCATACAATGCGCACCACCCCGTGATGTTTTTCTCACTCCTACTAGTGAATGTAATTGTAACACACACCCAAACAATGCGCACCACCCCGTGATGTTTTTCTCACTCCTACCAGTGAATGTAATGTAACACACACCATACAATGCGCACCACCCCGTGATGTTTTTTCTCACTCCTACTAGTGAATCTAATGTAACACACACCCATACAATGCGCACCACCCCGTGATGTTTTTCTCACTCCTACTAGTGAATGTAATGTAACACACACCCATACAATGCGCACCACCCCGTGATGTTTTTCTCACTCCTACTAGTGAATGTAATGTAACACACACCCATACAATGCGCACCACCCCGTGTGTTTTTCTCACTCCTACTACGTTGAATGTAATGTAACACACACCCATACAATGCGCACCACCCGTGATGATTTTCTCACTCCTACCAGTGAATCTAATGTAACAAACACCCATACAATGCGCACCACCCCGTGATGTTTTTCTCACTCCTACCAGTGAATCTAATGTAACACACACCCATACAATGCGCACCACCCGTGATGTTTTTCTCACTCCTACCAGTGAATCTAATGTAACACACACCCCTACAATGCGCACCACCCCGTGATGTTTTTCTCACTCCTACTAGTGAATGTAATGTAACACACACCCATACAATGCGCACCACCCCGTGATGTTTTTCTCACTCCTACTAGTGAATCTAATGTAACACACACCCATACGATGCGCACCACTCCGTGATGTTTTTCTCACTCCTACTAGTGAATGTAATGTAACAGACACCCATACAATGCGCACCACCCTGTGATGATTTTCTCACTCCTACTAGTGAATCTAATGTAACAAACACCCATACAATGCGCACCACCCCGTGATGTTTTCTCACTCCATACTAGTGAATGTAATGTAACACACACCCATACAATGCGCACCACCCCGTGATGTTTTTCTCACACCTACTAGTGAATCAAATGTAACACACACCCATACAATGCGCACCACCCCGTGATGTTTTTTATCACTCCTACTAGTGAATGTAATGTAACACACACCCATACAATGCGCACCACCCCGTGATGTTTTTCTCACTCCTACTAGTGAATGTAATGTAACACACACCCATACAATGCGCACCACCCCGTGATGATTTTCTCACTCCTACTAGTGAATGTAGTGTAACACACACCCATACAATGCGCACCACCCCGTGATGTTTTTCTCACTGCTAGTAGTGGAATGTAGTGTAACACACACCCATACAATGCGCACCACCCCGTGATGTTTTTCTCACTCCTACTAGTGAATGTAATGTAACACGCACCCATACAATGCACACCATCCCGTGATGTTTTTCTCACTCCTACTAGTGAATGTATGTAACACACACCCATACAATGCGCACCACCCCGTGATGTTTTTCTCACTCCTACTAGTGAATGTAATGTAACACACACCCATACAATGCCCACCACCCCGTGATGTTTTTCTCACTCCTACTAGTGAATCTAATGTAACACACACCCATACAATGCGCACCACCCCGTGATGTTTTTCTCACTCCTACTAGTGAATGTAATGTAACACACACCCATACAATGCGCACCACCCCGTGATGTTTTTCTCACTCCTACTAGTGAATGTAATGTAACACACACCCATACAATGCGCACCACCCCGTGATGTTTTTCTCACTCCTACTAGTGAATGTAATGTAACACACACCCATACAATGCGCACCACCCCGTGATGTTTTTCTCACTCCTACCAGTGAATCTAATGTAACACACACCCATACAATGCGCACCACCCCGTGATGTTTTTCTCACTCCTACCAGTGAATCTAATGTAACACACACCCATACAATGCGCACCACCCCGTGATGTTTTTCTCACTCCTACCAGTGAATGTAATGTAACACACACCCATACAATGCGCACCACCCCGTGATGTTTTTCTCACTCCTACCAGTGAATGTAATGTAACACACACCCATACAATGCGCACCACCCCGTGATGTTTTTCTCACTCCTACTAGTGAATGTAATGTAACACACACCCATACAATGCGCACCACCCCGTGATGTTTTTCTCACTCCTACTAGTGAATGTAATGTAACACACACCCATACAATGCGCACCACCACGTGATGTTTTTCTCACTCCTACTATTGAATGTAATGTAACACACACCCATACAATGCGCACCACCCCGTGATGTTTTTCTCACTCCTACTAGTGAATGTAATGTAACACACACCCATACAATGCGCACCACCCCGTGATGTTTTTCTCACTCCTACTAGTGAATGTAATGTAACACAAACCCATACAATGCGCACCACCCCGTGATGTTTTTCTCACTCCTACTAGTGAATGTAATGTAACACACACCCATACAATGCGCACCACCCCGTGATGTTTTTCTCACTCCTACTAGTGAATCTAATGTAACACACACCCATACAATGCGCACCACCCCGTGATGTTTTTCTCACTCCTACTAGTGAATGTAATGTAACACACACCCATACAATGCGCACCACCCCGTGATGTTTTTCTCACTCCTACTAGTGAATCTAATGTAACACACACCCATACAATGTGCACCACCCCGTGATGTTTTTCTCACTCCTACTAGTGAATGTAATGTAACACACACCCATAAAATGCGCACCATTCCGTGATGTTTTTCTCACTTCTACTAGTGAATGTAATGTAACACACACCCATACAATGCGCACCACCCCGTGATGATTTTCTCACTCCTACTAGTGAATCTAATGTAACAAATACCCATACAATGCGCACCACCCCGTGATGTTTTTCTCACTCCTACCAGTGAATCTAATGTAACACACACCCATACAATGCGCACCACCCCGTGATGTTTTTCTCACTCCTACTAGTGAATCTAATGTAACACACACCCATACAATGCGCACCACCCCGTGTTGTTTTTCTCACTCCTACTAGTGTATCTAATGTAACACACACCCATACAATGCGCACCACCGGTGATGTTTTTCTCACTCCTACTAGTGAATGTTATGTAACACACACCCATAAAATGCGCACCATCCCGTGATGTTTTTCTCACTCCTACCAGTGAATCTAATGTAACACACACCCATACAATGCGCACCACCCCGTGATGATTTTCTCACTCCTACTAGTGAATCTAATGTAACAAACACCCATACAATGCGCACCACCCCGTGATGTTTTTCTCACTCCTACTAGTGAATGTAATGTAACACACACCAATACAATGCGCACCACCCCGTGATGTTTTTCTCACTCCTACTAGTGAATGTAATGTAACACACACCCATACAATGCGCACCACCCCGTGATGTTTTTCTCACTCCTACTAGTGAATGTAATGTAACACACACCCTTACAATGCGCACCACCCCGTGATGTTTTTCTCACTCCTACTAGTGAATGTAATGTAACACACACCCATACAATGCGCACCACCCCGTGATGTTTTTCTCACTCCTACTAGTGAATGTAATGTAACACACACCCATACAATGCGCACCACCCCGTGATGATTTTCTCACTCCTACCAGTGAATCTAATGTAACAAACACCCATACAATGCGCACCACCCCGTGATGTTTTTCTCACTCCTACCAGTGAATCTAATGTAACACACACCCATACAATGCGCACCACCCCGTGATGTTTTTCTCACTCATACCAGTGAATCTAATGTAACACACACCCCTACAATGCGCACCACCCCGTGATGTTTTTCTCACTCCTACCAGTGAATCTAATGTAACACACACCCATACAATGCGCACCACCCCGTGATGTTTTTCTCACTCCTACTAGTGAATGTAATGTAACACACACCCATACAATGCGCACCATTCCGTGATGTTTTTCTCACTCCTACTAGTGAATGTAATGTAACACACACCCATACAATGCGCACCACCCCGTGATGTTTTTCTCACTCCTACTAGTGAATGTAATGTAACACACACCCAAACAATGCGCACCACCACGTGATGTTTTTCTCACTCCTACTAGTGAATGTAATGTAACACACACCCATACAATGCGCACCACCACGTGATGTTTTTCTCACTCCTACTAGTGAATGTAATGTAACACACACCCATACAATGCGCACCACCCCGTGATGTTTTTCTCACTCCTACTAGTGAATCTAATGTAACACACACCCATACAATGCGCACCACCCCGTGATGTTTTTCTCACTCCTACTAGTGAATGTAATGTAACACACACCCATACAATGTGCACCACCCCGTGATGTTTTTCTCACTCTTATTAGTGAATGTAATGTAACACACACCCATACAATGCGCACCGCCCTGTGATGTTTTTCTCACTCCTACTAGTGAATGTAGTGTAACACACACCCATACAATGCGCACCACCCCGTGATGATTTTCTCACTCCTACTAGTGAATGTAGTGTAACACACACCCATACAATGCGCACCGCCCCGTGATGTTTTTCTCACTCCTACTAGTGAATGTAGTGTAACACACACCCATACAATGCGCACCACCCCGTGATGTTTTTCTCACTCCTACTAGTGAATGTAATGTAACACACACCCATAAAATGCGCACCATCCCGTGATGTTTTTCTCACTTCTACTAGTGAATGTAATGTAACACACACCCATACAATGCGCACCACCCCGTGATGATTTTCTCACTCCTACTAGTGAATCTAATGTAACAAATACCCATACAATGCGCAGCACCCCGTGATGTTTTTCTCACTCCTACTAGTGAATGTAATGTAACACACACCCATACAATGCGCACCACCCCGTGATGTTTTTCTCACTCCTACTAGTGAATCTAATGTAACACACACCCATACAATGCGCACAACCCCGTGTTGTTTTTCTCACTCCTACTAGTGTATCTAATGTAACACACACCCATACAATGCGCACCACCCCGTGATGTTTTTCTCACTCCTACTAGTGAATGTAACGTAACACACACCCATACAATGCGCACCACCCCGTGATGATTTTCTCACTCCTACTAGTGAATCTAATTTAACAAACACCCATACAATGCGCACCACCCCGTGATGTTTTTCTCACTCCTACTAGTGAATGTAATGTAACACACACCCATACAATGCGCACCACCCCGTGATGTTTTTCTCACTCCTACTAGTGAATGTAATGTAACACACACCCATACAATGCGCACCACCCCGTGATGTTTTTCTCACTCCTACTAGTGAATGTAATGTAACACACACCCAAACAATGCGCACCACCCCGTGATGTTTTTCTCACTCCTACCAGTGAATGTAATGTAACACACACCCATACAATGCGCACCACCCCGTGATGTTTTTCTCACTCCTACCAGTGAATCTAATGTAACACACACCCATACAATGCGCACCACCCCGTGATGTTTTTCTCACTCCTACTAGTGAATGTAATGTAACACACACCCTTACAATGCGCACCACCCCGTGATGTTTTTCTCACTCCTACTAGTGAATGTAATGTAACACACACCCATACAATGCGCACCACCCCGTGATGTTTTTCTCACTCCTACTAGTGAATGTAATGGAACACACACCCATACAATGCGCACCACCCCGTGATGATTTTCTCACTCCTACCAGTGAATCTAATGTAACAAACACCCATACAATGCCCACCACCCCGTGATGTTTTTCTCACTCCTACCAGTGAATCTAATGTAACACACACCCATACAATGCGCACCACCCCGTGATGTTTTTCTCACTCCTACCAGTGAATCTAATGTAACACACACCCCTACAATGCGCACCACCCCGTGATGTTTTTCTCACTCCTACCAGTGAATCTAATGTAACACACACCCATACAATGTGCACCACCCCGTGATGTTTTTCTCACTCTTATTAGTGAATGTAATGTAACACACACCCATACAATGCGCACCGCCCTGTGATGATTTTCTCACTCCTACTAGTGAATGTAGTGTAACACACACCCATACAATGCGCCCCACCCCGTGATGTTTTTCTCACTCCTACTAGTGAATGTAGTGTAACACACACCCATACAATGCGCACCACCCCGTGATGTTTTTCTCACTCCTACTAGTGAATGTAATGTAACACACACCCATAAAATGCGCACCATCCCGTGATGTTTTTCTCACTTCTACTAGTGAATGTAATGTAACACACACCCATACAATGCGCACCACCCCGTGATGATTTTCTCACTCCTACTAGTGAATCTAATGTAACAAATACCCATACAATGCGCAGCACCCCGTGATGTTTTTCTCACTCCTACTAGTGAATGTAATGTAACACACACCCATACAATGCGCACCACCCCGTGATGTTTTTCTCACTTCTACTAGTGAATCTAATGTAACACACACCCATACAATGCGCACAACCCCGTGTTGTTTTTCTCACTCCTACTAGTGTATCTAATGTAACACACACCCATACAATGCGCACCACCCGGTGATGTTTTTCTCACTCCTACTAGTGAATGTAATGTAACACACACCCATACAATGCGCACCACCCCGTGATGATTTTCTCACTCCTACTAGTGAATCTAATTTAACAAACACCCATACAATGCGCACCACCCCGTGATGTTTTTCTCACTCCTACTAGTGAATGTAATGTAACACACACCCATACAATGCGCACCACCCCGTGATGTTTTTCTCACTCCTACTAGTGAATGTAATGTAACACACACCCATACAATGCGCACCACCCCATGATGTTTTTCTCACTCCTACTAGTGAATGTAATGTAACACACACCCAAACAATGCGCACCACCCCGTGATGTTTTTCTCACTCCTACCAGTGAATGTAATGTAACACACACCCATACAATGCGCACCACCCCGTGATGTTTTTCTCACTCCTACCAGTGAATCTAATGTAACACACACCCATACAATGCGCACCACCCCGTGATGTTTTTCTCACTCCTACTAGTGAATGTAATGTAACACACACCCTTACAATGCGCACCACCCCGTGATGTTTTTCTCACTCCTACTAGTGAATGTAATGTAACACACACCCATACAATGCGCACCACCCCGTGATGTTTTTCTCACTCCTACTAGTGAATGTAATGTAACACACACCCATACAATGCGCACCACCCCGTGATGATTTTCTCACTCCTACCAGTGAATCTAATGTAACAAACACCCATACAATGCGCACCACCCCGTGATGTTTTTCTCACTCCTACCAGTGAATCTAATGTAACACACACCCATACAATGCGCACCACCCCGTGATGTTTTTCTCACTCCTACCAGTGAATCTAATGTAACACACACCCCTACAATGCGCACCACCCCGTGATGTTTTTCTCACTCCTACTAGTGAATGTAATGTAACACACACCCATACAATGCGCACCACCCCGTGATGTTTTTCTCACTCCTACTAGTGAATCTAATGTAACACACACCCATACGATGCGCACCACTCCGTGATGTTTTTCTCACTCCTACTAGTGAATGTAATGTAACAGACACCCATACAATGCGCACCACCCTGTGATGATTTTCTCACTCCTACTAGTGAATCTAATGTAACAAACACCCATACAATGCGCACCACCCCGTGATGTTTTTCTCACTCCTACTAGTGAATGTAATGTAACACACACCCATACAATGCGCACCACCCCGTGATGTTTTTCTCACACCTACTAGTGAATCAAATGTAACACACACCCATACAATGCGCACCACCCCGTGATGTTTTTTATCACTCCTACTAGTGAATGTAATGTAACACACACCCATACAATGCGCACCACCCCGTGATGTTTTTCTCACTCCTACTAGTGAATGTAATGTAACACACACCCATACAATGCGCACCACCCCGTGATGATTTTCTCACTCCTACTAGTGAATGTAGTGTAACACACACCCATACAATGCGCACCACCCCGTGATGTTTTTCTCACTGCTAGTAGTGAATGTAGTGTAACACACACCCATACAATGCGCACCACCCCGTGATGTTTTTCTCACTCCTACTAGTGAATGTAATGTAACACGCACCCATACAATGCACACCATCCCGTGATGTTTTTCTCACTCCTACTAGTGAATGTAATGTAACACACACCCATACAATGCGCACCACCCCGTGATGTTTTTCTCACTCCTACTAGTGAATGTAATGTAACACACACCCATACAATGCCCACCACCCCGTGATGTTTTTCTCACTCCTACTAGTGAATCTAATGTAACACACACCCATACAATGCGCACCACCCCGTGATGTTTTTCTCACTCCTACTAGTGAATGTAATGTAACACACACCCATACAATGCGCACCACCCCGTGATGTTTTTCTCACTCCTACTAGTGAATGTAATGTAACACACACCCATACAATGCGCACCACCCCGTGATGTTTTTCTCACTCCTACTAGTGAATGTAATGTAACACACACCCATACAATGCGCACCACCACATGATGTTTTTCTCACTCCTACTAGTGAATGTAATGTAACACACACCCATACAATGCGCACCACCACGTGATGTTTTTCTCACTCCTACTATTGAATGTAATGTAACACACACCCATACAATGCGCACCACCCCGTGATGTTTTTCTCACTCCTACTAGTGAATGTAATGTAACACACACCCATACAATGCGCACCACCCCGTGATGTTTTTCTCACTCCTACTAGTGAATCTAATGTAACACACACCCATACAATGCGCACCACCCCGTGATGATTTTCTCACTCCTACTAGTGAATCTAATGTAACACACACCCATACAATGCGCACCACCCCATGATGTTTTTCTCACTCCTACTAGTGAATGTAATGTAACACACACCCATACAATGCGCACCACCCCGTGATGTTTTTCTCACTCCTACTAGTGAATCTAATGTAACACACACCCATACAATGTGCACCACCCCGTGATCTTTTTCTCACTCCTACTAGTGAATGTAATGTAACACACACCCATACAATGCGCACCGCCCTGTGATGTTTTTCTCACTCCTACTAGTGAATGTAGTGTAACACACACCCATACAATGCGCACCACCCCGTGAAGATTTTCTCACTCCTACTAGTGAATGTAGTGTAACACACACCCATACAATGCGCACCACCCCGTGATGTTTTTCTCACTCCTACTAGTGAATGTAATGTAACACACACCCATACAATGCGCACCACCCCGTGATGTTTTTCTCACTCCTACTAGTGAATGTAATGTAACACACACCCATAAAATGCGCACCATCCCGTGATGTTTTTCTCACTTCTACTAGTGAATGTAATGTAACACACACCCATACAATGCGCACCACCCCGTGATGATTTTCTCACTCCTACTAGTGAATCTAATGTAACAAACACCCATACAATGCGCACCACCCCGTGATGTTTTTCTCACTCCTACTAGTGAATGTAATGTAACACACACCCATACAATGCGCACCGCCCTGTGATGTTTTTCTCACTCCTACTAGTGAATGTAGTGTAACACACACCCATACAATGCGCACCACCCCTTGATGTTTTTCTCACTCCTACTAGTGAATGTAATGTAACACACACCCATACAATGCGCACCACCCCGTGATGTTTTTCTCACTCCTACTAGTGAATCTAATTTAACACACACCCATACAATGTGCACCGCCCCGTGATGTTTTTCTCACTCCTACTAGTGAATGTAGTGTAACACACACCCATACAATGCGCACCGCCCTGTGATGTTTTTCTCACTCCTACTAGTGAATGTAGTGTAACACACACCCATACAATGCGCACCACCCCGTGATGATTTTCTCACTCCTACTAGTGAATGTAGTGTAACACACACCCATACAATGCGCACCACCCCGTGATGTTTTTCTCACTCCTACTAGTGAATGTAGTGTAACACACACCCATACAATGCGCACCACCCTGTGATGTTTTTCTCACTCCTACTAGTGAATGTAATGTAACACACACCCATAAAATGCGCACCATCCCGTGATGTTTTTCTCACTTCTACTAGTGAATGTAATGTAACACACACCCATACAATGCGCTCCACCCCGTGATGATTTTCTCACTCCTACTAGTGAATCTAATGTAACAAATACCCATACAATTCGCAGCACCCCGTGATGTTTTTCTCACTCCTACTAGTGAATGTAATGTAACACACACCCATACAATGCGCACCACCCCGTTTTTTTTTTTCACTCCTACTAGTGAATCTAATGTAACACACACCCATACAATGCGCACCACCCCGTGTTGTTTTTCTCACTCCTACTAGTGTATCTAATGTAACACACACCCATACAATGCGCACCACCCCGTGATGTTTTTCTCACTCCTACTAGTGAATGTAATGTAACACACACCCATACAATGCGCACCACCCCGTGATGTTTTTCTCACTCCTACCAGTGAATGTAATGTAACACACACCCAAACAATGCGCACCACCCCGTGATGTTTTTCTCACTCCTACCAGTGAATGTAATGTAACACACACCCATACAATGCGCACCACCCCGTGATGTTTTTCTCACTCCTACCAGTGAATCTAATGTAACACACACCCATACAATGCGCACCACCCCGTGATGTTTTTCTCACTCCTACTAGTGAATGTAATGTAACACACACCCTTACAATGCCCAGCACCCCGTGATGTTTTTCTCACTCCTACTAGTGAATGTAATGTAACACACACCCATACAATGCGCACCACCCCGTGATGTTTTTCTCACTCCTACTAGTGAATATAATGTAACACACACCCATACAATGCGCACCACCCCGTGATGATTTTCTCACTCCTACCAGTGAATCTAATGTAACAAACACCCATACAATGCGCACCACCCCGTGATGTTTTTCTCACTCCTACCAGTGAATCTAATGTAACACACACCCATACAATGCGCACCACCCCGTGATGTTTTTCTCACTCCTACCAGTGAATCTAATGTAACACACACCCCTACAATGCGCACCACCCCGTGATGTTTTTCTCACTCCTACTAGTGAATGTAATGTAACACACACCCATACAATGCGCACCACCCCGTGATGTTTTTCTCACTCCTACTAGTGAATCTAATGTAACACACACCCATACGATGCGCACCACCCCGTGATGTTTTTCTCACTCCTACTAGTGAATGTAATGTAACAGACACCCATACAATGCGCACCACCCTGTGATGATTTTCTCACTCCTACTAGTGAATCTAATGTAACAAACACCCATACAATGCGCACCACCCCGTGATGTTTTTCTCACTCCTACTAGTGAATGTAATGTAACACACACCCATACAATGCGCACCACCCCGTGATGTTTTTCTCACACCTACTAGTGAATCTAATGTAACACACACCCATACAATGCGCACCACCCCGTGATGTTTTTTATCACTCCTACTAGTGAATGTAATGTAACACACACCCATACAATGCGCACCACCCCGTGATGTTTTTCTCACTCCTACTAGTGAATCTAATGTAACACACACCCATACAATGCGCACCACCCCGTGATGATTTTCTCACTCCTACTAGTGAATGTAGTGTAACACACACCCATACAATGTGCACCACACCGTGATGTTTTTCTCACTGCTAGTAGTGAATGTAGTGTAACACACACCCATACAATGCGCACCACCCCGTGATGTTTTTCTCACTCCTACTAGTGAATGTAATGTAACACGCACCCATACAATGCACACCATCCCGTGATGTTTTTCTCACTCCTACTAGTGAATGTAATGTAACACACACCCATACAATGCGCACCACCCCGTGATGTTTTTCTCACTCCTACTAGTGAATGTAATGTAACACACACCCATACAATGCCCACCACCCCGTGATGTTTTTCTCACTCCTACTAGTGAATCTAATGTAACACACACCCCTACAATGCGCACCACCCCGTGATGTTTTTCTCACTCCTACTAGTGAATGTAATGTAACACACACCCATACAATGCGCACCACCCCGTGATGTTTTTCTCACTCCTACTAGTGAATGTAATGTAACACACACCCATACAATGCGCACCACCCCGTGATGTTTTTCTCACTCCTACTAGTGAATGTAATGTAACACACACCCATACAATGCGCACCACCTCGTGATGTTTTTCTCACTCCTACTAGTGAATGTAATGTAACACACACCCATACAATGCGCACCACCGCGTGATGTTTTTCTCACTCCTACTATTGAATGTAATGTAACACACACCCATACAATGCGCACCACCCCGTGATGTTTTTCTCACTCCTACTAGTGAATGTAATGTAACACACACCCATACAATGCGCACCAGCCCGTGATGTTTTTCTCACTTCTACTAGTGAATGTAATGTAACACACACCCATACAATGCGCACCACCCCGTGATGATTTTCTCACTCCTACTAGTGAATCTAATGTAACAAACACCCATACAATGCGCACCACCCCGTGATGTTTTTCTCACTCCTACTAGTGAATGTAATGTAACACACACCCATACAATGCGCACCGCCCTGTGATGTTTTTCTCACTCCTACTAGTGAATGTAGTGTAACACACACCCATACAATGCGCACCACCCCGTGATGTTTTTCTCACTCCTACTAGTGAATGTAATGTAACACACACCCATACAATGCGCACCACCCCGTGATGTTTTTCTCACTCCTACTAGTGAATCTAATTTAACACACACCCATACAATGTGCACCGCCCCGTGATGTTTTTCTCACTCCTACTAGTGAATGTAGTGTAACACACACCCATACAATGCGCACCGCCCTGTGATGTTTTTCTCACTCCTACTAGTGAATGTAATGTAACAAACACCCATACAATGCGCACCACCCCGTGATGATTTTCTCACTCCTACTAGTGAATGTAGTGTAACACACACCCATACAATGCGCACCACCCCGTGATGTTTTTCTCACTCCTACTAGTGAATGTAGTGTAACACACACCCATACAATGCGCACCACCCTGTGATGTTTTTCTCACTCCTACTAGTGAATGTAATGTAACACACACCCATAAAATGCGCACCATCCCGTGATGTTTTTCTCACTCCTACTAGTGAATGTAATGTAACACACACCCATACAATGCGCTCCACCCCGTGATGATCTTCTCACTCCTACTAGTGAATCTAATGTAACAAATACCCATACAATTCGCAGCACCCCGTGATGTTTTTCTCACTCCTACTAGTGAATGTAATGTAACACACACCCATACAATGCGCACCACCCCGTTTTTTTTTTCACTCCTACTAGTGAATCTAATGTAACACACACCCATACAATGCGCACCACCCCGTGTTGTTTTTCTCACTCCTACTAGTGTATCTAATGTAACACACACCCATACAATGCGCACCACCCCGTGATGTTTTTCTCACTCCTACCAGTGAATCTAATGTAACACACACCCATACAATGCGCACCACCCCGTGATGTTTTTCTCACTCCTACTAGTGAATGTAATGTAACACACACCCTTACAATGCGCACCACCCCGTGATGTTTTTCTCACTCCTACTAGTGAATGTAATGTAACACACACCCATACAATGCGCACCACCCCGTGATGTTTTTCTCACTCCTACTAGTGAATGTAATGTAACACACACCCATACAATGCGCACCACCCCGTGATGTTTTTTATCACTCCTACTAGTGAATGTAATGTAACACACACCCATACAATGCGCACCACCCCGTGATGTTTTTCTCACTCCTACTAGTGAATGTAATGTAAC
The DNA here is from genome assembly GCF_034190915.1 of Cavia porcellus. Classification (NCBI taxonomy): domain Eukaryota; kingdom Metazoa; phylum Chordata; class Mammalia; order Rodentia; family Caviidae; genus Cavia; species Cavia porcellus. Next base: position 2,447,091 of record NW_026947541.1, on the reverse strand, counting down.
ACACACCCATACAATGCGCACCACCCCGTGATGATTTTCTCACTCCTACTAGTGAATGTAGTGTAACACACACCCATACAATGCGCACCACCCCGTGATGTTTTTCTCACTGCTAGTAGTGAATGTAGTGTAACACGCACCCATACAATGCGCACCACCCCGTGATGTTTTTCTCACTCCTACTAGTGAATGTAATGTAACACGCACCCATACAATGCGCACCATCCCGTGATGTTTTTCTCACTCCTACTAGTGAATGTAATGTAACACACACCCATACAATGCGCACCACCACGTGATGTTTTTCTCACTCCTACTAGTGAATGTAATGTAACACACACCCATACAATGCCCACCACCCCGTGATGTTTTTCTCACTCCTACTAGTGAATCTAATGTAACACACACCCATACAATGCGCACCACCCCGTGATGTTTTTCTCACTCCTACTAGTGAATGTAATGTAACACACACCCATACAATGCGCACCACCCCGTGATGTTTTTCTCACTCCTACTAGTGAATGTAATGTAACACACACCCATACAATGCGCACCACCCCGTGATGTTTTTCTCACTCCTACTAGTGAATGTAATGTAACACACACCCATACAATGCGCACCACCCCGTGATGTTTTTCTCACTCCTACTAGTGAATGTAATGTAACACACACCCATACAATGCGCACCACCACGTGATGTTTTTCTCACTCCTACTATTGAATGTAATGTAACACACACCCATACAATGCGCACCACCCCGTGATGTTTTTCTCACTCCTACTAGTGAATGTAATGTAACACACACCCATACAATGCGCACCACCCCGTGATGTTTTTCTCACTCCTACTAGTGAATGTAATGTAACACACACCCATACAATGCGCACCACCCCGTGATGTTTTTCTCACTCCTACTAGTGAATGTAATGTAACACACACCCATACAATGCGCACCACCCCGTGATGTTTTTCTCACTCCTACTAGTGAATCTAATGTAACACACACCCATACAATGCGCACCACCCCGTGATGATTTTCTCACTCCTACTAGTGAATCTAATGTAACACACACCCATACAATGTGCACCGCCCCGTGATGTTTTTCTCACTCCTACTAGTGAATGTAATGTAACACACACCCATACAATGCGCACCGCCCCGTGATGTTTTTCTCACTCCTACTAGTGAATGTAGTGTAACACACACCCATACAATGCGCACCACCCCGTGAAGATTTTCTCACTCCTACTAGTGAATGTAGTGTAACACACACCCATACAATGCGCACCACCCCGTGATGTTTTTCTCACTCCTACTAGTGAATGTAGTGTAACACACACCCATACAATGCGCACCACCCCGTGATGTTTTTCTCACTCCTACTAGTGAATGTAATGTAACACACACCCATAAAATGCGCACCATCCCGTGATGTTTTTCTCACTTCTACTAGTGAATGTAATGTAACACACACCCATACAATGCGCACCACCCCGTGATGATTTTCTCACTCCTACTAGTGAATCTAATGTAACAAACACCCATACAATGCGCACCACCCCGTGATGTTTTTCTCACTCCTACTAGTGAATGTAATGTAACACACACCCATACAATGCGCACCGCCCTGTGATGTTTTTCTCACTCCTACTAGTGAATGTAGTGTAACACACACCCATACAATGCGCACCACCCCGTGATGTTTTTCTCACTCCTACTAGTGAATGTAATGTAACACACACCCATACAATGCGCACCACCCCGTGATGTTTTTCTCACTCCTACTAGTGAATCTAATTTAACACACACCCATACAATGTGCACCGCCCCGTGATGTTTTTCTCACTCCTACTAGTGAATGTAGTGTAACACACACCCATACAATGCGCACCGCCCTGTGATGTTTTTCTCACTCCTACTAGTGAATGTAGTGTAACACACACCCATACAATGCGCACCACCCCGTGATGATTTTCTCACTCCTACTAGTGAATGTAGTGTAACACACACCCATACAATGCGCACCACCCCGTGATGTTTTTCTCACTCCTACTAGTGAATGTAGTGTAACACACACCCATACAATGCGCACCACCCTGTGATGTTTTTCTCACTCCTACTAGTGAATGTAATGTAACACACACCCATAAAATGCGCACCATCCCGTGATGTTTTTCTCACTTCTACTAGTGAATGTAATGTAACACACACCCATACAATGCGCTCCACCCCGTGATGATTTTCTCACTCCTACTAGTGAATCTAATGTAACAAATACCCACACAATTCGCAGCACCCCGTGATGTTTTTCTCACTCCTACTAGTAAATGTAATGTAACACACACCCATACAATGCGCACCACCCCGTTTTTTTTTTCACTCCTACTATTGAATCTAATGTAACACACACCCATACAATGCGCACCACCCCGTGTTGTTTTTCTCACTCCTACTAGTGTATCTAATGTAACACACACCCATACAATGCGCACCACCCCGTGATGTTTTTCTCACTCCTACTAGTGAATGTAATGTAACACACACCCATACAATGCGCACCACCCCGTGATGATTTTCTCACTCCTACTAGTGAATCTAATGTAACAAACACCCATACAATGCGCACCACCCCGTGATGTTTTTCTCACTCCTACTAGTGAATGTAATGTAACACACACCCATACAATGCGCACCACCCCGTGTTGTTTTTCTCACTCCTACTAGTGTATCTAATGTAACACACACCCATACAATGCGCACCACCCCGTGATGTTTTTCTCACTCCTACCAGTGAATCTAATGTAACACACACCCATACAATGCGCACCACCCCGTGATGTTTTTCTCACTCCTACTAGTGAATGTAATGTAACACACACCCTTACAATGCGCACCACCCCGTGATGTTTTTCTCACTCCTACTAGTGAATGTAATGTAACACACACCCATACAATGCGCACCACCCCGTGATGTTTTTCTCACTCCTACTAGTGAATGTAATGTAACACACACCCATACAATGCGCACCACCCCGTGATGATTTTCTCACTCCTACCAGTGAATCTAATGTAACAAACACCCATACAATGCGCACCACCCCGTGATGTTTTTCTCACTCCTACCAGTGAATCTAATGTAACACACACCCATATAATGCGCACCACCCCGAGATGTTTTTCTCAGTCCTACCAGTGAATCTAATGTAACACACACCCATACAATGCGCACCACCCCGTGATGTTTTTCTCACTCCTACTAGAGAATGTAATGCAACACACACCCATACAATGCGCACCACCCCGTGATGTTTTTCTCACTCCTACTAGTGAATGTAATGTAACACACACCCATACAATGCGCACCACCCCGTGATGTTTTCCTCACTCCTACTAGTGAATGTAATGTAACACACACCCATACAATGCGCACCACCCCGTGATGATTTTCTCACTCCTACTAGTGAATCTAATGTAACAAACACCCATACAATGCGCACCACCCCGTGATGTTTTTCTCACTCCTACTACTGAATGTAATGTAACACACACCCATACAATGCGCACCACCCCGTGATGTTTTTCTCACACCTACTAGTGAATCTAATGTAACACACACCCATACAATGCGCACCACCCCGTGATGTTTTTCTCACTCCTACTAGTGAATGTAATGTAACACACACCCATACAATGCGCACCACCCCGTGTTGTTTTTCTCACTCCTACTAGTGAATGTAATGTAACACACACCCATACAATGCGCACCACCCCGTGATGATTTTCTCACTCCTACTAGTGAATGTAGTGTAACACACACCCATACAATGCGCACCACCCTGTGATGTTTTTCTCACTGCTAGTAGTGAATGTAGTGTAACACACACCCATACAATGCGCACCACCCCGTGATGTTTTTCTCACTCCTACTAGTGAATGTAATGTAACACGCACCCATACAATGCACACCATCCCGTGATGTTTTTCTCACTTCTACTAGTGAATGTAATGTAACACACACCCATAAAATGCGCACCACCCCGTGATGATTTTCTCACTCCTACTAGTGAATCTAATGTAACAAACACCCATACAATGCGCACCACCCCGTGATGTTTTTCTCACTCCTACTAGTGAATCTAATGTAACACACACCCATACAATGCGCACCACCCCGTGATGTTTTTCTCACTCCTACTAGTGAATGTAATGTAACACACACCCATACAATGCGCACCACCCCGTGATGATTTTCTCACTCCTACTAGTGAATCTAATGTAACAAACACCCATACAATGCGCACCACCCCGTGATGTTTTTCTCACTCCTACTACTGAATGTAATGTAACACACACCCATACAATGCGCACCACCCCGTGATGTTTTTCTCACACCTACTAGTGAATCTAATGTAACACACACCCATACAATGCGCACCACCCCGTGATGTTTTTCTCACTCCTACTAGTGAATGTAATGTAACACACACCCATACAATGCGCACCACCCCGTGTTGTTTTTCTCACTCCTACTAGTGAATGTAATGTAACACACACCCATACAATGCGCACCACCCCGTGATGATTTTCTCACTCCTACTAGTGAATGTAGTGTAACACACACCCATACAATGCGCACCACCCTGTGATGTTTTTCTCACTGCTAGTAGTGAATGTAGTGTAACACACACCCATACAATGCGCACCACCCCGTGATGTTTTTCTCACTCCTACTAGTGAATGTAATGTAACACGCACCCATACAATGCACACCATCCCGTGATGTTTTTCTCACTTCTACTAGTGAATGTAATGTAACACACACCCATATAATGCGCACCACCCCGTGATGATTTTCTCACTCCTACTAGTGAATCTAATGTAACAAACACCCATACAATGCGCACCACCCCGTGATGTTTTTCTCACTCCTACTAGTGAATCTAATGTAACACACACCCATACAATGCGCACCACCCCGTGATGTTTTTCTCACTCCTACTAGTGAATGTAATGTAACACACACCCATACAATGCGCACCACCCCGTGATGTTTTTCTCACTCCTACTAGTGAATATAATGTAACACACACCCATACAATGCGCACCACCCCGTGATGTGTTTGTCACTCCTACTAGTGAATGTAATGTAACACACACCCATACAATGCGCACCACCCCGTGATGTTTTTCTCACTCCTACTAGTGAATGTAATGTAACACACACCCATACAATGCGCACCACCCCGTGATGATTTTCTCACTCCTACTAGTGAATGTAATGTAACACACACCCATACAATGCCCACCACCCCGTGATGTTTTTCTCACTCCTACTAGTGAATCTAATGTAACACACACCCATACAATGTGCACCACCCCGTGATGTTTTTCTCAATCCTACTAGTGAATGTAATGTAACACACACCCATACAATGCGCACCGCCCTGTGATGTTTTTCTCACTCCTACTAGTGAATGTAGTGTAACACACACCCATACAATGCGCACCACCCCGTGAAGATTTTCTCACTCCTACTAGTGAATGTAGTGTAACACACACCCATACAATGCGCACCACCCCGTGATGTTTTTCTCACTCCTACTAGTGAATGTAGTGTAACACACACCCATACAATGCGCACCACCCCGTGATGTTTTTCTCACTCCTACTAGTGAATGTAATGTAACACACACCCATACAATGCGCACCACCCCGTGATGTTTTTCTCACTCCTACTAGTGAATGTAATGTAACACACACCCATACAATGCGCACCACACCGTGATGTTTTTCTCACTCCTACTAGTGAATCTAATGTAACACACACCCATACAATGTGCACCACCCCGTGATCTTTTTCTCACTCCTACTAGTGAATGTAATGTAACACACACCCATACAATGCGCACCGCCCTGTGATGTTTTTCTCACTCCTACTAGTGAATGTAGTGTAACACACACCCATACAATGCGCACCACCCCGTGAAGATTTTCTCACTCCTACTAGTGAATGTAGTGTAACACACACCCATACAATGCGCACCACCCCGTGATGTTTTTCTCACTCCTACTAGTGAATGTAATGTAACACACACCCATACAATGCGCACCACCCCGTGATGTTTTTCTCACTCCTACTAGTGAATGTAATGTAACACACACCCATAAAATGCGCACCATCCCGTGATGTTTTTCTCACTTCTACTAGTGAATGTAATGTAACACACACCCATACAATGCGCACCACCCCGTGATGATTTTCTCACTCCTACTAGTGAATGTAATGTAACAAACACCCATACAATGCGCACCACCCCGTGATGTTTTTCTCACTCCTACTAGTGAATGTAATGTAACACACACCCATACAATGCGCACCGCCCTGTGATGTTTTTCTCACTCCTACTAGTGAATGTAGTGTAACACACACCCATACAATGCGCACCACCCCGTGATGTTTTTCTCACTCCTACTAGTGAATGTAATGTAACACACACCCATACAATGCGCACCACCCCGTGATGTTTTTCTCACTCCTACTAGTGAATCTAATTTAACACACACCCATACAATGTGCACCGCCCCGTGATGTTTTTCTCACTCCTACTAGTGAATGTAGTGTAACACACACCCATACAATGCGCACCGCCCTGTGATGTTTTTCTCACTCCTACTAGTGAATGTAGTGTAACACACACCCATACAATGCGCACCACCCCGTGATGATTTTCTCACTCCTACTAGTGAATGTAGTGTAACACACACCCATACAATGCGCACCACCCCGTGATGTTTTTCTCACTCCTACTAGTGAATGTAGTGTAACACACACCCATACAATGCGCACCACCCTGTGATGTTTTTCTCACTCCTACTAGTGAATGTAATGTAACACACACCCATAAAATGCGCACCATCCCGTGATGTTTTTCTCACTTCTACTAGTGAATGTAATGTAACACACACCCATACAATGCGCTCCACCCCGTGATGATTTTCTCACTCCTACTAGTGAATCTAATGTAACAAATACCCATACAATTCGCAGCACCCCGTGATGTTTTTCTCACTCCTACTAGTGAATGTAATGTAACACACACCCATACAATGCGCACCACCCCGTTTTTTTTTTTCACTCCTACTAGTGAATCTAATGTAACACACACCCATACAATGCGCACCACCCCGTGTTGTTTTTCTCACTCCTACTAGTGTATCTAATGTAACACACACCCATACAATGCGCACCACCCCGTGATGTTTTTCTCACTCCTACTAGTGAATGTAATGTAACACACACCCATACAATGCGCACCACCCCGTGATGTTTTTCTCACTCCTACCAGTGAATGTAATGTAACACACACCCAAACAATGCGCACCACCCCGTGATGTTTTTCTCACTCCTACCAGTGAATGTAATGTAACACACACCCATACAATGCGCACCACCCCGTGATGTTTTTCTCACTCCTACCAGTGAATCTAATGTAACACACACCCATACAATGCGCACCACCCCGTGATGTTTTTCTCACTCCTACTAGTGAATGTAATGTAACACACACCCTTACAATGCCCAGCACCCCGTGATGTTTTTCTGACTCCTACTAGTGAATGTAATGTAACACACACCCATACAATGCGCACCACCCCGTGATGTTTTTCTCACTCCTACTAGTGAATATAATGTAACACACACCCATACAATGCGCACCACCCCGTGATGATTTTCTCACTCCTACCAGTGAATCTAATGTAACAAACACCCATACAATGCGCACCACCCCGTGATGTTTTTCTCACTCCTACCAGTGAATCTAATGTAACACACACCCATACAATGCGCACCACCCCGTGATGTTTTTCTCACTCCTACCAGTGAATCTAATGTAACACACACCCCTACAATGCGCACCACCCCGTGATGTTTTTCTCACTCCTACTAGTGAATGTAATGTAACACACACCCATACAATGCGCACCACCCCGTGATGTTTTTCTCACTCCTACTAGTGAATCTAATGTAACACACACCCATACGATGCGCACCACCCCGTGATGTTTTTCTCACTCCTACTAGTGAATGTAATGTAACAGACACCCATACAATGCGCACCACCCTGTGATGATTTTCTCACTCCTACTAGTGAATCTAATGTAACAAACACCCATACAATGCGCACCACCCCGTGATGTTTTTCTCACTCCTACTAGTGAATGTAATGTAACACACACCCATACAATGCGCACCACCCCGTGATGTTTTTCTCACACCTACTAGTGAATCTAATGTAACACACACCCATACAATGCGCACCACCCCGTGATGTTTTTTATCACTCCTACTAGTGAATGTAATGTAACACACACCCATACAATGCGCACCACCCCGTGATGTTTTTCTCACTCCTACTAGTGAATGTAATGTAACACACACCCATACAATGCGCACCACCCCGTGATGATTTTCTCACTCCTACTAGTGAATGTAGTGTAACACACACCCATACAATGCGCACCACCCCGTGATGTTTTTCTCACTCCTACTAGTGAATGTAATGTAACACACACCCATACAATGCCCACCACCCCGTGATGTTTTTCTCACTCCTACTAGTGAATCTAATGTAACACACACCCCTACAATGCGCACCACCCCGTGATGTTTTTCTCACTCCTACTAGTGAATGTAATGTAACACACACCCATACAATGCGCACCACCCCGTGATGTTTTTCTCACTCCTACTAGTGAATGTAATGTAAAACACACCCATACAATGCGCACCACCCCGTGATGTTTTTCTCACTCCTACTAGTGAATGTAATGTAACACACACCCATACAATGCGCACCACCCCGTGATGATTTTCTCACTCCTACTAGTGAATGTAGTGTAACACACACCCATACAATGCGCACCACCCTGTGATGTTTTTCTCACTGCTAGTAGTGAATGTAGTGTAACACACACCCATACAATGCGCACCACCCCGTGATGTTTTTCTCACTCCTACTAGTGAATGTAATGTAACACGCACCCATACAATGCACACCATCCCGTGATGTTTTTCTCACTTCTACTAGTGAATGTAATGTAACACACACCCATAAAATGCGCACCACCCCGTGATGATTTTCTCACTCCTACTAGTGAATCTAATGTAACAAACACCCATACAATGCGCACCACCCCGTGATGTTTTTCTCACTCCTACTAGTGAATCTAATGTAACACACACCCATACAATGCGCACCACCCCGTGATGTTTTTCTCACTCCTACTAGTGAATGTAATGTAACACACACCCATACAATGCGCACCACCCCGTGATGTTTTTCTCACTCCTACTAGTGAATATAATGTAACACACACCCATACAATGCGCACCACCCCGTGATGTGTTTGTCACTCCTACTAGTGAATGTAATGTAACACACACCCATACAATGCGCACCACCCCGTGATGTTTTTCTCACTCCTACTAGTGAATGTAATGTAACACACACCCATACAATGCGCACCACCCCGTGATGTTTTTCTCACTCCTACTAGTGAATGTAATGTAACACACACCCATACAATGCGCACCACCCCGTGATGATTTTCTCACTCCTACCAGTGAATCTAATGTAACAAACACCCATACAATGCGCACCACCCCGTGATGTTTTTCTCACTCCTACCAGTGAATCTAATGTAACACACACCCATATAATGCGCACCACCCCGAGATGTTTTTCTCAGTCCTACCAGTGAATCTAATGTAACACACACCCATACAATGCGCACCACCCCGTGATGTTTTTCTCACTCCTACTAGTGAATCTAATGTAACACACACCCATACGATGCGCACCACCCCGTGATGTTTTTCTCACTCCTACTAGTGAATGTAATGTAACACACACCCATACAATGCGCACCACCCCGTGATGATTTTCTCACTCCTACTAGTGAATCTAATGTAACAAACACCCATACAATGCGCACCACCCCGTGATGTTTTTCTCACTCCTACTACTGAATGTAATGTAACACACACCCATACAATGCGCACCACCCCGTGATGTTTTTCTCACACCTACTAGTGAATCTAATGTAACACACACCCATACAATGCGCACCACCCCGTGATGTTTTTCTCACTCCTACTAGTGAATGTAATGTAACACACACCCATACAATGCGCACCACCCCGTGTTGTTTTTCTCACTCCTACTAGTGAATGTAATGTAACACACACCCATACAATGCGCACCACCCCGTGATGATTTTCTCACTCCTACTAGTGAATGTAGTGTAACACACACCCATACAATGCGCACCACCCTGTGATGTTTTTCTCACTGCTAGTAGTGAATGTAGTGTAACACACACCCATACAATGCGCACCACCCCGTGATGTTTTTCTCACTCCTACTAGTGAATGTAATGTAACACGCACCCATACAATGCACACCATCCCGTGATGTTTTTCTCACTTCTACTAGTGAATGTAATGTAACACACACCCATATAATGCGCACCACCCCGTGATGATTTTCTCACTCCTACTAGTGAATCTAATGTAACAAACACCCATACAATGCGCACCACCCCGTGATGTTTTTCTCACTCCTACTAGTGAATCTAATGTAACACACACCCATACAATGCGCACCACCCCGTGATGTTTTTCTCACTCCTACTAGTGAATGTAATGTAACACACACCCATACAATGCGCACCACCCCGTGATGTTTTTCTCACTCCTACTAGTGAATATAATGTAACACACACCCATACAATGCGCACCACCCCGTGATGTGTTTGTCACTCCTACTAGTGAATGTAATGTAACACACACCCATACAATGCGCACCACCCCGTGATGTTTTTCTCACTCCTACTAGTGAATGTAATGTAACACACACCCATACAATGCGCACCACCCCGTGATGATTTTCTCACTCCTACTAGTGAATGTAATGTAACACACACCCATACAATGCCCACCACCCCGTGATGTTTTTCTCACTCCTACTAGTGAATCTAATGTAACACACACCCATACAATGTGCACCACCCCGTGATGTTTTTCTCAATCCTACTAGTGAATGTAATGTAACACACACCCATACAATGCGCACCGCCCTGTGATGTTTTTCTCACTCCTACTAGTGAATGTAGTGTAACACACACCCATACAATGCGCACCACCCCGTGAAGATTTTCTCACTCCTACTAGTGAATGTAGTGTAACACACACCCATACAATGCGCACCACCCCGTGATGTTTTTCTCACTCCTACTAGTGAATGTAGTGTAACACACACCCATACAATGCGCACCACCCCGTGATGTTTTTCTCACTCCTACTAGTGAATGTAATGTAACACACACCCATACAATGCGCACCACCCCGTGATGTTTTTCTCACTCCTACTAGTGAATGTAATGTAACACACACCCATACAATGCGCACCACCCCGTGATGTTTTTCTCACTCCTACTAGTGAATCTAATGTAACACACACCCATACAATGTGCACCACCCCGTGATCTTTTTCTCACTCCTACTAGTGAATGTAATGTAACACACACCCATACAATGCGCACCGCCCTGTGATGTTTTTCTCACTCCTACTAGTGAATGTAGTGTAACACACACCCATACAATGCGCACCACCCCGTGAAGATTTTCTCACTCCTACTAGTGAATGTAGTGTAACACACACCCATACAATGCGCACCACCCCGTGATGTTTTTCTCACTCCTACTAGTGAATGTAATGTAACACACACCCATACAATGCGCACCACCCCGTGATGTTTTTCTCACTCCTACTAGTGAATGTAATGTAACACACACCCATAAAATGCGCACCATCCCGTGATGTTTTTCTCACTTCTACTAGTGAATGTAATGTAACACACACCCATACAATGCGCACCACCCCGTGATGATTTTCTCACTCCTACTAGTGAATGTAATGTAACAAACACCCATACAATGCGCACCACCCCGTGATGTTTTTCTCACTCCTACTAGTGAATGTAATGTAACACACACCCATACAATGCGCACCGCCCTGTGATGTTTTTCTCACTCCTACTAGTGAATGTAGTGTAACACACACCCATACAATGCGCACCACCCCGTGATGTTTTTCTCACTCCTACTAGTGAATGTAATGTAACACACACCCATACAATGCGCACCACCCCGTGATGTTTTTCTCACTCCTACTAGTGAATCTAATTTAACACACACCCATACAATGTGCACCGCCCCGTGATGTTTTTCTCACTCCTACTAGTGAATGTAGTGTAACACACACCCATACAATGCGCACCGCCCTGTGATGTTTTTCTCACTCCTACTAGTGAATGTAGTGTAACACACACCCATACAATGCGCACCACCCCGTGATGATTTTCTCACTCCTACTAGTGAATGTAGTGTAACACACACCCATACAATGCGCACCACCCCGTGATGTTTTTCTCACTCCTACTAGTGAATGTAGTGTAACACACACCCATACAATGCGCACCACCCTGTGATGTTTTTCTCACTCCTACTAGTGAATGTAATGTAACACACACCCATAAAATGCGCACCATCCCGTGATGTTTTTCTCACTTCTACTAGTGAATGTAATGTAACACACACCCATACAATGCGCTCCACCCCGTGATGATTTTCTCACTCCTACTAGTGAATCTAATGTAACAAATACCCATACAATTCGCAGCACCCCGTGATGTTTTTCTCACTCCTACTAGTGAATGTAATGTAACACACACCCATACAATGCGCACCACCCCGTTTTTTTTTTTCACTCCTACTAGTGAATCTAATGTAACACACACCCATACAATGCGCACCACCCCGTGTTGTTTTTCTCACTCCTACTAGTGTATCTAATGTAACACACACCCATACAATGCGCACCACCCCGTGATGTTTTTCTCACTCCTACTAGTGAATGTAATGTAACACACACCCATACAATGCGCACCACCCCGTGATGTTTTTCTCACTCCTACCAGTGAATGTAATGTAACACACACCCAAACAATGCGCACCACCCCGTGATGTTTTTCTCACTCCTACCAGTGAATGTAATGTAACACACACCCATACAATGCGCACCACCCCGTGATGTTTTTCTCACTCCTACCAGTGAATCTAATGTAACACACACCCATACAATGCGCACCACCCCGTGATGTTTTTCTCACTCCTACTAGTGAATGTAATGTAACACACACCCTTACAATGCCCAGCACCCCGTGATGTTTTTCTGACTCCTACTAGTGAATGTAATGTAACACACACCCATACAATGCGCACCACCCCGTGATGTTTTTCTCACTCCTACTAGTGAATATAATGTAACACACACCCATACAATGCGCACCACCCCGTGATGATTTTCTCACTCCTACCAGTGAATCTAATGTAACAAACACCCATACAATGCGCACCACCCCGTGATGTTTTTCTCACTCCTACCAGTGAATCTAATGTAACACACACCCATACAATGCGCACCACCCCGTGATGTTTTTCTCACTCCTACCAGTGAATCTAATGTAACACACACCCCTACAATGCGCACCACCCCGTGATGTTTTTCTCACTCCTACTAGTGAATGTAATGTAACACACACCCATACAATGCGCACCACCCCGTGATGTTTTTCTCACTCCTACTAGTGAATCTAATGTAACACACACCCATACGATGCGCACCACCCCGTGATGTTTTTCTCACTCCTACTAGTGAATGTAATGTAACAGACACCCATACAATGCGCACCACCCTGTGATGATTTTCTCACTCCTACTAGTGAATCTAATGTAACAAACACCCATACAATGCGCACCACCCCGTGATGTTTTTCTCACTCCTACTAGTGAATGTAATGTAACACACACCCATACAATGCGCACCACCCCGTGATGTTTTTCTCACACCTACTAGTGAATCTAATGTAACACACACCCATACAATGCGCACCACCCCGTGATGTTTTTTATCACTCCTACTAGTGAATGTAATGTAACACACACCCATACAATGCGCACCACCCCGTGATGTTTTTCTCACTCCTACTAGTGAATGTAATGTAACACACACCCATACAATGCGCACCACCCCGTGATGATTTTCTCACTCCTACTAGTGAATGTAGTGTAACACACACCCATACAATGCGCACCACCCCGTGATGTTTTTCTCACTCCTACTAGTGAATGTAATGTAACACACACCCATACAATGCCCACCACCCCGTGATGTTTTTCTCACTCCTACTAGTGAATCTAATGTAACACACACCCCTACAATGCGCACCACCCCGTGATGTTTTTCTCACTCCTACTAGTGAATGTAATGTAACACACACCCATACAATGCGCACCACCCCGTGATGTTTTTCTCACTCCTACTAGTGAATGTAATGTAAAACACACCCATACAATGCGCACCACCCCGTGATGTTTTTCTCACTCCTACTAGTGAATGTAATGTAACACACACCCATACAATGCGCACCACCTCGTGATGTTTTTCTCACTCCTACTAGTGAATGTAATGTAACACACACCCATACAATGTGCACCACCCCGTGATGTTTTTCTCAATCCTACTAGTGAATGTAATGTAACACACACCCATACAATGCGCACCGCCCTGTGATGTTTTTCTCACTCCTACTAGTGAATGTAGTGTAACACACACCCATACAATGCGCACCACCCCGTGAAGATTTTCTCACTCCTACTAGTGAATGTAGTGTAACACACACCCATACAATGCGCACCACCCCGTGATGTTTTTCTCACTCCTACTAGTGAATGTAGTGTAACACACACCCATACAATGCGCACCACCCCGTGATGTTTTTCTCACTCCTACTAGTGAATGTAATGTAACACACACCCATAAAATGCGCACCATCCCGTGATGTTTTTCTCACTTCTACTAGTGAATGTAATGTAACACACACCCATACAATGCGCACCACCCCGTGATGATTTTCTCACTCCTACTAGTGAATCTAATGTAACAAACACCCATACAATGCGCACCACCCCGTGATGTTTTTCTCACTCCTACTAGTGAATGTAATGTAACACACACCCATACAATGCGCACCGCCCTGTGATGTTTTTCTCACTCCTACTAGTGAATGTAGTGTAACACACACCCATACAATGCGCACCACCCCGTGATGTTTTTCTCACTCCTACTAGTGAATGTAATGTAACACACACCCATACAATGCGCACCACCCCGTGATGTTTTTCTCACTCCTACTAGTGAATCTAATTTAACACACACCCATACAATGTGCACCGCCCCGTGATGTTTTTCTCACTCCTACTAGTGAATGTAGTGTAACACACACCCATACAATGCGCACCGCCCTGTGATGTTTTTCTCACTCCTACTAGTGAATGTAATGTAACACACACCCATACAATGCGCACCACCCCGTGATGATTTTCTCACTCCTACTAGTGAATGTATTGTAACACACACCCATACAATGCGCACCACCCCGTGATGTTTTTCTCACTCCTACTAGTGAATGTAGTGTAACACACACCCATACAATGCGCACCACCCTGTGATGTTTTTCTCACTCCTACTAGTGAATGTAATGTAACACACACCCATAAAATGCGCACCATCCCGTGATGTTTTTCTCACTCCTACTAGTGAATGTAATGTAACACACACCCATACAATGCGCTCCACCCCGTGATGATTTTCTCACTCCTACTAGTGAATCTAATGTAACAAATACCCATACAATTCGCAGCACCCCGTGATGTTTTTCTCACTCCTACTAGTGAATGTAATGTAACACACACCCATACAATGCGCACCACCCCGTTTTTTTTTTCACTCCTACTAGTGAATCTAATGTAACACACACCCATACAATGCGCACCACCCCGTGTTGTTTTTCACACTCCTACTAGTGTATCTAATGTAACACACACCCATACAATGCGCACCACCCCGTGATGTTTTTCTCACTCCTACTAGTGAATGTAATGTAACACACACCCATACAATGCGCACCACCCCGTGATGATTTTCTCACTCCTACTAGTGAATCTAATGTAACAAACACCCATACAATGCCCACCACCCCGTGATGTTTTTCTCACTCCTACTAGTGAATGTAATGTAACACACACCCATACAATGCGCACCACCCCGTGTTGTTTTTCTCACTCCTACTAGTGTATCTAATGTAACACACACCCATACAATGCGCACCACCCCGTGATGTTTTTCTCACTCCTACCAGTGAATCTAATGTAACACACACCCATACAATGCGCACCACCCCGTGATGTTTTTCTCACTCCTACTAGTGAATGTAATGTAACACACACCCTTACAATGCGCACCACCCCGTGATGTTTTTCTCACTCCTACTAGTGAATGTAATGTAACACACACCCATACAATGCGCACCACCCCGTGATGTTTTTCTCACTCCTACTAGTGAATGTAATGTAACACACACCCATACAATGCGCACCACCCCGTGATGTTTTTTATCACTCCTACTAGTGAATGTAATGTAACACACACCCATACAATGCGCACCACCCCGTGATGTTTTTCTCACTCCTACTAGTGAATGTAATGTAACACACACCCATACAATGCGCACCACCCCGTGATGATTTTCTCACTCCTACTAGTGAATGTAGTGTAACACACACCCATACAATGCGCACCACCCCGTGATGTTTTTCTCACTGCTAGTAGTGAATGTAGTGTAACACGCACCCATACAATGCGCACCACCCCGTGATGTTTTTCTCACTCCTACTAGTGAATGTAATGTAACACGCACCCATACAATGCGCACCATCCCGTGATGTTTTTCTCACTCCTACTAGTGAATGTAATGTAACACACACCCATACAATGCCCACCACCCCGTGATGTTTTTCTCACTCCTACTAGTGAATCTAATGTAACACACACCCATACAATGCGCACCACCCCGTGATGTTTTTCTCACTCCTACTAGTGAATGTAATGTAACACACACCCATACAATGCGCACCACCCCGTGATGTTTTTCTCACTCCTACTAGTGAATGTAATGTAACACACACCCATACAATGTGCACCACCCCGTGATGTTTTTCTCACTCCTACTAGTGAATGTAATGTAACACACACCCATACAATGCGCACCACCCCGTGATGTTTTTCTCACTCCTACTAGTGAATGTAATGTAACACACACCCATACAATGCGCACCACCACGTGATGTTTTTCTCACTCCTACTATTGAATGTAATGTAACACACACCCATACAATGCGCACCACCCCGTGATGTTTTTCTCACTCCTACTAGTGAATGTAATGTAACACACACCCATACAATGCGCACCACCCCGTGATGTTTTTCTCACTCCTACTAGTGAATGTAATGTAACACACACCCATACAATGCGCACCACCCCGTGATGTTTTTCTCACTCCTACTAGTGAATGTAATGTAACACACACCCATACAATGCGCACCACCCCGTTTTTTTTTTTCACTCCTACTAGTGAATCTAATGTAACACACACCCATACAATGCGCACCACCCCGTGTTGTTTTTCTCACTCCTACTAGTGTATCTAATGTAACACACACCCATACAATGCGCACCACCCCGTGATGTTTTTCTCACTCCTACTAGTGAATGTAATGTTACACACACCCATACAATGCGCACCACCCCGTGATGTTTTTCTCACTCCTACCAGTGAATGTAATGTAACACACACCCAAACAATGCGCACCACCCCGTGATGTTTTTCTCACTCCTACCAGTGAATGTAATGTAACACACACCCATACAATGCGCACCACCCCGTGATGTTTTTCTCACTCCTACCAGTGAATCTAATGTAACACACACCCATACAATGCGCACCACCCCGTGATGTTTTTCTCACTCCTACTAGTGAATGTAATGTAACACACACCCTTACAATGCCCAGCACCCCGTGATGTTTTTCTCACTCCTACTAGTGAATGTAATGTAACACACACCCATACAATGCGCACCACCCCGTGATGTTTTTCTCACTCCTACTAGTGAATATAATGTAACACACACCCATACAATGCGCACCACCCCGTGATGATTTTCTCACTCCTACCAGTGAATCTAATGTAACAAACACCCATACAATGCGCACCACCCCGTGATGTTTTTCTCACTCCTACCAGTGAATCTAATGTAACACACACCCATACAATGCGCACCACCCCGTGATGTTTTTCTCACTCCTACCAGTGAATCTAATGTAACACACACCCCTACAATGCGCACCACCCCGTGATGTTTTTCTCACTCCTACTAGTGAATGTAATGTAACACACACCCATACAATGCGCACCACCCCGTGATGTTTTTCTCACTCCTACTAGTGAATCTAATGTAACACACACCCATACGATGCGCACCACCCCGTGATGTTTTTCTCACTCCTACTAGTGAATGTAATGTAACAGACACCCATACAATGCGCACCACCCTGTGATGATTTTCTCACTCCTACTAGTGAATCTAATGTAACAAACACCCATACAATGCGCACCACCCCGTGATGTTTTTCTCACTCCTACTAGTGAATGTAATGTAACACACACCCATACAATGCGCACCACCCCGTGATGTTTTTCTCACACCTACTAGTGAATCTAATGTAACACACACCCATACAATGCGCACCACCCCGTGATGTTTTTTATCACTCCTACTAGTGAATGTAATGTAACACACACCCATACAATGCGCACCACCCCGTGATGTTTTTCTCACTCCTACTAGTGAATGTAATGTAACACACACCCATACAATGCGCACCACCCCGTGATGATTTTCTCACTCCTACTAGTGAATGTAGTGTAACACACACCCATACAATGTGCACCACACCGTGATGTTTTTCTCACTGCTAGTAGTGAATGTAGTGTAACACACACCCATACAATGCGCACCACCCCGTGATGTTTTTCTCACTCCTACTAGTGAATGTAATGTAACACGCACCCATACAATGCACACCATCCCGTGATGTTTTTCTCACTCCTACTAGTGAATGTAATGTAACACACACCCATACAATGCGCACCACCCCGTGATGTTTTTCTCACTCCTACTAGTGAATGTAATGTAACACACACCCATACAATGCCCACCACCCCGTGATGTTTTTCTCACTCCTACTAGTGAATCTAATGTAACACACACCCCTACAATGCGCACCACCCCGTGATGTTTTTCTCACTCCTACTAGTGAATGTAATGTAACACACACCCATACAATGCGCACCACCCCGTGATGTTTTTCTCACTCCTACTAGTGAATGTAATGTAACACACACCCATACAATGCGCACCACCCCGTGATGTTTTTCTCACTCCTACTAGTGAATGTAATGTAACACACACCCATACAATGCGCACCACCTCGTGATGTTTTTCTCACTCCTACTAGTGAATGTAATGTAACACACACCCATACAATGTGCACCACCCCGTGATGTTTTTCTCAATCCTACTAGTGAATGTAATGTAACACACACCCATACAATGCGCACCGCCCTGTGATGTTTTTCTCACTCCTACTAGTGAATGTAGTGTAACACACACCCATACAATGCGCACCACCCCGTGAAGATTTTCTCACTCCTACTAGTGAATGTAGTGTAACACACACCCATACAATGCGCACCACCCCGTGATGTTTTTCTCACTCCTACTAGTGAATGTAGTGTAACACACACCCATACAATGCGCACCACCCCGTGATGTTTTTCTCACTCCTACTAGTGAATGTAATGTAACACACACCCATAAAATGCGCACCATCCCGTGATGTTTTTCTCACTTCTACTAGTGAATGTAATGTAACACACACCCATACAATGCGCACCACCCCGTGATGATTTTCTCACTCCTACTAGTGAATCTAATGTAACAAACACCCATACAATGCGCACCACCCCGTGATGTTTTTCTCACTCCTACTAGTGAATGTAATGTAACACACACCCATACAATGCGCACCGCCCTGTGATGTTTTTCTCACTCCTACTAGTGAATGTAGTGTAACACACACCCATACAATGCGCACCACCCCGTGATGTTTTTCTCACTCCTACTAGTGAATGTAATGTAACACACACCCATACAATGCGCACCACCCCGTGATGTTTTTCTCACTCCTACTAGTGAATCTAATTTAACACACACCCATACAATGTGCACCGCCCCGTGATGTTTTTCTCACTCCTACTAGTGAATGTAGTGTAACACACACCCATACAATGCGCACCGCCCTGTGATGTTTTTCTCACTCCTACTAGTGAATGTAATGTAACACACACCCATACAATGCGCACCACCCCGTGATGATTTTCTCACTCCTACTAGTGAATGTAGTGTAACACACACCCATACAATGCGCACCACCCCGTGATGTTTTTCTCACTCCTACTAGTGAATGTAGTGTAACACACACCCATACAATGCGCACCACCCTGTGATGTTTTTCTCACTCCTACTAGTGAATGTAATGTAACACACACCCATAAAATGCGCACCATCCCGTGATGTTTTTCTCACTCCTACTAGTGAATGTAATGTAACACACACCCATACAATGCGCTCCACCCCGTGATGATTTTCTCACTCCTACTAGTGAATCTAATGTAACAAATACCCATACAATTCGCAGCACCCCGTGATGTTTTTCTCACTCCTACTAGTGAATGTAATGTAACACACACCCATACAATGCGCACCACCCCGTTTTTTTTTTCACTCCTACTAGTGAATCTAATGTAACACACACCCATACAATGCGCACCACCCCGTGTTGTTTTTCACACTCCTACTAGTGTATCTAATGTAACACACACCCATACAATGCGCACCACCCCGTGATGTTTTTCTCACTCCTACTAGTGAATGTAATGTAACACACACCCATACAATGCGCACCACCCCGTGATGATTTTCTCACTCCTACTAGTGAATCTAATGTAACAAACACCCATACAATGCCCACCACCCCGTGATGTTTTTCTCACTCCTACTAGTGAATGTAATGTAACACACACCCATACAATGCGCACCACCCCGTGTTGTTTTTCTCACTCCTACTAGTGTATCTAATGTAACACACACCCATACAATGCGCACCACCCCGTGATGTTTTTCTCACTCCTACCAGTGAATCTAATGTAACACACACCCATACAATGCGCACCACCCCGTGATGTTTTTCTCACTCCTACTAGTGAATGTAATGTAACACACACCCTTACAATGCGCACCACCCCGTGATGTTTTTCTCACTCCTACTAGTGAATGTAATGTAACACACACCCATACAATGCGCACCACCCCGTGATGTTTTTCTCACTCCTACTAGTGAATGTAATGTAACACACACCCATACAATGCGCACCACCCCGTGATGTTTTTTATCACTCCTACTAGTGAATGTAATGTAACACACACCCATACAATGCGCACCACCCCGTGATGTTTTTCTCACTCCTACTAGTGAATGTAATGTAACACACACCCATACAATGCGCACCACCCCGTGATGATTTTCTCACTCCTACTAGTGAATGTAGTGTAACACACACCCATACAATGCGCACCACCCCGTGATGTTTTTCTCACTGCTAGTAGTGAATGTAGTGTAACACGCACCCATACAATGCGCACCACCCCGTGATGTTTTTCTCACTCCTACTAGTGAATGTAATGTAACACGCACCCATACAATGCGCACCATCCCGTGATGTTTTTCTCACTCCTACTAGTGAATGTAATGTAACACACACCCATACAATGCCCACCACCCCGTGATGTTTTTCTCACTCCTACTAGTGAATCTAATGTAACACACACCCATACAATGCGCACCACCCCGTGATGTTTTTCTCACTCCTACTAGTGAATGTAATGTAACACACACCCATACAATGCGCACCACCCCGTGATGTTTTTCTCACTCCTACTAGTGAATGTAATGTAACACACACCCATACAATGCGCACCACCCCGTGATGTTTTTCTCACTCCTACTAGTGAATGTAATGTAACACACACCCATACAATGCGCACCACCCCGTGATGTTTTTCTCACTCCTACTAGTGAATGTAATGTAACACACACCCATACAATGCGCACCACCACGTGATGTTTTTCTCACTCCTACTATTGAATGTAATGTAACACACACCCATACAATGCGCACCACCCCGTGATGTTTTTCTCACTCCTACTAGTGAATGTAATGTAACACACACCCATACAATGCGCACCACCCCGTGATGTTTTTCTCACTCCTACTAGTGAATGTAATGTAACACACACCCATACAATGCGCACCACCCCGTGATGTTTTTCTCACTCCTACTAGTGAATGTAATGTAACACACACCCATACAATGCGCACCACCCCGTGATGTTTTTCTCACTCCTACTAGTGAATCTAATGTAACACACACCCATACAATGCGCACCACCACGTGATGATTTTCTCACTCCTACTAGTGAATCTAATGTAACACACACCCATACAATGCGCACCGCCCCGTGATGTTTTTCTCACTCCTACTAGTGAATGTAATGTAACACACACCCATACAATGCGCACCGCCCCGTGATGTTTTTCTCACTCCTACTAGTGAATGTAGTGTAACACACACCCATACAATGCGCACCACCCCGTGAAGATTTTCTCACTCCTACTAGTGAATGTAGTGTAACACACACCCATACAATGCGCACCACCCCGTGATGTTTTTCTCACTCCTACTAGTGAATGTAGTGTAACACACACCCATACAATGCGCACCACCCCGTGATGTTTTTCTCACTCCTACTAGTGAATGTAATGTAACACACACCCATAAAATGCGCACCATCCCGTGATGTTTTTCTCACTTCTACTAGTGAATGTAATGTAACACACACCCATACAATGCGCACCACCACGTGATGTTTTTCTCACTCCTACTAGTGAATGTAATGTAACACACACCCATACAATGCGCACCACCCCGTGATGTTTTTCTCACTCCTACTAGTGAATCTAATGTAACAAACACCCATACAATGCGCACCACCCCGTGATGTTTTTCTCACTCCTACTAGTGAATGTAATGTAACACACACCCATACAATGCGCACCACCCCGTGTTGTTTTTCTCACTCCTACTAGTGTATCTAATGTAACACACACCCATACAATGCGCACCACCCCGTGATGTTTTTCTCACTCCTACCAGTGAATCTAATGTAACACACACCCATACAATGCGCACCACCCCGTGATGTTTTTCTCACTCCTACTAGTGAATGTAATGTAACACACACCCTTACAATGCGCACCACCCCGTGATGTTTTTCTCACTCCTACTAGTGAATGTAATGTAACACACACCCATACAATGCGCACCACCCCGTGATGTTTTTCTCACTCCTACTAGTGAATGTAATGTAACACACACCCATACAATGCGCACCACCCCGTGATGATTTTCTCACTCCTACCAGTGAATCTAATGTAACAAACACCCATACAATGCGCACCACCCCGTGATGTTTTTCTCACTCCTACCAGTGAATCTAATGTAACACACACCCATATAATGCGCACCACCCCGAGATGTTTTTCTCAGTCCTACCAGTGAATCTAATGTAACACACAC
This sequence comes from Cavia porcellus, assembly GCF_034190915.1. NCBI lineage: Eukaryota > Metazoa > Chordata > Mammalia > Rodentia > Caviidae > Cavia > Cavia porcellus. The sequence continues at coordinate 2,423,304 of NW_026947541.1, read as the reverse complement.
CCATACAATGCGCACCACCCCGTGATGTTTTTCTCACTCCTACTAGAGAATGTAATGCAACACACACCCATACAATGCGCACCACCCCGTGATGTTTTTCTCACTCCTACTAGTGAATCTAATGTAACACACACCCATACGATGCGCACCACCCCGTGATGTTTTTCTCACTCCTACTAGTGAATGTAATGTAACACACACCCATACAATGCGCACCACCCCGTGATGATTTTCTCACTCCTACTAGTGAATCTAATGTAACAAACACCCATACAATGCGCACCACCCCGTGATGTTTTTCTCACTCCTACTACTGAATGTAATGTAACACACACCCATACAATGCGCACCACCCCGTGATGTTTTTCTCACACCTACTAGTGAATCTAATGTAACACACACCCATACAATGCGCACCACCCCGTGATGTTTTTCTCACTCCTACTAGTGAATGTAATGTAACACACACCCATACAATGCGCACCACCCCGTGTTGTTTTTCTCACTCCTACTAGTGAATGTAATGTAACACACACCCATACAATGCGCACCACCCCGTGATGATTTTCTCACTCCTACTAGTGAATGTAGTGTAACACACACCCATACAATGCGCACCACCCTGTGATGTTTTTCTCACTGCTAGTAGTGAATGTAGTGTAACACACACCCATACAATGCGCACCACCCCGTGATGTTTTTCTCACTCCTACTAGTGAATGTAATGTAACACGCACCCATACAATGCACACCATCCCGTGATGTTTTTCTCACTTCTACTAGTGAATGTAATGTAACACACACCCATATAATGCGCACCACCCCGTGATGATTTTCTCACTCCTACTAGTGAATCTAATGTAACAAACACCCATACAATGCGCACCACCCCGTGATGTTTTTCTCACTCCTACTAGTGAATCTAATGTAACACACACCCATACAATGCGCACCACCCCGTGATGTTTTTCTCACTCCTACTAGTGAATGTAATGTAACACACACCCATACAATGCGCACCACCCCGTGATGTTTTTCTCACTCCTACTAGTGAATATAATGTAACACACACCCATACAATGCGCACCACCCCGTGATGTGTTTGTCACTCCTACTAGTGAATGTAATGTAACACACACCCATACAATGCGCACCACCCCGTGATGTTTTTCTCACTCCTACTAGTGAATGTAATGTAACACACACCCATACAATGTGCACCACCCCGTGATGTTTTTCTCACTCCTACTAGTGAATGTAATGTAACACACACCCATACAATGCGCACCACCCCGTGATGATTTTCTCACTCCTACCAGTGAATCTAATGTAACAAACACCCATACAATGCGCACCACCCCGTGATGTTTTTCTCACTCCTACCAGTGAATCTAATGTAACACACACCCATATAATGCGCACCACCCCGAGATGTTTTTCTCAGTCCTACCAGTGAATCTAATGTAACACACACCCATACAATGCGCACCACCCCGTGATGTTTTTCTCACTCCTACTAGAGAATGTAATGCAACACACACCCATACAATGCGCACCACCCCGTGATGTTTTTCTCACTCCTACTAGTGAATCTAATGTAACACACACCCATACGATGCGCACCACCCCGTGATGTTTTTCTCACTCCTACTAGTGAATGTAATGTAACACACACCCATACAATGCGCACCACCCCGTGATGATTTTCTCACTCCTACTAGTGAATCTAATGTAACAAACACCCATACAATGCGCACCACCCCGTGATGTTTTTCTCACTCCTACTACTGAATGTAATGTAACACACACCCATACAATGCGCACCACCCCGTGATGTTTTTCTCACACCTACTAGTGAATCTAATGTAACACACACCCATACAATGCGCACCACCCCGTGATGTTTTTCTCACTCCTACTAGTGAATGTAATGTAACACACACCCATACAATGCGCACCACCCCGTGTTGTTTTTCTCACTCCTACTAGTGAATGTAATGTAACACACACCCATACAATGCGCACCACCCCGTGATGATTTTCTCACTCCTACTAGTGAATGTAGTGTAACACACACCCATACAATGCGCACCACCCTGTGATGTTTTTCTCACTGCTAGTAGTGAATGTAGTGTAACACACACCCATACAATGCGCACCACCCCGTGATGTTTTTCTCACTCCTACTAGTGAATGTAATGTAACACGCACCCATACAATGCACACCATCCCGTGATGTTTTTCTCACTTCTACTAGTGAATGTAATGTAACACACACCCATATAATGCGCACCACCCCGTGATGATTTTCTCACTCCTACTAGTGAATCTAATGTAACAAACACCCATACAATGCGCACCACCCCGTGATGTTTTTCTCACTCCTACTAGTGAATCTAATGTAACACACACCCATACAATGCGCACCACCCCGTGATGTTTTTCTCACTCCTACTAGTGAATGTAATGTAACACACACCCATAAAATGCGCACCATCCCGTGATGTTTTTCTCACTCCTACTAGTGAATGTAATGTAACACACACCCATACAATGCGCTCCACCCCGTGATGATTTTCTCACTCCTACTAGTGAATCTAATGTAACAAATACCCATACAATTCGCAGCACCCCGTGATGTTTTTCTCACTCCTACTAGTGAATGTAATGTAACACACACCCATACAATGCGCACCACCCCGTTTTTTTTTTCACTCCTACTAGTGAATCTAATGTAACACACACCCATACAATGCGCACCACCCCGTGTTGTTTTTCACACTCCTACTAGTGTATCTAATGTAACACACACCCATACAATGCGCACCACCCCGTGATGTTTTTCTCACTCCTACTAGTGAATGTAATGTAACACACACCCATACAATGCGCACCACCCCGTGATGATTTTCTCACTCCTACTAGTGAATCTAATGTAACAAACACCCATACAATGCCCACCACCCCGTGATGTTTTTCTCACTCCTACTAGTGAATGTAATGTAACACACACCCATACAATGCGCACCACCCCGTGTTGTTTTTCTCACTCCTACTAGTGTATCTAATGTAACACACACCCATACAATGCGCACCACCCCGTGATGTTTTTCTCACTCCTACCAGTGAATCTAATGTAACACACACCCATACAATGCGCACCACCCCGTGATGTTTTTCTCACTCCTACTAGTGAATGTAATGTAACACACACCCTTACAATGCGCACCACCCCGTGATGTTTTTCTCACTCCTACTAGTGAATGTAATGTAACACACACCCATACAATGCGCACCACCCCGTGATGTTTTTCTCACTCCTACTAGTGAATGTAATGTAACACACACCCATACAATGCGCACCACCCCGTGATGTTTTTTATCACTCCTACTAGTGAATGTAATGTAACACACACCCATACAATGCGCACCACCCCGTGATGTTTTTCTCACTCCTACTAGTGAATGTAATGTAACACACACCCATACAATGCGCACCACCCCGTGATGATTTTCTCACTCCTACTAGTGAATGTAGTGTAACACACACCCATACAATGCGCACCACCCCGTGATGTTTTTCTCACTGCTAGTAGTGAATGTAGTGTAACACGCACCCATACAATGCGCACCACCCCGTGATGTTTTTCTCACTCCTACTAGTGAATGTAATGTAACACGCACCCATACAATGCGCACCATCCCGTGATGTTTTTCTCACTCCTACTAGTGAATGTAATGTAACACACACCCATACAATGCCCACCACCCCGTGATGTTTTTCTCACTCCTACTAGTGAATCTAATGTAACACACACCCATACAATGCGCACCACCCCGTGATGTTTTTCTCACTCCTACTAGTGAATGTAATGTAACACACACCCATACAATGCGCACCACCCCGTGATGTTTTTCTCACTCCTACTAGTGAATGTAATGTAACACACACCCATACAATGCGCACCACCCCGTGATGTTTTTCTCACTCCTACTAGTGAATGTAATGTAACACACACCCATACAATGCGCACCACCCCGTGATGTTTTTTTCACTCCTACTAGTGAATGTAATGTAACACACACCCATACAATGCGCACCACCACGTGATGTTTTTCTCACTCCTACTATTGAATGTAATGTAACACACACCCATACAATGCGCACCACCCCGTGATGTTTTTCTCACTCCTACTAGTGAATGTAATGTAACACACACCCATACAATGCGCACCACCCCGTGATGTTTTTCTCACTCCTACTAGTGAATGTAATGTAACACACACCCATACAATGCGCACCACCCCGTGATGTTTTTCTCACTCCTACTAGTGAATGTAATGTAACACACACCCATACAATGCGCACCACCCCGTGATGTTTTTCTCACTCCTACTAGTGAATCTAATGTAACACACACCCATACAATGCGCACCACCACGTGATGATTTTCTCACTCCTACTAGTGAATCTAATGTAACACACACCCATACAATGCGCACCGCCCCGTGATGTTTTTCTCACTCCTACTAGTGAATGTAATGTAACACACACCCATACAATGCGCACCGCCCCGTGATGTTTTTCTCACTCCTACTAGTGAATGTAGTGTAACACACACCCATACAATGCGCACCACCCCGTGAAGATTTTCTCACTCCTACTAGTGAATGTAGTGTAACACACACCCATACAATGCGCACCACCCCGTGATGTTTTTCTCACTCCTACTAGTGAATGTAGTGTAACACACACCCATACAATGCGCACCACCCCGTGATGTTTTTCTCACTCCTACTAGTGAATGTAATGTAACACACACCCATAAAATGCGCACCATCCCGTGATGTTTTTCTCACTCCTACTAGTGAATGTAATGTAACACACACCCATACAATGCGCACCACCACGTGATGTTTTTCTCACTCCTACTAGTGAATGTAATGTAACACACACCCATACAATGCGCACCACCCCGTGATGTTTTTCTCACTCCTACTAGTGAATCTAATGTAACAAACACCCATACAATGCGCACCACCCCGTGATGTTTTTCTCACTCCTACTAGTGAATGTAATGTAACACACACCCATACAATGCGCACCACCCCGTGTTGTTTTTCTCACTCCTACTAGTGTATCTAATGTAACACACACCCATACAATGCGCACCACCCCGTGATGTTTTTCTCACTCCTACCAGTGAATCTAATGTAACACACACCCATACAATGCGCACCACCCCGTGATGTTTTTCTCACTCCTACTAGTGAATGTAATGTAACACACACCCTTACAATGCGCACCACCCCGTGATGTTTTTCTCACTCCTACTAGTGAATGTAATGTAACACACACCCATACAATGCGCACCACCCCGTGATGTTTTTCTCACTCCTACTAGTGAATGTAATGTAACACACACCCATACAATGCGCACCACCCCGTGATGATTTTCTCACTCCTACCAGTGAATCTAATGTAACAAACACCCATACAATGCGCACCACCCCGTGATGTTTTTCTCACTCCTACCAGTGAATCTAATGTAACACACACCCATATAATGCGCACCACCCCGAGATGTTTTTCTCAGTCCTACCAGTGAATCTAATGTAACACACACCCATACAATGCGCACCACCCCGTGATGTTTTTCTCACTCCTACTAGAGAATGTAATGCAACACACACCCATACAATGCGCACCACCCCGTGATGTTTTTCTCACTCCTACTAGTGAATCTAATGTAACACACACCCATACGATGCGCACCACCCCGTGATGTTTTTCTCACTCCTACTAGTGAATGTAATGTAACACACACCCATACAATGCGCACCACCCCGTGATGATTTTCTCACTCCTACTAGTGAATCTAATGTAACAAACACCCATACAATGCGCACCACCCCGTGATGTTTTTCTCACTCCTACTACTGAATGTAATGTAACACACACCCATACAATGCGCACCACCCCGTGATGTTTTTCTCACACCTACTAGTGAATCTAATGTAACACACACCCATACAATGCGCACCACCCCGTGATGTTTTTCTCACTCCTACTAGTGAATGTAATGTAACACACACCCATACAATGCGCACCACCCCGTGTTGTTTTTCTCACTCCTACTAGTGAATGTAATGTAACACACACCCATACAATGCGCACCACCCCGTGATGATTTTCTCACTCCTACTAGTGAATGTAGTGTAACACACACCCATACAATGCGCACCACCCTGTGATGTTTTTCTCACTGCTAGTAGTGAATGTAGTGTAACACACACCCATACAATGCGCACCACCCCGTGATGATTTTCTCACTCCTACCAGTGAATCTAATGTAACAAACACCCATACAATGCGCACCACCCCGTGATGTTTTTCTCACTCCTACCAGTGAATCTAATGTAACACACACCCATATAATGCGCACCACCCCGAGATGTTTTTCTCAGTCCTACCAGTGAATCTAATGTAACACACACCCATACAATGCGCACCACCCCGTGATGTTTTTCTCACTCCTACTAGAGAATGTAATGCAACACACACCCATACAATGCGCACCACCCCGTGATGTTTTTCTCACTCCTACTAGTGAATCTAATGTAACACACACCCATACGATGCGCACCACCCCGTGATGTTTTTCTCACTCCTACTAGTGAATGTAATGTAACACACACCCATACAATGCGCACCACCCCGTGATGATTTTCTCACTCCTACTAGTGAATCTAATGTAACAAACACCCATACAATGCGCACCACCCCGTGATGTTTTTCTCACTCCTACTACTGAATGTAATGTAACACACACCCATACAATGCGCACCACCCCGTGATGTTTTTCTCACACCTACTAGTGAATCTAATGTAACACACACCCATACAATGCGCACCACCCCGTGATGTTTTTCTCACTCCTACTAGTGAATGTAATGTAACACACACCCATACAATGCGCACCACCCCGTGTTGTTTTTCTCACTCCTACTAGTGAATGTAATGTAACACACACCCATACAATGCGCACCACCCCGTGATGATTTTCTCACTCCTACTAGTGAATGTAGTGTAACACACACCCATACAATGCGCACCACCCTGTGATGTTTTTCTCACTGCTAGTAGTGAATGTAGTGTAACACACACCCATACAATGCGCACCACCCCGTGATGTTTTTCTCACTCCTACTAGTGAATGTAATGTAACACGCACCCATACAATGCACACCATCCCGTGATGTTTTTCTCACTTCTACTAGTGAATGTAATGTAACACACACCCATATAATGCGCACCACCCCGTGATGATTTTCTCACTCCTACTAGTGAATCTAATGTAACAAACACCCATACAATGCGCACCACCCCGTGATGTTTTTCTCACTCCTACTAGTGAATCTAATGTAACACACACCCATACAATGCGCACCACCCCGTGATGTTTTTCTCACTCCTACTAGTGAATGTAATGTAACACACACCCATACAATGCGCACCACCCCGTGATGTTTTTCTCACTCCTACTAGTGAATATAATGTAACACACACCCATACAATGCGCACCACCCCGTGATGTGTTTGTCACTCCTACTAGTGAATGTAATGTAACACACACCCATACAATGCGCACCACCCCGTGATGTTTTTCTCACTCCTACTAGTGAATGTAATGTAACACACACCCATACAATGCGCACCACCCCGTGATGATTTTCTCACTCCTACTAGTGAATGTAATGTAACACACACCCATACAATGCCCACCACCCCGTGATGTTTTTCTCACTCCTACTAGTGAATCTAATGTAACACACACCCATACAATGTGCACCACCCCGTGATGTTTTTCTCAATCCTACTAGTGAATGTAATGTAACACACACCCATACAATGCGCACCGCCCTGTGATGTTTTTCTCACTCCTACTAGTGAATGTAGTGTAACACACACCCATACAATGCGCACCACCCCGTGAAGATTTTCTCACTCCTACTAGTGAATGTAGTGTAACACACACCCATACAATGCGCACCACCCCGTGATGTTTTTCTCACTCCTACTAGTGAATGTAGTGTAACACACACCCATACAATGCGCACCACCCCGTGATGTTTTTCTCACTCCTACTAGTGAATGTAATGTAACACACACCCATACAATGCGCACCACCCCGTGATGTTTTTCTCACTCCTACTAGTGAATGTAATGTAACACACACCCATAAAATGCGCACCACCCCGTGATGTTTTTCTCACTCCTACTAGTGAATCTAATGTAACACACACCCATACAATGTGCACCACCCCGTGATCTTTTTCTCACTCCTACTAGTGAATGTAATGTAACACACACCCATACAATGCGCACCGCCCTGTGATGTTTTTCTCACTCCTACTAGTGAATGTAGTGTAACACACACCCATACAATGCGCACCACCCCGTGAAGATTTTCTCACTCCTACTAGTGAATGTAGTGTAACACACACCCATACAATGCGCACCACCCCGTGATGTTTTTCTCACTCCTACTAGTGAATGTAATGTAACACACACCCATACAATGCGCACCACCCCGTGATGTTTTTCTCACTCCTACTAGTGAATGTAATGTAACACACACCCATAAAATGCGCACCATCCCGTGATGTTTTTCTCACTTCTACTAGTGAATGTAATGTAACACACACCCATACAATGCGCACCACCCCGTGATGATTTTCTCACTCCTACTAGTGAATGTAATGTAACAAACACCCATACAATGCGCACCACCCCGTGATGTTTTTCTCACTCCTACTAGTGAATGTAATGTAACACACACCCATACAATGCGCACCGCCCTGTGATGTTTTTCTCACTCCTACTAGTGAATGTAGTGTAACACACACCCATACAATGCGCACCACCCCGTGATGTTTTTCTCACTCCTACTAGTGAATGTAATGTAACACACACCCATACAATGCGCACCACCCCGTGATGTTTTTCTCACTCCTACTAGTGAATCTAATTTAACACACACCCATACAATGTGCACCGCCCCGTGATGTTTTTCTCACTCCTACTAGTGAATGTAGTGTAACACACACCCATACAATGCGCACCGCCCCGTGATGTTTTTCTCACTCCTACTAGTGAATGTAGTGTAACACACACCCATACAATGCGCACCACCCCGTGATGATTTTCTCACTCCTACTAGTGAATGTAGTGTAACACACACCCATACAATGCGCACCACCCCGTGATGTTTTTCTCACTCCTACTAGTGAATGTAGTGTAACACACACCCATACAATGCGCACCACCCTGTGATGTTTTTCTCACTCCTACTAGTGAATGTAATGTAACACACACCCATAAAATGCGCACCATCCCGTGATGTTTTTCTCACTTCTACTAGTGAATGTAATGTAACACACACCCATACAATGCGCTCCACCCCGTGATGATTTTCTCACTCCTACTAGTGAATCTAATGTAACAAATACCCATACAATTCGCAGCACCCCGTGATGTTTTTCTCACTCCTACTAGTGAATGTAATGTAACACACACCCATACAATGCGCACCACCCCGTTTTTTTTTTTCACTCCTACTAGTGAATCTAATGTAACACACACCCATACAATGCGCACCACCCCGTGTTGTTTTTCTCACTCCTACTAGTGTATCTAATGTAACACACACCCATACAATGCGCACCACCCCGTGATGTTTTTCTCACTCCTACTAGTGAATGTAATGTAACACACACCCATACAATGCGCACCACCCCGTGATGTTTTTCTCACTCCTACCAGTGAATGTAATGTAACACACACCCAAACAATGCGCACCACCCCGTGATGTTTTTCTCACTCCTACCAGTGAATGTAATGTAACACACACCCATACAATGCGCACCACCCCGTGATGTTTTTCTCACTCCTACCAGTGAATCTAATGTAACACACACCCATACAATGCGCACCACCCCGTGATGTTTTTCTCACTCCTACTAGTGAATGTAATGTAACACACACCCTTACAATGCCCAGCACCCCGTGATGTTTTTCTGACTCCTACTAGTGAATGTAATGTAACACACACCCATACAATGCGCACCACCCCGTGATGTTTTTCTCACTCCTACTAGTGAATATAATGTAACACACACCCATACAATGCGCACCACCCCGTGATGATTTTCTCACTCCTACCAGTGAATCTAATGTAACAAACACCCATACAATGCGCACCACCCCGTGATGTTTTTCTCACTCCTACCAGTGAATCTAATGTAACACACACCCATACAATGCGCACCACCCCGTGATGTTTTTCTCACTCCTACCAGTGAATCTAATGTAACACACACCCCTACAATGCGCACCACCCCGTGATGTTTTTCTCACTCCTACTAGTGAATGTAATGTAACACACACCCATACAATGCGCACCACCCCGTGATGTTTTTCTCACTCCTACTAGTGAATCTAATGTAACACACACCCATACGATGCGCACCACCCCGTGATGTTTTTCTCACTCCTACTAGTGAATGTAATGTAACAGACACCCATACAATGCGCACCACCCTGTGATGATTTTCTCACTCCTACTAGTGAATCTAATGTAACAAACACCCATACAATGCGCACCACCCCGTGATGTTTTTCTCACTCCTACTAGTGAATGTAATGTAACACACACCCATACAATGCGCACCACCCCGTGATGTTTTTCTCACACCTACTAGTGAATCTAATGTAACACACACCCATACAATGCACACCACCCCGTGATGTTTTTTATCACTCCTACTAGTGAATGTAATGTAACACACACCCATACAATGCGCACCACCCCGTGATGTTTTTCTCACTCCTACTAGTGAATGTAATGTAACACACACCCATACAATGCGCACCACCCCGTGATGATTTTCTCACTCCTACTAGTGAATGTAGTGTAACACACACCCATACAATGCGCACCACCCCGTGATGTTTTTCTCACTCCTACTAGTGAATGTAATGTAACACACACCCATACAATGCCCACCACCCCGTGATGTTTTTCTCACTCCTACTAGTGAATCTAATGTAACACACACCCCTACAATGCGCACCACCCCGTGATGTTTTTCTCACTCCTACTAGTGAATGTAATGTAACACACACCCATACAATGCGCACCACCCCGTGATGTTTTTCTCACTCCTACTAGTGAATGTAATGTAAAACACACCCATACAATGCGCACCACCCCGTGATGTTTTTCTCACTCCTACTAGTGAATGTAATGTAACACACACCCATACAATGCGCACCACCTCGTGATGTTTTTCTCACTCCTACTAGTGAATGTAATGTAACACACACCCATACAATGTGCACCACCCCGTGATGTTTTTCTCAATCCTACTAGTGAATGTAATGTAACACACACCCATACAATGCGCACCGCCCTGTGATGTTTTTCTCACTCCTACTAGTGAATGTAGTGTAACACACACCCATACAATGCGCACCACCCCGTGAAGATTTTCTCACTCCTACTAGTGAATGTAGTGTAACACACACCCATACAATGCGCACCACCCCGTGATGTTTTTCTCACTCCTACTAGTGAATGTAGTGTAACACACACCCATACAATGCGCACCACCCCGTGATGTTTTTCTCACTCCTACTAGTGAATGTAATGTAACACACACCCATAAAATGCGCACCATCCCGTGATGTTTTTCTCACTTCTACTAGTGAATGTAATGTAACACACACCCATACAATGCGCACCACCCCGTGATGATTTTCTCACTCCTACTAGTGAATCTAATGTAACAAACACCCATACAATGCGCACCACCCCGTGATGTTTTTCTCACTCCTACTAGTGAATGTAATGTAACACACACCCATACAATGCGCACCGCCCTGTGATGTTTTTCTCACTCCTACTAGTGAATGTAGTGTAACACACACCCATACAATGCGCACCACCCCGTGATGTTTTTCTCACTCCTACTAGTGAATGTAATGTAACACACACCCATACAATGCGCACCACCCCGTGATGTTTTTCTCACTCCTACTAGTGAATCTAATTTAACACACACCCATACAATGTGCACCGCCCCGTGATGTTTTTCTCACTCCTACTAGTGAATGTAGTGTAACACACACCCATACAATGCGCACCGCCCTGTGATGTTTTTCTCACTCCTACTAGTGAATGTAATGTAACACACACCCATACAATGCGCACCACCCCGTGATGATTTTCTCACTCCTACTAGTGAATGTAGTGTAACACACACCCATACAATGCGCACCACCCCGTGATGTTTTTCTCACTCCTACTAGTGAATGTAGTGTAACACACACCCATACAATGCGCACCACCCTGTGATGTTTTTCTCACTCCTACTAGTGAATGTAATGTAACACACACCCATAAAATGCGCACCATCCCGTGATGTTTTTCTCACTCCTACTAGTGAATGTAATGTAACACACACCCATACAATGCGCTCCACCCCGTGATGATTTTCTCACTCCTACTAGTGAATCTAATGTAACAAATACCCATACAATTCGCAGCACCCCGTGATGTTTTTCTCACTCCTACTAGTGAATGTAATGTAACACACACCCATACAATGCGCACCACCCCGTTTTTTTTTTCACTCCTACTAGTGAATCTAATGTAACACACACCCATACAATGCGCACCACCCCGTGTTGTTTTTCACACTCCTACTAGTGTATCTAATGTAACACACACCCATACAATGCGCACCACCCCGTGATGTTTTTCTCACTCCTACTAGTGAATGTAATGTAACACACACCCATACAATGCGCACCACCCCGTGATGATTTTCTCACTCCTGCTAGTGAATCTAATGTAACAAACACCCATACAATGCCCACCACCCCGTGATGTTTTTCTCACTCCTACTAGTGAATGTAATGTAACACACACCCATACAATGCGCACCACCCCGTGTTGTTTTTCTCACTCCTACTAGTGTATCTAATGTAACACACACCCATACAATGCGCACCACCCCGTGATGTTTTTCTCACTCCTACCAGTGAATCTAATGTAACACACACCCATACAATGCGCACCACCCCGTGATGTTTTTCTCACTCCTACTAGTGAATGTAATGTAACACACACCCTTACAATGCGCACCACCCCGTGATGTTTTTCTCACTCCTACTAGTGAATGTAATGTAACACACACCCATACAATGCGCACCACCCCGTGATGTTTTTCTCACTCCTACTAGTGAATGTAATGTAACACACACCCATACAATGCGCACCACCCCGTGATGTTTTTTATCACTCCTACTAGTGAATGTAATGTAACACACACCCATACAATGCGCACCACCCCGTGATGTTTTTCTCACTCCTACTAGTGAATGTAATGTAACACACACCCATACAATGCGCACCACCCCGTGATGATTTTCTCACTCCTACTAGTGAATGTAGTGTAACACACACCAATACAATGCGCACCACCCCGTGATGTTTTTCTCACTGCTAGTAGTGAATGTAGTGTAACACGCACCCATACAATGCGCACCACCCCGTGATGTTTTTCTCACTCCTACTAGTGAATGTAATGTAACACGCACCCATACAATGCGCACCATCCCGTGATGTTTTTCTCACTCCTACTAGTGAATGTAATGTAACACACACCCATACAATGCCCACCACCCCGTGATGTTTTTCTCACTCCTACTAGTGAATCTAATGTAACACACACCCATACAATGCGCACCACCCCGTGATGTTTTTCTCACTCCTACTAGTGAATGTAATGTAACACACACCCATACAATGCGCACCACCCCGTGATGTTTTTCTCACTCCTACTAGTGAATGTAATGTAACACACACCCATACAATGCGCACCACCCCGTGATGTTTTTCTCACTCCTACTAGTGAATGTAATGTAACACACACCCATACAATGCGCACCACCCCGTGATGTTTTTCTCACTCCTACTAGTGAATGTAATGTAACACACACCCATACAATGCGCACCACCACGTGATGTTTTTCTCACTCCTACTATTGAATGTAATGTAACACACACCCATACAATGCGCACCACCCCGTGATGTTTTTCTCACTCCTACTAGTGAATGTAATGTAACACACACCCATACAATGCGCACCACCCCGTGATGTTTTTCTCACTCCTACTAGTGAATGTAATGTAACACACACCCATACAATGCGCACCACCCCGTGATGTTTTTCTCACTCCTACTAGTGAATGTAATGTAACACACACCCATACAATGCGCACCACCCCGTTTTTTTTTTTCACTCCTACTAGTGAATCTAATGTAACACACACCCATACAATGCGCACCACCCCGTGTTGTTTTTCTCACTCCTACTAGTGTATCTAATGTAACACACACCCATACAATGCGCACCACCCCGTGATGTTTTTCTCACTCCTACTAGTGAATGTAATGTTACACACACCCATACAATGCGCACCACCCCGTGATGTTTTTCTCACTCCTACCAGTGAATGTAATGTAACACACACCCAAACAATGCGCACCACCCCGTGATGTTTTTCTCACTCCTACCAGTGAATGTAATGTAACACACACCCAAACAATGCGCACCACCCCGTGATGTTTTTCTCACTCCTACCAGTGAATGTAATGTAACACACACCCATACAATGCGCACCACCCCGTTTTTTTTTTTCACTCCTACCAGTGAATCTAATGTAACACACACCCATACAATGCGCACCACCCCGTGATGTTTTTCTCACTCCTACTAGTGAATGTAATGTAACACACACCCTTACAATGCCCAGCACCCCGTGATGTTTTTCTCACTCCTACTAGTGAATGTAATGTAACACACACCCATACAATGCGCACCACCCCGTGATGTTTTTCTCACTCCTACTAGTGAATATAATGTAACACACACCCATACAATGCGCACCACCCCGTGATGATTTTCTCACTCCTACCAGTGAATCTAATGTAACAAACACCCATACAATGCGCACCACCCCGTGATGTTTTTCTCACTCCTACCAGTGAATCTAATGTAACACACACCCATACAATGCGCACCACCCCGTGATGTTTTTCTCACTCCTACCAGTGAATCTAATGTAACACACACCCCTACAATGCGCACCACCCCGTGATGTTTTTCTCACTCCTACTAGTGAATGTAATGTAACACACACCCATACAATGCGCACCACCCCGTGATGTTTTTCTCACTCCTACTAGTGAATCTAATGTAACACACACCCATACGATGCGCACCACCCCGTGATGTTTTTCTCACTCCTACTAGTGAATGTAATGTAACAGACACCCATACAATGCGCACCACCCTGTGATGATTTTCTCACTCCTACTAGTGAATCTAATGTAACAAACACCCATACAATGCGCACCACCCCGTGATGTTTTTCTCACTCCTACTAGTGAATGTAATGTAACACACACCCATACAATGCGCACCACCCCGTGATGTTTTTCTCACACCTACTAGTGAATCTAATGTAACACACACCCATACAATGCGCACCACCCCGTGATGTTTTTTATCACTCCTACTAGTGAATGTAATGTAACACACACCCATACAGTGCGCACCACCCCGTGATGTTTTTCTCACTCCTACTAGTGAATGTAATGTAACACACACCCATACAATGCGCACCACCCCGTGATGATTTTCTCACTCCTACTAGTGAATGTAGTGTAACACACACCCATACAATGTGCACCACACCGTGATGTTTTTCTCACTGCTAGTAGTGAATGTAGTGTAACACACACCCATACAATGCGCACCACCCCGTGATGTTTTTCTCACTCCTACTAGTGAATGTAATGTAACACGCACCCATACAATGCACACCATCCCGTGATGTTTTTCTCACTCCTACTAGTGAATGTAATGTAACACACACCCATACAATGCGCACCACCCCGTGATGTTTTTCTCACTCCTACTAGTGAATGTAATGTAACACACACCCATACAATGCCCACCACCCCGTGATGTTTTTCTCACTCCTACTAGTGAATCTAATGTAACACACACCCCTACAATGCGCACCACCCCGTGATGTTTTTCTCACTCCTACTAGTGAATGTAATGTAACACACACCCATACAATGCGCACCACCCCGTGATGTTTTTCTCACTCCTACTAGTGAATGTAATGTAACACACACCCATACAATGCGCACCACCCCGTGATGTTTTTCTCACTCCTACTAGTGAATGTAATGTAACACACACCCATACAATGCGCACCACCTCGTGATGTTTTTCTCACTCCTACTAGTGAATGTAATGTAACACACACCCATACAATGTGCACCACCCCGTGATGTTTTTCTCAATCCTACTAGTGAATGTAATGTAACACACACCCATACAATGCGCACCGCCCTGTGATGTTTTTCTCACTCCTACTAGTGAATGTAGTGTAACACACACCCATACAATGCGCACCACCCCGTGAAGATTTTCTCACTCCTACTAGTGAATGTAGTGTAACACACACCCATACAATGCGCACCACCCCGTGATGTTTTTCTCACTCCTACTAGTGAATGTAGTGTAACACACACCCATACAATGCGCACCACCCCGTGATGTTTTTCTCACTCCTACTAGTGAATGTAATGTAACACACACCCATAAAATGCGCACCATCCCGTGATGTTTTTCTCACTTCTACTAGTGAATGTAATGTAACACACACCCATACAATGCGCACCACCCCGTGATGATTTTCTCACTCCTACTAGTGAATCTAATGTAACAAACACCCATACAATGCGCACCACCCCGTGATGTTTTTCTCACTCCTACTAGTGAATGTAATGTAACACACACCCATACAATGCGCACCGCCCTGTGATGTTTTTCTCACTCCTACTAGTGAATGTAGTGTAACACACACCCATACAATGCGCACCACCCCGTGATGTTTTTCTCACTCCTACTAGTGAATGTAATGTAACACACACCCATACAATGCGCACCACCCCGTGATGTTTTTCTCACTCCTACTAGTGAATCTAATTTAACACACACCCATACAATGTGCACCGCCCCGTGATGTTTTTCTCACTCCTACTAGTGAATGTAGTGTAACACACACCCATACAATGCGCACCGCCCTGTGATGTTTTTCTCACTCCTACTAGTGAATGTAATGTAACACACACCCATACAATGCGCACCACCCCGTGATGATTTTCTCACTCCTACTAGTGAATGTAGTGTAACACACACCCATACAATGCGCACCACCCCGTGATGTTTTTCTCACTCCTACTAGTGAATGTAGTGTAACACACACCCATACAATGCGCACCACCCTGTGATGTTTTTCTCACTCCTACTAGTGAATGTAATGTAACACACACCCATAAAATGCGCACCATCCCGTGATGTTTTTCTCACTCCTACTAGTGAATGTAATGTAACACACACCCATACAATGCGCTCCACCCCGTGATGATTTTCTCACTCCTACTAGTGAATCTAATGTAACAAATACCCATACAATTCGCAGCACCCCGTGATGTTTTTCTCACTCCTACTAGTGAATGTAATGTAACACACACCCATACAATGCGCACCACCCCGTTTTTTTTTTCACTCCTACTAGTGAATCTAATGTAACACACACCCATACAATGCGCACCACCCCGTGTTGTTTTTCACACTCCTACTAGTGTATCTAATGTAACACACACCCATACAATGCGCACCACCCCGTGATGTTTTTCTCACTCCTACTAGTGAATGTAATGTAACACACACCCATACAATGCGCACCACCCCGTGATGATTTTCTCACTCCTACTAGTGAATCTAATGTAACAAACACCCATACAATGCCCACCACCCCGTGATGTTTTTCTCACTCCTACTAGTGAATGTAATGTAACACACACCCATACAATGCGCACCACCCCGTGTTGTTTTTCTCACTCCTACTAGTGTATCTAATGTAACACACACCCATACAATGCGCACCACCCCGTGATGTTTTTCTCACTCCTACCAGTGAATCTAATGTAACACACACCCATACAATGCGCACCACCCCGTGATGTTTTTCTCACTCCTACTAGTGAATGTAATGTAACACACACCCTTACAATGCGCACCACCCCGTGATGTTTTTCTCACTCCTACTAGTGAATGTAATGTAACACACACCCATACAATGCGCACCACCCCGTGATGTTTTTCTCACTCCTACTAGTGAATGTAATGTAACACACACCCATACAATGCGCACCACCCCGTGATGTTTTTTATCACTCCTACTAGTGAATGTAATGTAACACACACCCATACAATGCGCACCACCCCGTGATGTTTTTCTCACTCCTACTAGTGAATGTAATGTAACACACACCCATACAATGCGCACCACCCCGTGATGATTTTCTCACTCCTACTAGTGAATGTAGTGTAACACACACCCATACAATGCGCACCACCCCGTGATGTTTTTCTCACTGCTAGTAGTGAATGTAGTGTAACACGCACCCATACAATGCGCACCACCCCGTGATGTTTTTCTCACTCCTACTAGTGAATGTAATGTAACACGCACCCATACAATGCGCACCATCCCGTGATGTTTTTCTCACTCCTACTAGTGAATGTAATGTAACACACACCCATACAATGCCCACCACCCCGTGATGTTTTTCTCACTCCTACTAGTGAATCTAATGTAACACACACCCATACAATGCGCACCACCCCGTGATGTTTTTCTCACTCCTACTAGTGAATGTAATGTAACACACACCCATACAATGCGCACCACCCCGTGATGTTTTTCTCACTCCTACTAGTGAATGTAATGTAACACACACCCATACAATGCGCACCACCCCGTGATGTTTTTCTCACTCCTACTAGTGAATGTAATGTAACACACACCCATACAATGCGCACCACCCCGTGATGTTTTTCTCACTCCTACTAGTGAATGTAATGTAACACACACCCATACAATGCGCACCACCACGTGATGTTTTTCTCACTCCTACTATTGAATGTAATGTAACACACACCCATACAATGCGCACCACCCCGTGATGTTTTTCTCACTCCTACTAGTGAATGTAATGTAACACACACCCATACAATGCGCACCACCCCGTGATGTTTTTCTCACTCCTACTAGTGAATGTAATGTAACACACACCCATACAATGCGCACCACCCCGTGATGTTTTTCTCACTCCTACTAGTGAATGTAATGTAACACACACCCATACAATGCGCACCACCCCGTGATGTTTTTCTCACTCCTACTAGTGAATCTAATGTAACACACACCCATACAATGCGCACCACCACGTGATGATTTTCTCACTCCTACTAGTGAATCTAATGTAACACACACCCATACAATGCGCACCGCCCCGTGATGTTTTTCTCACTCCTACTAGTGAATGTAATGTAACACACACCCATACAATGCGCACCGCCCCGTGATGTTTTTCTCACTCCTACTAGTGAATGTAGTGTAACACACACCCATACAATGCGCACCACCCCGTGAAGATTTTCTCACTCCTACTAGTGAATGTAGTGTAACACACACCCATACAATGCGCACCACCCCGTGATGTTTTTCTCACTCCTACTAGTGAATGTAGTGTAACACACACGCATACAATGCGCACCACCCCGTGATGTTTTTCTCACTCCTACTAGTGAATGTAATGTAACACACACCCATAAAATGCGCACCATCCCGTGATGTTTTTCTCACTTCTACTAGTGAATGTAATGTAACACACACCCATACAATGCGCAACACCCCGTGATCATTTTCTCACTCCTACTAGTGAATCTAATGTAACAAACACCCATACAATGCGCACCACCCCGTGATGTTTTTCTCACTCCTACTAGTGAATGTAATGTAACACACACCCATACAATGCGCACCGCCCTGTGATGTTTTTCTCACTCCTACTAGTGAATGTAGTGTAACACACACCCATACAATGCGCACCACCCCGTGATGTTTTTCTCACTCCTACTAGTGAATGTAATGTAACACACACCCATACAATGCGCACCACCCCGTGATGTTTTTCTCACTCCTACTAGTGAATCTAATTTAACACACACCCATACAATGTGCACCGCCCCGTGATGTTTTTCTCACTCCTATTAGTGAATATAGTGTAACACACACCCATACAATGCGCACTGCCCTGTGATGTTTTTCTCACTCCTACTAGTGAATGTAGTGTAACACACACCCATACAATGCGCACCACCCCGTGATGATTTTCTCACTCCTACTAGTGAATGTAGTGTAACACACACCCATACAATGCGCACCACCCCGTGATGTTTTTCTCACACCTACTAGTGAATGTAGTGTAACACACACCCATACAATGCGCACCACCCTGTGATGTTTTTCTCACTCCTACTAGTGAATGTAATGTAACACACACCCATAAAATGCGCACCATCCCGTGATGTTTTTCTCACTTCTACTAGTGAATGTAATGTAACACACACCCATACAATGCGCTCCACCCCGTGATGATTTTCTCACTCCTACTAGTGAATCTAATGTAACAAATACCCATACAATTCGCAGCACCCCGTGATGTTTTTCTCACTCCTACTAGTAAATGTAATGTAACACATACCCATGCAATGCGCACCACCCCGTTTTTTTTTTCACTCCTACTATTGAATCTAATGTAACACACACCCATACAATGCGCACCACCCCGTGTTGTTTTTCTCACTCCTACTAGTGTATCTAATGTAACACACACCCATACAATGCGCACCACCCCGTGATGTTTTTCTCACTCCTACTAGTGAATGTAATGTAACACACACCCATACAATGCGCACCACCCCGTGATGATTTTCTCGCTCCTACTAGTGAATCTAATGTAACAAACACCCATACAATGCGCACCACCCCGTGATGTTTTTCTCACTCCTACTAGTGAATGTAATGTAACACACACCCATACAATGCGCACCACCCCGTGTTGTTTTTCTCACTCCTACTAGTGTATCTAATGTAACACACACCCATACAATGCGCACCACCCCGTGATGTTTTTCTCACTCCTACCAGTGAATCTAATGTAACACACACCCATACAATGCGCACCACCCCGTGATGTTTTTCTCACTCCTACTAGTGAATGTAATGTAACACACACCCTTACAATGCGCACCACCCCGTGATGTTTTTCTCACTCCTACTAGTGAATGTAATGTAACACACACCCATACAATGCGCACCACCCCGTGATGTTTTTCTCACTCCTACTAGTGAATGTAATGTAACACACACCCATACAATGCGCACCACCCCGTGATGATTTTCGCACTCCTACCAGTGAATCTAATGTAACAAACACCCATACAATGCGCACCACCCCGTGATGTTTTTCTCACTCCTACCAGTGAATCTAATGTAACACACACCCATATAATGCGCACCACCCTGAGATGTTTTTCTCAGTCCTACCAGTGAATCTAATGTAACACACACCCATACAATGCGCACCACCCCGTGATGTTTTTCTCACTCCTACTAGAGAATGTAATGCAACACACACCCATACAATGCGCACCACCCCGTGATGTTTTTCTCACTCCTACTAGTGAATCTAATGTAACACACACCCATACGATGCGCACCACCCCGTGATGTTTTTCTCACTCCTACTAGTGAATGTAATGTAACACACACCCATACAATGCGCACCACCCCGTGATGATTTTCTCACTCCTACTAGTGAATCTAATGTAACAAACACCCATACAATGCGCACCACCCCGTGATGTTTTTCTCACTCCTACTACTGAATGTAATGTAACACACACCCATACAATGCGCACCACCCCGTGATGTTTTTCTCACACCTACTAGTGAATCTAATGTAACACACACCCATACAATGCGCACCACCCCGTGATGTTTTTCTCACTCCTACTAGTGAATGTAATGTAACACACACCCATACAATGCGCACCACCCCGTGTTGTTTTTCTCACTCCTACTAGTGAATGTAATGTAACACACACCCATACAATGCGCACCACCCCGTGATGATTTTCTCACTCCTACTAGTGAATGTAGTGTAACACACACACATACAATGCGCACCACCCTGTGATGTTTTTCTCACTGCTAGTAGTGAATGTAGTGTAACACACACCCATACAATGCGCACCACCCCGTGATGTTTTTCTCACTCCTACTAGTGAATGTAATGTAACACGCACCCATACAATGCACACCATCCCGTGATGTTTTTCTCACTTCTACTAGTGAATGTAATGTAACACACACCCATATAATGCGCACCACCCCGTGATGATTTTCTCACTCCTACTAGTGAATCTAATGTAACAAACACCCATACAATGCGCACCACCCCGTGATGTTTTTCTCACTCCTACTAGTGAATCTAATGTAACACACACCCATACAATGCGCACCACCCCGTGATGTTTTTCTCACTCCTACTAGTGAATGTAATGTAACACACACCCATACAATGCGCACCACCCCGTGATGTTTTTCTCACTCCTACTAGTGAATATAATGTAACACACACCCATACAATGCGCACCACCCCGTGATGTGTTTGTCACTCCTACTAGTGAATGTAATGTAACACACACCCATACAATGCGCACCACCCCGTGATGTTTTTCTCACTCCTACTAGTGAATGTAATGTAACACACACCCATACAATGCGCACCACCCCGTGATGTTTTTCTCACTCCTACTAGTGAATGTAATGTAACACACACCCATACAATGCCCACCACCCCGTGATGTTTTTCTCACTCCTACTAGTGAATGTAATGTAACACACACCCATACAATGCGCACCACCCCGTGATGTTTTTCTCACTCCTACTAGTGAATGTAATGTAACACACACCCATACAATGCGCACCACCCCGTGATGTTTTTCTCACTCCTACTAGTGAATGTAATGTAACACACACCCATACAATGCGCACCACCCCGTGATGTTTTTCTCACTCCTACTAGTGAATGTAATGTAACACACACCCATACAATGCGCACCACCACGTGATGTTTTTCTCACTCCTACTAGTGAATGTAATGTAACACACACCCATACAATGCGCACCACCACGTGATGTTTTTCTCACTCCTACTATTGAATGTAATGTAACACAGACCCATACAATGCGCACCACCCCGTGATGTTTTTCTCACTCCTACTAGTGAATGTAATGTAACACACACCCATACAATGCGCACCACCCCGTGATGTTTTTCTCACTCCTACTAGTGAATGTAATGTAACACACACCCATACAATGCGCACCACCCCGTGATGTTTTTCTCACTCCTACTAGTGAATGTAATGTAACACACACCCATACAATGCGCACCACCCCGTGATGTTTTTCTCACTCCTACTAGTGAATCTAATGTAACACACACCCATACAATGCGCACCACCCCGTGATGATTTTCTCACTCCTACTAGTGAATCTAATGTAACACACACCCATACAATGCGCACCACCCCGTGATGTTTTTCTCACTCCTACTAGTGAATGTAATGTAACACACACCCATACAATGCGCACCACCCCGTGATGTTTTTCTCACTCCTACTAGTGAATCTAATGTAACACACACCCATACAATGTGCACCACCCCGTGATGTTTTTCTCACTCCTACTAGTGAATGTAATGTAACACACACCCATAAAATGCGCACCATCCCGTGATGTTTTTCTCACTTCTACTAGTGAATGTAATGTAACACACACCCATACAATGCGCACCACCCCGTGATGATTTTCTCACTCCTACTAGTGAATCTAATGTAACAAATACCCATACAATGCGCAGCACCCCGTGATGTTTTTCTCACTCCTACTAGTGAATCTAATGTAACACACACCCATACAATGCGCACCACCCCGTGATGTTTTTCTCACTCCTACTAGTGAATCTAATGTAACACACACCCATACAATGCGCACCACCCCGTGTTGTTTTTCTCACTCCTACTAGTGTATCTAATGTAACACACACCCATACAATGCGCACCACCCGGTGATGTTTTTCTCACTCCTACTAGTGAATGTAATGTAACACACACCCATAAAATGCGCACCATCCCGTGATGTTTTTCTCACTCCTACCAGTGAATCTAATGTAACACACACCCATACAATGCGCACCACCCCGTGATGATTTTCTCACTCCTACTAGTGAATCTAATGTAACAAACACCCATACAATGCGCACCACCCCGTGATGTTTTTCTCACTCCTACTAGTGAATGTAATGTAACACACACCCATACGATGCGCACCACTCCGTGATGTTTTTCTCACTCCTATTAGTGAATGTAATGTAACACACACCCATACAATGCGCACCACCCCGTGATGTTTTTCTCACTCCTACTAGTGAATGTAATGTAACACACACCCAAACAATGCGCACCACCCCGTGATGTTTTTCTCACTCCTACTAGTGAATGTAATGTAACACACACCCATACAATGCGCACCACCGCGTGATGTTTTTCTCACTCCTACCAGTGAATCTAATGTAACACACACCCATACAATGCGCACCACCCCGTGATGTTTTTCTCACTCCTACTAGTGAATGTAATGTAACACACACCCTTACAATGCGCACCACCCCGTGATGTTTTTCTCACTCCTACTAGTGAATGTAATGTAACACACACCCATACAATGCGCACCACCCCGTGATGTTTTTCTCACTCCTACTAGTGAATGTAATGTAACACACACCCATACAATGCGCACCACCCCGTGATGTTTTTCTCACTCCTACCAGTGAATCTAATGTAACAAACACCCATACAATGCGCACCACCCCGTGATGTTTTTCTCACTCCTACCAGTGAATCTAATGTAACACACACCCATACAATGCGCACCACCCCGTGATGTTTTTCTCACTCATACCAGTGAATCTAATGTAACACACACCCCTACAATGCGCACCACCCCGTGATGTTTTTCTCACTCCTACCAGTGAATCTAATGTAACACACACCCATACAATGTGCACCACCCCGTGATGTTTTTCTCACTCCTACTAGTGAATGTAATGTAACACACACCCATACAATGCGCACCATTCCGTGATGTTTTTCTCACTCCTACTAGTGAATGTAATGTAACACACACCCATACAATGCGCACCACCCCGTGATGTTTTTCTCACTCCTACTAGTGAATGTAATGTAACACACACCCAAACAATGCGCACCACCACGTGATGTTTTTCTCACTCCTACTAGTGAATGTAATGTAACACACACCCATACAATGCGCACCACCCCGTGATGTTTTTCTCACTCCTACTAGTGAATGTAATGTAACACACACCCATACAATGCGCACCACCCCGTGATGTTTTTCTCACTCCTACTAGTGAATGTAATGTAACACACACCCATACAATGCGCACCACCCCGTGATGTTTTTCTCACTCCTACTAGTGAATGTAATGTAACACACACCCATACAATGTGCACCACCCCGTGATGTTTTTCTCACTCCTACTAGTGAATCTAATGTAACACACACCCATACAATGCGCACCACCCCGTGATGTTTTTCTCACTCCTACTAGTGAATCTAATGTAACACACACCCATACAATGCGCACCACCCCGTGATGATTTTCTCACTCCTACTAGTGAATCTAATGTAACACACACCCATACAATGCGCACCACCCCGTGATGTTTTTCTCACTCCTACTAGTGAATGTAATGTAACACACACCCATACAATGCGCACCACCCCGTGATGTTTTTCTCACTCCTACTAGTGAATCTAATGTAACACACACCCATACAATGTGCACCACCCCGTGATGTTTTTCTCACTCTTATTAGTGAATGTAATGTAACACACACCCATACAATGCGCACCGCCCTGTGATGTTTTTCTCACTCCTACTAGTGAATGTAGTGTAACACACACCCATACAATGCGCACCACCCCGTGATGTTTTTCTCACTCCTACTAGTGAATGTAATGTAACACACACCCATAAAATGCGCACCATCCCGTGATGTTTTTCTCACTTCTACTAGTGAATGTAATGTAACACACACCCATACAATGCGCACCACCCCGTGATGATTTTCTCACTCCTACTAGTGAATCTAATGTAACAAATACCCATACAATGCGCAGCACCCCGTGATGTTTTTCTCACTCCTACTAGTGAATGTAATGTAACACACACCCATACAATGCGCACCACCCCATGATGTTTTTCTCACTCCTACTAGTGAATCTAATGTAACACACACCCATACAATGCGCACAACCCTGTGTTGTTTTTCTCACTCCTACTAGTGTATCTGATGTAACACACACCCATACAATGCGCACCACCCCGTGATGTTTTTCTCACTCCTACTAGTGAATGTAATGTAACACACACCCATACAATGCGCACCACCCCGTGATGATTTTCTCACTCCTACTAGTGAATCTAATTTAACAAACACCCATACAATGCGCACCACCCCGTGATGTTTTTCTCACTCCTACTAGTGAATGTAATGTAACACACACCCATACAATGCGCACCACCCCGTGATGTTTTTCTCACTCCTACTAGTGAATGTAATGTAACACACACCCATACAATGCGCACCACCCCGTGATGTTTTTCTCACTCCTACTAGTGAATGTAATGTAACACACACCCATACAATGCGCACCACCCCGTGATGTTTTTCTCACTCCTACCTGTGAATGTAATGTAACACACACCCATACAATGCGCACCACCCCGTGATGTTTTTCTCACTCCTACCAGTGAATCTAATGTAACACACACCCATACAATGCGCACCACCCCGTGATGTTTTTCTCACTCCTACTAGTGAATGTAATGTAACACACACCCTTACAATGCGCACCACCCCGTGATGTTTTTCTCACTCCTACTAGTGAATGTAATGTAACACACACCCATACAATGCGCACCACCCCGTGATGTTTTTCTCACTCCTACTAGTGAATGTAATGTAACACACACCCATACAATGCGCACCACCCCGTGATGATTTTCTCACTCCTACCAGTGAATCTAATGTAACAAACACCCATACAATGCGCACCACCCCGTGATGTTTTTCTCACTCCTACCAGTGAATCTAATGTAACACACACCCATACAATGCGCACCACCCCGTGATGTTTTTCTCACTCCTACCAGTGAATCTAATGTAACACACACCCCTACAATGCGCACCACCCCGTGATGTTTTTCTCACTCCTACCAGTGAATCTAATGTAACACACACCCATACAATGTGCACCACACCGTGATGTTTTTCTCACTCTTATTAGTGAATGTAATGTAACACACACCCATACAATGCGCACCGCCCTGTGATGATTTTCTCACTCCTACTAGTGAATGTAGTGTAACACACACCCATACAATGCGCACCGCCCCGTGATGTTTTTCTCACTCCTACTAGTGAATGTAGTGTAACACACACCCATACAATGCGCACCACCCCGTGATGTTTTTCTCACTCCTACTAGTGAATGTAGTGTAACACACACCCATAAAATGCGCACCATCCCGTGATGTTTTTCTCACTTCTACTAGTGAATGTAATGTAACACACACCCATACAATGCGCACCACCCCGTGATGATTTTCTCACTCCTACTAGTGAATCTAATGTAACAAATACCCATACAATGCGCAGCACCCCGTGATGTTTTTCTCACTCCTACTAGTGAATGTAATGTAACACACACCCATACAATGCGCACCACCCCGTGATGTTTTTCTCACTCCTACTAGTGAATGTAATGTAACACACACCCATACAATGCGCACCACCCCGTGATGATTTTCTCACTCCTACTAGTGAATCTAATTTAACAAACACCCATACAATGCGCACCACCCAGTGATGTTTTTCTCACTCCTACTAGTGAATCTAATTTAACAAACACCCATACAATGCGCACCACCCAGTGATGTTTTTCTCACTCCTACTAGTGAATGTAATGTAACACACACCCATACAATGCGCACCACCCCGTGATGTTTTTCTCACTCCTACTAGTGAATGTAATGTAACACACACCCATACAATGCGCACCACCCCGTGATGTTTTTCTCACTCCTACTAGTGAATGTAATGTAACACACACCCAAACAATGCGCACCACCCCGTGATGTTTTTCTCACTCCTACCAGTGAATGTAATGTAACACACACCCATACAATGCGCACCACCCCGTGATGTTTTTCTCACTCCTACAAGTGAATGTAATGTAACACACACCCATACAATGCGCACCACCCCGTGATGTTTTTCTCACTCCTACTAGTGAATGTAATGTAACACACACCCTTACAATGCGCACCACCCCGTGATGTTTTTCTCACTCCTACTAGTGAATGTAATGTAACACACACCCATACAATGCGCACCACCCCGTGATGTTTTTCTCACTCCTACTAGTGAATGTAATGTAACACACACCCATACAATGCGCACCACCCCGTGATGATTTTCTCACTCCTACCAGTGAATCTAATGTAACAAACACCTATACAATGCGCACCACCCCGTGATGTTTTTCTCACTCCTACCAGTGAATCTAATGTAACACACACCCATACAATGCGCACCACCCCGTGATGTTTTTCTCACTCCTACTAGTGAATGTAATGTAACACACACCCTTACAATGCGCACCACCCCGTGATG
Organism: Cavia porcellus; assembly: GCF_034190915.1. NCBI lineage: Eukaryota > Metazoa > Chordata > Mammalia > Rodentia > Caviidae > Cavia > Cavia porcellus. Next base: position 2,394,406 of record NW_026947541.1, on the reverse strand, counting down.
TTTTTCTCACTCCTACTAGTGAATGTAATGTAACACACACCCATACAATGCGCACCACCCCGTGATGTTTTTCTCACTCCTACTAGTGAATGTAATGTAACACACACCCATACAATGCGCACCACCCCGTGATGATTTTCTCACTCCTACCAGTGAATCTAATGTAACACACACCCATACGATGCGCACCACCCCGTGATGTTTTTCTCACTCCTACTAGTGAATCTAATGTAACACACACCCATACAATGCGCACCACCCCGTGATGATTTTCTCACTCCTACTAGTGAATCTAATGTAACACACACCCATACAATGCGCACCACCCCGTGATGTTTTTCTCACTCCTACTAGTGAATGTAATGTAACACACACCCATACAATGCGCACCACCCCGTGATGTTTTTCTCACTCCTACTAGTGAATCTAATGTAACACACACCCATACAATGTGCACCACCCCGTGATGTTTTTCTCACTCTTATTAGTGAATGTAATGTAACACACACCCATACAATGCGCACCGCCCTGTGATGTTTTTCTCACTCCTACTAGTGAATGTAGTGTAACACACACCCATACAATGCGCACCACCCCGTGATGTTTTTCTCACTCCTACTAGTGAATGTAATGTAACACACACCCATAAAATGCGCACCATCCCGTGATGTTTTTCTCACTTCTACTAGTGAATGTAATGTAACACACACCCATACAATGCGCACCACCCCGTGATGATTTTCTCACTCCTACTAGTGAATCTAATGTAACAAATACCCATACAATGCGCAGCACCCCGTGATGTTTTTCTCACTCCTACTAGTGAATGTAATGTAACACACACCCATACAATGCGCACCACCCCATGATGTTTTTCTCACTCCTACTAGTGAATCTAATGTAACACACACCCATACAATGCGCACAACCCTGTGTTGTTTTTCTCACTCCTACTAGTGTATCTGATGTAACACACACCCATACAATGCGCACCACCCCGTGATGTTTTTCTCACTCCTACTAGTGAATGTAATGTAACACACACCCATACAATGCGCACCACCCCGTGATGATTTTCTCACTCCTACTAGTGAATCTAATTTAACAAACACCCATACAATGCGCACCACCCCGTGATGTTTTTCTCACTCCTACTAGTGAATGTAATGTAACACACACCCATACAATGCGCACCACCCCGTGATGTTTTTCTCACTCCTACTAGTGAATGTAATGTAACACACACCCATACAATGCGCACCACCCCGTGATGTTTTTCTCACTCCTACTAGTGAATGTAATGTAACACACACCCATACAATGCGCACCACCCCGTGATGTTTTTCTCACTCCTACCTGTGAATGTAATGTAACACACACCCATACAATGCGCACCACCCCGTGATGTTTTTCTCACTCCTACCAGTGAATCTAATGTAACACACACCCATACAATGCGCACCACCCCGTGATGTTTTTCTCACTCCTACTAGTGAATGTAATGTAACACACACCCTTACAATGCGCACCACCCCGTGATGTTTTTCTCACTCCTACTAGTGAATGTAATGTAACACACACCCATACAATGCGCACCACCCCGTGATGTTTTTCTCACTCCTACTAGTGAATGTAATGTAACACACACCCATACAATGCGCACCACCCCGTGATGATTTTCTCACTCCTACCAGTGAATCTAATGTAACAAACACCCATACAATGCGCACCACCCCGTGATGTTTTTCTCACTCCTACCAGTGAATCTAATGTAACACACACCCATACAATGCGCACCACCCCGTGATGTTTTTCTCACTCCTACCAGTGAATCTAATGTAACACACACCCCTACAATGCGCACCACCCCGTGATGTTTTTCTCACTCCTACCAGTGAATCTAATGTAACACACACCCATACAATGTGCACCACACCGTGATGTTTTTCTCACTCTTATTAGTGAATGTAATGTAACACACACCCATACAATGCGCACCGCCCTGTGATGATTTTCTCACTCCTACTAGTGAATGTAGTGTAACACACACCCATACAATGCGCACCGCCCCGTGATGTTTTTCTCACTCCTACTAGTGAATGTAGTGTAACACACACCCATACAATGCGCACCACCCCGTGATGTTTTTCTCACTCCTACTAGTGAATGTAGTGTAACACACACCCATAAAATGCGCACCATCCCGTGATGTTTTTCTCACTTCTACTAGTGAATGTAATGTAACACACACCCATACAATGCGCACCACCCCGTGATGATTTTCTCACTCCTACTAGTGAATCTAATGTAACAAATACCCATACAATGCGCAGCACCCCGTGATGTTTTTCTCACTCCTACTAGTGAATGTAATGTAACACACACCCATACAATGCGCACCACCCCGTGATGTTTTTCTCACTCCTACTAGTGAATGTAATGTAACACACACCCATACAATGCGCACCACCCCGTGATGATTTTCTCACTCCTACTAGTGAATCTAATTTAACAAACACCCATACAATGCGCACCACCCAGTGATGTTTTTCTCACTCCTACTAGTGAATCTAATTTAACAAACACCCATACAATGCGCACCACCCAGTGATGTTTTTCTCACTCCTACTAGTGAATGTAATGTAACACACACCCATACAATGCGCACCACCCCGTGATGTTTTTCTCACTCCTACTAGTGAATGTAATGTAACACACACCCATACAATGCGCACCACCCCGTGATGTTTTTCTCACTCCTACTAGTGAATGTAATGTAACACACACCCAAACAATGCGCACCACCCCGTGATGTTTTTCTCACTCCTACCAGTGAATGTAATGTAACACACACCCATACAATGCGCACCACCCCGTGATGTTTTTCTCACTCCTACAAGTGAATGTAATGTAACACACACCCATACAATGCGCACCACCCCGTGATGTTTTTCTCACTCCTACTAGTGAATGTAATGTAACACACACCCTTACAATGCGCACCACCCCGTGATGTTTTTCTCACTCCTACTAGTGAATGTAATGTAACACACACCCATACAATGCGCACCACCCCGTGATGTTTTTCTCACTCCTACTAGTGAATGTAATGTAACACACACCCATACAATGCGCACCACCCCGTGATGATTTTCTCACTCCTACCAGTGAATCTAATGTAACAAACACCTATACAATGCGCACCACCCCGTGATGTTTTTCTCACTCCTACCAGTGAATCTAATGTAACACACACCCATACAATGCGCACCACCCCGTGATGTTTTTCTCACTCCTACCAGTGAATCTAATGTAACACACACCCCTACAATGCGCACCACCCCGTGATGTTTTTCTCACTCCTACTAGTGAATGTAATGTAACACACACCCATACAATGCGCACCACCCCGTGATGTTTTTCTCACTCCTACTAGTGAATCTAATGTAACACACACCCATACGATGCGCACCACCCCGTGATGTTTTTCTCACTCCTACTAGTGAATGTGATGTAACAGACACCCATACAATGCGCACCACCCTGTGATGATTTTCTCACTCCTACTAGTGAATCTAATGTAACAAACACCCATACAATGCGCACCACCCCGTGATGTTTTTCTCACTCCTACTAGTGAATGTAATGTAACACACACCCATACAATGCGCACCACCCCGTGATGTTTTTCTCACACCTACTAGTGAATCTAATGTAAAACACACCCATACAATGCGCACCACCCCGTGATGTTTTTTATCACTCCTACTAGTGAATGTAATGTAACACACACCCATACAATGCGCACCACCCCGTGATGTTTTTCTCACTCCTACTAGTGAATGTAATGTAACACACACCCATACAATGCGCACCACCCCGTGATGATTTTCTCACTCCTACTAGTGAATGTAGTGTAACACACACCCATAAAATGCGCACCACCCTGTGATGTTTTTCTCACTGCTAGTAGTGAATGTAGTGTAACACACACCCATACAATGCGCACCACCCCGTGATGTTTTTCTCACTCCTACTAGTGAATGTAATGTAACACGCACCCATACAATGCACACCATCCCGTGATGTTTTTCTCACTCCTACTAGTGAATGTAATGTAACACACACCCATACAATGCGCACCACCCCGTGATGTTTTTCTCACTCCTACTAGTGAATGTAATGTAACACACACCCATACAATGCCCATCACCCCGTGATGTTTTTCTCACTCCTACTAGTGAATCTAATGTAACACACACCCATACAATGCGCACCACCCCGTGATGTTTTTCTCACTCCTACTAGTGAATGTAATGTAACACACACCCATACAATGCGCACCACCCCGTGATGTTTTTCTCACTCCTACTAGTGAATGTAATGTAACACACACCCATACAATGCGCACCACCCCGTGATGTTTTTCTCACTCCTACTAGTGAATGTAATGTAACACACACTCATACAATGCGCACCACCACGTGATGTTTTTCTCACTCCTACTAGTGAATGTAATGTAACACACACCCATACAATGCGCACCACCACGTGATGTTTTTCTCACTCCTACTATTGAATGTAATGTAACACACACCCATACAATGCGCACCACCCCGTGATGTTTTTCTCACTCCTACTAGTGAATGTAATGTAACACACACCCATACAATGCGCACCACCCCGTGATGTTTTTCTCACTCCTACTAGTGAATGTAATGTAACACACACCCATACAATGCGCACCACCCCGTGATGTTTTTCTCACTCCTACTAGTGAATGTAATGTAACACACACCCATACAATGCGCACCACCCCGTGATGTTTTTCTCACTCCTACTATTGAATCTAATGTAACACACACCCATACAATGCGCACCACCCCATGATGTTTTTCTCACTCCTACTAGTGAATGTAATGAAACACACACCCATACAATGCGCACCACCCCGTGATGTTTTTCTCACTCCTACTAGTGAATCTAATGTAACACACACCCATACAATGTGCACCACCCCGTGATGTTTTTCTCACTCCTACTAGTGAATGTAATGTAACACACACCCATACAATGCGCACCGCCCTGTGATGTTTTTCTCACTCCTACTAGTGAATGTAGTGTAACACACACCCATACAATACGCACCACCCCGTGAAGATTTTCTCACTCCTACTAGTGAATGTAGTGTAACACACACCCATACAATGCGCACCACCCCGTGATGTTTTTCTCACTCCTACTAGTGAATGTAGTGTAACACACACCCATACAATGCGCACCACCCCGTGATGTTTTTCTCACTCCTACTAGTGAATGCAATGTAACACACACCCATAAAATGCGCACCATCCCGTGATGTTTTTCTCACTTCTACTAGTGAATGTAATGTAACACACACCCATACAATGCGCACCACCCCGTGATGATTTTCTCACTCCTACTAGTGAATCTAATGTAACAAATACCCATACAATGCGCAGCACCCCGTGATGTTTTTCTCACTCCTACTAGTGAATGTAATGTAACACACACCCATACAATGCGCACCACCCCGTGATGTTTTTCTCACTTCTACTAGTGAATCTAAAGTAACACACACCCATACAATGCGCACAACCCCGTGTTGTTTTTCTCACTCCTACTAGTGTATCTAATGTAACACACACCCATACAATGCGCACCACCCGGTGATGTTTTTCTCACTCCTACTAGTGAATGTAATGTAACACACACCCATACAATGCGCACCACCCCGTGATGATTTTCTCACTCCTACTAGTGAATCTAATTTAACAAACACCCATACAATGCGCACCACCCCGTGATGTTTTTCTCACTCCTACTAGTGAATGTAATGTAACACACACCCATACAATGCGCACCACCCCGTGATGTTTTTCTCACTCCTACTAGTGAATGTAATGTAACACACACCCATACAATGCGCACCACCCCGTGATGTTTTTCTCACTCCTACTAGTGAATGTAATGTAACACACACCCAAACAATGCGCACCACCCCGTGATGTTTTTCTCACTCCTACCAGTGAATGTAATGTAACACACACCCATACAATGCGCACCACCCCGTGATGTTTTTCTCACTCCTACAAGTGAATGTAATGTAACACACACCCATACAATGCGCACCACCCCGTGATGTTTTTCTCACTCCTACTAGTGAATGTAATGTAACACACACCCTTACAATGCGCACCACCCCGTGATGTTTTTCTCACTCCTACTAGTGAATGTAATGTAACACACACCCATACAATGCGCACCACCCCGTGATGTTTTTCTCACTCCTACTAGTGAATGTAATGTAACACACACCCATACAATGCGCACCACCCCGTGATGATTTTCTCACTCCTACCAGTGAATCTAATGTAACAAACACCCATACAATGCGCACCACCCCGTGATGTTTTTCTCACTCCTACCAGTGAATCTAATGTAACACACACCCATACAATGCGCACCACCCCGTGATGTTTTTCTCACTCCTACCAGTGAATCTAATGTAACACACACCCCTACAATGCGCACCACCCCGTGATGTTTTTCTCACTCCTACTAGTGAATGTAATGTAACACACACCCATACAATGCGCACCACCCCGTGATGTTTTTCTCACTCCTACTAGTGAATCTAATGTAACACACACCCATACGATGCGCACCACCCCGTGATGTTTTTCTCACTCCTACTAGTGAATGTGATGTAACACACACCCATACAATGCGCACCACCCTGTGATGATTTTCTCACTCCTACTAGTGAATCTAATGTAACAAACACCCATACAATGCGCACCACCCCGTGATGTTTTTCTCACTCCTACTAGTGAATGTAATGTAACACACACCCATACAATGCGCACCACCCCGTGATGTTTTTCTCACACCTACTAGTGAATCTAATGTAACACACACCCATACAATGCGCACCACCCCGTGATGTTTTTTATCACTCCTACTAGTGAATGTAATGTAACACACACCCATACAATGCGCACCACCCCGTGATGTTTTTCTCACTCCTACTAGTGAATGTAATGTAACACACACCCATACAATGCGCACCACCCCGTGATGATTTTCTCACTCCTACTAGTGAATGTAGTGTAACACACACCCATAAAATGCGCACCACCCTGTGATGTTTTTCTCACTGCTAGTAGTGAATGTAGTGTAACACACACCCATACAATGCGCACCACCCCGTGATGTTTTTCTCACTCCTACTAGTGAATGTAATGTAACACACACCCATACAATGCGCACCACCCCGTGATGTTTTTCTCACTCCTACTAGTGAATGTAATGTAACACACACCCATACAATGCCCACCACCCCGTGATGTTTTTCTCACTCCTACTAGTGAATGTAATGTAACACACACCCATACAATGCGCACCACCCCGTGATGTTTTTCTCACTCCTACTAGTGAATGTAATGTAACACACACCCATACAATGCGCACCACCCCGTGATGTTTTTCTCACTCCTACTAGTGAATGTAATGTAACACACACCCATACAATGCGCACCACCCCGTGATGTTTTTCTCACTCCTACTAGTGAATGTAATGTAACACACACCCATACAATGCGCACCACCACGTGATGTTTTTCTCACTCCTACTAGTGAATGTAATGTAACACACACCCATACAATGCGCACCACCACGTGATGTTTTTCTCACTCCTACTATTGAATGTAATGTAACACACACCCATACAATGCGCACCACCCCGTGATGTTTTTCTCACTCCTACTAGTGAATGTAATGTAACACACACCCATACAATGCGCACCACCCCGTGATGTTTTTCTCACTCCTACTAGTGAATGTAATGTAACACACACCCATACAATGCGCACCACCCCGTGATGTTTTTCTCACTCCTACTAGTGAATGTAATGTAACACACACCCATACAATGCGCACCACCCCGTGATGTTTTTCTCACTCCTACTATTGAATCTAATGTAACACACACCCATACAATGCGCACCACCCCGTGATGATTTTCTCACTCCTACTAGTGAATCTAATGTAACACACACCCATACAATGCGCACCACCCCATGATGTTTTTCTCACTCCTACTAGTGAATGTAATGTAACACACACCCATACAATGCGCACCACCCCGTGATGTTTTTCTCACTCCTACTAGTGAATCTAATGTAACACACACCCATACAATGCGCACCACCCCGTGATGTTTTTCTCACTCCTACTAGTGAATGTAATGTAACACACACCCATACAATGCGCACCGCCCCGTGATGTTTTTCTCACTCCTACTAGTGAATGTAGTGTAACACACACCCATACAATACGCACCACCCCGTGAAGATTTTCTCACTCCTACTAGTGAATGTAGTGTAACACACACCCATACAATGCGCACCACCCCGTGATGTTTTTCTCACTCCTACTAGTGAATGTAGTGTAACACACACCCATACAATGCGCACCACCCCGTGATGTTTTTCTCACTCCTACTAGTGAATGCAATGTAACACACACCCATAAAATGCGCACCATCCCGTGATGTTTTTCTCACTCCTACTAGTGAATGCAATGTAACACACACCCATAAAATGCGCACCATCCCGTGATGTTTTTCTCACTTCTACTAGTGAATGTAATGTAACACACACCCATACAATGCGCACCACCCCGTGATGATTTTCTCACTCCTACTAGTGAATCTAATGTAACAAATACCCATACAATGCGCAGCACCCCGTGATGTTTTTCTCACTCCTACTAGTGAATGTAATGTAACACACACCCATACAATGCGCACCACCCCGTGATGTTTTTCTCACTTCTACTAGTGAATCTAAAGTAACACACACCCATACAATGAGCACAACACCGAGTTGTTTTTCTCACTCCTACTAGTGTATCTAATGTAACACACACCCATACAATGCGCACCACCCGGTGATGTTTTTCTCACTCCTACTAGTGAATGTAATGTAACACACACCCATACAATGCGCACCACCCCGTGATGATTTTCTCACTCCTACTAGTGAATCTAATTTAACAAACACCCATACAATGCGCACCACCCCGTGATGTTTTTCTCACTCCTACTAGTGAATGTAATGTAACACACACCCATACAATGCGCACCACCCCGTGATGTTTTTCTCACTCCTACTAGTGAATGTAATGTAACACACACCCATACAATGCGCACCACCCCGTGATGTTTTTCTCACTCCTACTAGTGAATGTAATGTAACACACACCCAAACAATGCGCACCACCCCGTGATGATTTTCTCACTCCTACCAGTGAATGTAATGTAACACACACCCATACAATGCGCACCACCCCGTGATGTTTTTCTCACTCCTACAAGTGAATCTAATGTAACACACACCCATACAATGCGCACCACCCCGTGATGTTTTTCTCACTCCTACTAGTGAATGTAATGTAACACACACCCTTACAATGCGCACCACCCCGTGATGTTTTTCTCACTCCTACTAGTGAATGTAATGTAACACACACCCATACAATGCGCACCACCCCGTGATGTTTTTCTCACTCCTACTAGTGAATGTAATGTAACACACACCCATACAATGCGCACCACCCCGTGATGATTTTCTCACTCCTACCAGTGAATCTAATGTAACAAACACCCATACAATGCGCACCACCCCGTGATGTTTTTCTCACTCCTACCAGTGAATCTAATGTAACACACACCCATACAATGCGCACCACCCCGTGATGTTTTTCTCACTCCTACCAGTGAATCTAATGTAACACACACCCCTACAATGCGCACCACCCCGTGATGTTTTTCTCACTCCTACTAGTGAATGTAATGTAACACACACCCATACAATGCGCACCACCCCGTGATGTTTTTCTCACTCCTACTAGTGAATCTAATGTAACACACACCCATACGATGCGCACCACCCCGTGATGTTTTTCTCACTCCTACTAGTGAATGTGATGTAACAGACACCCATACAATGCGCACCACCCTGTGATGATTTTCTCACTCCTACTAGTGAATCTAATGTAACAAACACCCATACAATGCGCACCACCCCGTGATGTTTTTCTCACTCCTACTAGTGAATGTAATGTAACACACACCCATACAATGCGCACCACCCCGTGATGTTTTTCTCACACCTACTAGTGAATCTAATGTAACACACACCCATACAATGCGCACCACCCCGTGATGTTTTTCTCACTCCTACTAGTGAATGTAATGTAACACACACCCATACAATGCGCACCACCCCGTGATGATTTTCTCACTCCTACTAGTGAATGTAGTGTAACACACACCCATAAAATGCGCACCACCCTGTGATGTTTTTCTCACTGCTAGTAGTGAATGTAGTGTAACACACACCCATACAATGCGCACCACCCCGTGATGTTTTTCTCACTCCTACTAGTGAATGTAATGTAACACGCACCCATACAATGCACACCATCCCGTGATGTTTTTCTCACTCCTACTAGTGAATGTAATGTAACACACACCCATACAATGCGCACCACCCCGTGATGTTTTTCTCACTCCTACTAGTGAATGTAATGTAACACACACCCATACAATGCCCACCACCCCGTGATGTTTTTCTCACTCCTACTAGTGAATCTAATGTAACACACACCCATACAATGCGCACCACCCCGTGATGTTTTTCTCACTCCTACTAGTGAATGTAATGTAACACACACCCATACAATGCGCACCACCCCGTGATGTTTTTCTCACTCCTACTAGTGAATGTAATGTAACACACACCCATACAATGCGCACCACCCCGTGATGTTTTTCTCACTCCTACTAGTGAATGTAATGTAACACACACCCATACAATGCGCACCACCACGTGATGTTTTTCTCACTCCTACTAGTGAATGTAATGTAACACACACCCATACAATGCGCACCACCACGTGATGTTTTTCTCACTCCTACTATTGAATGTAATGTAACACACACCCATACAATGCGCACCACCCCGTGATGTTTTTCTCACTCCTACTAGTGAATGTAATGTAACACACACCCATACAATGCGCACCACCCCGTGATGTTTTTCTCACTCCTACTAGTGAATGTAATGTAACACACACCCATACAATGCGCACCACCCCGTGATGTTTTTCTCACTCCTACTAGTGAATGTAATGTAACACACACCCATACAATGCGCACCACCCCGTGATGTTTTTCTCACTCCTACTATTGAATCTAATGTAACACACACCCATACAATGCGCACCACCCCGTGATGATTTTCTCACTCCTACTAGTGAATCCAATGTAACACACACCCATACAATGCGCACCACCCCATGATGTTTTTCTCACTCCTACTAGTGAATGTAATGTAACACACACCCATACAATGCGCACCACCCCGTGATGTTTTTCTCACTCCTACTAGTGAATCTAATGTAACACACACCCATACAATGTGCACCACCCCGTGATGTTTTTCTCACTCCTACTAGTGAATGTAATGTAACACACACCCATACAATGCGCACCGCCCTGTGATGTTTTTCTCACTCCTACTAGTGAATGTAGTGTAACACACACCCATACAATACGCACCACCCCGTGAAGATTTTCTCACTCCTACTAGTGAATGTAGTGTAACACACACCCATACAATGCGCACCACCCCGTGATGTTTTTCTCACTCCTACTAGTGAATGTAGTGTAACACACACCCATACAATGCGCACCACCCCGTGATGTTTTTCTCACTCCTACTAGTGAATGTAATGTAACACACACCCATAAAATGCGCACCATCCCGTGATGTTTTTCTCACTTCTACTAGTGAATGTAATGTAACACACACCCATACAATGCGCACCACCCCGTGATGATTTTCTCACTCCTACTAGTGAATCTAATGTAACAAACACCCATACAATGCGCACCACCCCGTGATGTTTTTCTCACTCCTACCAGTGAATCTAATGTAACAGACACCCATACAATGCGCACCACCCCGTGATGTTTTTCTCACTCCTACTAGTGAATGTAATGTAACACACACCCTTACAATGCGCACCACCCCGTGATGTTTTTCTCACTCCTACTAGTGAATGTAATGTAACACACACCCATACAATGCGCACCACCCCGTGATGTTTTTCTCACTCCTACCAGTGAATCTAATGTAACACACACCCCTACAATGCGCACCACCCCGTGATGTTTTTCTCACTCCTACTAGTGAATGTAATGTAACACACACCCATACAATGCGCACCACCACGTGATGTTTTTCTCACTCCTACTAGTGAATCTAATGTAACACACACCCATACAATGCGCACCACCCCGTGATGATTTTCTCACTCCTACTAGTGAATGTAATGTAACACACACCCATATAATGCGCACCACCCCGTGATGATTTTCTCACTCCTACTAGTGAATGTAGTGTAACACACACCCATACAATGCGCACCACCCTGTGATGTTTTTCTCACTGCTAGTAGTGAATGTAGTGTAACACACACCCATACAATGCGCACCACCCCGTGATGTTTTTCTCACTCCTACTAGTGAATGTAATGTAACACGCACCCATACAATGCACACCATCCCGTGATGTTTTTCTCACTCCTACTAGTGAATGTAATGTAACACACACCCATACAATGCGCACCACCCCGTGATGTTTTTCTCACTCCTACTAGTGAATGTAATGTAACACACACCCATACAATGCCCACCACCCCGTGATGTTTTTCTCACTCCTACTAGTGAATCTAATGTAACACACACCCATACAATGCGCACCACCCCGTGATGTTTTTCTCACTCCTACTAGTGAATGTAATGTAACACACACCCATACAATGCGCACCACCCCGTGATGTTTTTCTCACTCCTACTAGTGAATGTAATGTAACACACACCCATACAATGCGCACCACCCCGTGATGTTTTTCTCACTCCTACTAGTGAATGTAATGTAACACACACCCATACAATGCGCACCACCACGTGATGTTTTTCTCACTCCTACTAGTGAATGTAATGTAACACACACCCATACAATGCGCACCACCACGTGATGTTTTTCTCACTACTACTATTGAATGTAATGTAACACACACCCATACAATGCGCACCACCCCGTGATGTTTTTCTCACTCCTACTAGTGAATGTAATGTAACAAACACCCATACAATGCGCACCACCCCGTGATGTTTTTCTCACTCCTACTAGTGAATGTAATGTAACACACACCCATACAATGCGCACCACCCCGTGATGTTTTTCTCACTCCTACTAGTGAATGTAATGTAACACACACCCATACAATGCGCACCACCCCGTGATGTTTTTCTCACTCCTACTATTGAATCTAATGTAACACACACCCATACAATGCGCACCACCCCGTGATGATTTTCTCACTCCTACTAGTGAATCTAATGTAACACACACCCATAAAATGCGCACCACCCCATGATGTTTTTCTCACTCCTACTAGTGAATGTAATGTAACACACACCCATACAATGCGCACCACCCCGTGATGTTTTTCTCACTCCTACTAGTGAATCTAATGTAACACACACCCATACAATGTGCACCACCCCGTGATGTTTTTCTCACTCCTACTAGTGAATGTAATGTAACACACACCCATACAATGCGCACCGCCCTGTGATGTTTTTCTCACTCCTACTAGTGAATGTAGTGTAACACACACCCATACAATACGCACCACCCCGTGAAGATTTTCTCACTCCTACTAGTGAATGTAGTGTAACACACACCCATACAATGCGCACCACCCCATGATGTTTTTCTCACTCCTACTAGTGAATGTAGTGTAACACACACCCATACAATGCGCACCACCCCGTGATGTTTTTCTCACTCCTACTAGTGAATGTAATGTAACACACACCCATAAAATGCGCACCATCCCGTGATGTTTTTCTCACTCCTACCAGTGAATCTAATGTAACACACACCCATACAATGCGCACCACCCCGTGATGTTTTTCTCACTCCTACTAGTGAATGTAATGTAACACACACCCTTACAATGCGCACCACCCCGTGATGTTTTTCTCACTCCTACTAGTGAATGTAATGTAACACACACCCATACAATGCGCACCACCCCGTGATGTTTTTCTCACTCCTACTAGTGAATGTAATGTAACACACACCCATACAATGCGCACCACCCCGTGATGATTTTCTCACTCCTACCAGTGAATCTAATGTAACAAACACCCATACAATGCGCACCACCCCGTGATGTTTTTCTCACTCCTACCAGTGAATCTAATGTAACACACAACCATACAATGCGCACCACCCCGTGATGTTTTTCTCACTCCTACCAGTGAATCTAATGTAACACACACCCCTACAATGCGCACCACCCCGTGATGTTTTTCTCACTCCTACTAGTGAATGTAATGTAACACACACCCATACAATGCGCACCACCCCGTGATGTTTTTCTCACTCCTACTAGTGAATCTAATGTAACACACACCCATACGATGCGCACCACCCCGTGATGTTTTTCTCACTCCTACTAGCGAATGTAATGTAACAGACACCCATACAATGCGCACCACCCTGTGATGATTTTCTCACTCCTACTAGTGAATCTAATGTAACAAACACCCATACAATGCGCACCACCCCGTGATGTTTTTCTCACTCCTACTAGTGAATGTAATGTAACACACACCCATACAATGCGCACCACCCTGTGATGTTTTTCTCACACCTACTAGTGAATCTAATATAACACACACCCATACAATGCGCACCACCCCGTGATGTTTTTTATCACTCCTACTAGTGAATGTAATGTAACACACACCCATACAATGCGCACCACCCCGTGATGTTTTTCTCACTCCTACTAGTGAATGTAATGTAACACACACCCATACAATGCGCACCACCCCGTGATGATTTTCTCACTCCTACTAGTGAATGTAGTGTAACACACACCCATACAATGCGCACCACCCTGTGATGTTTTTCTCACTGCTAGTAGTGAATGTAGTGTAACACACACCCATACAATGCGCACCACCCCGTGATGTTTTTCTCACTCCTACTAGTGAATCTAATGTAACACACACCCATACAATGCGCACCACCCCGTGATGTTTTTCTCACTCCTACTAGTGAATGTAATGTAACACACACCCATACAATGCGCACCACCCCGTGATGTTTTTCTCACTCCTACTAGTGAATGTAATGTAACACACACCCATACAATGCGCACCACCCCGTGATGTTTTTCTCACTCCTACTAGTGAATGTAATGTAACACACACCCATACAATGCGCACCACCCCGTGTTGTTTTTCTCACTCCTACTAGTGAATGTAATGTAACACACACCCATACAATGCGCACCACCCCGTGATGTTTTTCTCACTCCTACTAGTGAATGTAATGTAACACACACCCATACAATGCGCACCACCACGTGATGTTTTTCTCACTCCTACTATTGAATGTAATGTAACACACACCCATACAATGCGCACCACCCCGTGATGTTTTTCTCACTCCTACTAGTGAATGTAATGTAACACACACCCATACAATGCGCACCACCCCGTGATGTTTTTCTCACTCCTACTAGTGAATGTAATGTAACACACACCCATACAATGCGCACCACCCCGTGATGTTTTTCTCACTCCTACTAGTGAATGTAATGTAACACACACCCATACAATGCGCACCACCCCGTGATGTTTTTCTCACTCCTACTAGTGAATCTAATGTAACACACACCCATACAATGCGCACCACCCCGTGATGATTTTCTCACTCCTACTAGTGAATCTAATGTAACACACACCCATACAATGCGCACCACCCCATGATGTTTTTCTCACTCCTACTAGTGAATGTAATGTAACACACACCCATACAATGCGCACCACCCCGTGATGTTTTTCTCACTCCTACTAGTGAATCTAATGTAACACACACCCATACAAAGTGCACCACCCCGTGATGTTTTTCTCACTCCTACTAGTGAATGTAATGTAACACACACCCATACAATGCGCACCGCCCTGTGATGTTTTTCTCACTCCTACTAGTGAATGTAGTGTAACACACACCCATACAATGCGCACCACCCCGTGAAGATTTTCTCACTCCTACTAGTGAATGTAGTGTAACACACACCCATACAATGCGCACCACCCCGTGATGTTTTTCTCACTCCTACTAATGAATGTAGTGTAACACACACCCATACAATGCGCACCACCCCGTGATGTTTTTCTCACTCCTACTAGTGAATGTAATGTAACACACACCCATAAAATGCGCACCATCCCGTGATGTTTTTCTCACTTCTACTAGTGAATGTAATGTAACACACACCCATACAATGCGCACCACCCCGTGATGATTTTCTCACTCCTACTAGTGAATCTAATGTAACAAATACCCATACAATGCGCAGAACCCCGTGATGTTTTTCTCACTCCTACTAGTGAATGTAATGTAACACACACCCATACAATGCGCACCACCCCGTGATGTTTTTCTCACTCCTACTAGTGAATCTAATGTAACACACACCCATACAATGCGCACCACCCCGTGTTGTTTTTCTCACTCCTACTAGTGTATCTAATGTAACACACACCCATACAATGCGCACCACCCGGTGATGTTTTTCTCACTCCTACTAGTGAATCTAATGTAACACACACCCATACAATGCGCACCACCCCGTGATGATTTTCTCACTCCTACTAGTGAATCTAATGTAACAAACACCCATACAATGCGCACCACCCCGTGATGTTTTTCTCATTCCTACTAGTTAATGTAATGTAACACACACCCATACAATGCGCACCACCCCGTGATGTTTTTCTCACTCCTACTAGTGAATGTAATGTAACACACACCCATACAATGCGCACCACCCCGTGATGTTTTTCTCACTCCTACTAGTGAATGTAATGTAACACACACCCATACAATGCGCACCACCACGTGATGTTTTTCTCACTCCTACTAGTGAATGTAATGTAACACACACCCATACAATGCGCACCACCACGTGATGTTTTTCTCACTCCTACTAGTGAATGTAATGTAACACACACCCATACAATGCGCACCACCCCGTGATGTTTTTCTCACTCCTACTAGTGAATGTAATGTAACACACACCCATACAATGCGCACCACCCCGTGATTTTTTTCTCACTCCTACTAGTGAATGTAATGTAACACACACCCATACAATGCGCACCACCCCGTGATGTTTTTCTCACTCCTACTAGTGAATGTAATGTAACACACACCCATACAATGCGCACCACCCCGTGATGTTTTTCTCACTCCTACTAGTGAATGTAATGTAACACACACCCATACAATGCGCACCACCCCGTGATGTTTTTCTCACTCCTACTAGTGAATGTAGTGTAACACACACCCATACAATGCGCACCACCCCGTGATGATTTTCTCACTCCTACTAGTGAATGTAGTGTAACACACACCCATAAAATGCGCACCACCCTGTGATGTTTTTCTCACTGCTAGTAGTGAATGTAGTGTAACACACACCCATACAATGCGCACCACCCCGTGATGTTTTTCTCACTCCTACTAGTGAATGTAATGTAACACACACCCATACAATGCGCACCACCCCGTGATGTTTTTCTCACTCCTACTATTGAATGTAATGTAACACACACCCATACAATGCGCACCACCCCGTGATGTTTTTCTCACTCCTACTAGTGAATGTAATGTAACACACACCCATACAATGCGCACCACCCCGTGATGTTTTTCTCACTCCTACTAGTGAATGTAATGTAACACACACCCATACAATGCGCACCACCACGTGATGTTTTTCTTACTCCTACTAGTGAATGTAATGTAACACACACCCATACAATGCGCACCACCACGTGATGTTTTTCTCACTCCTACTAGTGAATGTAATGTAACACACACCCATACAATGCGCACCACCACGTGATGTTTTTCTCACTCCTACTATTGAATGTAATGTAACACACACCCATACAATGCGCACCACCCCGTGATGTTTTTCTCACTCCTACTAGTGAATGTAATGTAACACACACCCATACAATGCGCACCACCCCGTGATGTTTTTCTCACTCCTACTAGTGAATGTAATGTAACACACACCCATACAATGCGCACCACCCCGTGATGTTTTTCTCACTCCTACTAGTGAATGTAATGTAACACACACCCATACAATGCGCACCACCCCGTGATGTTTTTCTCACTCCTACTAGTGAATCTAATGTAACACACACCCATACAATGCGCACCACCCCGTGATGATGTTCTCACTCCTACTAGTGAATCTAATGTAACACACACCCATACAATGCGCACCACCCCGTGATGTTTTTCTCACTCCTACTAGTGAATGTAATGTAACACACACCCATACAATGCGCACCACCCCGTGATGTTTTTCTCACTCCTACTAGTGAATCTAATGTAACACACACCCATACAATGTGCACCACCCCGTGATGTTTTTCTCACTCCTACTAGTGAATGTAATGTAACACAAACCCATACAATGCGCACCGCCCTGTGATGTTTTTCTCACTCCTACTAGTGAATGTAGTGTAACACACACCCATACAATGCGCACCACCCCGTGATGATTTTCTCACTCCTACTAGTGAATGTAGTGTAAAACACACACATACAATGCGCACCACCCCGTGATGTTTTTCTCACTCCTACTAGTGAATGTAGTGTAACACACACCCATACAATGCGCACCACCCCGTGATGTTTTTCTCACTCCTACTAGTGAATGTAATGTAACACACACCCATAAAATGCGCACCATCCCGTGATGTTTTTCTCACTTCTACTAGTGAATGTAATGTAACACACACCCATACAATGCGCACCACCCCGTGATGATTTTCTCACTCCTACTAGTGAATCTAATGTAACAAATACCCATACAATGCGCAGCACCCCGTGATGTTTTTCTCACTCCTACTAGTGAATGTAATGTAACACACACCCATACAATGCGCACCACCCCGTGATGTTTTTCTCACTCCTACTAGTGAATCTAATGTAACACACACCCATACAATGCGCACCACCCCGTGTTGTTTTTCTCACTCCTACTAGTGTATCTAATGTAACACACACCCATACAATGCGCACCACCCGGTGATGTTTTTCTCACTCCTACTAGTGAATGTAATGTAACACACACCCATACAATGCGCACCACCCCGTGATGATTTTCTCACTCCTACTAGTGAATCTAATGTAACAAACACCCATACAATGCGCACCACCCCGTGATGTTTTTCTCACTCCTACTAGTGAATGTAATGTAACACACACCTATACAATGCGCACCACCCCGTGATGTTTTTCTCACTCCTACTAGTGAATGTAATGTAACACACACCCAAACAATGCGCACCACCCCGTGATGTTTTTCTCACTCCTACTAGTGAATGTAATGTAACACACACCCATACAATGCGCACCACCCCGTGATGTTTTTCTCACTCCTACTAGTGAATGTAATGTAACACACACCCATACAATGCGCACCACCCCGTGATGTTTTTCTCACTCCTACTAGTGAATGTAATGTAACACACACCCATACAATGCGCACCACCCCGTGATGTTTTTCTCACTCCTACTAGTGAATGTAATGTAACACACACCCATACAATGCGCACCACCCCGTGATGTTTTTCTCACTCCTACTAGTGAATGTAATGTAACACACACCTATACAATGCGCACCACCCCGTGATGTTTTTCTCACTCCTACTAGTGAATGTAATGTAACACACACCCATACAATGCGCACCACCCCGTGATGTTTTTCTCACTCCTACTAGTGAATGTAATGTAACACACACCCATACAATGCGCACCACCCCGTGATGTTTTTCTCACTCCTACTAGTGAATGTAATGTAACACACACCCAAACAATGCGCACCACCCCGTGATGTTTTTCTCACTCCTACTAGTGAATGTAATGTAACACACACCCATACAATGCGCACCACCCCGTGATGTTTTTCTCACTCCTACTAGTGAATGTAATGTAACACACACCTATACAATGCGCACCACCCCGTGATGTTTTTCTCACTCCTACTAGTGAATGTAATGTAACACACACCCAAACAATGCGCACCACCCCGTGATGTTTTTCTCACTCCTACTAGTGAATCTAATGTAACAAACACCCATACAATGCGCACCACCCCGTGATGTTTTTCTCACTCCTACTAGTTAATGTAATGTAACACACACCCATACAATGAGCACCACCCCGTGATGTTTTTCTCACTCCTACTAGTGAATGTAATGTAACACACACCCATACAATGCGCACCACCCCGTGATGTTTTTCTCACTCCTACTAGTGAATGTAATGTAACACACACCCATACAATGCGCACCACCCCGTGATGTTTTTCTCACACCTACTAGTGAATGTAATGTAACACACACCCATACAATGCGCACCACCACGTGATGTTTTTCTCACTCCTACTAGTGAATGTAATGTAACACACACCCATACAATGCGCACCACCCCGTGATGTTTTTCTCACTCCTACTAGTGAATGTAATGTAACACACACCCATACAATGCGCACCACCCCGTGATGTTTTTCTCACTCCTACTAGTGAATGTAATGTAACACACACCCATACAATGCGCACCACCCCGTGATGTTTTTCTCACTCCTACTAGTGAATGTAATGTAACACACACCCATACAATGCGCACCACCCCGTGATGTTTTTCTCACTCCTACTAGTGAATCTAATGTAACACACACCCATACAATGCGCACCACCCCGTGATGATTTTCTCACTCCTACTAGTGAATCTAATGTAACACACACCCATACAATGCGCACCACCCCATGATGTTTTTCTCACTCCTACTAGTGAATGTAATGTAACACACACCCATGCAATGCGCACCACCCCGTGATGTTTTTCTCACTCCTACTACTGAATCTAATGTAACACACACCCATACAATGTGCACCACCCCGTGATGTTTTTCTCACTCCTACTAGTGAATGTAATGTAACACACACCCATACAATGCGCACCGCCCTGTGATGTTTTTCTCACTCCTACTAGTGAATGTAGTGTAACACACACCCATACAATGCGCACCACCCCGTGATGATTTTCTCACTCCTACTAGTGAATGTAGTGTAAAACACACACATACAATGCGCACCACCCCGTGATGTTTTTCTCACTCCTACTAGTGAATGTAGTGTAACACACACCCATACAATGCGCACCACCCCGTGATGTTTTTCTCACTCCTACTAGTGAATGTAATGTAACACACACCCATAAAATGCGCACCATCCCGTGATGTTTTTCTCACTTCTACTAGTGAATGTAATGTAACACACACCCATACAATGCGCACCACCCCGTGATGATTTTCTCACTCCTACTAGTGAATCTAATGTAACAAATACCCATACAAGGCGCAGCACCCCGTGATGTTTTTCTAACTCCTACTAGTGAATGTAATGTAACACACACCCATACAATGCGCACCACCCCGTGATGTTTTTCTCACTCCTACTAGTGAATCTAATGTAACACACACCCATACAATGCGCACCACCCCGTGTTGTTTTTCTCACTCCTACTAGTGTATCTAATGTAACACACACCCATACAATGCGCACCACCCGGTGATGTTTTTCTCACTCCTACTAGTGAATGTAATGTAACACACACCCATACAATGCGCACCACCCCGTGATGATTTTCTCACTCCTACTAGTGAATCTAATGTAACAAACACCCATACAATGCGCACCACCCCGTGATGTTTTTCTCACTCCTACTAGTGAATGTAATGTAACACACACCCATACAATGCGCACCACCCCGTGATGTTTTTCTCACTCCTACTAGTGAATGTAATGTAACACACACCCAAACAATGCGCACCACCCCGTGATGTTTTTCTCACTCCTACTAGTGAATGTAATGTAACACACACCCATACAATGCGCACCACCCCGTGATGTTTTTCTCACTCCTACCAGTGAATCTAATGTAACACACACCCATACAATGCGCACCACCCCGTGATGTTTTTCTCACTCCTACTAGTGAATGTAATGTAACACACACCCTTACAATGCGCACCACCCCGTGATGTTTTTCTCACTCCTACTCGTGAATGTAATGTAACACACACCCATACAATGCGCACCACCCCGTGATGTTTTTCTCACTCCTACTAGTGAATGTAATGTAACACACACCCATACAATGCGCACCACCCCGTGATGATTTTCTCACTCCTACCAGTGAATCTAATGTAACAAACACCCATACAATGCGCACCACCCCGTGATGTTTTTCTCACTCCTACCAGTGAATCTAATGTAACACACACCCATACAATGCGCACCACCCCGTGATGTTTTTCTCACTCCTACCAGTGAATCTAATGTAACACACACCCATACAATGCGCACCACCCCGTGATGTTTTTCTCACTCCTACTAGTGAATGTAATGTAACACACACCCATACAATGCGCACCACCCCGTGATGTTTTTCTCACTCCTACTAGTGAATGTAATGTAACACACACCCATACAATGCGCACCACCCCGTGATGTTTTTCTAACTCCTACTAGTGAATGTAATGTAACACACACCCATACAATGCGCACCACCACGTGATGTTTTTCTCACTCCTACTAGTGAATGTAATGTAACACACACCCATACAATGCGCACCACCACGTGATGTTTTTCTCACTCCTACTATTGAATGTAATGTAACACACACCCATACAATGCGAACCACCCCGTGATGTTTTTCTCACTCCTACTAGTGAATGTAATGTAACACACACCCATACAATGCGTACCACCCCGTGATGTTTTTCTCACTCCTACTAGTGAATGTAATGTAACACACACCCATACAATGCGCACCACCCCGTGATGTTTTTCTCACTCCTACTAGTGAATCTAATGTAACACACACCCATACAATGCGCACCACCCCGTGATGATTTTCTCACTCCTACTAGTGAATGTAATGTAACACACACCCATACAATGCGCACCACCCCGTGATGTTTTTCTCACTCCTATTAGTGAATGTAATGTAACACACACCCATACAATGCGCACCGCCCTGTGATGTTTTTCTCACTCCTACTAGTGAATGTAGTGTAACACACACCCATACAATGCGCACCACCCCGTGATGATTTTCTCACTCCTACTAGTGAATGTAGTGTAACACACACCCATACAATGCACACCGCCCCGTGATGTTTTTCTCACTCCTACTAGTGAATGTAGTGTAACACACACCCATACAATGCGCACCACCCCATGATGTTTTTCTCACTCCTACTAGTGAATGTAATGTAACACACACCCATACAATGCGCACCATCCCGTGATGTTTTTCTCACTTCTACTATTGAATGTAATGTAACACACACCCATACAATGCGCACCACCCCGTGATGATTTTCTCACTCCTACTAGTGAATCTAATGTAACAAATACCCATACAATGCGCAGCACCCCATGATGTTTTTCTCACTCCTACTAGTGAATGTAATGTAACACACACCCATACAATGCGCACCACCCCGTGATGTTTTTCTCACTCCTACTAGTGAATCTAAAGTAACACACACCCATACAATGCGTACCACCCCGTGATGTTTTTCTCACTCCTACTAGTGAATCTAATGTAACACACACCCATACAATGCGCACCACCCCGTGATGTTTTTCTCACTCCTACTAGTGAATCTAATGTAGCACACACCCATACAATGCGCACCACCCCGTGTTGTTTTTCTCACTCCTACTAGTGTATCTAATGTAACACACACCCATACAATGCGCACCACCCGGTGAGGTTTTTCTCACTCCTACTAGTGAATGTAATGTAACACACACCCATACAATGCGCACCACCCCGTGATGATTTTCTCACTCCTACTAGTGAATCTAATGTAACAAACACCCATACAATGCGCACCACCCCGTGATGTTTTTCTCACTCCTACTAGTGAATGTAATGTAACACACACCCATACAATGCGCACCACCCCGTGATGTTTTTCTCACTCCTACTAGTGAATGTAATGTAACACACACCCATACAATGCGCACCACCACGTGATGTTTTTTTCACTCCTACTAGTGAATGTAATGTAACACACACCCAAACAATGCGCACCACCCCGTGATGTTTTTCTCACTCCTACTAGTGAATGTAATGTAACACACACCCATACAATGCGCACCACCCCGTGATGTTTTTCTCACTCCTACCAGTGAATCTAATGTAACAAACACCCATACAATGCGAACCACCCCGTGATGTTTTTCTCACTCCTACCAGTGAATCTAATGTAACACACACCCATACAATGCGCACCACCCCGTGATGTTTTTCTCACTCCTACCAGTGAATCTAATGTAACACACACCCCTACAATGCGCACCACCCCGTGATGTTTTTCTCACTCCTACTAGTGAATGTAATGTAACACACACCCATACAATGCGCACCACCCCGTGATGTTTTTCTCACTCCTACTAGTGAATCTAATGTAACACACACCCATACGATGCGCACCACCCCGTGATGTTTTTCTCACTCCTACTAGTGAATGTATTGTAACACACACCCATACAATGCGCACCACCCTGTGATGATTTTCTCACTCCTACTAGTGAATCTAATGTAACAAACACCCATACAATGCGCACCACCCCGTGATGTTTTTCTCACTCCTACTAGTGAATGTAATGTAACACACACCCATACAATGCGCACCACCCCGTGATGTTTTTCTCACACCTAATAGTGAATCTAATGTAACACACACCCATACAATGCGCACCACCCCGTGATGTTTTTCTCACTCCTACTAGTGAATGTAATGTAACACACACCCATACCATGCGCACCACCCCGTGATGTTTTTCTCACTCCTACTAGTGAATGTAATGTAACACACACCCATAAAATGCGCACCATCCCGTGATGTTTTTCTCACTTCTACTAGTGAATGTAATGTAACACACACCCATACAATGCGCACCACCCCGTGATGATTTTCTCACTCCTACTAGTGAATCTAATGTAACAAATACCCATACAATGCGCAGCACCCCGTGATGTTTTTCTCACTCCTACTAGTGAATGTAATGTAACACACACCAATACAATGCGCACCACCCCGTGATGTTTTTCTCACTCCTAATAGTGAATCTAATGTAACACACACCCATACAATGCGCACCACCCCGTGATGTTTTTCTCACTCCTACTAGTGAATGTAATGTAACACACACCCATACAATGCGCACCACCCCGTGATGTTTTTCTCACTCCTACTAGTGAATGTAATGTAACACACACCCAAACAATGCGCACCACCCCGTGATGTTTTTCTCACTCCTACTAGTGAATGTAATGTAACACACACCCATACAATGCGCACCACCCCGTGATGTTTTTCTCACTCCTACCAGTGAATCTAATGTAACACACACCCATACAATGCGCACCACCCCGTGATGTTTTTCTCACTCCTACTAGTGAATGTAATGTAACACACACCCATACAATGCGCACCACCCCGTGATGTTTTTCTCACTCCTACTAGTGAATGTAATGTAACACCCACCCATATAATGCGCACCACCCCGTGATGTTTTTCTCACTCCTACTAGTGAATGTAATGTAACACACACCCATACAATGCGCACCACCCCGTGATGTTTTTCTCACTCCTACTAGTGAATGTAATGTAACACACACCCATACAATGCGCACCACCCCGTGATGTTTTTCTCACTCCTACTAGTGAATGTAATGTAACACACACCCATACAATGCGCACCACCCCGTGATGTTTTTCTCACTCCTACTAGTGAATGTAATGTAACACACACCCATACAATGCGCACCACCCCGTGATGTTTTTCTCACTCCTACTAGTGAATGTAATGTAACACACACCCATACAATGCGCACCACCCCGTGATGTTTTTCTCACTCCTACTAGTGAATCTAATGTAACACACACCCATACAATGCGCACCACACCGTGATGATTTTCTCACTCCTACTAGTGAATCTAATGTAACACACACCCATACAATGTGCACCACCCCGTGATGTTTTTCTCACTCCTATTAGTGAATGTAATGTAACACACACCCATACATTGCGCACCACCCTGTGATGTTTTTCTCACTCCTACTAGTGAATGTAGTGTAACACACACCCATACAATGCGCACCACCCCGTGATGATTTTCTCACTCCTATTAGTGAATGTAGTGTAACACACACCCATACAATGCGCACCGCCCCGTGATGTTTTTCTCACTCCTACTAGTGAATGTAGTGTAACACACACCCATACAATGCGCACCACCCCGTGATGTTTTTCTCACTCCTACTAGTGAATGTAATGTAACACACACCCATAAAATGCGCACCATCCCGTGATGTTTTTCTCACTTCTACTAGTGAATGTAATGTAACACACACCCATACAATGCGCACCACCCCGTCATGATTTTCTCACTCCTACTAGTGAATCTAATGTAACAAATACCCATACAATGCGCAGCACCCCGTGATGTTTTTCTCACTCCTACTAGTGAATGTAATGTAACACACACCCATACAATGCGCACCACCCCGTGATGTTTTTCTCACTCCTACTAGTGAATCTAATGTAGCACACACCCATACAATGCGCACCACCCCGTGTTGTTTTTCTCACTCCTACTAGTGTATCTAATGTAACACACACCCATACAATGCGCACCACCCGGTGATGTTTTTCTCACTCCTACTAGTGAATGTAATGTAACACACACCCATACAATGCGCACCACCCCGTGATGATTTTCTCACTCCTACTAGTGAATCTAATGTAACAAACACCCATACAATGCGCACCATCCCGTGATGTTTTTCTCACTCCTACTAGTGAATGTAATGTAACACACACCCATACAATGCGCACCACCCCGTGATGTTTTTCTCACTCCTACTAGTGAATGTAATGTAACACACACCCATACAATGCGCACCACCCCGTGATGTTTTTCTCACTCCTACTAGTGAATGTAATGTAACACACACCCAAACAATGCGCACCACCCCGTGATGTTTTTCTCACTCCTACTAGTGAATGTAATGTAACACACACCCATACAATGCGCACCACCCCGTGATGCTTTTCTCACTCCTACCAGTGAATCTAATGTAACAAACACCCATACAATGCGAACCACCCCGTGATGTTTTTCTCACTCCTACCAGTGAATCTAATGTAACACACACCCATACAATGCGCACCACCCCGTGATGTTTTTCTCACTCCTACCAGTGAATCTAATGTAACACACACCCCTACAATGCGCACCACCCCGTGATGTTTTTCTCACTCCTACTAGTGAATGTAATGTAACACACACCCATACAATGCGCACCACCCCGTGATGTTTTTCTCACTCCTACTAGTGAATCTAATGTAACACACACCCATACGATGCGCACCACCCCGTGATGTTTTTCTCACTCCTACTAGTGAATGTAATGTAACACACACCCATACAATGCGCACCACCCTGTGATGATTTTCTCACTCCTACTAGTGAATCTAATGTAACAAACACCCATACAATGCGCACCACCCCGTGATGTTTTTCTCACTCCTACTAGTGAATGTAATGTAACACACACCCATACAATGCGCACCACCCCGTGATGTTTTTCTCACTCCTACCAGTGAATCTAATGTAACACACACCCCTACAATGCGCACCACCCCGTGATGTTTTTCTCACTCCTACCAGTGAATCTAATGTAACACACACCCCTACAATGCGCACCACCCCGTGATGTTTTTCTCACTCCTACTAGTGAATGTAATGTAACACACACCCATACAATGCGCACCACCCCGTGATGTTTTTCTCACTCCTACTAGTGAATCTAATGTAACACACACCCATACGATGCGCACCACCCCGTGATGTTTTTCTCACTCCTACTAGTGAATGTATTGTAACACACACCCATACAATGCGCACCACCCTGTGATGATTTTCTCACTCCTACTAGTGAATCTAATGTAACAAACACCCATACAATGCGCACCACCCCGTGATGTTTTTCTCACTCCTACTAGTGAATGTAATGTAACACACACCCATACAATGCGCACCACCCCGTGATGTTTTTCTCACACCTAATAGTGAATCTAATGTAACACACACCCATACAATGCGCACCACCCCGTGATGTTTTTCTCACTCCTACTAGTGAATGTAATGTAACACACACCCATACCATGCGCACCACCCCGTGATGTTTTTCTCATTCCTACTAGTGAATGTAATGTAACACACACCCATAAAATGCGCACCATCCCGTGATGTTTTTCTCACTTCTACTAGTGAATGTAATGTAACACACACCCATACAATGCGCACCACCCCGTGATGATTTTCTCACTCCTACTAGTGAATCTAATGTAACAAATACCCATACAATGCGCAGCACCCCGTGATGTTTTTCTCACTCCTACTAGTGAATGTAATGTAACACACACCAATACAATGCGCACCACCCCGTGATGTTTTTCTCACTCCTACTAGTGAATCTAATGTAACACACACCCATACAATGCGCACCACCCCGTGATGTTTTTCTCACTCCTACTAGTGAATGTAATGTAACACACACCCATACAATGCGCACCACCCCGTGATGTTTTTCTCACTCCTACTAGTGAATGTAATGTAACACACACCCAAACAATGCGCACCACCCCGTGATGTTTTTCTCACTCCTACTAGTGAATGTAATGTAACACACACCCATACAATGCGCACCACCCCGTGATGTTTTTCTCACTCCTACCAGTGAATCTAATGTAACACACACCCATACAATGCGCACCACCCCGTGATGTTTTTCTCACTCCTACTAGTGAATGTAATGTAACACACACCCATACAATGCGCACCACCCCGTGATGTTTTTCTCACTCCTACTAGTGAATGTAATGTAACACACACCCATACAATGCGCACCACCCCGTGATGTTTTTCTCACTCCTACTAGTGAATGTAATGTAACACACACCCATACAATGCGCACCACCCGGTGATGTTTTTCTCACTCCTACTAGTGAATGTAATGTAACACACACCCATACAATGCGCACCACCCCGTGATGATTTTCTCACTCCTACTAGTGAATCTAATGTAACAAACACCCATACAATGCGCACCATCCCGTGATGTTTTTCTCACTCCTACTAGTGAATGTAATGTAACACACACCCATACAATGCGCACCACCCCGTGATGTTTTTCTCACTCCTACTAGTGAATGTAATGTAACACACACCCATACAATGCGCACCACCCCGTGATGTTTTTCTCACTCCTACTAGTGAATGTAATGTAACACACACCCAAACAATGCGCACCACCCCGTGATGTTTTTCTCACTCCTACTAGTGAATGTAATGTAACACACACCCATACAATGCGCACCACCCCGTGATGTTTTTCTCACTCCTACCAGTGAATCTAATGTAACAAACACCCATACAATGCGAACCACCCCGTGATGTTTTTCTCACTCCTACCAGTGAATCTAATGTAACACACACCCATACAATGCGCACCACCCCGTGATGTTTTTCTCACTCCTACCAGTGAATCTAATGTAACACACACCCCTACAATGCGCACCACCCCGTGATGTTTTTCTCACTCCTACTAGTGAATGTAATGTAACACACACCCATACAATGCGAACCACCCCGTGATGTTTTTCTCACTCCTACTAGTGAATCTAATGTAACACACACCCATACGATGCGCACCACCCCGTGATGTTTTTCTCACTCCTACTAGTGAATGTAATGTAACACACACCCATACAATGCGCACCACCCTGTGATGATTTTCTCACTCCTACTAGTGAATCTAATGTAACAAACACCCATACAATGCGCACAACCCCGTGATGTTTTTCTCACTCCTACTAGTGAATGTAATGTAACACACACCCATACAATGCGCACCACCCCGTGATGTTTTTCTCACACCTACTAGTGAATCTAATGTAACACACACCCATACAATGCGCACCACCCCGTGATGTTTTTCTCACTCCTACTAGTGAATGTAATGTAACACACACCCATACAATGCGCACCACCCCGTGATGTTTTTCTCACTCCTACTAGTGAATGTAATGTAACACACACCCATACAATGCGCACCACCCCGTGATGATTTTCTCACTCCTACTAGTGAATGTAGTGTAACACACACCCATACAATGCGCACCACCCTGTGATGTTTTTCTCACTGCTATTAGTGAATGTAGTGTAACACACACCCATACAATGCGCACCACCCCGTGATGTTTTTCTCACTCCTACTAGTGAATGTAATGTAACACGCACCCATACAATGCACACCATCCCGTGATGTTTTTCTCACTTCTACTAGTGAATGTAATGTAACACACACCCATATAATGCGCACCACCCCGTGATGATTTTCTCACTCCTACTAGTGAATCTAATATAACAAATACCCATACAATGCGCAGCACCCCGTGATGTTTTTCTCACTCCTACTAGTGAATGTAATGTAACACACACCCATACAATGCGCACCACCCCGTGATGTTTTTCTCACTCCTACTAGTGAATCTAATGTAACACACACCCATACAATGCGCTCCACCCGGTGTTGTTTTTCTCACTCCTACTAGTGTATCTAATGTAACACACACCCATACAATGCGCACCACCCCGTGATGTTTTTCTCACTCCTACTAGTGAATGTAATGTAACACACACCCATACAATGCGCACCACCCCGTGATGATTTTCTCACTCCTACTAGTGAATCTAATGTAACAAACACCCATACAATGCGCACCACCCCGTGATGTTTTTCTCACTCCTACTAGTGAATGTAATGTAACACACACCCATACAATGCGCACCACCCCGTGATGTTTTTCTCACTCCTACTAGTGAATATAATGTAACACACACCCATACAATGCGCACCACCCCGTGATGTTTTTCTCACTCCTACTAGTGAATCTAATGTAACACACACCCATACAATGCGCTCCACCCGGTGTTGTTTTTCTCACTCCTACTAGTGTATCTAATGTAACACACACCCATACAATGCGCACCACCCCGTGATGTTTTTCTCACTCCTACTAGTGAATGTAATGTAACACACACCCATACAATGCGCACCACCCCGTGATGATTTTCTCACTCCTACTAGTGAATCTAATGTAACAAACACCCATACAATGCGCACCACCCCGTGATGTTTTTCTCACTCCTACTAGTGAATGTAATGTAACACACACCCATACAATGCGCACCACCCCGTGATGTTTTTCTCACTCCTACTAGTGAATATAATGTAACACACACCCATACAATGCGCACCACCCCGTGATGTTTTTCTCACTCCTACTAGTGAATGTAATGTAACACACACCCATACAATGCGCACCACCCCGTGATGTTTTTCTCACTCCTACTAGTGAATGTAATGTAACACACACCCATACAATGCGCACCACCCCGTGATGTTTTTCTCACTCCTACTAGTGAATGTAATGTAACACACACCCATACAATGCGCACCACCCCGTGATGATTTTCTCACTCCTACTAGGGAATCTAATGTAACAAATACCCATACAATGCGCAGCACCCCGTGATGTTTTTCTCACTCCTACTAGTGAATGTAATGTAACACACACCCATACAATGCGCACCGCCCTGTGATGTTTTTCTCACTCCTACTAGTGAATGTAGTGTAACACACACCCATACAATGCGCACCACCCCGTGATGATTTTCTCACTCCTACTAGTGAATGTAGTGTAAAACACACACATACAATGCGCACCACCCCGTGATGTTTTTCTCACTCCTACTAGTGAATGTAGTGTAACACACACCCATACAATGCGAACCACCCCGTGATGTTTTTCTCACTCCTACTAGTGAATGTAATGTAACACACACCCATAAAATGCGCACCATCCCGTGATGTTTTTCTCACTTCTACTAGTGAATGTAATGTAACACACACCCATACAATGCGCACCACCCCGTGATGATTTTCTCACTCCTACTAGTGAATCTAATGTAACAAATACCCATACAATGCGCAGCACCCCGTGATGTTTTTCTCACTCCTACTAGTGAATGTAATGTAACACACACCCATACAATGCGCACCACCCCGTGATGTTTTTCTCACTCCTACTAGTGAATCTAATGTAACACACACCCATACAATGCGCACCACCCCGTGTTGTTTTTCTCACTCCTACTAGTGTATCTAATGTAACACACACCCATACAATGCGCACCACCCGGTGATGTTTTTCTCACTCCTACTAGTGAATGTAATGTAACACACACCCATACAATGCGCACCACCCCGTGATGATTTTCTCACTCCTACTAGTGAATCTAATGTAACAAACACCCATACAATGCGCACCACCCCGTGATGTTTTTCTCACTCCTACTAGTGAATGTAATGTAACACACACCCATACAATGCGCACCACCCCGTGATGTTTTTCTCACTCCTACTAGTGAATGTAATGTAACACACACCCAAACAATGCGCACCACCCCGTGATGTTTTTCTCACTCCTACTAGTGAATGTAATGTAACACACACCCATACAATGCGCACCACCCCGTGATGTTTTTCTCACTCCTACCAGTGAATCTAATGTAACACACACCCATACAATGCGCACCACCCCGTGATGTTTTTCTCACTCCTACTAGTGAATGTAATGTAACACACACCCTTACAATGCGCACCACCCCGTGATGTTTTTCTCACTCCTACTAGTGAATGTAATGTAACACACACCCATACAATGCGCACCACCCCGTGATGTTTTTCTCACTCCTACTAGTGAATGTAATGTAACACACACCCATACAATGCGCACCACCCCGTGATGATTTTCTCACTCCTACCAGTGAATCTAATGTAACAAACACCCATACAATGCGCACCACCCCGTGATGTTTTTCTCACTCCTACCAGTGAATCTACTGTAACACACGCCCATACAATGCGCACCACCCCGTGATGTTTTTCTCACTCCTACCAGTGAATCTAATGTAACACAC
Source organism: Cavia porcellus (assembly GCF_034190915.1). NCBI lineage: Eukaryota > Metazoa > Chordata > Mammalia > Rodentia > Caviidae > Cavia > Cavia porcellus. The sequence goes on along the minus strand of NW_026947541.1, from coordinate 2,360,999 downwards.
ACCCATACAATGCGCACCACCCCGTGATGTTTTTCTCACTCCTACTAGTGAATGTAATGTAACACACACCCATACAATGCGCACCACCCCGTGATGTTTTTCTCACTCCTACTAGTGAATGTAATGTAACACACACCCATACAATGCGCACCACCCCGTGATGTTTTTCTAACTCCTACTAGTGAATGTAATGTAACACACACCCATACAATGCGCACCACCACGTGATGTTTTTCTCACTCCTACTAGTGAATGTAATGTAACACACACCCATACAATGCGCACCACCACGTGATGTTTTTCTCACTCCTACTATTGAATGTAATGTAACACACACCCATACAATGCGAACCACCCCGTGATGTTTTTCTCAATCCTACTAGTGAATGTAATGTAACACACACCCATACAATGCGCACCACCCCGTGATGTTTTTCTCACTCCTACTAGTGAATGTAATGTAACACACACCCATACAATGCGCACCACCCCGTGATGTTTTTCTCACTCCTACTAGTGAATCTAATGTAACACACACCCATACAATGCGCACCGCCCTGTGATGTTTTTCTCACTCCTACTAGTGAATGTAGTGTAACACACACCCATACAATGCGCACCACCCCGTGATGATTTTCTCACTCCTACTAGTGAATGTAGTGTAACACACACCCATACAATGCGCACCGCCCCGTGATGTTTTTCTCACTCCTACTAGTGAATGTAGTGTAACACACACCCATACAATGCGCACCGCCCCGTGATGTTTTTCTCACTCCTACTAGTGAATGTAATGTAACACACACCCATAAAATGCGCACCATCCCGTGATGTTTTTCTCACTTCTACTAGTGAATGTAATGTAACACACACCCATACAATGCGCACCACCCCGTGATGATTTTCTCACTCCTACTAGTGAATCTAATGTAACAAATACCCATACAATGCGCAGCACCCCATGATGTTTTTCTCACTCCTACTAGTGAATGTAATGTAACACACACCCATACAATGCGCACCACCCCGTGATGTTTTTCTCACTCCTACTAGTGAATCTAAAGTAACACACACCCATACAATGCGCACCACCCCGTGATGTTTTTCTCACTCCTACTAGTGAATCTAATGTAACACACACCCATACAATGCGCACCACCCCGTGATGTTTTTCTCACTCCTACTAGTGAATCTAATGTAGCACACACCCATACAATGCGCACCACCCCGTGTTGTTTTTCTCACTCCTACTAGTGTATCTAATGTAACACACACCCATACAATGCGCACCACCCGGTGATGTTTTTCTCACTCCTACTAGTGAATGTAATGTAACACACACCCATACAATGCGCACCACCCCGTGATGATTTTCTCACTCCTACTAGTGAATGTAATGTAACAAACACCCATACAATGCGCACCACCCCGTGATGTTTTTCTCACTCCTACTAGTGAATGTAATGTAACACACACCCATACAATGCGCACCACCCCGTGATGTTTTTCTCACTCCTACTAGTGAATGTAATGTAACACACACCCATACAATGCGCACCACCCCGTGATGTTTTTTTCACTCCTACTAGTGAATGTAATGTAACACACACCCAAACAATGCGCACCACCCCGTGATGTTTTTCTCACTCCTACTAGTGAATGTAATGTAACACACACCCATACAATGCGCACCACCCCGTGATGTTTTTCTCACTCCTACCAGTGAATCTAATGTAACAAACACCCATACAATGCGAACCACCCCGTGATGTTTTTCTCACTCCTACCAGTGAATCTAATGTAACACACACCCATACAATGCGCACCACCCCGTGATGTTTTTCTCACTCCTACCAGTGAATCTAATGTAACACACACCCCTACAATGCGCACCACCCCGTGATGTTTTTCTCACTCCTACTAGTGAATGTAATGTAACACACACCCATACAATGCGCACCACCCCGTGATGTTTTTCTCACTCCTACTAGTGAATCTAATGTAACACACACCCATACGATGCGCACCACCCCGTGATGTTTTTCTCACTCCTACTAGTGAATGTATTGTAACACACACCCATACAATGCGCACCACCCTGTGATGATTTTCTCACTCCTACTAGTGAATCTAATGTAACAAACACCCATACAATGCGCACCACCCCGTGATGTTTTTCTCACTCCTACTAGTGAATGTAATGTAACACACACCCATACAATGCGCACCACCCCGTGATGTTTTTCTCACACCTAATAGTGAATCTAATGTAACACACACCCATACAATGCGCACCACCCCGTGATGTTTTTCTCACTCCTACTAGTGAATGTAATGTAACACACACCCATACCATGCGCACCACCCCGTGATGTTTTTCTCACTCCTACTAGTGAATGTAATGTAACACACACCCATAAAATGCGCACCATCCCGTGATGTTTTTCTCACTTCTACTAGTGAATGTAATGTAACACACACCCATACAATGCGCACCACCCCGTGATGATTTTCTCACTCCTACTAGTGAATCTAATGTAACAAATACCCATACAATGCGCAGCACCCCGTGATGTTTTTCTCACTCCTACTAGTGAATGTAATGTAACACACACCAATACAATGCGCACCACCCCGTGATGTTTTTCTCACTCCTACTAGTGAATCTAATGTAACACACACCCATACAATGCGCACCACCCCGTGATGTTTTTCTCACTCCTACTAGTGAATGTAATGTAACACACACCCATACAATGCGCACCACCCCGTGATGTTTTTCTCACTCCTACTAGTGAATGTAATGTAACACACACCCAAACAATGCGCACCACCCCGTGATGTTTTTCTCACTCCTACTAGTGAATGTAATGTAACACACACCCATACAATGCGCACCACCCCGTGATGTTTTTCTCACTCCTACCAGTGAATCTAATGTTACACACACCCATACAATGCGCACCACCCCGTGATGTTTTTCTCACTCCTACTAGTGAATGTAATGTAACACACACCCTTACAATGCGCACCACCCCGTGATTTTTTTCTCACTCCTACTAGTGAATGTAATGTAACACACACCCATACAATGCGCACCACCCCGTGATGTTTTTCTCACTCCTACTAGTGAATGTAATGTAACACACACCCATACAATGCGCACCACCCCGTGATGATTTTCTCACTCCTACCAGTGAATCTAATGTAATAAACACCCATACAATGCGCAACACCCCGTGATGTTTTTCTCACTCCTACCAGTGAATCTAATGTAACACACACCCATACAATGCGCACCACCCCTTGATGTTTTTCTCACTCCTACCAGTGAATCTAATGTAACACACACCCATACAATGCGCACCACCCCGTGATGTTTTTCTCACTCCTACTAGTGAATGTAATGTAACACACACCCATACAATGCGCACCACCCCGTGATGTTTTTCTCACTCCTACTAGTGAATGTAATGTAACACACACCCATACAATGCGCACCACCCCGTGATGTTTTTCTCACTCCTACTAGTGAATGTAATGTAACACACACCCATACAATGCGCACCACCCCGTGATGTTTTTCTCACTCCTACTAGTGAATGTAATGTAACACACACCCATACAATGCGCACCACCCCGTGATGTTTTTCTCACTCCTACTAGTGAATGTAATGTAACACACACCCATACAATGCGCACCACCCCGTGATGTTTTTCTCACTCCTACTAGTGAATGTAATGTAACACACACCCATACAATGCGCACCACCCCGTGATGTTTTTCTCACTCCTACTAGTGAATGTAATGTAACACACACCCATACAATGCGCACCACCCCGTGATGTTTTTCTCACTCCTACTAGTGAATCTAATGTAACACACACCCATACAATGCGCACCACACCGTGATGATTTTCTCACTCCTACTAGTGAATCTAATGTAACACACACCCATACAATGTGCACCACCCCGTGATGTTTTTCTCACTCCTATTAGTGAATGTAATGTAACACACACCCATACAATGCGCACCACCCTGTGATGTTTTTCTCACTCCTACTAGTGAATGTAGTGTAACACACACCCATACAATGCGCACCACCCCGTGATGATTTTCTCACTCCTATTAGTGAATGTAGTGTAACACACACCCATACAATGCGCACCGCCCCGTGATGTTTTTCTCACTCCTACTAGTGAATGTAGTGTAACACACACCCATACAATGCGCACCACCCCGTGATGTTTTTCTCACTCCTACTAGTGAATGTAATGTAACACACACCCATAAAATGCGCACCATCCCGTGATGTTTTTCTCACTTCTACTAGTGAATGTAATGTAACACACACCCATACAATGCGCACCACCCCGTGATGATTTTCTCACTCCTACTAGTGAATCTAATGTAACAAATACCCATACAATGCGCAGCACCCCGTGATGTTTTTCTCACTCCTACTAGTGTATCTAATGTAACACACACCCATACAATGCGCACCACCCGGTGATGTTTTTCTCACTCCTACTAGTGAATGTAATGTAACACACACCCATACAATGCGCACCACCCTGTGATGATTTTCTCACTCCTACTAGTGAATCTAATGTAACAAACACCCATACAATGCGCACCATCCCGTGATGTTTTTCTCACTCCTACTAGTGAATGTAATGTAACACACACCCATACAATGCGCACCACCCCGTGATGTTTTTCTCACTCCTACTAGTGCATGTAATGTAACACACACCCATACAATGCGCACCACCCCGTGATGTTTTTCTCACTCCTACTAGTGAATGTAATGTAACACACACCCAAACAATGCGCACCACCCCGTGATGTTTTTCTCACTCCTACTAGTGAATGTAATGTAACACACACCCATACAATGCGCACCACCCCGTGATGTTTTTCTCACTCCTACCAGTGAATCTAATGTAACAAACACCCATACAATGCGAACCACCCCGTGATGTTTTTCTCACTCCTACCAGTGAATCTAATGTAACACACACCCATACAATGCGCACCACCCCGTGATGTTTTTCTCACTCCTACCAGTGAATCTAATGTAACACACACCCCTACAATGCGCACCACCCCGTGATGTTTTTCTCACTCCTACTAGTGAATGTAATGTAACACACACCCATACAATGCGCACCACCCCGTGATGTTTTTCTCACTCCTACTAGTGAATCTAATGTAACACACACCCATACGATGCGCACCACCCCGTGATGTTTTTCTCACTCCTACTAGTGAATGTAATGTAACACACACCCATACAATGCGCTCCACCCGGTGTTGTTTTTCTCACTCCTACTAGTGTATCTAATGTAACACACACCCATACAATGCGCACCACCCCGTGATGTTTTTCTCACTCCTACTAGTGAATGTAATGTAACACACACCCATACAATGCGCACCACCCCGTGATGATTTTCTCACTCCTACTAGTGAATCTAATGTAACAAACACCCATACAATGCGCACCACCCCGTGATGTTTTTCTCACTCCTACTAGTGAATGTAATGTAACACACACCCATACAATGCGCACCACCCCGTGATGTTTTTCTCACTCCTACTAGTGAATATAATGTAACACACACCCATACAATGCGCACCACCCCGTGATGTTTTTCTCACTCCTACTAGTGAATGTAATGTAACACACACCCATACAATGCGCACCACCCCGTGATGTTTTTCTCACTCCTACTAGTGAATGTAATGTAACACACACCCATACAATGCGCACCACCCCGTGATGTTTTTCTCACTCCTACTAGTGAATGTAATGTAACACACACCCATACAATGCGCACCACCCCGTGATGATTTTCTCACTCCTACTAGTGAATCTAATGTAACAAATACCCATACAATGCGCAGCACCCCGTGATGTTTTTCTCACTCCTACTAGTGAATGTAATGTAACACACACCCATACAATGCGCACCACCCCGTGATGTTTTTCTCACTCCTACTAGTGAATCTAATGTAACACACACCCATACAATGCGCACCACCCCGTGTTGTTTTTCTCACTCCTACTAGTGTATCTAATGTAACACACACACATACAATGCGCACCACCCCGTGATGTTTTTCTCACTCCTACTAGTGAATGTAATGTAACATACACCCATACAATGCGCACCACCCCGTGATGTTTTTCTCACTCCTACTAGTGAATGTAATGTAACACACACCCATACAATGCGCACCACCACGTGATGTTTTTCTCACTCCTATTAGTGAATGTAATGTAACACACACCCATACAATGCGCACCACCACGTGATGTTTTTCTCACTCCTATTAGTGAATCTAATGTAACACACACCCATACAATGCGCACCACCCCGTGATGTTTTTCTCACTCCTACTAGTGAATGTAATGTAACACACACCCATACAATGCGCACCACCCTGTGATGTTTTTCTCACTCCTACTAGTGAATGTAATGTAACACACACCCATACAATGCGCACCACCCCGTGATGTTTTTCTCACTCCTACTAGTGAATCTAATGTAACACACACCCATACAATGCGCACCACCCCGTGATGATTTTCTCACTCCTACTAGTGAATCTAATGTAACACACACCCATACAATGTGCACCACCCCGTGATGTTTTTCTCACTCCTATTAGTGAATGTAATGTAACACACACCCATACAATGCGCACCGCCCTGTGATGTTTTTCTCACTCCTACTAGTGAATGTAGTGTAACACACACCCATACAATGCGCACCACCCCGTGATGATTTTCTCACTCCTACTAGTGAATGTAGTGTAACACACACCCATACAATGCGCACCGCCCCGTGATGTTTTTCTCACTCCTACTAGTGAATGTAGTGTAACACACACCCATACAATGCGCACCACCCCGTGATGTTTTTCTCACTCCTACTAGTGAATGTAATGTAACACACACCCATAAAATGCGCACCATCCCGTGATGTTTTTCTCACTTCTACTAGTGAATGTAATGTAACACACACCCATACAATGCGCACCACCCCGTGATGATTTTCTCACTCCTACTAGTGAATCTAATGTAACAAATACCCATACAATGCGCAGCACCCCGTGATGTTTTTCTCACTCCTACTAGTGAATATAATGTAACACACACCCATACAATGCGCACCACCCCGTGATGTTTTTCTCACTCCTACTAGTGAATCTAATGTAGCACACACCCATACAATGCGCACCACCCCGTGTTGTTTTTCTCACTCCTACTAGTGTATCTAATGTAACACACACCCATACAATGCGCACCACCCGGTGATGTTTTTCTCACTCCTACTAGTGAATGTAATGTAACACACACCCATACAATGCGCACCACCCCGTGATGATTTTCTCACTCCTACTAGTGAATCTAATGTAACAAACACCCATACAATGCGCACCACCCCGTGATGTTTTTCTCACTCCTACTAGTGAATGTAATGTAACACACACCCATACAATGCGCACCACCCCGTGATGTTTTTCTCACTCCTACTAGTGAATGTAATGTAACACACACCCAAACAATGCGCACCACCCCGTGATGTTTTTCTCACTCCTACTAGTGAATGTAATGTAACACACACCAATACAATGCGCACCACCCCGTGATGTTTTTCTCACTCCTACCAGTGAATCTAATGTAACAAACACCCATACAATGCGAACCACCCCGTGATGTTTTTCTCACTCCTACCAGTGAATCTAATGTAACACACACCCATACAATGCGCACCACCCCGTGATGTTTTTCGCACTCCTACCAGTGAATCTAATGTAACACACACCCCTACAATGCGCACCACCCCGTGATGTTTTTCTCACTCCTACTAGTGAATGTAATGTAACACACACCCATACAATGCGCACCACCCCGTGATGTTTTTCTCACTCCTACTAGTGAATCTAATGTAACACACACCCATACGATGCGCACCACCCCTTGATGTTTTTCTCACTCCTACTAGTGAATGTAATGTAACACACACCCATACAATGCGCACCACCCTGTGATGATTTTCTCACTCCTACTAGTGAATCTAATGTAACAAACACCCATACAATGCGCACCACCCTGTGATGTTTTTCTCACTCCTACTAGTGAATGTAATGTAACACACACCCATACAATGCGCACCACCCCGTGATGTTTTTCTCACACCTACTAGTGAATCTAATGTAACACACACCCATACAATGCGCACCACCCCGTGATGTTTTTCTCACTCCTACTAGTGAATGTAATGTAACACACACCCATACAATGCGCACCACCCCGTGATGTTTTTCTCACTCCTACTAGTGAATGTAATGTAACACACACCCATACAATGCGCACCACCCCGTGATGATTTTCTCACTCCTACTAGTGAATGTAGTGTAACACACACCCATACAATGCGCACCACCCTGTGATGTTTTTCTCACTGCTAGTAGTGAATGTAGTGTAACACACACCCATACAATGCGCACCACCCCGTGATGTTTTTCTCACTCCTACTAGTGAATGTAGTGTAACACGCACCCATACAATGCACACCATCCCGTGATGTTTTTCTCACTTCTACTAGTGAATGTAATGTAACACACACCCATATAATGCGCACCACCCCGTGATGATTTTCTCACTCCTACTAGTGAATCTAATATAACAAATACCCATACAATGCGCAGCACCCCGTGATGTTTTTCTCACTCCTACTAGTGAATGTAATGTAACACACACCCATACAATGCGCACCACCCCGTGATGTTTTTCTCACTCCTACTAGTGAATCTAATGTAACACACACCCATACAATGCGCTCCACCCGGTGTTGTTTTTCTCACTCCTACTAGTGTATCTAATGTAACACACACCCATACAATGCGCACCACCCCGTGATGTTTTTCTCACTCCTACTAGTGAATGTAATGTAACACACACCCATACAATGCGCACCACCCCGTGATGATTTTCTCACTCCTACTAGTGAATCTAATGTAACAAACACCCATACAATGCGCACCACCCCGTGATGTTTTTCTCACTCCTACTAGTGAATGTAATGTAACACACACCCATACAATGCGCACCACCCCGTGATGTTTTTCTCACTCCTACTAGTGAATATAATATAACACACACCCATACAATGCGCACCACCCCGTGATGTTTTTCTCACTCCTACTAGTGAATGTAATGTAACACACACCCATACAATGCGCACCACCCCGTGATGTTTTTCTCACTCCTACTAGTGAATGTAATGTAACACACACCCAAACAATGCGCACCACCCCGTGATGTTTTTCTCACTCCTACTAGTGAATGTAATGTAACACACACCCATACAATGCGCACCACCCCGTGATGATTTTCTCACTCCTACTAGTGAATCTAATGTAACAAATACCCATACAATGCGCAGCACCCCGTGATGTTTTTCTCACTCCTACTAGTGAATGTAATGTAACACACACCCATACAATGCGCACCACCCCGTGATGTTTTTCTCACTCCTACTAGTGAATCTAATATAACACACACCCATACAATGCGCACCACCCCGTGTTGTTTTTCTCACTCCTACTAGTGTATCTAATGTAACACACACACATACAATGCGCACCACCCCGTGATGTTTTTCTCACTCCTACTAGTGAATGTAATGTAACATACACCCATACAATGCGCACCACCCCGTGATGTTTTTCTCACTCCTACTAGTGAATGTAATGTAACACACACCCATACAATGCGCACCACCACGTGATGTTTTTCTCACTCCTACTAGTGAATGTAATGTAACACACACCCATACAATGCGCACCACCACGTGATGTTTTTCTCACTCCTACTATTGAATGTAATGTAACACACACCCATACAATGCGAACCACCCTGTGATGTTTTTCTCACTCCTACTAGTGAATGTAATGTAACACACACCCATACAATGCGCACCACCCTGTGATGTTTTTCTCACTCCTACTAGTGAATGTAATGTAACACACACCCATACAATGCGCACCACCCCGTGATGTTTTTCTCACTCCTACTAGTGAATCTAATGTAACACACACCCATACAATGCGCACCACCCCGTGATGATTTTCTCACTCCTACTAGTGAATCTAATGTAACACACACCCATACAATGTGCACCACCCCGTGATGTTTTTCTCACTCCTATTAGTGAATGTAATGTAACACACACCCATACAATGCGCACCACCCTGTGATGTTTTTCTCACTGCTACTAGTGAATGTAGTGTAACACACACCCATACAATGCGCACCACCCCGTGATGATTTTCTCACTCCTACTAGTGAATGTAGTGTAACACACACCCATACAATGCGCACCGCCCCGTGATGTTTTTCTCACTCCTACTAGTGAATGTAGTGTAACACACACCCATACAATGCGCACCACCCCGTGATGTTTTTCTCACTCCTACTAGTGAATGTAATGTAACACACACCCATAAAATGCGCACCATCCCGTGATGTTTTTCTCACTTCTACTAGTGAATGTAATGTAACACACACCCATACAATGCGCACCACCCCGTGATGATTTTCTCACTCCTACTAGTGAATCTAATGTAACAAATACCCATACAATGCGCAGCACCCCGTGATGTTTTTCTCACTCCTACTAGTGAATATAATGTAACACACACCCATACAATGCGCACCACCCCGTGATGTTTTTCTCACTCCTACTAGTGAATCTAATGTAGCACACACCCATACAATGCGCACCACCCCGTGTTGTTTTTCTCACTCCTACTAGTGTATCTAATGTAACACACACCCATACAATGCGCACCACCCGGTGATGTTTTTCTCACTCCTACTAGTGAATGTAATGTAACACACACCCATACAATGCGCACCACCCCGTGATGATTTTCTCACTCCTACTAGTGAATCTAATGTAACAAACACCCATACAATGCGCACCACCCCGTGATGTTTTTCTCACTCCTACTAGTGAATGTAATGTAACACACACCCATACAATGCGCACCACCCCGTGATGTTTTTCTCACTCCTACTAGTGAATGTAATGTAACACACACCCAAACAATGCGCACCACCCCGTGATGTTTTTCTCACTCCTACTAGTGAATGTAATGTAACACACACCCATACAATGCGCACCACCCCGTGATGTTTTTCTCACTCCTACCAGTGAATCTAATGTAACAAACACCCATACAATGCGAACCACCCCGTGATGTTTTTCTCACTCCTACCAGTGAATCTAATGTAACACACACCCATACAATGCGCACCACCCCGTGATGTTTTTCGCACTCCTACCAGTGAATCTAATGTAACACACACCCCTACAATGCGCACCACCCCGTGATGTTTTTCTCACTCCTACTAGTGAATGTAATGTAACACACACCCATACAATGCGCACCACCCCGTGATGTTTTTCTCACTTCTACTAGTGAATCTAATGTAACACACACCCATACGATGCGCACCACCCCGTGATGTTTTTCTCACTCCTACTAGTGAATGTAATGTAACACACACCCATACAATGCGCACCACCCTGTGATGATTTTCTCACTCCTACTAGTGAATCTAATGTAACAAACACCCATACAATGCGCACCACCCCGTGATGTTTTTCTCACTCCTACTAGTGAATGTAATGTAACACACACCCATACAATGCGCACCACCCCGTGATGTTTTTCTCACACCTACTAGTGAATCTAATGTAACACACACCCATACAATGCGCACCACCCCGTGATGTTTTTCTCACTCCTACTAGTGAATGTAATGTAACACACACCCATACAATGCGCACCACCCCGTGATGTTTTTCTCACTCCTACTAGTGAATGTAATGTAACACACACCCATACAATGCGCACCACCCCGTGATGATTTTCTCACTCCTACTAGTGAATGTAGTGTAACACACACCCATACAATGCGCACCACCCTGTGATGTTTTTCTCACTGCTAGTAGTGAATGTAGTGTAACACACACCCATACAATGCGCACCACCCCGTGATGTTTTTCTCACTCCTACTAGTGAATGTAGTGTAACACGCACCCATACAATGCACACCATCCCGTGATGTTTTTCTCACTTCTACTAGTGAATGTAATGTAACACACACCCATATAATGCGCACCACCCCGTGATGATTTTCTCACTCCTACTAGTGAATCTAATATAACAAATACCCATACAATGCGCAGCACCCCGTGATGTTTTTCTCACTCCTACTAGTGAATGTAATGTAACACACACCCATACAATGCGCACCACCCCGTGATGTTTTTCTCACTCCTACTAGTGAATCTAATGTAACACACACCCATACAATGCGCTCCACCCGGTGTTGTTTTTCTCACTCCTACTAGTGTATCTAATGTAACACACACCCATACAATGCGCACCACCCCGTGATGTTTTTCTCACTCCTACTAGTGAATGTAATGTAACACACACCCATACAATGCGCACCACCCCGTGATGATTTTCTCACTCCTACTAGTGAATCTAATGTAACAAACACCCATACAATGCGCACCACCCCGTGATGTTTTTCTCACTCCTACTAGTGAATGTAATGTAACACACACCCATACAATGCGCACCACCCCGTGATGTTTTTCTCACTCCTACTAGTGAATATAATATAACACACACCCATACAATGCGCACCACCCCGTGATGTTTTTCTCACTCCTACTAGTGAATCTAATGTAACACACACCCCTACAATGCGCACCACCCCGTGATGTTTTTCTCACTCCTACCAGTGAATCTAATGTAACACACACCCCTACAATGCGCACCACCCCGTGATGTTTTTCTCACTCCTACTAGTGAATGTAATGTAACACACACCCATACAATGCGCACCACCCCGTGATGTTTTTCTCACTCCTACTAGTGAATGTAATGTAACACACACCCATACAATGCGCACCACCCCGTGATGATTTTCTCACTCCTACTAGTGAATCTAATGTAACAAAAACCCATACAATGCGCAGCACCCCGTGATGTTTTTCTCACTCCTACTAGTGAATGTAATGTAACACACACCCATACAATGCGCACCACCCCGTGATGTTTTTCTCACTCCTACTAGTGTATCTAATATAACACACACCCATACAATGCGCACCACCCCGTGTTGTTTTTCTCACTCCTACTAGTGTATCTAATGTAACACACACACATACAATGCGCACCACCCCGTGATGTTTTTCTCACTCCTACTAGTGAATGTAATGTAACATACACCCATACAATGCGCACCACCCCGTGATGTTTTTCTCACTCCTACTAGTGAATGTAATGTAACACACACCCATACAATGCGCACCACCACGTGATGTTTTTCTCACTCCTACTAGTGAATGTAATGTAACACACACCCATACAATGCGCACCACCACGTGATGTTTTTCTCACTCCTACTATTGAATGTAATGTAACACACACCCATACAATGCGAACCACCCTGTGATGTTTTTCTCACTCCTACTAGTGAATGTAATGTAACACACACCCATACAATGCGCACCACCCTGTGATGTTTTTCTCACTCCTACTAGTGAATGTAATGTAACACACACCCATACAATGCGCACCACCCCGTGATGTTTTTCTCACTCCTACTAGTGAATCTAATGTAACACACACCCATACAATGCGCACCACCCCGTGATGATTTTCTCACTCCTACTAGTGAATCTAATGTAACACACACCCATACAATGTGCACCACCCCGTGATGTTTTTCTCACTCCTATTAGTGAATGTAATGTAACACACACCCATACAATGCGCACCGCCCTGTGATGTTTTTCTCACTGCTACTAGTGAATGTAGTGTAACACACACCCATACAATGCGCACCACCCCGTGATGATTTTCTCACTCCTACTAGTGAATGTAGTGTAACACACACCCATACAATGCGCACCGCCCCGTGATGTTTTTCTCACTCCTACTAGTGAATGTAGTGTAACACACACCCATACAATGCGCACCACCCCGTGATGTTTTTCTCACTCCTACTAGTGAATGTAATGTAACACACACCCATAAAATGCGCACCATCCCGTGATGTTTTTCTCACTTCTACTAGTGAATGTAATGTAACACACACCCATACAATGCGCACCACCCCGTGATGATTTTCTCACTCCTACTAGTGAATCTAATGTAACAAATACCCATACAATGCGCAGCACCCCGTGATGTTTTTCTCACTCCTACTAGTGAATGTAATGTAACACACACCCATACAATGCGCACCACCCCGTGATGTTTTTCTCACTCCTACTAGTGAATCTAATGTAGCACACACCCATACAATGCGCACCACCCCGTGTTGTTTTTCTCACTCCTACTAGTGAATGTAATGTAACACACACCCATACAATGCGCACCACCCCGTGATGTTTTTCTCACTCCTACTAGTGAATGTAATGTAACACACACCCATACAATGCGCACCACCCCGTGATGATTTTCTCACTCCTACTAGTGAATCTAATGTAACAAACACCCATACAATGCGCACAACCCCGTGATGTTTTTCTCACTCCTACCAGTGAATCTAATGTAACACACACCCCTACAATGCGCACCACCCCGTGATGTTTTTCTCACTCCTACTAGTGAATGTAATGTAACACACACCCATACAATGCGCACCACCCCGTGATGTTTTTCTCACACCTACTAGTGAATCTAATGTAACACACACCCATACAATGCGCACCACCCCGTGATGTTTTTCTCACTCCTACTAGTGAATGTAATGTAACACTCACCCATACAATGCGCACCACCCCGTGATGTTTTTCTCACTCCTACTAGTGAATGTAATGTAACACACACCCATACAATGCGCACCACCCCGTGATGATTTTCTCACTCCTACTAGTGAATGTAGTGTAACACACACCCATACAATGCGCACCACCCTGTGATGTTTTTCTCACTGCTAGTAGTGAATGTAGTGTAACACACACCCATACAATGCGCACCACCCCGTGATGTTTTTCTCACTCCTACTAGTGAATGTAATGTAACACGCACCCATACAATGCACACCATCCCGTGCTGTTTTTCTCACTTCTACTAGTGAATGTAATGTAACACACACCCATATAATGCGCACCACCCCGTGATGATTTTCTCACTCCTACTAGTGAATCTAATATAACAAATACCCATACAATGCGCAGCACCCCGTGATGTTTTTCTCACTCCTACTAGTGAATGTAATGTAACACACACCCATACAATGCGCACCACCCCGTGATGTTTTTCTCACTCCTACTAGTGAATCTAATGTAACACACACCCATACAATGCGCTCCACCCGGTGTTGTTTTTCTCACTCCTACTAGTGTATCTAATGTAACACACACCCATACAATGCGCACCACCCCGTGATGTTTTTCTCACTCCTACTAGTGAATGTAATGTAACACACACCCATACAATGCGCACCACCCCGTGATGATTTTCTCACTCCTACTAGTGAATCTAATGTAACAAACACCCATACAATGCGCACCACCCCGTGATGTTTTTCTCACTCCTACTAGTGAATGTAATGTAACACACACCCATACAATGCGCACCACCCCGTGATGTTTTTCTCACTCCTACTAGTGAATATAATGTAACACACACCCATACAATGCGCACCACCCCGTGATGTTTTTCTCACTCCTACTAGTGAATGTAATGTAACACACACCCATACAATGCGCACCACCCCGTGATGTTTTTCTCACTCCTACTAGTGAATGTAATGTAACACACACCCATACAATGCGCACCACCCCGTGATGTTTTTCTCACTCCTACTAGTGAATGTAATGTAACACACACCCATACAATGCGCACCACCCCGTGATGATTTTCTCACTCCTACTAGTGAATCTAATGTAACAAATACCCATAAAATGCGCAGCACCCCGTGATGTTTTTCTCACTCCTACTAGTGAATGTAATGTAACACACACCCATACAATGCGCACCACCCCGTGATGTTTTTCTCACTCCTACTAGTGAATCTAATGTAGCACACACCCATACAATGCGCACCACCCCGTGTTGTTTTTCTCACTCCTACTAGTGTATCTAATGTAACACACACCCATACAATGCGCACCACCCGGTGATGTTTTTCTCACTCCTACTAGTGAATGTAATGTAACACACACCCATACAATGCGCACCACCCCGTGATGATTTTCTCACTCCTACTAGTGAATCTAATGTAACAAACACCCATACAATGCGCACCACCCCGTGATGTTTTTCTCACTCCTACTAGTGAATGTAATGTAACACACACCCATACAATGCGCACCACCCCGTGATGTTTTTCTCACTCCTACTAGTGAATGTAATGTAACACACACCCATAGAATGCGCACCACCCCGTGATGTTTTTCTCACTCCTACTAGTGAATGTAATGTAACACACACCCAAACAATGCGCACCACCCCGTGATGTTTTTCTCACTCCTACTAGTGAATGTAATGTAACACACACCCATACAATGCGCACCACCCCGTGATGTTTTTCTCACTCCTACCAGTGAATCTAATGTAACAAACACCCATACAATGCGAACCACCCCGTGATGTTTTTCTCACTCCTACCAGTGAATCTAATGTAACACACACCCATACAATGCGCACCACCCCGTGATGTTTTTCTCACTCCTACCAGTGAATCTAATGTAACACACACCCCTACAATGCGCACCACCCCGTGATGTTTTTCTCACTCCTACTAGTGAATGTAATGTAACACACACCCATACAATGCGCACCACCCCGTGATGTTTTTCTCACTCCTACTAGTGAATCTAATGTAACACACACCCATACGATGCGCACCACCCCGTGATGTTTTTCTCACTCCTACTAGTGAATGTAATGTAACACACACCCATACAATGCGCACCACCCTGTGATGATTTTCTCACTCCTACTAGTGAATCTAATGTAACAAACACCCATACAATGCGCACCACCCCGTGATGTTTTTCTCACTCCTACTAGTGAATGTAATGTAACACACACCCATACAATGCGCACCACCCCGTGATGTTTTTCTCACACCTACTAGTGAATCTAATGTAACACACACCCATACAATGCGCACCACCCCGTGATGTTTTTCTCACTCCTACTAGTGAATGTAATGTAACACACACCCATACAATGCGCACCACTCCGTGATGTTTTTCTCACTCCTACTAGTGAATGTAATGTAACACACACCCATACAATGCGCACCACCTCGTGATGATTTTCTCACTCCTACTAGTGAATGTAGTGTAACACACACCCATACAATGCGCACCACCCTGTGATGTATTTCTCACTGCTAGTAGTGAATGTAGTGTAACACACACCCATACAATGCGCACCACCCCGTGATGTTTTTCTCACTCCTACTAGTGAATGTAATGTAACACGCACCCATACAATGCAAACCATCCCGTGATGTTTTTCTCACTTCTACTAGTGAATGTAATGTAACACACACCCATATAATGCGCACCACCCCGTGATGATTTTCTCACTCCTACTAGTGAATCTAATATAACAAATACCCATACAATGCGCAGCACCCCGTGATGTTTTTCTCACTCCTACTAGTGAATGTAATGTAACACACACCCATACAATGCGCACCACCCCGTGATGTTTTTCTCACTCCTACTAGTGAATCTAATGTAACACACACCCATACAATGCGCTCCACCCGGTGTTGTTTTTCTCACTCCTACTAGTGTATCTAATGTAACACACACCCATACAATGCGCACCACCCCGTGATGTTTTTCTCACTCCTACTAGTGAATGTAATGTAACACACACCCATACAATGCGCACCACCCCGTGATGATTTTCTCACTCCTACTAGTGAATCTAATGTAACAAACACCCATACAATACGCACCACCCCGTGATGTTTTTCTCACTCCTACTAGTGAATGTAATGTAACACACACCCATACAATGCGCACCACCCCGTGATGTTTTTCTCACTCCTACTAGTGAATATAATGTAACACACACCCATACAATGCGCACCACCCCGTGATGTTTTTCTCACTCCTACTAGTGAATGTAATGTAACACACACCCATACAATGCGCACCACCCCGTGATGTGTTTCTCACTCCTACTAGTGAATGTAACGTAACACACACCCATACAATGCGCACCACCCCGTGATGTTTTTCTCACTCCTACTAGTGAATGTAATGTAACACACACCCATACAATGCGCACCACCCCGTGATGATTTTCTCACTCCTACTAGTGAATCTAATGTAACAAATACCCATACAATGCGCAGCACCCCGTGATGTTTTTCTCACTCCTACTAGTGAATGTAATGTAACACACACCCATACAATGCGCACCACCCCGTGATGTTTTTCTCACTCCTACTAGTGAATCTAATGTAACACACACCCATACAATGCGCACCACCCCGTGTTGTTTTTCTCACTCCTACTAGTGTATCTAATGTAACACACACACATACAATGCGCACCACCCCGTGATGTTTTTCTCACTCCTACTAGTGAATGTAATGTAACACACACCCATACAATGCGCACCACCCCGTGATGATTTTCTCACTCCTACTAGTGAATCTAATGTAACAAACACCCATACAATGCGCACCACCCCATGATGTTTTTCTCACTCCTACTAGTGAATGTAATGTAACACACACCCATACAATGCGCACCACCCCGTGATGTTTTTCTCACTCCTACTAGTGAATGTAATGTAACACACACCCATACAATGCGCACCACCCCGTGATGTTTTTCTCACTCCTACTAGTGAATGTAATGTAACACACACCCAAACAATGCGCACCACCCCGTGATGTTTTTCTCTCTCCTACTAGTGAATGTAATGTAACACACACCCATACAATGCGCACCACCCCGTGATGTTTTTCTCACTCCTACCAGTGAATTTAATGTAACACACACCCATACAATGCGCACCACCCCGTGATGTTTTTCTCACTCCTACTAGTGAATGTAATGTAACACACACCCTTACAATGCGCACCACCCCGTGATGTTTTTCTCACTCCTACTAGTGAATGTAATGTAACACACACCCATACAATGCGCACCACCCCGTGATGTTTTTCTCACTCCTACTAGTGAATGTAATGTAACACACACCCATACAATGCGCACCACCCCGTGATGATTTTCTCACTCCTACCAGTGAATCTAATGTAACAAACACCCATACAATGCGCACCACCCCGTGATGTTTTTCTCACTCCTACCAGTGAATCTAATGTAACACAAACCCATACAATGCGCACCACCCCGTGATGTTTTTCTCACTCCTACCAGTGAATCTAATGTAACACACACCCATACAATGCGCACCACCCCTTGATGTTTTTCTCACTCCTACTAGAGAATGTAATGTAACACACACCCATACAATGCGCACCACCCCGTGATGTTTTTCTCACTCCTACTAGTGAATGTAATGTAACACACACCCATACGATGCGCACCACCCCGTGATGTTTTTCTCACTCCTACTAGTGAATGTAATGTAACACACACCCATACAATGCGCACCACCCCGTGATGATTTTCTCACTCCTACTAGTGAATCTAATGTAACAAACACCCATACAATGCGCACCACCCCGTGATGTTTTTCTCACTACTACTAGTGAATGTAATGTAACACACACCCATACAATGCGCACCACCCCGTGATGTTTTTCTCACACCTACTAGTGAATCTAATGTAACACACACCCATACAATGCGCACCACCCCGTGATGTTTTTCTCACTCCTACTAGTGAATGTAATGTAACACACACCCATACAATGCGCACCACCCCGTGATGTTTTTCTCACTCCTACTAGTGAATGTAATGTAACACACACCCATACAATGCGCACCACCCCGTGATGATTTTCTCACTCCTACTAATGAATGTAGTGTAACACACACCCATACAATGCGCACCACCCTGTGATATTTTTCTCACTGCTAGTAGTGAATGTAGTGTAACACACACCCATACAATGCGCACCACCCCGTGATGTTTTTCTCACTCCTACTAGTGAATGTAATGTAACACGCACCCATACAATGCACACCATCCCGTGATGTTTTTCTCACTTCTCCTAGTGAATGTAATGTAACACACACCCATATAATGCGCACCACCCCGTGATGATTTTCTCACTCCTACTAGTGAATCTAATATAACAAATACCCATACAATGCGCAGCACCCCGTGATATTTTTCTCACTCCTACTAGTGAATGTAATGTAACACACACCCATACAATGCGCACCACCCCGTTATGTTTTTCTCACTCCTACTAGTGAATCTAATGTAACACACACCCATACAATGCGCACCACCCCGTGATGTTTTTCTCAATCCTACTAGTGAATGTAATGTAACACACACCCATACAATGCGCACCACCCCGTGATGTTTTTCTCACTCCTACTAGTGAATGTAATGTAACACACACCCATATAATGCGCACCACCCCGTGATGATTTTCTCACTCCTACTAGTGAATCTAATGTAACAAACACCCATACAATGCGCAGCACCCCGTGATGTTTTTCTCACTCCTACTAGTGAATGTAATGTAACACACACCCATACAATGCGCACCACCCCGTGATGTTTTTCTCACTCCTACTAGTGAATCTAATGTAACACACACCCATACAATGCGCACCACCCCGTGATGTTTTTCTCACTCCTACTAGTGAATCTAATGTAACACACACCCATACAATGCGCACCACCCCGTGATGTTTTTCTCACTCCTACTAGTGAATGTAATGTAACACACACCCATACAATGCGCACCACCCCGTGATGTTTTTCTCACTCCTACTAGTGAATGTAATGTAACACACACCCATACAATGCCCACCACCCCGTGATGTTTTTCTCACTCCTACTAGTGAATCTAATGTAACACACACCCATACAATGCGCACCACCCCGTGATGTTTTTCTCACTCCTACTAGTGAATGTAATGTAACACACACCCCGTGATGTTTTTCTCACTCCTACTAGTGAATGTAATGTAACACACACCCATACAATGCGCACCACCCCGTGATGTTTTTCTCACTCCTACTAGTGAATGTAATGTAACACACACCAATACAATGCGCACCACCACGTGATGTTTTTCTCACTCCTACTAGTGAATGTAATGTAACACACACCCATACAATGCGCACCACCACGTGATGTTTTTCTCACTCCTACTATTGAATGTAATGTAACACACACCCATACAATGCGCACCACCCCGTGATGTTTTTCTCACTCCTACTAGTGAATGTAATGTAACACACACCCATACAATGCGCACCACCCCGTGATGTTTTTCTCACTCCTACTAGTGAATGTAATGTAACACACACCCATAGAATGCGCACCACCCCGTGATGTTTTTCTCACTCCTACTAGTGAATGTAATGTAACACACACCCATACAATGCGCACCACCCCGTGATGTTTTTCTCACTCCTACTAGTGAATCTAATGTAACACACACCCATACAATGCGCACCACCCCATGATGATTTTCTCACTCCTACTAGTGAATGTAATGTAACACACACCCATACAATGCGCACCACCCCGTGATGTTTTTCTCACTCCTACTAGTGAATGTAATGTAACACACACCCATACAATGCGCACCACCCCATGATGTTTTTCTCACTCCTACTAGTGAATCTAATGTAACACACACCCATACAATGTGCACCACCCCGTGATGTTTTTCTCACTCCTACTAGTGAATGTAATGTAACACACACCCATACAATGCGCACCGCCCCGTGATGTTTTTCTCACTCCTACTAGTGAATGTAGTGTAACACACACCCATACAATGCGCACCACCCCGTGATGATTTTCTCACTCCTACTAGTGAATGTAGTGTAACACACACCCATACAATGCGCACCACCCCGTGATGTTTTTCTCACTCCTACTAGTGAATGTAGTGTAACACACACCCATACAATGCGCACCACCCCGTGATGTTTTTCTCACTCCTACTAGTGAATGTAATGTAACACACACCCATAAAATGCGCACCATCCCGTGATGTTTTTCTCACTTCTACTAGTGAATGTAATGTAACACACACCCATACAATGCGCACCACCCCGTGATGATTTTCTCACTCCTACTAGTGAATCTAATGTAACAAATACCCATACAATGCGCAGCACCCCGTGATGTTTTTCTCGCTCCTACTAATGAATGTAATGTAACACACACCCATACAATGCGCACCACCCCGTGATGTTTTTCTCACTCCTATTAGTGAATCTAATTTAACACACACCCATACAATGCGCACCACCCCGTGTTGTTTTTCTCACTCCTACTAGTGTATCTAATGTAACACACACCCATACAATGCGCACCACCCGGTGATGTTTTTCTCACTCCTACTAGTGAATGTAATGTAACACACACCCTTACAATGCGCACCACACCGTGATGATTTTCTCACTCCTACTAGTGAATCTAATGTAACAAACACCCATACAATGCGCACCACCCCGTGATGTTTTTCTCACTCCTACTGGTGAATGTAATGTAACACACACCCATACAATGCGCACCACCCCGGGATGTTTTTCTCACTCCTACTAGTGAATATAATGTAACACACACCCATACAATGCGCACCACCCCGTGATGTTTTTCTCACTCCTACTAGTGAATGTAATGTAACACACACCAAAACAATGCGCACCACCCCGTGATGTTTTTCTCACTCCTACTAGTGAATGTAATGTAACACACACCCATACAATGCGCACCACCCCGTGATGTTTTTCTAACTCCTACCAGTGAATCTAATGTAACACACACCCATACAATGCGCACCACCCCGTGATGTTTTTCTCACTCCTACTAGTGAATGTAATGTAACAC
The DNA here is from genome assembly GCF_034190915.1 of Cavia porcellus. NCBI lineage: Eukaryota > Metazoa > Chordata > Mammalia > Rodentia > Caviidae > Cavia > Cavia porcellus. The sequence continues at coordinate 2,337,904 of NW_026947541.1, read as the reverse complement.
ACACCCTTACAATGCGCGCCACCCCGTGATGTTTTTCTCACTCCTACTAGTGAATGTAATGTAACACACACCCATACAATGCGCACCACCCCGTGATGTTTTTCTCACTCCTACTAGTGAATGTAATGTAACACACACCCATACAATGCGCACCACCCCGTGATGATTTTCTCACTCCTACCAGTGAATCTAATGTAACACACACCCATACAATGCGCACCACCCCGTGATGTTTTTCTCACTCCTACCAGTGAATCTAATGTAACACACACCCATACAATGCGCACCACCCCGTGATGTTTTTCTCACTCCTACCAGTGAATCTAATGTAACACACACCCATACAATGCGCACCACCCCGTGATGTTTCTCTCACACCTACTAGTGAATCTAATGTAACACACACCCATACAATGCGCACCACCCCGTGATGTTTTTCTCACTCCTACTAGTGAATGTAATGTAACACACACCCATACAATGCGCACCACCCCGTGATGATTTTCTCACTCCTACTAGTGAATGTAGTGTAACACACACCCATACAATGCGCACCACCCTGTGATGTTTTTCTCACTGCTAGTAGTGAATGTAGTGTAACACACACCCATACAATGCGCACCACCCCGTGATGTTTTTCTCACTCCTACTAGTGAATGTAATGTAACACGCACCCATACAATGCACACCATCCCGTGATGTTTTTCTCACTTCTACTAGTGAATGTAATGTAACACACACCCATATAATGCGCACCACCCCGTGATGATTTTCTCACTCCTACTAGTGAAGCTAATATAACAAATACCCATACAATGCGCAGCACCCCGTGATGTTTTTCTCACTCCTACTAGTGAATGTAATGTAACACACACCCATACAATGCGCACCACCCCGTGATGATTTTCTCACTCCTACTAGTGAATCTAATGTAACAAACACCCATACAATGCGCACCACCCCGTGATGTTTTTCTCACTCCTACTAGTGAATGTAATGTAACACACACCCATACAATGCGCACCACCCGTGATGTTTTTCTCACACCTACTAGTGAATCTAATGTAACACACACCCATACAATGCGCACCACCCCGTGATGTTTTTCTCACTCCTACTAGTGAATGTAATGTAACACACACCCATACAATGCGCACCACACCGTGATGTTTTTCTCACTCCTACTAGTGAATGTAATGTAACACACACCCATACAATGCGCACCACCCCGTGATGATTTTCTCACTCCTACTAGTGAATGTAGTGTAACACACACCCATACAATGCGCACCACCCTGTGATGTTTTTCTCACTGCTTGTAGTGAATGTAGTGTAACACACACCCATACAATGCGCACCACCCCGTGATGTTTTTCTCACTCCTACTAGTGAATGTAATGTAACACGCACCCATACAATGCACACCATCCCGTGATGTTTTTCTCACTTCTACTAGTGAATGTAATGTAACACACACCCATATAATGCGCAAGACCCCGTGATGATTTTCTCACTCCTACTAGTGAATCTAATATAACAAATACCCATACAATGCGCAGCACCCCGTGATGTTTTTCTCACTCCTACTAGTGAATGTAATGTAAAACACACCCATACAATGCGCACCACCCCGTGATGTTTTTCTCACTCCTACTAGTGAATCTAATGTAACACACACCCATACAATGTGCTCCACCCCGTGTTGTTTTTCTCACTCCTACTAGTGTATCTAATGTAACACACACCCATACAATGCGCACCACCCCTTGATGTTTTTCTCACTCCTACTAGTGAATGTAATGTAACACACACCCATACAATGCGCACCACCCCGTGATGATTTTCTCACTCCTACTAGTGAATCTAATGTAACAAACACCCATACAATGCGCACCACCCCGTGATGTTTTTCTCACTCCTACTAGTGAATGTAATGTAACACACACCCATACAATGCGCACCACCCCGTGATGTTTTTCTCACTCCTACCAGTGAATCTAATGTAACACACACCCATACAATGCGCACCACCCCGTGATGTTTTTCTCACTCCTACCAGTGAATCTAATGTAACACACACCCATACAATGCGCACCACCCCGTGATGTTTTTCTCACTCCTACCAGTGAATCTAATGAAACACACACCCATATAATGCGCACCACCCCGTGATGTTTTTCTCACTCCTACTAGTGAATCTAATGTAACACACACCCATACAATGCGCACCACCCCGTGATGTTTTTGTGACTCCTACTAGTGAATGTAATGTAACACACACCCATACAATGCGCACCACCCCGTGATGTTTTTCTCACTCCTACTAGTGAATCTAATGTAACACACACCCATACAATGCGCACCACCCCGTGATGTTTTTCTCACTCCTACTAGTGAATGTAATGTAACACACACCCATACAATGCGCACCACCCCGTGATGTTTTTCTCACTCCTACTAGTGAATGTAATGTAACACACACCCATACAATGCGCACCACCCCGTGATGTTTTTCTCACTCCTACTAGTGAATGTAATGTAACACACACCCATACAATGCGCACCACCCCGTGATGTTTTTCTCACTCCTACTAGTGAATGTAATGTAACACACACCCATACAATGCGCACCACCCAGTGATGTTTTTCTCACTCCTACTAGTGAATGTAATGTAACACACACCCATACAATGCGCACCACACCGTGATGTTTTTCTCACACCTACTAGTGAATGTAATGTAACACACACCCATACAATGCGCACGACCCCGTGATGTTTTTCTCACTCCTACTAGTGAATGTAATGTAACACACACCCATTCAATGCGCACCACCCCGTGATGTTTTTCTCACTCCTACTAGTGAATGTAATGTAACACACACCCATACAATGCGCACCACCCCGTGATGTTTTTCTCACTCCTACTAGTGAATGTAATGTAACACACACCCATACAATGCGCACCACCCCGTGATGTTTTTCTCACTCCTACTAGTGAATGTAATGTAACACACACCCATACAATGCGCACCACCCCGTGATGTTTTTCTCACTCCTACTAGTGAATGTAATGTAACACACACCCATACAATGCGCACCGCCCCGTGATGTTTTTCTCACTCCTACTAGTGAATGTAATGTAACACACACCCAAACAATGCGCACCACCCCGTGATGTTTTTCTCACTCCTACTAGTGAATGTAATGTAACACACACCCATACAATGCGCACCACCCCGTGATGTTTTTCTCACTCCTACTAGTGAATGTAATGTAACACACACCCAAACAATGCGCACCACCCCGTGATGTTTTTCTCACTCCTACTAGTGAATGTAATGTAACACACACCCATACAATGCGCACCACCCCGTGATGTTTTTCTCACTCCTACCAGTGAATCTAATGTAACAAACACCCATACAATGCGAACCACCCCGTGATGTTTTTCTCACTCCTACCAGTGAATCTAATGTAACACACACCCATACAATGCGCACCACCCCGTGATGTTTTTCTCACTCCTACCAGTGAATCTAATGTAACACACACCCCTACAATGCGCACCACCCCGTGATGTTTTTCTCACTCCTACTAGTGAATGTAATGTAACACACACCCATACAATGCGCACCACCCCGTGATGTTTTTCTCACTCCTACTAGTGAATCTAATGTAACACACACCCATACGATGCGCACCACCCCGTGATTTTTTTCTCACTCCTACTAGTGAATGTAATGTAACACACACCCATACAATGCGCACCACCCTGTGATGATTTTCTCACTCCTACTAGTGAATCTAATGTAACAAACACCCATACAATGCGCACCACCCCGTGATGTTTTTCTCACTCCTACTAGTGAATGTAATGTAACACACACCCATACAATGCGCACCACCCCGTGATGTTTTTCTCACACCTACTAGTGAATCTAATGTAACACACACCCATACAATGCGCACCACCCCGTGATGTTTTTCTCACTCCTACTAGTGAATGTAATGTAACACACACCCATACAATGCGCACCACCCCGTGATGTTTTTCTCACTCCTACTAGTGAATGTAATGTAACACACACCCATACAATGCGCACCACCTCGTGATGATTTTCTCACTCCTACTAGTGAATGTAGTGTAACACACACCCATACAATGCGCACCACCCTGTGATGTATTTCTCACTGCTAGTAGTGAATGTAGTGTAACACACACCCATACAATGCGCACCACCCCGTGATGTTTTTCTCACTCCTACTAGTGAATGTAATGTAACACGCACCCATACAATGCAAACCATCCCGTGATGTTTTTCTCACTTCTACTAGTGAATGTAATGTAACACACACCCATATAATGCGCACCACCCCGTGATGATTTTCTCACTCCTACTAGTGAATCTAATATAACAAATACCCATACAATGCGCAGCACCCCGTGATGTTTTTCTCACTCCTACTAGTGAATGTAATGTAACACACACCCATACAATGCGCACCACCCCGTGATGTTTTTCTCACTCCTACTAGTGAATCTAATGTAACACACACCCATACAATGCGCTCCACCCGGTGTTGTTTTTCTCACTCCTACTAGTGTATCTAATGTAACACACACCCATACAATGCGCACCACCCCGTGATGTTTTTCTCACTCCTACTAGTGAATGTAATGTAACACACACCCATACAATGCGCACCACCCCGTGATGATTTTCTCACTCCTACTAGTGAATCTAATGTAACAAACACCCATACAATACGCACCACCCCGTGATGTTTTTCTCACTCCTACTAGTGAATGTAATGTAACACACACCCATACAATGCGCACCACCCCGTGATGTTTTTCTCACTCCTACTAGTGAATATAATGTAACACACACCCATACAATGCGCACCACCCCGTGATGTTTTTCTCACTCCTACTAGTGAATGTAATGTAACACACACCCATACAATGCGCACCACCCCGTGATGTGTTTCTCACTCCTACTAGTGAATGTAACGTAACACACACCCATACAATGCGCACCACCCCGTGATGTTTTTCTCACTCCTACTAGTGAATGTAATGTAACACACACCCATACAATGCGCACCACCCCGTGATGATTTTCACACTCCTACTAGTGAATCTAATGTAACAAATACCCATACAATGCGCAGCACCCCGTGATGTTTTTCTCACTCCTACTAGTGAATGTAATGTAACACACACCCATACAATGCGCACCACCCCGTGATGTTTTTCTCACTCCTACTAGTGAATCTAATGTAACACACACCCATACAATGCGCACCACCCCGTGTTGTTTTTCTCACTCCTACTAGTGTATCTAATGTAACACACACACATACAATGCGCACCACCCCGTGATGTTTTTCTCACTCCTACTAGTGAATGTAATGTAACACACACCCATACAATGCGCACCACCCCGTGATGATTTTCTCACTCCTACTAGTGAATCTAATGTAACAAACACCCATACAATGCGCACCACCCCATGATGTTTTTCTCACTCCTACTAGTGAATGTAATGTAACACACACCCATACAATGCGCACCACCCCGTGATGTTTTTCTCACTCCTACTAGTGAATGTAATGTAACACACACCCATACAATGCGCACCACCCCGTGATGTTTTTCTCACTCCTACTAGTGAATGTAATGTAACACACACCCAAACAATGCGCACCACCCCGTGATGTTTTTCTCTCTCCTACTAGTGAATGTAATGTAACACACACCCATACAATGCGCACCACCCCGTGATGTTTTTCTCACTCCTACCAGTGAATTTAATGTAACACACACCCATACAATGCGCACCACCCCGTGATGTTTTTCTCACTCCTACTAGTGAATGTAATGTAACACACACCCTTACAATGCGCACCACCCCGTGATGTTTTTCTCACTCCTACTAGTGAATGTAATGTAACACACACCCATACAATGCGCACCACCCCGTGATGTTTTTCTCACTCCTACTAGTGAATGTAATGTAACACACACCCATACAATGCGCACCACCCCGTGATGATTTTCTCACTCCTACCAGTGAATCTAATGTAACAAACACCCATACAATGCGCACCACCCCGTGATGTTTTTCTCACTCCTACCAGTGAATCTAATGTAACACAAACCCATACAATGCGCACCACCCCGTGATGTTTTTCTCACTCCTACCAGTGAATCTAATGTAACACACACCCATACAATGCGAACCACCCCGTGATGTTTTTCTCACTCCTACTAGAGAATGTAATGTAACACACACCCATACAATGCGCACCACCCCGTGATGTTTTTCTCACTCCTACTAGTGAATGTAATGTAACACACACCCATACGATGCGCACCACCCCGTGATGTTTTTCTCACTCCTACTAGTGAATGTAATGTAACACACACCCATACAATGCGCACCACCCCGTGATGATTTTCTCACTCCTACTAGTGAATCTAATGTAACAAACACCCATACAATGCGCACCACCCCGTGATGTTTTTCTCACTACTACTAGTGAATGTAATGTAACACACACCCATACAATGCGCACCACCCCGTGATGTTTTTCTCACACCTACTAGTGAATCTAATGTAACACACACCCATACAATGCGCACCACCCCGTGATGTTTTTCTCACTCCTACTAGTGAATGTAATGTAACACACACCCATACAATGCGCACCACCCCGTGATGTTTTTCTCACTCCTACTAGTGAATGTAATGTAACACACACCCATACAATGCGCACCACCCCGTGATGATTTTCTCACTCCTACTAATGAATGTAGTGTAACACACACCCATACAATGCGCACCACCCTGTGATATTTTTCTCACTGCTAGTAGTGAATGTAGTGTAACACACACCCATACAATGCGCACCACCCCGTGATGTTTTTCTCACTCCTACTAGTGAATGTAATGTAACACGCACCCATACAATGCACACCATCCCGTGATGTTTTTCTCACTTCTCCTAGTGAATGTAATGTAACACACACCCATATAATGCGCACCACCCCGTGATGATTTTCTCACTCCTACTAGTGAATCTAATATAACAAATACCCATACAATGCGCAGCACCCCGTGATATTTTTCTCACTCCTACTAGTGAATGTAATGTAACACACACCCATACAATGCGCACCACCCCGTTATGTTTTTCTCACTCCTACTAGTGAATCTAATGTAACACACACCCATACAATGCGCACCACCCCGTGATGTTTTTCTCAATCCTACTAGTGAATGTAATGTAACACACACCCATACAATGCGCACCACCCCGTGATGTTTTTCTCACTCCTACTAGTGAATGTAATGTAACACACACCCATATAATGCGCACCACCCCGTGATGATTTTCTCACTCCTACTAGTGAATCTAATGTAACAAACACCCATACAATGCGCAGCACCCCGTGATGTTTTTCTCACTCCTACTAGTGAATGTAATGTAACACACACCCATACAATGCGCACCACCCCGTGATGTTTTTCTCACTCCTACTAGTGAATCTAATGTAACACACACCCATACAATGCGCACCACCCCGTGATGTTTTTCTCACTCCTACTAGTGAATCTAATGTAACACACACCCATACAATGCGCACCACCCCGTGATGTTTTTCTCACTCCTACTAGTGAATGTAATGTAACACACACCCATACAATGCGCACCACCCCGTGATGTTTTTCTCACTCCTACTAGTGAATGTAATGTAACACACACCCATACAATGCCCACCACCCCGTGATGTTTTTCTCACTCCTACTAGTGAATCTAATGTAACACACACCCATACAATGCGCACCACCCCGTGATGTTTTTCTCACTCCTACTAGTGAATGTAATGTAACACACACCCCGTGATGTTTTTCTCACTCCTACTAGTGAATGTAATGTAACACACACCCATACAATGCGCACCACCCCGTGATGTTTTTCTCACTCCTACTAGTGAATGTAATGTAACACACACCAATACAATGCGCACCACCACGTGATGTTTTTCTCACTCCTACTAGTGAATGTAATGTAACACACACCCATACAATGCGCACCACCACGTGATGTTTTTCTCACTCCTACTATTGAATGTAATGTAACACACACCCATACAATGCGCACCACCCCGTGATGTTTTTCTCACTCCTACTAGTGAATGTAATGTAACACACACCCATACAATGCGCACCACCCCGTGATGTTTTTCTCACTCCTACTAGTGAATGTAATGTAACACACACCCATAGAATGCGCACCACCCCGTGATGTTTTTCTCACTCCTACTAGTGAATGTAATGTAACACACACCCATACAATGCGCACCACCCCGTGATGTTTTTCTCACTCCTACTAGTGAATCTAATGTAACACACACCCATACAATGCGCACCACCCCATGATGATTTTCTCACTCCTACTAGTGAATGTAATGTAACACACACCCATACAATGCGCACCACCCCGTGATGTTTTTCTCACTCCTACTAGTGAATGTAATGTAACACACACCCATACAATGCGCACCACCCCATGATGTTTTTCTCACTCCTACTAGTGAATCTAATGTAACACACACCCATACAATGTGCACCACCCCGTGATGTTTTTCTCACTCCTACTAGTGAATGTAATGTAACACACACCCATACAATGCGCACCGCCCCGTGATGTTTTTCTCACTCCTACTAGTGAATGTAGTGTAACACACACCCATACAATGCGCACCACCCCGTGATGATTTTCTCACTCCTACTAGTGAATGTAGTGTAACACACACCCATACAATGCGCACCACCCCGTGATGTTTTTCTCACTCCTACTAGTGAATGTAGTGTAACACACACCCATACAATGCGCACCACCCCGTGATGTTTTTCTCACTCCTACTAGTGAATGTAATGTAACACACACCCATAAAATGCGCACCATCCCGTGATGTTTTTCTCACTTCTACTAGTGAATGTAATGTAACACACACCCATACAATGCGCACCACCCCGTGATGATTTTCTCACTCCTACTAGTGAATCTAATGTAACAAATACCCATACAATGCGCAGCACCCCGTGATGTTTTTCTCGCTCCTACTAATGAATGTAATGTAACACACACCCATACAATGCGCACCACCCCGTGATGTTTTTCTCACTCCTATTAGTGAATCTAATTTAACACACACCCATACAATGCGCACCACCCCGTGTTGTTTTTCTCACTCCTACTAGTGTATCTAATGTAACACACACCCATACAATGCGCACCACCCGGTGATGTTTTTCTCACTCCTACTAGTGAATGTAATGTAACACACACCCTTACAATGCGCACCACACCGTGATGATTTTCTCACTCCTACTAGTGAATCTAATGTAACAAACACCCATACAATGCGCACCACCCCGTGATGTTTTTCTCACTCCTACTGGTGAATGTAATGTAACACACACCCATACAATGCGCACCACCCCGGGATGTTTTTCTCACTCCTACTAGTGAATATAATGTAACACACACCCATACAATGCGCACCACCCCGTGATGTTTTTCTCACTCCTACTAGTGAATGTAATGTAACACACACCAAAACAATGCGCACCACCCCGTGATGTTTTTCTCACTCCTACTAGTGAATGTAATGTAACACACACCCATACAATGCGCACCACCCCGTGATGTTTTTCTAACTCCTACCAGTGAATCTAATGTAACACACACCCATACAATGCGCACCACCCCGTGATGTTTTTCTCACTCCTACTAGTGAATGTAATGTAACACACACCCTTACAATGCGCGCCACCCCGTGATGTTTTTCTCACTCCTACTAGTGAATGTAATGTAACACACACCCATACAATGCGCACCACCCCGTGATGTTTTTCTCACTCCTACTAGTGAATGTAATGTAACACACACCCATACAATGCGCACCACCCCGTGATGATTTTCTCACTCCTACCAGTGAATCTAATGTAACACACACCCATACAATGCGCACCACCCCGTGATGTTTTTCTCACTCCTACCAGTGAATCTAATGTAACACACACCCATACAATGCGCACCACCCCGTGATGTTTTTCTCACTCCTACCAGTGAATCTAATGTAACACACACCCATACAATGCGCACCACCCCGTGACGTTTCTCTCACACCTACTAGTGAATCTAATGTAACACACACCCATACAATGCGCACCACCCCGTGATGTTTTTCTCACTCCTACTAGTGAATGTAATGTAACACACACCCATACAATGCGCACCACCCCGTGATGATTTTCTCACTCCTACTAGTGAATGTAGTGTAACACACACCCATACAATGCGCACCACCCTGTGATGTTTTTCTCACTGCTAGTAGTGAATGTAGTGTAACACACACCCATACAATGCGCACCACCCTGTGATGTTTTTCTCACTGCTAGTAGTGAATGTAATGTAACACGCACCCATACAATGCACACCATCCCGTGATGTTTTTCTCACTTCTACTAGTGAATGTAATGTAACACACACCCATATAATGCGCACCACCCCGTGATGATTTTCTCACTCCTACTAGTGAAGCTAATATAACAAATACCCCTACAATGCGCAGCACCCCGTGATGTTTTTCTCACTCCTACTAGTGAATGTAATGTAACACACACCCATACAATGCGCACCACCCCGTGATGATTTTCTCACTCCTACTAGTGAATCTAATGTAACAAACACCCATACAATGCGCACCACCCCGTGATGTTTTTCTCACTCCTACTAGTGAATGTAATGTAACACACACCCATACAATGCGCACCACCCGTGATGTTTTTCTCACACCTACTAGTGAATCTAATGTAACACACACCCATACAATGCGCACCACCCCGTGATGTTTTTCTCACTCCTACTAGTGAATGTAATGTAACACACACCCATACAATGCGCACCACACCGTGATGTTTTTCTCACTCCTACTAGTGAATGTAATGTAACACACACCCATACAATGCGCACCACCCCGTGATGATTTTCTCACTCCTACTAGTGAATGTAGTGTAACACACACCCATACAATGCGCACCACCCTGTGATGTTTTTCTCACTGCTTGTAGTGAATGTAGTGTAACACACACCCATACAATGCGCACCACCCCGTGATGTTTTTCTCACTCCTACTAGTGAATGTAATGTAACACGCACCCATACAATGCACACCATCCCGTGATGTTTTTCTCACTTCTACTAGTGAATGTAATGTAACACACACCCATATAATGCGCAAGACCCCGTGATGATTTTCTCACTCCTACTAGTGAATCTAATATAACAAATACCCATACAATGCGCAGCACCCCGTGATGTTTTTCTCACTCCTACTATTGAATGTAATGTAAAACACACCCATACAATGCGCACCACCCCGTGATGTTTTTCTCACTCCTACCAGTGAATCTAATGTAACACACACCCATACAATGCGCACCACCCCGTGATGTTTTTCTCACTCCTACCAGTGAATCTAATGTAACACACACCCATACAATGCGCACCACCCCGTGATGTTTTTCTCACTCCTACCAGTGAATCTAATGAAACACACACCCATATAATGCGCACCACCCCGTGATGTTTTTCTCACTCCTACTAGTGAATCTAATGTAACACACACCCATACAATGCGCACCACCCCGTGATGTTTTTGTGACTCCTACTAGTGAATGTAATGTAACACACACCCATACAATGCGCACCACCCCGTGATGTTTTTCTCACTCCTACTAGTGAATCTAATGTAACACACACCCATACAATGCGCACCACCCCGTGATGTTTTTCTCACTCCTACTAGTGAATGTAATGTAACACACACCCATACAATGCGCACCACCCCGTGATGTTTTTCTCACTCCTACTAGTGAATGTAATGTAACACACACCCATACAATGCGCACCACCCCGTGATGTTTTTCTCACTCCTACTAGTGAATGTAATGTAACACACACCCATACAATGCGCACCACCCCGTGATGTTTTTCTCACTCCTACTAGTGAATGTAATGTAACACACACCCATACAATGCGCACCACCCAGTGATGTTTTTCTCACTCCTACTAGTGAATGTAATGTAACACACACCCATACAATGCGCACCACACCGTGATGTTTTTCTCACACCTACTAGTGAATGTAATGTAACACACACCCATACAATGCGCACGACCCCGTGATGTTTTTCTCACTCCTACTAGTGAATGTAATGTAACACACACCCATTCAATGCGCACCACCCCGTGATGTTTTTCTCACTCCTACTAGTGAATGTAATGTAACACACACCCATACAATGCGCACCACCCCGTGATGTTTTTCTCACTCCTACTAGTGAATGTAATGTAACACACACCCATACAATGCGCACCACCCCGTGATGTTTTTCTCACTCCTACTAGTGAATGTAATGTAACACACACCCACACAATGCGCACCACCCCGTGATGTTTTTCTCACTCCTACTAGTGAATGTAATGTAACACACACGCATACAATGCACACCGCCCCGTGATGTTTTTCTCACTCCTACTAGTGAATGTAATGTAACACACACCAATACAATGCGCACCGCCCCGTGATGTTTTTCTCACTCCTACTAGTGAATGTAATGTAACACACACCCATACAATGCGCACCACCCCGTGATGTTTTTCTCACTCCTACTAGTGTATGTAATGTAACACACACCCATACAATGCGCACCAACCCGTGATGTTTTTCTCACTCCTACTAGTGAATCTAATGTAACAAACACCCATACAATGCGCACCACCCCGTGATGTTTTTCTCACTCCTACCAGTGAATGTAATGTAACACACACCCATACAATGCGCACCACCCCGTGATGTTTTTCTCACTCCTACCAGTGAATCTAATGTAACACACACCCATACAATGCGCACCACCCCGTGATGTTTTTCTCACTCCTACTAGTGAATCTAATGTAACACACACCCATACAATGCGCACCACCCCGTGATGTTTTTCTCACTCCTACTATTGAATGTAATGTAACACACACCCATACAATGCGCACCACCCCGTGATGTTTTTCTCACTCCTACTAGTGAATCTAATGTAACACACACCCATACAATGCGCACCACCCCGTGATGTTTTTCTCACACCTACTAGTGAATGTAATGTAACACACACCCATACAATGCGCACGACCCCGTGATGTTTTTCTCACTCCTACTAGTGAATCTAATGTAACAAACACCCATACAATGCGCACCACTCCGTGATGTTTTTCTCACTCCTACTAGTGAATGTAATGTAACACACACCCATACAATGCGCACCACCCCGTGATGTTTTTCTCACTCCTACTAGTGAATCTAATGTAACACACACCCATTCAATGCGCACCACCCCGTGATGTTTTTCTCACTCCTACTAGTGAATGTAATGTAACACACACCCATACAATGCGCACGACCCCGTGATGTTTTTCTCACTCCTACTAGTGAATCTAATGTAACAAACACCCATACAATGCGCACCACCCCGTGATGATTTTCTCACTCCTACCAGTGAATCTAATGTAACACACACCCATACAATGCGCACCACCCCGTGATGTTTTTCTCACTCCTACCAGTGAATCTAATGTAACACACACCCATACAATGCGCACCACCCCGTGATGTTTTTCTCACTCCTACCAGTGAATCTAATGTAACACACACCCATACAATGCGCACCACCCCGTGATGTTTTTCTCACACCTACTAGTGAATCTAATGTAACACACACCCATACAATGCGCACCACCCCGTGATGTTTTTCTCACTCCTACTAGTGAATGTAATGTAACACACACCCATACAATGCGCACCACCCCGTGATGTTTTTCTCACTCCTACTAGTGAATGTAATGTAACACACACCCATACAATGCGCACCACCCCGTGATGATTTTCTCACTCCTACTAGTGAATGTAGTGTAACACACACCCATACAATGTGCACCACCCTGTGATGTTTTTCTCACTGCTAGTAGTGAATGTAGTGTAACACACACCCATACAATGCGCACCACCTCGTGATGTTTTTCTCACTCCTACTAGTGAATGTAATGTAACACGCACCCATACAATGCACACCATCCCGTGATGTTTTTCTCACTTCTACTAGTGAATGTAATGTAACACACACCCATATAATGCGCACCACCCCGTGATGATTTTCTCATTCCTACTAGTGAATCTAATATAACAAATACCCATACAATGCGCAGCACCCCGTGATGTTTTTCTCACTCCTACTAGTGAATGTAATGTAACACACACCCATACAATGCGCACCACCTCGTGATGATTTTCTCACTCCTACTAGTGAATCTAATGTAACAAACACCCATACCATGCGCACCACCCCGTGATGTTTTTCTCACACCTACTAGTGAATCTAATGTAACACACACCCATACAATGCGCACCACCCCGTGATGTTTTTCTCACTCCTACTAGTGAATGTAATGTAACACACACCCATACAATGCGCACCACCCCGTGATGTTTTTCTCACACCTACTAGTGAATCTAATGTAACACACACCCATACAATGCGCACCACCCCGTGATGTTTTTCTCACTCCTACTAGTGAATGTAATGTAACACACACCCATACAATGCGCACCACCCCGTGATGTTTTTCTCACTCCTACTAGTGAATGTAATGTAACACACACCCATACAATGCGCACCACCCCGTGATGATTTTCTCACTCCTACTAGTGAATGTAGTGTAACACACACCCATACAATGCGCACCACCCTGTGATGTTTTTCTCACTGCTTGTAGTGAATGTAGTGTAACACACACCCATACAATGCGCACCACCCCGTGATGTTTTTCTCACTCCTACTAGTGAATGTAATGTAACACGCACCCATACAATGCACACCATCCCGTGATGTTATTCTCACTTCTACTAGTGAATGTAATGTAACACACACCCATATAATGCGCACCACCCCGTGATGATTTTCTCCCTCCTACTAGTGAATCTAATATAACAAATACCCATACAATGCGCAGCACCCCGTGATGTTTTTCTCACTCCTACTAGTGAATGTAATGTAACACACACCCATACAATGCGCACCACCCCGTGATGTTTTTCTCACTCCTACTAGTGAATCTAATGTAACACACACCCATACAATGCGCTCCACCCCGTGTTGTTTTTCTCACTCCTACTAGTGTATCTAATGTAACACACACCCATACAATGCGCACCACCCCGTGATGTTTTTCTCACTCCTACTAGTGAATGTAATGTAACACACACCCATACAATGCGCACCACCCCGTTATGATTTTCTCACTCCTACTAGTGAATCTAATGTAACAAACACCCATACAATGCGCACCACCCCGTGATGTTTTTTTCACTCCTACTAGTGAATGTAATGTAACACACACCCATACAATGCGCACCACCCCGTGATGTTTTTTTCACTCCTACTAGTGAATCTAATGTAACAAACACCCATACAATGCGCACCACCCCGTGATGTTTTTTTCACTCCTACTAGTGAATATAATGTAACACACACCCATACAATGCGCACCACCCCGTGATGTTTTTCTCACTCCTACTAGTGAATGTAATGTAACACACACCCATACAATGCGCACCACCCCGTGATGTTTTTCTCACTCCTACTAGTGAATGTACTGTAACACACACCCATACAATGCGCACCACCCCGTGATGTTTTTCTCACTCCTACTAGTGAATGTAATGTAACACACACCCATACAATGCGCACCACCCCGTGATGTTTTTCTCACTCCTACTAGTGAATGTAATGTAACACACACCCATACAATGCGCACCACCCCGTGATGTTTTTCTCACTCCTACCAGTGAATGTAATGTAACACACACCCATACAATGCGCACCACCCCGTGATGTTTTTCTCACTCCTACCAGTGAATCTAATGTAACACACACCCATACAATGCGCACCACCCCGTGATGTTTTTCTCACTCCTACCTGTGAATCTAATGTAACACACACCCATATAATGCACACCACCCCGTGATGTTTTTCTCACTCCTACTAGTGAATCTAATGTAACACACACCCATACAATGCGAACCACCGCGTGATGTTTTTGTCACTCATACTAGTGTATCTAATGTAACACACACCCATACAATGCGCACCACCCCGTGATGTTTTTCTCACTCCTACTAGTGAATCTAATGTAACACACACCCATACAATGCGCACCACCCCGTGATGTTTTTCTCACTCCTACTAGTGAATGTAATGTAACACACACCCATACAATGCGCACCACCCCGTGATGTTTTTCTACTCCTACTAGTGAATGTAATGTAACACACACCCATACAATGCGCACCACCCCGTGATGTTTTTCTCACTCCTACTAGTGAATGTAATGTAACACAAACCCATACAATGCGCACCACCCCGTGATGTTTTTCTCACTCCTACTAGTGAATGTAATGTAACACACACCCATACAATGCGCACCACCCCGTGATGTTTTTCTCACTCCTACTAGTGAATGTAATGTAACACACACCCATACAATGCGCACCACCCCGTGATGTTTTTCTCACACCTACTAGTGAATGTAATGTAACACACACCCATACAATGCGCACGACCCCGTGATGTTTTTCTCACTCCTACTAGTGAATGTAATGTAACACACACCCATTCAATGCGCACCACCCCGTGATGTTTTTCTCACTCCTACTAGTGAATGTAATGTAACACACACCCATACAATGCGCACCACCCCGTGATGTTTTTCTCACTCCTACTAGTGAATGTAATGTAACACACACCCATACAATGCGCACCACCCCGTGATGTTTTTCTCACTCCTACTAGTGAATGTAATGTAACACACACCCATACAATGCGCACCACCCCGTGATGTTTTTCTCACTCCTACTATTGAATGTAATGTAACACACACCCATGCAATGCGCACCGCCCCGTGATGTTTTTCTCACTCCTACTAGTGAATGTAATGTAACACACACCCATACAATGCGCACCGCCCCGTGATGTTTTTCTCACTCCTACTAGTGAATGTAATGTAACACACACCCATACAATGCGCACCGCCCCGTGATGTTTTTCTCACTCCTACTAGTGAATGTAAGGTAACACACACCCATACAATGCGCACCGCCCCGTGATGTTTTTCTCACTCCTACTAGTGAATGTAATGTAACACACACCCATACAATGTGCACCGCCCCGTGATGTTTTTCTCACTCCTACTAGTGAATGTAATGTAACACACACCCATACAATGCGCACCGCCCGGTGATGTTTTTCTCACTCCTACTTGTGAATGTAATGTAACACACACCCATACAATGCGCACCGCCCCTTGATGTTTTTCTCACTCCTACTAGTGAATGTAATGTAACACACACCTATACAATGCGCACCGCCCCGTGATGTTTTTCTCATTCCTATTAGTGAATTTAATGTAACACACACCCATACAATGCGCACCGCCCCGTTATGTTTTTCTCACTCCTACTAGTGAATGTAATGAAACACACACCCATACAATGCGCACCACCCCGTGATGTTTTTCTCACTCCTACTAGTGAATGTAATTTAACACACACTCATACAATGTGCACCACGCCGTGATGTTTTTCTCACTCCTACTAGTGAATGTAATGTAACACACACCCATACAATGCGCACCACCCCGTGATGTTTTTCTCACTCCTACTAGTGAATGTAATGTAACACACACCCATACAATGCGCACCAACCCGTGATGTTTTTCTCACTCCTACTAGTGAATCAAATTTAACAAACACCCATACAATGCGCACCACCCCGTGATGTTTTTCTCACTCCTACCAGTGAATGTAATGTAACACACACCCATACAATGCGCACCACCCCGTGATGTTTTTCTCACTCCTACCAGTGAATCTAATGTAACACACACCCATACAATGCGCACCACCCCGTGATGTTTTTCTCACTCCTACCAGTGAATCTAATGTAACACACACCCATACAATGCGCACCACCCCGTGATGTTTTTCTCACTCCTACTATTGAATCTAATGTAACACACACCCATACAATGCGCACCACCCCGTGATGTTTTTCTCACTCCTACTATTGAATGTAATGTAACACACACCCATACAATGCGCACCACCCCGTGATGTTTTTCTCACTCCTACTAGTGAATGTAATGTAACACACACCCATACAATGCGCACCACCCCGTGATGTTTTTCTCACACCTACTAGTGAATGTAATGTAACACACACCCATACAATGCGCACGACCCCGTGATGTTTTTCTCACTCCTACTAGTGAATCTAATGTAACAAACACCCATACAATGCGCACCACCCCGTGATGTTTTTCTCACTCCTATTAGTGAATGTAATGTAACACACACCCATACAATGCGCACCACCCCGTGATGTTTTTCTCACTCCTACTAGTGAATGTAATGTAACACACACCCATTCAATGCGCACCACCCCGTGATGTTTTTCTCACTCCTACTAGTGAATGTAATGTAACACACACCCATACAATGCGCACCACCCCGTGATGTTTTTCTCACTCCTACTAGTGAATGTAATGTAACACACACCCATTCAATGCGCACCACCCCGTGATGTTTTTCTCACTCCTACTAGTGAATGTAATGTAACACACACCCATACAATGCGCACCACCACGTGATGTTTTTCTCACTCCTACTAGTGAATGTAATGTAACACACACCCATTCAGTGCGCACCACCCCGTGATGTTTTTCTCACTCCTACTAGTGAATGTAATGTAACACACACCCATACAATGCGCACCACCACGTGATGTTTTTCTCACTCCTACTATTGAATGTAATGTAACACACACCCATACAATGTGCACCACCCCGTGATGTTTTTCTCACTCCTACTAGTGAATGTAATGTAACACACACCCATACAATGCGCACCACCCCATGATGTTTTTCTCACTCCTACTAGTGAATGTAATGTAACACACACCCATACAATGTGCACACCCCGTGATGTTTTTCTCACTCCTACTAGTGAATGTAATGTAACACACACCCATACAATGCGCACCGCCCTGTGATGTTTTTCTCACTCCTACTAGTGAATGTAGTTTAACACACACCCATACAATGCGCACCACCCCGTGATGATTTTCTCACTCCTACTAGTGAATGTAGTGTAACACACACCCATACAATGCGCACCACCCTGTGATGTTTTTCTCACTCCTACTAGTGAATGTAGTGTAACACACACCCATACAATGCGCACCACCCCATGATGTTTTTCTCACTCCTACTAGTGAATGTAATGTAACACACACCCATAAAATGCGCACCATCCCGTGATGTTTTTCTCACTTCTACTAGTGTATGTAATGTAACACACACCCATACAATGCGCACCACCCCGTGATGATTTTCTCACTCCTACTAGTGAATCTAATGTAACAAATACCCATACAATGCGCAGCACCCCGTGATGTTTTTCTCACTCCTACTAGTGAATGTAATGTAACACACACCCATACAATGCGCACCACCCCGTGATGTTTTTCTCACTCCTACTAGTGAATCTAATGTAACACACACCCATACAATGCGCACGACCCCGTAATGTTTTTCTCACTCCTTCTAGTGAATGTAATGTAACACACACCCATACAATGCGCACCACCCCGTGATGTTTTTCTCACTCCTACTAGTGAATGTAATGTAACACACACCCATACAATGCGAACCACCCCGTGATGATTTTCTCACCCCTACTAGTGAATCTAATGTAACAAACACCCATACAATGCGCACCACCCCATGATGTTTTTCTCACTCCTTCTAGTGAATGTAATGTAACACACACCCATACAATGCGCACCACCCCGTGATGTTTTTCTCACTCCTACTAGTGAATGTAATGTAACACACACCCAAACAATGCGCACCACCCCTTGATGTTTTTCTCACTCCTACTAGTGAATGTAATGTAACACACACCCATACAATGCGCACCACCCCGTGATGTTTTTCTCACTCCTACCAGTGAATCTAATGTAACACACACCCATACAATGCGCACCACCCCGTGATGTTTTTCTCACTCCTACCAGTGAATCTAATGTAACACACACCCATACAATGCGCACCACCCCGTGATGTTTTTCTCACTCCTACCAGTGAATCTAATGTAACACACACCCATACAATGCGCACCACCCCATGATGTTTTTCTCACTCCTACCAGTGAATCTAATGTAACACACACCCATACAATGCGCACCACCCCGTGATGTTTTTCTCACTCCTACTAGTGAATCTAATGTAACACACACCCATACAATGCGCACCACCCCGTGATGTTTTTGTCACTCATACTAGTGAATCTAATGTAACACACACCCATACAATGCGCACCACCCCGTGATGTTTTTCTCACTCCTACTAGTGAATCTAATGTAACACACACCCATACAATGCGCACCACACCGTGATGTTTTTCTCACTCCTACTAGTGAATGTAATGTAACACACACCCATACAATGCGCACCACCCCGTGATGTTTTTCTCTCTCCTACTAGTGAATCTAATGTAACAAACACCCATACAATGCGCACCACCCCGTGATGTTTTTCTCACTCCTACTAGTGAATGTAATGTAACACACACCCATACAATGCGCACCACCCCTTGATGATTTTCTCACTCCTACTAGTGAATCTAATGTAACAAACACCCATACAATGCGCACCACCCCGTGATGTTTTTCTCACTCCTACTAATGAATGTAATCTAACACACACCCATACAATGCGCACCACCCCGTGATGTTTTTCTCACTCCTACTAGTGAATGTAATGTAACACACACCCATACAATGTGCACACCCCGTGATGTTTTTCTCACTCCTACTAGTGAATCTAATGTAACACACACCCATACAATGCGCACCACCCCGTGATGTTTTTGTCACTCATACTAGTGAATCTAATGTAACACACACCCATACAATGCGCACCACCCCGTGATGTTTTTCTCACTCCTACTAGTGAATCTAATGTAACACACACCCATACAATGCGCACCACACCGTGATGTTTTTCTCACTCCTACTAGTGAATGTAATGTAACACACACCCATACAATGCGCACCACCCCGTGATGTTTTTCTCTCTCCTACTAGTGAATCTAATGTAACAAACACCCATACAATGCGCACCACCCCGTGATGTTTTTCTCACTCCTACTAGTGAATGTAATGTAACACACCCCCATACAATGCGCACCACCCCTTGATGATTTTCTCACTCCTACTAGTGAATCTAATGTAACAAACACCCATACAATGCGCACCACCCCGTGATGTTTTTCTCACTCCTACCAGTGAATCTAATGTAACACACACCCATACAATGCGCACCACCCCTTGATGATTTTCTCACTCCTACTAGTGAATCTAATGTAACAAACACCCATACAATGCGCACCACCCCGTGATGTTTTTCTCACTCCTACTAATGAATGTAATCTAACACACACCCATACAATGCGCACCACCCCGTAATGTTTTTCTCACTCCTTCTAGTGAATGTAATGTAACACACACCCATACGATGCGCACCACCCCGTGATGTTTTTCTCACTCCTACTAGTGAATGTAATGTAACACACACCCAAAGAATGCGCACCACCCCGTGATGTTTTTCTCACTCCTACTAGTGAATCTAATGTAACAAACACCCATACAATGCGCACCACCCCGTGATGTTTTTCTCACTCCTACTAATGAATGTAATCTAACACACACCCATACAATGCGCACCACCCCGTGATGTTTTTCTCACTCCTACTAATGAATGTAATCTGACACACACCCATACAATGCGCACCACCCCGTGATGTTTTTCTCACTCCTACTAGTGAATGTAATGTAACACACACCCATACAATGCGCACCACCCCGTAATGTTTTTCTCATTCCTTCTAGTGAATGTAATGTAACACACACCCATACAATGCGCACCACCCCGTGATGTTTTTCTCACTCCTACTAGTGAATGTAATGTAACAAACACCCATACAATGCGCACCACCCCGTGATGTTTTTCTCACTCCTACCAGTGAATCTAATGTAACACACACCCATACAATGCGCACCACCCCGTGATGTTTTTCTCACTCCTACTAGTGAATCTAATGTAACACACACCCATACAATGCGCACCACCCCGTGATGTTTTTGTCACTCATACTAGTGAATCTAATGTAACACACACCCATACAATGCGCACCACCCCGTGATGTTTTTCTCACTCCTACTAGTGAATCTAATGTAACACACACCCATACAATGCGCACCACCCCGTGATGTTTTTCTCACTCCTACTAGTGAATGTAATGTAACACACACCCAAACAATGCCCACCACCCCGTGATGTTTTTCTCACTCCTACTAGTGAATGTAATGTAACACACACCCATACAATGCGCACCACCTCGTGATGTTTTTCTCACTCCTACTAGTGAATCTAATGTAACACACACCCATACAATGCGCACCACCCCGTAATGTTTTTCTCACTCCTACTAGTGAATGTAATGTAACAAACACCCATACAATGCGCACCACCCCGTGTTGATTTTCTCACTCCTACTAGTGAATCTAATGTAACAAACACCCATACAATGCGCACCACCCCGTGATGTTTTTCTCACTCCTACCAGTGAATGTAATGTAACACACACCCATACAATGCGCACCACCACGTGATGTTTTTCTCACTCCTATCAGTGAATCTAATGTAACACACAACCATACAATGCGCACCACTCCGTGATGTTTTTCTCACTCCTACCAGTGAATCTAATGTAACACACACCCATACAATGCGCACCACCCCGTGATGTTTTTCTCACTCCTACTAGTGAATGTAATGTAACACACACCCATACAATGCGCACCACCCCGTGATGTTTTTCTCACTCCTACTAGTGAATCTAATGTAACACACACCCATACAATGCGCACCACCCCGTGATGTTTTTCTCACTCCTACTAGTGAATGTAATGTAACACACACCCATACAATGCGCACCACCCCGTGATGATTTTCTCACTCCTACTAGTGAATCTAATGTAACAAACACCCATACAATGCGCACCACACCGTGATGTTTTTCTCACTCCTACTAGTGAATGTAATGTAACACACACCCATACAATGCGCACCACCCGTGATGTTTTTCTCACTCCTACTAGTGAATCTAATGTAACACACACCCATACAATGCGCACCACCCCGTGATGTTTTTCTCACTCCTACTAGTGAATGTAATGTAACACACACCCATACAATGCGCACCACCCCGTGATGTTTTTCTCACTCCTACTAGTGAATGTAATGTAACACACACCCATACAATGCGCACCACCCCGTGATGATTTTCTCACTCCTACTAGTGAATGTAGTGAAACACACACCCATACAATGCGCACCACCCTGTGATGTTTTTCTCACTGCTAGTAGTGAATGTAGTGTAACACACACCCATACAATGCGCACCACCCCGTGATGTTTTTCTCACTCCTACTAGTGAATGTAATGTAACACGCACCCATACAATGCACACCATCCCGTGATGTTTTTCTCACTTCTACTAGTGAATCTAATATAACAAATACCCATACAATGCGCAGCACCCCGTGATGTTTTTCTCACTCCTACTAGTGAATGTAATGTAACACACACCCATACAATGCGCACCACCTCGTGATGTTTTTCTCACTCCTACTAGTGAATCTAATGTAACACACAACCATACAATGCGCTCCACCCCGTGATGTTTTTCTCACTCCTACTAGTGAATGTAATGTAACACACACCCATACAATGCGCACCACCCCGTGATGTTTTTCTCACTCCTACTAGTGAATGTAATGTAACACACACCCATACAATGCGCACCACCCCGTGATGTTTTTCTCACTCCTACTAGTGAATGTAATGTAACACACACCCATACAATGCGCACCACCCCGTGATGTTTTTCTCACTCCTACTAGTGAATGTAATGTAACACACACCCATACAATGCGCACCACGCCGTGATGTTTTTCTCACTCCTACTAGTGAATGTAATGTAACACACACCCATACAATGCGCACCATCCCGTGATGTTTTTCTCACTCCTACTAGTGAATGTAATGTAACACACACCCATACAATGCGCACCACCCCGTGATGTTTTTCTCACTCCTACTAGTGAATGTAATGTAAGACACACCGATACAATGCGCACCACCCCGTGATGTTTTTCTCACTCCTACTAGTGAATGTAATGTAACACACACCCATACAATGCGCACCACCCCGTGATGATTTTCTCACTCCTACTAGTGAATGTAATGTAACACACACCCATACAATGTGCACCACCCCGTGATGTTTTTCTCACTCCTACTAGTGAATGTAATGTAACACACTCCCATACAATGCGCACCACCCCGTGATGATTTTCTCACTCCTACTAGTGAATCTAATGTAACAAACACCCATACAATGCTCACCACCCCGTGATGTTTTTCTCACTCCTACTAGTGAATGTAATGTAACACACACCCATACAATGCGCACCACCCCGTGATGTTTTTCTCACTCCTACCAGTGAATCTAATGTAACAAACACCCATACAATGCGCACCACCCCGTGATGTTTTTGTCACTCATACCAGTGAATCTAATGTAACACACACCCATACAATGCGCACCACCCCGTGATGTTTTTCTCACTCCTACTTGTGAATGTAATGTAACACACACCCATACAATGCGCACCACCCCGTGATGTTTTTCTCACTCCTACTAGTGAATGTAATGTAACACACACCCATACAATGCGCACCACCCCGTGAAGTTTTTCTCACTCCTACTAGTGAATGTAATGTAACACACACCCATACAATGCGCACCACCCCGTGATGTTTTTCTCACTCCTACTAGTGAATGTAATGTAACACACACCCATACAATGCGCACCACCCCGTGATGTTTTTCTCACTCCTACTAGTGAATGTAATGTAACACACACCCATACAATGCGCACCACCCCGTGATGTTTTTCTCACTCCTACTAGTGAATGTAATGTAACACACACCCATACAATGCGCACCACCCCGTGATGTTTTTCTCACAACTAATAGTGAATGTAATGTAACACACACCCATACAATGCGCACGACCCCGTGATGTTTTTCTCACTCCTACTAGTGAATGTAATGTAACACACACCCATTCAATGCGCACCACCCCGTGATGTTTTTCTCACTCCTACTAGTGAATGTAATGTAACACACACCCATACAATGCGCACCGCCCCGTGATTTTTTTCTCACTCCTACTAGTGAATGTAATGTAACACACACCCATACAATGCGCACCGCCCCGTGATGTTTTTCTCACTCCTACTAGTGAATGTAATGTAACACACACCCATACAATGCGCACCGCCCCGTGATGTTTTTCTCACTCCTACTAGTGAATGTAATGTAACACACACCCATACAATGCGCACCGCCCCGTGATGTTTTTCTCACTCCTACTAGTGAATGTAATGTAACACACACCCATACAATGCGCACCGCCCCTTGATGTTTTTCTCACTCCTACTAGTGAATGTAATGTAACACACACCTATACAATGCGCACCGCCCCGTGATGTTTTTCTCACTCCTATTAGTGAATGTAATGTAACACACACCCATACAATGCGCACCGCCCCGTTATGTTTTTCTCACTCCTACTAGTGAATGTAATGAAACACACACCCATACAATGCGCACCACCCCGTGATGTTTTTCTCACTCCTACTAGTGAATGTAATTTAACACACACCCATACAATGTGCACCACCCCGTGATGTTTTTCTCACTCCTACTAGTGAATGTAATGTAACACACACCCATACAATGCGCACCACCCCGTGATGTTTTTCTCACTCCTACTAGTGAATCTAATGTAACACACACCCATACAATGCGCACCACCCCGTGATGTTTTTCTCACTCCTACTAGTGAATCTAATGTAACACACACCCATACAATGCGCACCACCCCGTGATGTTTTTCTCACTCCTACTAGTGAATGTAATGTAACACACACCCATACAATGCGCACGACCCCGTGATGTTTTTCTCACTCCTACTAGTGAATCTAATGTAACAAACACCCATACAATGCGCACCACCCCGTGATGTTTTTCTCACTCCTACTAGTGAATGTAATGTAACACACACCCATACAATGCGCACCAGCCCGTGATGTTTTTCTCACTCCTACTAGTGAATGTAATGTAACACACACCCATACAATGCGCACCACCCCGTGATGTTTTTCTCACTCCTACTAGTGAATGTAATGTAACACACACCCATACAATGCGCACCACCCCGTGATGTTTTTCTCACTCCTACTAGTGAATGTAATGTAACACACACCCATACAATGCGCCCCGCCCCGTGATGTTTTTCTCACACCTAGTAGTGAATGTAATGTAACACACACCCATACAATGCGCACCGCCCCGTGATGTTTTTCTCACTCCTACTAGTGAATGTAATGTAACACACACCCATACAATGCGCACCACCCTGTGATGATTTTAATGTAACACACACCCATACAATGCGCACCACCCCGTGATGTTTTTCTCACTCCTACTAGTGAATCTAATGTAACACACACCCATACAATGCGCACCACCCCGTAATGTTTTTCTCACTCCTACTAGTGAATGTAATGTAACAAACACCCATACAATGCGCACCACCCCGTGTTGATTTTCTCACTCCTACTAGTGAATCTAATGTAACAAACACCCATACAATGCGCACCACCCCGTGATGTTTTTCTCACTCCTACCAGTGAATGTAATGTAACACACACCCATACAATGCGCACCACCACGTGATGTTTTTCTCACTCCTATCAGTGAATCTAATGTAACACACAACCATACAATGCGCACCACCCCGTGATGTTTTTCTCACTCCTACCAGTGAATCTAATGTAACACACACCCATACAATGCGCACCACCCCGTGATGTTTTTCTCACTCCTACTAGTGAATGTAATGTAACACACACCCATACAATGCGCACCACCCCGTGATGTTTTTCTCACTCCTACTAGTGAATCTAATGTAACACACACCCATACAATGCGCACCACCCCGTGATGTTTTTCTCACTCCTACTAGTGAATGTAATGTAACACACACCCATACAATGCGCACCACCCCGTGATGATTTTCTCACTCCTACTAGTGAATCTAATGTAACAAACACCCATACAATGCGCACCACACCGTGATGTTTTTCTCACTCCTACTAGTGAATGTAATGTAACACACACCCATACAATGCGCACCACCCGTGATGTTTTTCTCACTCCTACTAGTGAATCTAATGTAACACACACCCATACAATGCGCACCACCCCGTGATGTTTTTCTCACTCCTACTAGTGAATGTAATGTAACACAAACCCATACAATGCGCACCACCCCGTGATGTTTTTCTCACTCCTACTAGTGAATGTAATGTAACACACACCCATACAATGCGCACCACCCCGTGATGATTTTCTCACTCCTACTAGTGAATGTAGTGAAACACACACCCATACAATGCGCACCACCCTGTGATGTTTTTCTCACTGCTAGTAGTGAATGTAGTGTAACACACACCCATACAATGCGCACCACCCCGTGATGTTTTTCTCACTCCTACTAGTGAATGTAATGTAACACGCACCCATACAATGCACACCATCCCGTGATGTTTTTCTCACTTCTACTAGTGAATCTAATATAACAAATACCCATACAATGCGCAGCACCCCGTGATGTTTTTCTCACTCCTAATAGTGAATGTAATGTAACACACACCCATACAATGCGCACCACCTCGTGATGTTTTTCTCACTCCTACTAGTGAATGTAATGTAACACACACCCATACAATGCGCACCACCCCGTGATGTTTTTCTCACTCCTACTAGTGAATGTAATGTAACACACACCCATACAATGCGCACCACCCCGTGATGTTTTTCTCACTCCTACTAGTGAATGTAATGAAACACACACCCATACAATGCGCACCACCCCGTGATGTTTTTCTCACTCCTACTAGTGAATGTAATGTAACACACACCCATACAATGCGCACCACCCCGTGATGTTTTTCTCACTCCTAATAGTGAATGTAATGTAACACACACCCATACAATGCGCACCACCCCGTGATGTTTTCCTCACTCCTACTAGTGAATGTAATGTAACACACACCCATACAATGCGCACCACCCCGTGATGTTTTTCTCACTCCTACTAGTGAATGTAATGTAACACACACCCATACAATGCGCACCACCCCGTGATGTTTTTCTCACTCCTACTAGTGAATGTAATGTAACACACACCCATACAATGCGCACCACCCCGTGATGTTTTTCTCACTCCTACTAGTGAATGTAATGTAACACACACCCATACAATGCGCACCACCCCGTGATGTTTTTCTCACTCCTACTAGTGAATGTAATGTAACACACACCCATACAATGCGCACCACCCCGTGATGTTTTTCTCACTCCTACTAGTGAATGTAATGTAACACACACCCATACAATGCGCACCACCCCGTGATGTTTTTCTCACTCCTACTAGTGAATGTAATGTAACACACACCCAAACAATGCGCACCACCCCTTGATGTTTTTCTCACTCCTACTAGTGAATGTAATGTAACACACACCCATACAATGCGCACCACCCCGTGATGTTTTTCTCACTCCTACCAGTGAATCTAATGTAACACACACCCATACAATGCGCACCACCCCGTGATGTTTTTCTCACTCCTACCAGTGAATCTAATGTAACACACACCCATACAATGCGCACCACCCCGTGATGTTTTTCTCACTCCTACCAGTGAATCTAATGTAACACACACCCATACAATGCGCACCACCCCGTGATGTTTTTCTCACTCCTACCAGTGAATCTAATGTAACACACACCCATACAATGCGCACCACCCCGTGATGTTTTTCTCACTCCTACCAGTGAATCTAATGTAACACACACCCATACAATGCGCACCACCCCGTGATGTTTTTCTCACTCCTACCAGTGAATCTAATGTAACACACACCCATACAATGCGCACCACCCCGTGATGTTTTTCTCACTCCTACTAGTGAATCTAATGTAACACACACCCATACAATGCGCACCACCCCGTGATGTTTTTGTCACTCATACTAGTGAATCTAATGTAACACACACCCATACAATGCGCACCACCCCGTGATGTTTTTCTCACTCCTACTAGTGAATCTAATGTAACACACACCCATACAATGCGCACCACCTCGTGATGTTTTTCTCACTCCTACTAGTGAATCTAATGTAACACACACCCATACAATGCGCTCCACCCCGTGATGTTTTTCTCACTCCTACTAGTGAATGTAATGTAACACACACCCATACAATGCGCACCACCCCGTGATGTTTTTCTCACTCCTACTAGTGAATGTAATGTAACACACACCCATACAATGCGCACCACCCCGTGATGTTTTTCTCACTCCTACTAGTGAATGTAATGTAACACACACCCATACAATGCGCACCACCCCGTGATGTTTTTCTCACTCCTACTAGTGAATGTAATGTAACACACACCCATACAATGCGCACCACCCCGTGATGTTTTTCTCACTCCTACTAGTGAATGTAATGTAACACACACCCATACAATGCGCACCACCCCGTGATGTTTTTCTCACTCCTACTAGTGAATGTAATGTAACACACACCCATACAATGCGCACCACCCCGTGATGTTTTTCTCACTCCTACTAGTGAATGTAATGTAACACACACCCATACAATGCGCACCACCCCGTGATGTTTTCCTCACTCCTACTAGTGAATGTAATGTAACACACACCCATACAATGCGCACCACCCCGTGATGTTTTTCTCACTCCTACTAGTGAATGTAATGTAACACACACCCATACAATGCGCACCACCCCGTGATGTTTTTCTCACTCCTACTAGTGAATGTAATGTAACACACACCCATACAATGCGCACCACCCCGTGATCTTTTTCTCACTCCTACTAGTGAATGTAATGTAACACACACCCATACAATGCGCACCACCCCGTGATGTTTTTCTCACTCCTACTAGTGAATGTAATGTAACACACACCCATACAATGCGCACCACCCCGTGATGTTTTTCTCACTCCTACTAGTGAATGTAATGTAACACACACCCATACAATGCGCACCACCCCGTGATGTTTTTCTCACTCCTACTAGTGAATGTAATGTAACACACACCCAAACAATGCGCACCACCCCTTGATGTTTTTCTCACTCCTACTAGTGAATGTAATGTAACACACACCCATACAATGCGCACCACCCCGTGATGTTTTTCTCACTCCTACCAGTGAATCTAATGTAACACACACCCATACAATGCGCACCACCCCGTGATGTTTTTCTCACTCCTACCAGTGAATCTAATGTAACACACACCCATACAATGCGCACCACCCCGTGATGTTTTTCTCACTCCTACCAGTGAATCTAATGTAACACACACCCATACAATGCGCACCACCCCGTGATGTTTTTCTCACTCCTACCAGTGAATCTAATGTAACACACACCCATACAATGCGCACCACCCCGTGATGTTTTTCTCACTCCTACCAGTGAATCTAATGTAACACACACCCATACAATGCGCACCTTCCCGTGATGTTTTTCTCACTCCTACCAGTGAATCTAATGTAACACACACCCATACAATGCGCACCACCCCGTGATGTTTTTCTCACTCCTACTAGTGAATCTAATGTAACACACACCCATACAATGCGCACCACCCCGTGATGTTTTTGTCACTCATACTAGTGAATCTAATGTAACACACACCCATACAATGCGCACCACCCCGTGATGTTTTTCTCACTCCTACTAGTGAATCTAATGTAACACACACCCATACAATGCGCACCACACCGTGATGTTTTTCTCACTCCTACTAGTGAATGTAATGTAACACACACCCATACAATGCGCACCACCCCGTGATGTTTTTCTCTCTCCTACTAGTGAATCTAATGTAACAAACACCCATACAATGCGCACCACCCCGTGATGTTTTTCTCACTCCTACTAGTGAATGTAATGTAACACACACCCATACAATGCGCACCACCCCTTGATGATTTTCTCACTCCTACTAGTGAATCTAATGTAACAAACACCCATACAATGCGCACCACCCCGTGATGTTTTTCTCACTCCTACTAATGAATGTAATCTAACACACACCCATACAATGCGCACCACCCCGTGATGTTTTTCTCACTCCTACTAGTGAATGTAATGTAACACACACCCATACAATGCGCACCACCCCGTAATGTTTTTCTCACTCCTTCTAGTGAATGTAATGTAACACACACCCATACAATGCGCACCACCCCGTGATGTTTTTCTCACTCCTACTAGTGAATGTAATGTAACACACACCCAAAGAATGCGCACCACCCCGTGATGTTTTTCTCACTCCTACTAGTGAATCTAATGTAACAAACACCCATACAATGCGCACCACCCCGTGATGTTTTTCTCACTCCTACTAATGAATGTAATCTAACACACACCCATACAATGCGCACCACCCCGTGATGTTTTTCTCACTCCTACTAGTGAATCTAATGTAACACACACCCATACAATGCGCACCACCCCGTGATGTTTTTGTCACTCATACTAGTGAATCTAATGTAACACACACCCATACAATGCGCACCACCCCGTGATGTTTTTCTCACTCCTACTAGTGAATCTAATGTAACACACACCCATACAATGCGCACCACCCCGTGATGTTTTTCTCACTCCTACTAGTGAATGTAATGTAACACACACCCAAACAATGCCCACCACCCCGTGATGTTTTTCTCACTCCTACTAGTGAATGTAATGTAACACACACCCATACAATGCGCACCACCCCGTGATGTTTTTCTCACTCCTACTAGTGAATCTAATGTAACACACACCCATACAATGCGCACCACCCCGTAATGTTTTTCTCACTCCTACTAGTGAATGTAATGTAACAAACACCCATACAATGCGCACCACCCCGTGTTGATTTTCTCACTCCTACTAGTGAATCTAATGTAACAAACACCCATACAATGCGCACCACCCCGTGATGTTTTTTTCACTCCTACCAGTGAATGTAATGTAACACACACCCATACAATCCGCAACACCACGTGATGTTTTTCTCACTCCTATCAGTGAATCTAATGTAACACACAACCATACAATGCGCACCACCCCGTGATGTTTTTCTCACTCCTACCAGTGAATCTAATGTAACACACACCCATACAATGCGCACCACCCCGTGATGTTTTTCTCACTCCTACTAGTGAATGTAATGTAACACACACCCATACAATGCGCACCACCCCGTGATGTTTTTCTCACTCCTAGTAGTGAATATAATGTAACACACACCCATACAATGCGCACCACCCCGTGATGTTTTTCTCACTCCTACTAGTGAATGTAATGTAACACACACCCATACAATGCGCACCACCCCGTGATGATTTTCTCACTCCTACTAGTGAATCTAATGTAACAAACACCCATACAATGCGCACCACACCGTGATGTTTTTCTCACTCCTACTAGTGAATGTAATGTAACACACACCCATACAATGCGCACCACCCGTGATGTTTTTCTCACTCCTACTAGTGAATCTAATGTAACACACACCCATACAATGCGCACCACCCCGTGATGTTTTTCTCACTCCTACTAGTGAATCTAATGTAACACACACCCATACAATGCGCACCACCCCGTGATGTTTTTCTCACTCCTACTAGTGAATGTAATGTAACACACACCCATACAATGCGCACCACCCCGTGATGATTTTCTCACTCCTACTAGTGAATCTAATGTAACAAACACCCATACAATGCGCACCACACCGTGATGTTTTTCTCACTCCTACTAGTGAATGTAATGTAACACACACCCATACAATGCGCACCACCCGTGATGTTTTTCTCACTCCTACTAGTGAATCTAATGTAACACACACCCATACAATGCGCACCACCCCGTGATGTTTTTCTCACTCCTACTAGTGAATGTAATGTAACACAAACCCATACAATGCGCACCACCCCGTGATGTTTTTCTCACTCCTACTAGTGAATGTAATGTAACACACACCCATACAATGCGCACCACCCCGTGATGATTTTCTCACTCCTACTAGTGAATGTAGTGAAACACACACCCATACAATGCGCACCACCCTGTGATGTTTTTCTCACTGCTAGTAGTGAATGTAGTGTAACACACACCCATACAATGCGCACCACCCCGTGATGTTTTTCTCACTCCTACTAGTGAATGTAATGTAACACGCACCCATACAATGCACACCATCCCGTGATGTTTTTCTCACTTCTACTAGTGAATCTAATATAACAAATACCCATACAATGCGCAGCACCCCGTGATGTTTTTCTCACTCCTACTAGTGAATGTAATGTAACACACACCCATACAATGCGCACCACCTCGTGATGTTTTTCTCACTCCTACTAGTGAATCTAATGTAACACACACCCATACAATGCGCTCCACCCCGTGATGTTTTTCTCACTCCTACTAGTGAATGTAATGTAACACACACCCATACAATGCGCACCACCCCGTGATGTTTTTCTCACTCCTACTAGTGAATGTAATGTAACACACACCCATACAATGCGCACCATCCCCGTGATGTTTTTCTCACTCCTACTAGTGAATGTAATGTAACACACACCCATACAATGCGCACCACCCCGTGATGTTTTTCTCACTCCTACTAGTGAATGTAATGTAACACACACCCATACAATGCGCACCACCCCGTGATGTTTTTCTCACTCCTACTAGTGAATGTAATGTAACACACACCCATACAATGCGCACCACCCCGTGATGTTTTCCTCACTCCTACTAGTGAATGTAATGTAACACACACCCATACAATGCGCACCACCCCGTGATGTTTTTCTCACTCCTACTAGTGAATGTAATGTAACACACACCCATACAATGCGCACCACCCCGTGATGTTTTTCTCACTCCTACTAGTGAATGTAATGTAACACACACCCATACAATGCGCACCACCCCGTGATCTTTTTCTCACTCCTACTAGTGAATGTAATGTAACACACACCCATACAATGCGCACCACCCCGTGATGTTTTTCTCACTCCTACTAGTGAATGTAATGTAACACACACCCATACAATGCGCACCACCCCGTGATGTTTTTCTCACTCCTACTAGTGAATGTAATGTAACACACACCCATACAATGCGCACCACCCCGTGATGTTTTTCTCACTCCTACTAGTGAATGTAATGTAACACACACCCAAACAATGCGCACCACCCCTTGATGTTTTTCTCACTCCTACTAGTGAATGTAATGTAACACACACCCATACAATGCGCACCACCCCGTGATGTTTTTCTCACTCCTACCAGTGAATCTAATGTAACACACACCCATACAATGCGCACCACCCCGTGATGTTTTTCTCACTCCTACCAGTGAATCTAATGTAACACACACCCATACAATGCGCACCACCCCGTGATGTTTTTCTCACTCCTACCAGTGAATCTAATGTAACACACACCCATACAATGCGCACCACCCCGTGATGTTTTTCTCACTCCTACCAGTGAATCTAATGTAACACACACCCATACAATGCGCACCACCCCGTGATGTTTTTCTCACTCCTACCAGTGAATCTAATGTAACACACACCCATACAATGCGTACCTTCCCGTGATGTTTTTCTCACTCCTACCAGTGAATCTAATGTAACACACACCCATACAATGCGCACCACCCCGTGATGTTTTTCTCACTCCTACTAGTGAATCTAATGTAACACACACCCATACAATGCGCACCACCCCGTGATGTTTTTGTCACTCATACTAGTGAATCTAATGTAACACACACCCATACAATGCGCACCACCCCGTGATGTTTTTCTCACTCCTACTAGTGAATCTAATGTAACACACACCCATACAATGCGCACCACACCGTGATGTTTTTCTCACTCCTACTAGTGAATGTAATGTAACACACACCCATACAATGCGCACCACCCCGTGATGTTTTTCTCTCTCCTACTAGTGAATCTAATGTAACAAACACCCATACAATGCGCACCACCCCGTGATGTTTTTCTCACTCCTACTAGTGAATGTAATGTAACACACACCCATACAATGCGCACCACCCCTTGATGATTTTCTCACTCCTACTAGTGAATCTAATGTAACAAACACCCATACAATGCGCACCACCCCGTGATGTTTTTCTCACTCCTACTAATGAATGTAATCTAACACACACCCATACAATGCGCACCACCCCGTGATGTTTTTCTCACTCCTACTAGTGAATGTAATGTAACACACACCCATACAATGCGCACCACCCCGTAATGTTTTTCTCACTCCTTCTAGTGAATGTAATGTAACACACACCCATACAATGCGCACCACCCCGTGATGTTTTTCTCACTCCTACTAGTGAATGTAATGTAACACACACCCAAAGAATGCGCACCACCCCGTGATGTTTTTCTCACTCCTACTAGTGAATCTAATGTAACAAACACCCATACAATGCGCACCACCCCGTGATGTTTTTCTCACTCCTACTAATGAATGTAATCTAACACACACCCATACAATGCGCACCACCCCGTGATGTTTTTCTCACTCCTACTAGTGAATCTAATGTAACACACACCCATACAATGCGCACCACCCCGTGATGTTTTTGTCACTCATACTTGTGAATCTAATGTAACACACACCCATACAATGCGCACCACCCCGTGATGTTTTTCTCACTCCTACTAGTGAATCTAATGTAACACACACCCATACAATGCGCACCACCCCGTGATGTTTTTCTCACTCCTACTAGTGAATGTAATGTAACACACACCCAAACAATGCCCACCACCCCGTGATGTTTTTCTCACTCCTACTAGTGAATGTAATGTAACACACACCCATACAATGCGCACCACCCCGTGATGTTTTTCTCACTCCTACTAGTGAATCTAATGTAACACACACCCATACAATGCGCACCACCCCGTAATGTTTTTCTCACTCCTACTAGTGAATGTAATGTAACAAACACCCATACAATGCGCACCACCCCGTGTTGATTTTCTCACCCCTACTAGTGAATCTAATGTAACAAACACCCATACAATGCGCACCACCCCGTGATGTTTTTTTCACTCCTACCAGTGAATGTAATGTAACACACACCCATACAATCCGCAACACCACGTGATGTTTTTCTCACTCCTATCAGTGAATCTAATGTAACACACAACCATACAATGCGCACCACCCCGTGATGTTTTTCTCACTCCTACCAGTGAATCTAATGTAACACACACCCATACAATGCGCACCACCCCGTGATGTTTTTCTCACTCCTACTAGTGAATGTAATGTAACACACACCCATACAATGCGCACCACCCCGTGATGTTTTTCTCACTCCTAGTAGTGAATATAATGTAACACACACCCATACAATGCGCACCACCCCGTGATGTTTTTCTCACTCCTACTAGTGAATGTAATGTAACACACACCCATACAATGCGCACCACCCCGTGATGATTTTCTCACTCCTACTAGTGAATCTAATGTAACAAACACCCATACAATGCGCACCACACCGTGATGTTTTTCTCACTCCTACTAGTGAATGTAATGTAACACACACCCATACAATGCGCACCACCCGTGATGTTTTTCTCACTCCTACTAGTGAATCTAATGTAACACACACCCATACAATGCGCACCACCCCGTGATGTTTTTCTCACTCCTACTAGTGAATGTAATGTAACACACACCCATACAATGCGCACCACCCCGTGATGTTTTTCTCACTCCTACTAGTGAATGTAATGTAACACACACCCATACAATGCGCACCACCCCGTGATGATTTTCTCACTCCTACTAGTGAATGTAGTGAAACACACACCCATACAATGCGCACCACCCTGTGATGTTTTTCTCACTGCTAGTAGTGAATGTAGTGTAACACACACCCATACAATGCGCACCACCCCGTGATGTTTGTCTCACTCCTACTAGTGAATGTAATGTAACACGCACCCATACAATGCACACCATCCCGTGATGTTTTTCTCACTTCTACTAGTGAATCTAATATAACAAATACCCATACAATGCGCAGCACCCCGTGATGTTTTTCTCACTCCTACTAGTGAATGTAATGTAACACACACCCATACAATGCGCACCACCTCGTGATGTTTTTCTCACTCCTACTAGTGAATCTAATGTAACACACACCCATACAATGCGCTCCACCCCGTGATGTTTTTCTCACTCCTACTAGTGAATGTAATGTAACACACACCCATACAATGCGCACCACCCCGTGATGTTTTTCTCACTCCTACTAGTGAATCTAATGTAACAAACACCCATACAATGCGCACCACCCCGTGATGTTTTTCTCACTCCTACTAGTGAATGTAATGTAACACACACCCATACAATGCGCACCACCCCGTGATGTTTTTCTCACTCCTACTAGTGAATGTAATGTAACACACACCCATACAATGCGCACCACCCCGTGATGTTTTTCTCACTCCTACTAGTGAATGTAATGTAAGACACACCCATACAATGCGCACCACCCCGTGATGTTTTTCTCACTCCTACTAGTGAATGTAATGTAACACACACCCATACAATGCGCACCACCCCGTGATGTTTTTCTCACTCCTACTAGTGAATGTAATGTAACACACACCCATACAATGTGCACCACCCCGTGATGTTTTTCTCACTCCTACTAGTGAATGTAATGTAACACACTCCCATACAATGCGCACCACCCCGTGATGATTTTCTCACTCCTACTAGTGAATCTAATGTAACAAACACCCATACAATGCTCACCTCCCCGTGATGTTTTTCTTACTCCTACTAGTGAATGTAATGTAACACACACCCATACAATGCGCACCACCCCGTGATGTTTTTCTCACTCCTACCAGTGAATCTAATGTAACACACACCCATACAATGCGCACCACCCCGTGATGTTTTTCTCACTCCTACCAGTGAATGTAATGTAACACACACCCATACAATGCGCACCACCCCGTGATGTTTTTGTCACTCATACCAGTGAATCTAATGTAACACACACCCATACAATGCGCACCACCCCGTGATGTTTTTCTCACTCCTACTAGTGAATGTAATGTAACACACACCCATACAATGCGCACCACCCCGTGATGTTTTTCTCACTCCTACTAGTGAATGTAATGTAACACACACCCATACAATGCGCACCACCCCGTGATGTTTTTCTCACTCCTACTAGTGAATGTAATGTAACACACACCCATACAATGCGCACCACCCCGTGATGTTTTTCTCACTCCTACTAGTGAATGTAATGTAACACACACCCATACAATGCGCACCACCCCGTGATGTTTTTCTCACTCCTACTAGTGAATGTAATGTAACACACACCCATACAATGCGCACCACCCCGTGATGTTTTTCTCACTCCTACTAGTGAATGTAATGTAACACACACCCATACAATGCGCACCACCCCGTGATGTTTTTCTCACAACTAATAGTGAATGTAATGTAACACACACCCATACAATGCGCACGACCCCGTGATGTTTTTCTCACTCCTACTAGTGAATGTAATATAACAAACACCCATTCAATGCGCACCACCCCGTGATGTTTTTCTCACTCCTACTAGTGAATGTAATGTAACACACACCCATACAATGCGCACCACCCCGTGATGTTTTTCTCACTCCTACTAGTGAATGTAATGTAACACACACCCATACAATGCGCACCACCCCGTGATGTTTTTCTCACTCCTACTAGTGAATGTAATGTAACACACACCCATACAATGCGCACCACCCCGTGATGTTTTTCTCACTCCTACTAGTGAATGTAATGTAACACACACCCATACAATGCGCACCACCCCGTGATGTTTTTCTCACTCCTACTAGTGAATGTAATGTAACACACACCCATACAATGCGCACCACCCCGTGATGTTTTTCTCACTCCTACCAGTGAATCTAATGTAACACACACCCATACAATGCGCACCACCCCGTGATGTTTTTCTCACTCCTACTAGTGAATCTAATGTAACACACACCCATACAATGCGCACCACCCCGTGATGTTTTTGTCACTCATACTAGTGAATCTAATGTAACACACACCCATACAATGCGCACCACCCCGTGATGTTTTTCTCACTCCTACTAGTGAATCTAATGTAACACACACCCATACAATGCGCACCACCCCGTGATGTTTTTCTCACTCCTACTAGTGAATGTAATGTAACACACACCCAAACAATGCCCACCACCCCGTGATGATTTTCTCACTCCTACTAGTGAATGTAGTGAAACACACACCCATACAATGCGCACCACCCTGTGATGTTTTTCTCACTGCTAGTAGTGAATGTAGTGTAACACACACCCATACAATGCGCACCACCCCGTGATGTTTGTCTCACTCCTACTAGTGAATGTAATGTAACACGCACCCATACAATGCACACCATCCCGTGATGTTTTTCTCACTTCTACTAGTGAATCTAATATAACAAATACCCATACAATGCGCAGCACCCCGTGATGTTTTCTCACTCCTACTAGTGAATGTAATGTAACACACACCCATACAATGCGCACCACCTCGTGATGTTTTTCTCACTCCTACTAGTGAATCTAATGTAACACACACCCATACAATGTGCTCCACCCCGTGATGTTTTTCTCACTCCTACTAGTGAATGTAATGTAACACACACCCATACAATGCGCACCACCCCGTGATGTTTTTCTCACTCCTACTAGTGAATCTAATGTAACAAACACCCATACAATGCGCACCACCCCGTGATGTTTTTCTCACTCCTACTAGTGAATGTAATGTAACACACACTCATACAATGCGCACCACCCCGTGATGTTTTTCTCACTCCTACTAGTGAATGTAATGTAACACACACCCATACAATGCGCACCACCCCGTGATGTTTTTCTCACTCCTACTAGTGAATGTAATGTTACACACACCCATACAATGCGCACCACGCCGTGATGTTTTTCTCACTCCTACTAGTGAATGTAATGTAACACACACCCATACAATGCGCACCACCCCGTGATGTTTTTCTCACTCCTACTAGTGAATGTAATGTAACACACACCCATACAATGCGCACCACCCCGTGATGTTTTTCTCACTCCTACTAGTGAATGTAATGTAAGACACACCCATACAATGCGCACCACCCCGTGATGTTTTTCTCACTCCTACTAGTGAATGTAATGTAACACACACCCATACAATGCGCACCACCCCGTGATGTTTTTCTCACTCCTACTAGTGAATGTAATGTAACACACACCCATACAATGTGCACCACCCCGTGATGTTTTTCTCACTCCTACTAGTGAATGTAATGTAACACACTCCCATACAATGCGCACCACCCCGTGATGATTTTCTCACTCCTACTAGTGAATCTAATGTAACAAACACCCATACAATGCTCACCACCCCGTGATGTTTTTCTTACTCCTACTAGTGAATGTAATGTAACACACACCCATACAATGCGCACCACCCCGTGATGTTTTTCTCACTCCTACCAGTGAATCTAATGTAACACACACCCATACAATGCGCACCACCCCGTGATGTTTTTCTCACTCCTACCAGTGAATCTAATGTAACACACACCCATACAATGCGCACCACCCCGTGATGTTTTTGTCACTCATACCAGTGAATCTAATGTAACACACACCCATACAATGCGCACCACCCCGTGATGTTTTTCTCACTCCTACTAGTGAATGTAATGTAACACACACCCATACAATGCGCACCACCCCGTGATGTTTTTCTCACTCCTACTAGTGAATGTAATGTAACACACACCCATACAATGCGCACCACCCCGTGATGTTTTTCTCACTCCTACTAGTGAATGTAATGTAACACACACCCATACAATGCGCACCACCCCGTGATGTTTTTCTCACTCCTACTAGTGAATGTAATGTAACACACACCCATACAATGCGCACCACCCCGTGATGTTTTTCTCACTCCTACTAGTGAATGTAATGTAACACACACCCATACAATGCGCACCACCCCGTGATGTTTTTCTCACTCCTACTAGTGAATGTAATGTAACACACACCCATACAATGCGCACCGCCCCGTGATGTTTTTCTCACAACTAATAGTGAATGTAATGTAACACACACCCATACAATGCGCACGACCCCGTGATGTTTTTCTCACTCCTACTAGTGAATGTAATGTAACACACACCCATTCAATGCGCACCACCCCGTGATGTTTTTCTCACTCCTACTAGTGAATGTAATGTAACACACACCCATACAATGCGCACCACCCCGTGATGTTTTTCTCACTCCTACTAGTGAATGTAATGTAACACACACCCATACAATGCGCACCACCCCGTGATGTTTTTCTCACTCCTACTAGTGAATGTAATGTAACACACACCCATACAATGCGCACCACCCCGTGATGTTTTTCTCACTCCTACTAGTGAATGTAATGTAACACACACCCATACAATGCACACCACCCCGTGATGTTTTTCTCACTCCTACTAGTGAATGTAATGTAACACACACCCATACAATGCGCACCACCCCGTGATGTTTTCCTCACTCCTACTAGTGAATGTAATGTAACACACACCCATACAATGCGCACCACACCGTGATGTTTTCCTCACTCCTACTAGTGAATGTAATGTAACACACACCCATACAATGCGCACCACCCCGAGATGTTTTTCTCACTCCTACTAGTGAATGTAATGTAACACACACCCATACAATGCGCACCGCCCCGTGATTTTTTTCTCACTCCTACTAGTGAATGTAATGTAACACACACCCATACAATGCGCACCGCCCCGTGATGTTTTTCTCACTCCTACTAGTGAATGTAATGTAACACACACCCATACAATGCGCACCGCCCCGTGATGTTTTTCTCACTCCTACTAGTGAATGTAATGTAACACACACCCATACAATGCGCACCGCCCCGTGATGTTTTTCTCACTCCTACTAGTGAATGTAATGTAACACACACCCATACAATGCGCACCGCCCCTTGATGTTTTTCTCACTCCTACTAGTGAATGTAATGTAACACACACCTATACAATGCGCACCGCCCCGTGATGTTTTTCTCACTCCTATTAGTGAATGTAATGTAACACACACCCATACAATGCGCACCGCCCCGTTATGTTTTTCTCACTCCTACTAGTGAATGTAATGAAACACACACCCATACAATGCGCACCACCCCGTGATGTTTTTCTCACTCCTACTAGTGAATGTAATTTAACACACACCCATACAATGTGCACCACCCCGTGATGTTTTTCTCACTCCTACTAGTGAATGTAATGTAACACACACCCATACAA
The DNA here is from genome assembly GCF_034190915.1 of Cavia porcellus. Lineage (NCBI taxonomy): Eukaryota > Metazoa > Chordata > Mammalia > Rodentia > Caviidae > Cavia > Cavia porcellus. The sequence continues at coordinate 2,294,927 of NW_026947541.1, read as the reverse complement.
TGCGCACCACCCCGTGATGTTTTTCTCTCTCCTACTAGTGAATCTAATGTAACACACACCCATACAATGCGCACCACCCCGTGATGTTTTTCTCACTCCTACTAGTGAATCTAATGTAACACACACCCATACAATGCGCACCACCCCGTGATGTTTTTCTCACTCCTACTAGTGAATGTAATGTAACACACACCCATACAATGCGCACGACCCCGTGATGTTTTTCTCACTCCTACTAGTGAATCTAATGTAACAAACACCCATACAATGCGCACCACCCCGTGATGTTTTTCTCACTCCTACTAGTGAATGTAATGTAACACACACCCATACAATGCGCACCAGCCCGTGATGTTTTTCTCACTCCTACTAGTGAATGTAATGTAACACACACCCATACAATGCGCACCACCCCGTGATGTTTTTCTCACTCCTACTAGTGAATGTAATGTAACACACACCCATACAATGCGCACCACCCCGTGATGTTTTTCTCACTCCTACTAGTGAATGTAATGTAACACACACCCATACAATGCGCCCCGCCCCGTGATGTTTTTCTCACTCCTAGTAGTGAATGTAATGTAACACACACCCATACAATGCGCACCGCCCCGTGATGTTTTTCTCACTCCTACTAGTGAATGTAATGTAACACACACCCATACAATGCGCACCACCCCGTGATGATTTTAATGTAACACACACCCATACAATGCGCACCACCCCGTGATGTTTTTCTCACTCCTACTAGTGAATCTAATGTAACACACACCCATACAATGCGCACCACCCCGTAATGTTTTTCTCACTCCTACTAGTGAATGTAATGTAACAAACACCCATACAATGCGCACCACCCCGTGTTGATTTTCTCACTCCTACTAGTGAATCTAATGTAACAAACACCCATACAATGCGCACCACCCCGTGATGATTTTCTCACTCCTACCAGTGAATGTAATGTAACACACACCCATACAATGCGCACCACCACGTGATGTTTTTCTCACTCCTATCAGTGAATCTAATGTAACACACAACCATACAATGCGCACCACCCCGTGATGTTTTTCTCACTCCTACCAGTGAATCTAATGTAACACACACCCATACAATGCGCTCCACCCCGTGATGTTTTTCTCACTCCTACTAGTGAATGTAATGTAACACACACCCATACAATGCGCACCACCCCGTGATGTTTTTCTCACTCCTACTAGTGAATCTAATGTAATACACACCCATACAATGCGCACCACCCCGTGATGTTTTTCTCACTCCTACTAGTGAATGTAATGTAACACACACCCATACAATGCGCACCACCCCGTGATGATTTTCTCACTCCTACTAGTGAATCTAATGTAACAAACACCCATACAATGCGCACCACACCGTGATGTTTTTCTCACTCCTACTAGTGAATGTAATGTAACACACACCCATACAATGCGCACCACCCGTGATGTTTTTCTCACTCCTACTAGTGAAAATAATGTAACACACACCCATACAATGCGCACCACCCCGTGATGTTTTTCTCACTCCTACTAGTGAATGTAATGTAACACACACCCATACAATGCGCACCACCCCGTGATGTTTTTCTCACTCCTACTAGTGAATGTAATGTAACACACACCCATACAATGCGCACCACCCCGTGATGATTTTCTCACTCCTACTAGTGAATGTAGTGAAACACACACCCATACAATGCGCACCACCCTGTGATGTTTTTCTCACTGCTAGTAGTGAATGTAGTGTAACACACACCCATACAATGCGCACCACCCCGTGATGTTTTTCTCACTCCTACTAGTGAATGTAATGTAACACGCACCCATACAATGCACACCATCCCGTGATGTTTTTCTCACTTCTACTAGTGAATCTAATATATCAAATACCCATACAATGCGCAGCACCCCGTGATGTTTTTCTCACTCCTACTAGTGAATGTAATGTAACACACACCCATACAATGCGCACCACCTCGTGATGTTTTTCTCACTCCTACTAGTGAATCTAATGTAACACACACCCATACAATGCGCTCCACCCCGTGATGTTTTTCTCACTCCTACTAGTGAATGTAATGTAACACACACCCATACAATGCGCACCACCCCGTGATGTTTTTCTCACTCCTACTAGTGAATCTAATGTAACAAACACCCATACAATGCGCACCACCCCGTGATGTTTTTCTCACTCCTACTAGTGAATGTAATGTAACACACACCCATACAATGCGCACCACCCCGTGATGTTTTTCTCACTCCTACTAGTGAATGTAATGTAACACACACCCATACAATGCGCACCACCCCGTGATGTTTTTCTCACTCCTACTAGTGAATGTAATGTAACACACACCCATACAATGCGCACCACGCCGTGATGTTTTTCTCACTCCTACTAGTGAATGTAATGTAACACACACCCATACAATGCGCACCACCCCGTGATGTTTTTCTCACTCCTACTAGTGAATGTAATGTAACACACACCCATACAATGCGCACCACCCCGTGATGTTTTTCTCACTCCTACTAGTGAATGTAATGTAAGACACACCCATACAATGCGCACCACCCCGTGATGTTTTTCTCACTCCTACTAGTGAATGTAATGTAACACACACCCATACAATGCGCACCACCCCGTGATGTTTTTCTCACTCCTACTAGTGAATGTAATGTAACACACACCCATACAATGTGCACCACCCCGTGATGTTTTTCTCACTCCTACTAGTGAATGTAATGTAACACACTCCCATACAATGCGCACCACCCCGTGATGATTTTCTCACTCCTACTAGTGAATCTAATGTAACAAACACCCATACAATGCTCACCACCCCGTGATGTTTTTCTCACTCCTACTAGTGAATGTAATGTAACACACACCCATACAATGCGCACCACCCCGTGATGTTTTTCTCACTCCTACCAGTGAATCTAATGTAACACACACCCATACAATGCGCACCACCCCGTGATGTTTTTCTCACTCCTACCAGTGAAGCTAATGTAACACACACCCATACAATGCGCACCACCCCGTGATGTTTTTCTCACTCCTACTAGTGAATGTAATGTAACACACACCCATACAATGCGCACCACCCCGTGATGTTTTTCTCACAACTAATAGTGAATGTAATGTAACACACACCCATACAATGCGCACGACCCCGTGATGTTTTTCTCACTCCTACTAGTGAATGTAATGTAACACACACCCATTCAATGCGCACCACCCCGTGATGTTTTTCTCACTCCTACTAGTGAATGTAATGTAACACACACCCATACAATGCGCACCACCCCGTGATGTTTTTCTCACTCCTACTAGTGAATGTAATGTAACACACACCCATACAATGCGCACCACCCCGTGATGTTTTTCTCACTCCTACTAGTGAATGTAATGTAACACACACCCATACAATGCGCACCACCCCGTGATGTTTTTCTCACTCCTACTAGTGAATGTAATGTAACACACACCCATACAATGCGCACCACCCCGTGATGTTTTTCTCACTCCTACTAGTGAATGTAATGTAACACACACCCATACAATGCGCACCACCCCGTGATGTTTTCCTCACTCCTACTAGTGAATGTAATGTAACACACACCCATACAATGCGCACCACACCGTGATGTTTTCCTCACTCCTACTAGTGAATGTAATGTAACACACACCCATACAATGCGCACCACCCCGTGATGTTTTTCTCACTCCTACTAGTGAATGTAATGTAACACACACCCATACAATGCGCACCGCCCCGTGATTTTTTTCTCACTCCTACTAGTGAATGTAATGTAACACACACCCATACAATGCGCACCGCCCCGTGATGTTTTTCTCACTCCTACTAGTGAATGTAATGTAACACACACCCATACAATGCGCACCGCCCCGTGATGTTTTTCTCACTCCTACTAGTGAATGTAATGTAACACACACCCATACAATGCGCACCGCCCCGTGATGTTTTTCTCACTCCTACTAGTGAATGTAATGTAACACACACCCATACAATGCGCACCGCCCCTTGATGTTTTTCTCACTCCTACTAGTGAATGTAATGTAACACACACCTATACAATGCGCACCGCCCCTGATGTTTTTCTCACTCCTATTAGTGAATGTAATGTAACACACACCCATACAATGCGCACCGCCCCGTTATGTTTTTCTCACTCCTACTAGTGAATGTAATGAAACACACACCCATACAATGCGCACCACCCCGTGATGTTTTTCTCACTCCTACTAGTGAATGTAATTTAACACACACCCATACAATGTGCACCACCCCGTGATGTTTTTCTCACTCCTACTAGTGAATGTAATGTAACACACACCCATACAATGCGCACCACCCCGTGATGTTTTTCTCACTCCTACTAGTGAATCTAATGTAACACACACCCATACAATGCGCACCACCCCGTGATGTTTTTCTCACTCCTACTAGTGAATCTAATGTAACACACACCCATACAATGCGCACCACCCCGTGATGTTTTTCTCACTCCTACTAGTGAATGTAATGTAACACACACCCATACAATGCGCACGACCCCGTGATGTTTTTCTCACTCCTACTAGTGAATCTAATGTAACAAACACCCATACAATGCGCACCACCCCGTGATGTTTTTCTCACTCCTACTATTGAATGTAATGTAACACACACCCATACAATGCGCACCACCCCGTGATGTTTTTCTCACTCCTACTAGTGAATGTAATGTAACACACACCCATACAATGCGCACCACCCCGTGATGTTTTTCTCACTCCTACCAGTGAATCTAATGTAACACACTCCCATACAATGCGCACCACCCCGTGATGATTTTCTCACTCCTACTAGTGAATCTAATGTAACAAACACCCATACAATGCTCACCACCCCGTGATGTTTTTCTCACTCCTACTAGTGAATGTAATGTAACACACACCCATACAATGCGCACCACCCCGTGATGTTTTTCTCACTCCTACCAGTGAATCTAATGTAACACACACCCATACAATGCGCACCACCCCGTGATGTTTTTCTCACTCCTACCAGTGAATCTAATGTAACACACACCCATACAATGCGCACCACCCCGTGATGTTTTTGTCACTCATACCAGTGAATCTAATGTAACACACACCCATACAATGCGCACCACCCCGTGATGTTTTTCTCACTCCTACCAGTGAATGTAATGTAACACACACCCATACAATGCGCACCACCCCGTGATGTTTTTCTCACTCCTACCAGTGAATGTAATGTAACACACACCCATACAATGCGCACCACCCCGTGATGTTTTTCTCACTCCTACTAGTGAATGTAATGTAACACACACCCATACAATGCGCACCACCCCGTGATGTTTTTCTCACTCCTACTAGTGAATGTAATGTAACACACACCCATACAATGCGCACCACCCCGTGATGTTTTTCTCACTCCTACTAGTGAATGTAATGTAACACACACCCATACAATGCGCACCACCCCGTGATGTTTTTCTCACTCCTACTAGTGAATGTAATGTAACACACACCCATACAATGCGCACCACCCCGTGATGTTTTTCTCACAACTAATAGTGAATGTAATGTAACACACACCCATACAATGCGCACGACCCCGTGATGTTTTTCTCACTCCTACTAGTGAATGTAATGTAACACACACCCATTCAATGCGCACCACCCCGTGATGTTTTTCTCACTCCTACTAGTGAATGTAATGTAACACACACCCATACAATGCGCACCACCCCGTGATGTTTTTCTCACTCCTACTAGTGAATGTAATGTAACACACACCCATACAATGCGCACCACCCCGTGATGTTTTTCTCACTCCTACTAGTGAATGTAATGTAACACACACCCATACAATGCGCACCACCCCGTGATGTTTTTCTCACTCCTACTAGTGAATGTAATGTAACACACACCCATACAATGCGCACCACCCCGTGATGTTTTTCTCACTCCTACTAGTGAATGTAATGTAACCACACCCATACAATGCGCACCACCCCGTGATGTTTTCCTCACTCCTACTAGTGAATGTAATGTAACACACACCCATACAATGCGCACCACACCGTGATGTTTTCCTCACTCCTACTAGTGAATGTAATGTAACACACACCCATACAATGCGCACCACCCCGTGATGTTTTTCTCACTCCTACTAGTGAATGTAATGTAACACACACCCATACAATGCGCACCGCCCCGTGATTTTTTTCTCACTCCTACTAGTGAATGTAATGTAACACACACCCATACAATGCGCACCGCCCCGTGATGTTTTTCTCACTCCTACTAGTGAATGTAATGTAACACACACCCATACAATGCGCACCGCCCCGTGATGTTTTTCTCACTCCTACTAGTGAATGTAATGTAACACACACCCATACAATGCGCACCGCCCCGTGATGTTTTTCTCACTCCTACTAGTGAATGTAATGTAACACACACCCATACAATGCGCACCGCCCCTTGATGTTTTTCTCACTCCTACTAGTGAATGTAATGTAACACACACCTATACAATGCGCACCGCCCCGTGATGTTTTTCTCACTCCTATTAGTGAATGTAATGTAACACACACCCATACAATGCGCACCGCCCCGTTATGTTTTTCTCACTCCTACTAGTGAATGTAATGAAACACACACCCATACAATGCGCACCACCCCGTGATGTTTTTCTCACTCCTACTAGTGAATGTAATTTAACACACACCCATACAATGTGCACCACCCCGTCATGTTTTTCTCACTCCTACTAGTGAATGTAATGTAACACACACCCATACAATGCGAACCACCCCGTGATGTTTTTCTCACTCCTACTAGTGAATCTAATGTAACACACACCCATACAATGCGCACCACCCCGTGATGTTTTTCTCACTCCTACTAGTGAATCTAATGTAACACACACCCATACAATGCGCACCACCCCGTGATGTTTTTCTCACTCCTACTAGTGAATGTAATGTAACACACACCCATACAATGCGCACGACCCCGTGATGTTTTTCTCACTCCTACTAGTGAATCTAATGTAACAAACACCCATACAATGCGCACCACCCCGTGATGTTTTTCTCACTCCTACTAGTGAATGTAATGTAACACACACCCATACAATGCGCACCACCCCGTGATGTTTTTCTCACTCCTACTAGTGAATGTAATGTAACACACACCCATACAATGCGCACCACCCCGTGATGTTTTTCTCACTCCTACTAGTGAATGTAATGTAACACACACACCCATACAATGCGCACCACCCCGTGATGTTTTTCTCACTCCTACTAGTGAATGTAATGTAACACACACCCATACAATGCGCCCCGCCCCGTGATGTTTTTCTCACTCCTAGTAGTGAATGTAATGTAACACACACCCATACAATGCGCACCGCCCCGTGATGTTTTTCTCACTCCTACTAGTGAATGTAATGTAACACACACCCATACAATGCGCACCACCCTGTGATGATTTTAATGTAACACACACCCATACAATGCGCACCACCCCGTGATGTTTTTCTCACTCCTACTAGTGAATCTAATGTAACACACACCCATACAATGCGCACCACCCCATAATGTTTTTCTCACTCCTACTAGTGAATGTAATGTAACAAACACCCATACAATGCGCACCACCCCGTGTTGATTTTCTCACTCCTACTAGTGAATCTAATGTAACAAACACCCATACAATGCGCACCATCCCGTGATGTTTTTCTCACTCCTACCAGTGAATGTAATGTAACACACACCCATACAATGCGCACCACCACGTGATGTTTTTCTCACTCCTATCAGTGAATCTAATGTAACACACAACCATACAATGCGCACCACCCCGTGATGTTTTTCTCACTCCTACCAGTGAATCTAATGTAACACACACCCATACAATGCGCACCACCCCGTGATGTTTTTCTCACTCCTACTAGTGAATGTAATGTAACACACAACCATACAATGCGCACCACCCCGTGATGTTTTCCTCACTCCTACTAGTGAATGTAATGTAACACACACCCATACAATGCGCACCACACCGTGATGTTTTCCTCACTCCTACTAGTGAATGTAATGTAACACACACCCATACAATGCGCACCACCCCGTGATGTTTTTCTCACTCCTACTAGTGAATGTAATGTAACACACACCCATACAATGCGCACCGCCCCGTGATTTTTTTCTCACTCCTACTAGTGAATGTAATGTAACACACACCCATACAATGCGCACCGCCCCGTGATGTTTTTCTCACTCCTACTAGTGAATGTAATGTAACACACACCCATACAATGCGCACCGCCCCGTGATGTTTTTCTCACTCCTACTAGTGAATGTAATGTAACACACACCCATACAATGCGCACCGCCCCGTGATGTTTTTCTCACTCCTACTAGTGAATGTAATGTAACACACACCCATACAATGCGCACCGCCCCTTGATGTTTTTCTCACTCCTACTAGTGAATGTAATGTAACACACACCTATACAATGCGCACCGCCCCGTGATGTTTTTCTCACTCCTATTAGTGAATGTAATGTAACACACACCCATACAATGCGCACCGCCCCGTTATGTTTTTCTCACTCCTACTAGTGAATGTAATGAAACACACACCCATACAATGCGCACCACCCCGTGATGTTTTTCTCACTCCTACTAGTGAATGTAATGTAACACACACCCATACAATGCGCACCACCCCGTGATGTTTTTCTCACTCCTACTAGTGAATGTAATGTAACACACACCCATACAATGCGCACCACCCCGTGATGATTTTCTCACTCCTACTAGTGAATGTAGTGAAACACACACCCATACAATGCGCACCACCCTGTGATGTTTTTCTCACTGCTAGTAGTGAATGTAGTGTAACACACACCCATACAATGCGCACCACCCCGTGATGTTTTTCTCACTCCTACTAGTGAATGTAATGTAACACGCACCCATACAATGCACACCATCCCGTGATGTTTTTCTCACTTCTACTAGTGAATCTAGTATAACAAATACCCATACAATGCGCAGCACCCCGTGATGTTTTTCTCACTCCTACTAGTGAATGTAATGTAACACACACCCATACAATGCGCACCACCTCGTGATGTTTTTCTCACTCCTACTAGTGAATCTAATGTAACACACACCCATACAATGCGCTCCACCCCGTGATGTTTTTCTCACTCCTACTAGTGAATGTAATGTAACACACACCCATACAATGCGCACCACCCCGTGATGTTTTTCTCACTCCTACTAGTGAATGTAATGTAACAAACACCCATAGAATGCGCACCACCCCGTGATGTTTTTCTCACTCCTACTAGTGAATGTAATGTAACACACACCCATACAATGCGCACCACCCCGTGATGTTTTTCTCACTCCTACTAGTGAATGTAATGTAACACACACCCATACAATGCGCACCACCCCGTGATGTTTTTCTCACTCCTACTAGTGAATGTAATGTAACACACACCCATACAATGCGCACCACGCCGTGATGTTTTTCTCACTCCTACTAGTGAATGTAATGTAACACACACCCATACAATGCTCACCACCCCGTGATGTTTTTCTCACTCCTACTAGTGAATGTAATGTAACACACACCCATACAATGCGCACCACCCCGTGATGTTTTTCTCACTCCTACTAGTGAATGTAATGTAAGACACACCCATACAATGCGCACCACCCCGTGATGTTTTTCTCACTCCTACTAGTCAATGTAATGTAACACACACCCATACAATGCGCACCACCCCGTGATGTTTTTCTCACTCCTACTAGTGAATGTAATGTAACACACACCCATACAATGTGCACCACCCCGTGATGTTTTTCTCACTCCTACTAGTGAATGTAATGTAACACACTCCCATACAATGCGCACCACCCCGTGATGATTTTCTCACTCCTACTAGTGAATCTAATGTAACAAACACCCATACAATGCTCACCACCCCGTGATGTTTTTCTCACTCCTACTAGTGAATGTAATGTAACACACACCCATACAATGCGCACCACCCCGTGATGTTTTTCTCACTCCTACCAGTGAATCTAATGTAACACACACCCATACAATGCGCACCACCTCGTGATGTTTTTCTCACTCCTACCAGTGAATCTAATGTAACACACACCCATACAATGCGCACCACCCCGTGATGTTTTTGTCACTCATACCAGTGAATCTAATGTAACACACACCCATACAATGCGCACCACCCCGTGATGTTTTTCTCACTCCTACTAGTGAATGTAATGTAACACACACCCATACAATGCGCACCACCCCGTGATGTTTTTCTCACTCCTACTAGTGAATGTAATGTAACACACACCCATACAATGCGCACCACCCCGTGATGTTTTTCTCACTCCTACTAGTGAATGTAATGTAACACACACCCATACAATGCGCACCACCCCGTGATGTTTTTCTCACTCCTACTAGTGAATGTAATGTAACACACACCCATACAATGCGCAGCACCCCGTGATGTTTTTCTCACTCCTACTAGTGAATGTAATGTAACACACACCCATACAATGCGCACCACCCCGTGATGTTTTTCTCACTCCTACTAGTGAATGTAATGTAACACACACCCATACAATGCGCACCACCCCGTGATGTTTTTCTCACAACTAATAGTGAATGTAATGTAACACACACCCATACAATGCGCACGACCCCGTGATGTTTTTCTCACTCCTACTAGTGAATGTAATGTAACACACACCCATTCAATGCGCACCACCCCGTGATGTTTTTCTCACTCCTACTAGTGAATGTAATGTAACACACACCCATACAATGCGCACCACCCCGTGATGTTTTTCTCACTCCTACTAGTGAATGTAATGTAACACACACCCATACAATGCGCACCACCCCGTGATGTTTTTCTCACTCCTACTAGTGAATGTAATGTAACACACACCCATACAATGCGCACCACCCCGTGATGTTTTTCTCACTCCTACTAGTGAATGTAATGTAACACACACCCATACAATGCGCAGCACCCCGTGATGTTTTTCTCACTCCTACTAGTGAATGTAATGTAACACACACCCATACAATGCGCACCACCCCGTGATGTTTTTCTCACTCCTACTAGTGAATGTAATGTAACACACACCCATACAATGCGCACGACCCCGTGATGTTTTTCTCACTCCTACTAGTGAATCTAATGTAACAAACACCCATACAATGCGCACCACCCCGTGATGTTTTTCTCACTCCTACTAGTGAATGTAATGTAACACACACCCATACAATGCGCACCACCCCGTGATGTTTTTCTCACTCCTACTAGTGAATGTAATGTAACACACACCCATACAATGCGCACCACCCCGTGATGTTTTTTTCACTCCTACTAGTGAATGTAATGTAACACACACCCATACAATGCGCACCACCCCGTGATGTTTTTCTCACTCCTAGTAGTGAATGTAATGTAACACACACCCATACAATGCGCACCGCCCCGTGATGTTTTTCTCACTCCTACTAGTGAATGTAATGTAACACACACCCATACAATGCGCACCACCCCGTGATGATTTTAATGTAACACACACCCATACAATGCGCACGACCCCGTGATGTTTTTCTCACTCCTACTAGTGAATCTAATGTAACACACACCCATACAATGCGCACCACCCCGTGATGTTTTTCTCACTCCTACTAGTGAATGTAATGTAACACACACCCATACAATGCGCACCACCCCGTGATGTTTTTCTCACTCCTACTAGTGAATCTAATGTAACACACACCCATACAATGCGCACCACCCCGTGATGTTTTCCTCACTCCTACTAGTGAATCTAATGTAACACACACCATACAATGCGCACCACCCCGTGATGTTTTTCTTACTCCTACTAGTGAATGTAATGTAACACACACCCATACAATGCGCACCACCCCTTGATGATTTTCTCAGTCCTACTAGTGAATCTAATGTAACAAACACCCATACAATGCGCACCACCCCGTGATGTTTTTCTCACACCTACTAGTGAATGTAATGTAACACACACCCATACAATGCGCACCACCCCGTGAGGTTTTTCTCACTCCTACTAGTGAATGTAATGTAACACACACCCATACAATGCGAACCACCCCATGATGTTTTTCTCACTCCTACTAGTGAATCTAATGTAACACACACCCATACAATGCGCACCACCCCGTGGTGTTTTTCTCACTGCTACTAGTGAATGTAATGTAACACACACCCATACAATGCGCACCACCCCGTGGTGTTTTTCTCACTCCTATTAGTGAATGTTATGTAACGCACACCCATACAATGCGCACCACCCCGTGGTGTTTTTCTCACTCCTACTAGTGAACGTAATGTAACGCACTCCCATACAATGCGCACCACCCCGTGATGTTTCTCTCACTCCTACTAGTGAACGTAATGTCACGCACACCCATAAAATGCACACCACCCCGTGATGTTTCTCTCACTCCTACTAGTGAATCTAATGTAACACACACCCATACAATGCGCACCACCCCGTGATGTTTCTCTCACTCCTACTAGTGAATCTAATGTAACACACACCCATACAATGCGCACCACCCCGTGATGTTTTTCTCACTCCTACTAGTGAATGTAATGTAACACACACCCATACAATGCGCACCACCCCGTGATGTTTTTCTCACTCCTACTAGTGAATGTAATGTATCACACACCCATACAATGCGCACCACCCCGTGATGATTTTCTCACTCCTACTAGTGAATCTAATGTAACAAACACCCATACAATGCGCACCACCCCGTGATGATTTTCCTCACTCCTACTAGTGAATGTAATGTAACAAACACCCATACAGTGCGCACCACCCCGTGATGTTTTTCTCACTCCTACTAGTGAATGTAGTGTAACACACACCCATACAATGCGCACCACCCCGTGATGTTTTTCTCAATGCTAGTAGTGAATGTAGTGTAACACACACCCATACAATGCGCACCACCTCGTGATGTTTTTCTCACTCCTACTAGTGAATGTAATGTAACACACACCCATACAATGCGCACCACCCTGTGATGATTTTCTCACTCCTACTGGTGAATCTAATGTAACAAACACCCATACAATGCGCACCACCCCGTGATGTTTTTCTCACTCCTACTAGTGAATGTAATGTAACACACACCCATACAATGCGCACCACCCAGTGATATTTTTCTCACTCCTACTAGTGAATGTAATATAACACACACCCATACAATGCGCACCACCCAGTGATATTTTTCTCACTCCTACTAGTGAATGCAATGTAACACACACCCATACAATGCGCACCACCCCGTGATGTTTTTCTCACTCCTACTAGTGAATGTAGTGTAACACACACCCATACAATGCGCACCACCCCGTGATGTTTTTCTCACTCCTACTAGTGAATGTAATGTAACACACACCCATACAATGCGCACCACCCCGTGATGATTTTAATGTAACACACACCCATACAATGCGCACCACCCCGTGATGTTTTTCTCACTCCTACTAGTGAATCTAATGTAACACACACCCATACAATGCGCACCACCCCGTGATGTTTTTCTCACTCCTACTAGTGAATGTAATGTAACACACACCCATACAATGCGCACCACCCCGTGATGTTTTTCTCACTCCTACTAGTGAATCTAATGTAACACACACCCATACAATGCGCACCACCCCGTGATGTTTTCCTCACTCCTACTAGTGAATCTAATGTAACACACACCATACAATGCGCACCACCCCGTGATGTTTTTCTTACTCCTACTAGTGAATGTAATTTAACACACACCCATACAATGCGCACCACCCCTTGATGATTTTCTCACTCCTACTAGTGAATCTAATGTAACAAACACCCATACAATGCGCACCACCCCGTGATGTTTTTCTCACACCTACTAGTGAATGTAATGTAACACACACCCATACAATGCGCACCACCCCGTGAGGTTTTTGTCACTCCTACTAGTGAATGTAATGTAACACACACCCATACAATGCGAACCACCCCGTGATGTTTTTCTCACTCCTACTAGTGAATCTAATGTAACACACACCCATACATTGCGCACCACCCCGTGGTGTTTTTCTCACTGCTACTAGTGAATGTAATGTAACACACACCCATACAATGCGCACCACCCCGTGGTGTTTTTCTCACTCCTATTAGTGAATGTAATGTAACGCACACCCATACAATGCGCACCACCCCGTGGTGTTTTTCTCACTCCTACTAGTGAACGTAATGTAACGCACTCCCATACAATGCGCACCACCCCGTGATGTTTCTCTCACTCTTACTAGTGAACGTAATGTCACGCACACCCATAAAATGCGCACCACCCCGTGATGTTTGTCTCACTCCTACTAGTGAATCTAATGTAACACACACCCATACAATGCGCACCACCCCGTGATGTTTCTCTCACTCCTACTAGTGAATCTAATGTAACACACACCCATACAATGCGCACCACCCCGTGATGTTTTTCTCACTCCTACTAGTGAATGTAATGTAACACACACCCATACAATGCGCCCCGCCCCGTGATGTTTTTCTCACTCCTAGTAGTGAATGTAATGTAACACACACCCATACAATGCGCACCGCCCCGTGATGTTTTTCTCACTCCTACTAGTGAATGTAATGTAACACACACCCATACAATGCGCACCACCCCGTGATGATTTTAATGTAACACACACCCATACAATGCGCACCACCCCGTGATGTTTTTCTCACTCCTACTAGTGAATCTAATGTAACACACACCCATACAACGCGCACCACCCCGTGATGTTTTTCTCACTCCTACTAGTGAATGTAATGTAACACACACCCATACAATGCGCACCACCCCGTGATGTTTTTCTCACTCCTACTAGTGAATCTAATGTAACACACACCCATACAATGCGCACCACCCCGTGATGTTTTCCTCACTCCTACTAGTGAATCTAATGTAACACACACAATACAATGCGCACCACCCCGTGATGTTTTTCTTACTCCTACTAGTGAATGTAATGTAACACACACCCATACAATGCGCACCACCCCTTGATGATTTTCTCACTCCTACTAGTGAATCTAATGTAACAAACACCCATACAATGCGCACCACCCCGTGATGTTTTTCTCACACCTACTAGTGAATGTAATTTAACACACACCCATACAATGCGCACCACCCCGTGAGGTTTTTCTCACTCCTACTAGTGAATGTAATGTAACACACACCCATACAATGCGAACCACCCCGTGATGTTTTTCTCACTCCTACTAGTGAATCTAATGTAACAAACACCCATACAATGCGCACCACCCCGTGATGTTTTTCTCACACCTACTAGTGAATGTAATTTAACACACACCCATACAATGCGCACCACCCCGTGGTGTTTTTCTCACTGCTACTAGTGAATGTAATGTAACACACACCCATACAATGCGCACCACCCCGTGGTGTTTTTCTCACTCCTATTAGTGAATGTAATGTAACGCACACCCATACAATGCGCATCGCCCCGTGATGTTTTTCTCACTCCTACTAGTGAATGTAATGTAACACACACCCATACAATGCGCCCCACCCCGTGATGTTTTTCTCATTCCTACTAGTGAATCTAATGTAACACACACCCATACAATGCGCACCACCCCGTGATGATTTTCCCACTCCTACTAGTGAATCTAATGTAACAAACAACCATACAATGCGCACAACCCCGTGATGATTTTCCCACTCCTCCTAGTGAATGTAATGAAACACACACCCATACAATGCGCACCACCCCGTGATGTTTTTCTCACTCCTACTAGCGAAAGAAATGTAACACACACCCATACAATGCGCACCACCCCGTGATGTTTTTCTCACTCCTACTAGTGAATGTAATGTAACACACACCCATACAATGCGCACCACCTCGTGATGATTTTCTCACTCCTACTAATGAATGTAATGTAACACACACCCATACAATGCGCACCACCCCGTGATGATTTTCTCACTCCTACTAGTGAATCTAATGTAACAAACACCCATACAATGCGCACCACCCCGTGATGTTTTTCTCACTCCTACTAGTGAATGTAGTGTAACACACACCCATACAATGCCCACCACCCCGGGATGTTTTTCTCACTCCTACTAGTGAATGTAGTGTAACACACACCCATACAATGCGCACCACCCCGTGATGTTTTTCTCACTGCTAGTAGTGAATGTAGTGTAACACACACCCATACAATGCGCACCACCCCGTGATGTTTTTCTCACTCCTATTATTGAATGTAGTGAAACACACACCCATACAATGCGCACAACCCCGTGATGTTTTTCTCACTCCTACTAGTGAATGTAATGTAACACACACCCATACAATGCGCACCGCCCCGTGATGTTTTTCTCACTCCTACTAGTGAATGTAATGTAACACACACCCATACAATGCGCACCACCCCGTGATGATTTTAATGTAACACACACCCATACAATGCGCACCACCCCGTGATGTTTTTCTCACTCCTACTAGTGAATCTAATGTAACACACACCCATACAATGCGCACCACCCCGTGATGTTTTTCTCACTCCTACTAGTGAATGTAATGTAACACACACCCATACAATGCGCACCACCCCGTGATGTTTTTCTCACTCCTACTAGTGAATCTAATGTAACACACACCCATACAATGCGCACCACCCCGTGATGTTTTCCTCAATCCTACTAGTGAATCTAATGTAACACACACCATACAATGCGCACCACCCCGTGATGTTTTTCTTACTCCTACTAGTGAATGTAATGTAACACACACCCATACAATGCGCACCACCCCTTGATGATTTTCTCACTCCTACTAGTGAATCTAATGTAACAAACACCCATACAATGCGCACCACCCCGTGATGTTTTTCTCACACCTACTAGTGAATGCAATGTAACACACACCCATACAATGCGCACCACCCCGTGATGTTTTTCTCACTCCTACTAGTGAATGTAATGTAACACACACCCATACAATGCGCACCACCCCGTGATGTTTTTCTCACTCCTACTAGTGAATGTAATGTAACACACACCCATACAATGCGCACCACCCCGTGATGATTTTAATGTAACACACACCCATACAATGCGCACCACCCCGTGATGTTTTTCTCACTCCTACTAGTGAATCTAATGTAACACACACCCATACAATGCGCACCACCCCGTGATGTTTTTCTCACTCCTACTAGTGAATGTAATGTAACACACACCCATACAATGCGCACCACCCCGTGATGTTTTTCTCACTCCTACTAGTGAATCTAATGTAACACACACCCATACAATGCGCACCACCCCGTGATGTTTTCCTCACTCCTACTAGTGAATCTAATGTAACACACACCATACAATGCGCACCACCCCGTGATGTTTTTCTTACTCCTACTAGTGAATGTAATGTAACACACACCCATACAATGCGCACCACCCCTTGATGATTTTCTCACTCCTACTAGTGAATCTAATGTAACAAACACCCATACAATGCGCACCACCCCGTGATGTTTTTCTCACACCTACTAGTGAATGTAATGTAACACACACCCATACAATGCGCACCACCCCGTGAGGTTTTTGTCACTCCTACTAGTGAATGTAATGTAACACACACCCATACAATGCGAACCACCCCGTGATGTTTTTCTCACTCCTACTAGTGAATCTAATGTAACACACACCCATACATTGCGCACCACCCCGTGGTGTTTTTCTCACTGCTACTAGTGAATGTAATGTAACACACACCCATACAATGCGCACCACCCCGTGGTGTTTTTCTCACTCCTATTAGTGAATGTAATGTAACGCACACCCATACAATGCGCACCACCCCGTGGTGTTTTTCTCACTCCTACTAGTGAACGTAATGTAACGCACTCCCATACAATGCGCACCAACCCGTGATGTTTCTCTCACTCCTACTAGTGAACGTAATGTCACGCACACCCATAAAATGCGCACCACCCCGTGATGTTTGTCTCACTCCTACTAGTGAATCTAATGTAACACACACCCATACAATGCGCACCACCCCGTGATGTTTCTCTCACTCCTACTAGTGAATCTAATGTAACACACACCCATACAATGCGCACCATCCCGTGATGTTTTTCTCACTCCTACTAGTGAATGTAATGTAACACACACCCATACAATGCGCCCCGCCCCGTGATGTTTTTCTCACTCCTAGTAGTGAATGTAATGTAACACACACCCATACAATGCGCACCGCCCCGTGATGTTTTTCTCACTCCTACTAGTGAATGTAATGTAACACACACCCATACAATGCGCACCACCCCGTGATGATTTTAATGTAACACACACCCATACAATGCGCACCACCCCGTGATGTTTTTCTCACTCCTACTAGTGAATCTAATGTAACACACACCCATACAATGCGCACCACCCCGTGATGTTTTTCTCACTCCTACTAGTGAATGTAATGTAACACACACCCATACAATGCGCACCACCCCGTGATGTTTTTCTCACTCCTACTAGTGAATCTAATGTAACACACACCCATACAATGCGCACCACCCCGTGATGTTTTCCTCACTCCTACTAGTGAATCTAATGTAACACACACAATACAATGCGCACCACCCCGTGATGTTTTTCTTACTCCTACTAGTGAATGTAATGTAACACACACCCATACAATGCGCACCACCCCTTGATGATTTTCTCACTCCTACTAGTGAATCTAATGTAACAAACACCCATACAATGCGCACCACCCCGTGATGTTTTTCTCACACCTACTAGTGAATGTAATGTAACACACACCCATACAATGCGCACCACCCCGTGAGGTTTTTCTCACTCCTACTAGTGAATGTAATGTAACACACACCCATACAATGCGAACCACCCCGTGATGTTTTTCTCACTCCTACTAGTGAATCTAATGTAACACACACCCATACAATGCGCACCACCCCGTGGTGTTTTTCTCACTGCTACTAGTGAATGTAATGTAACACACACCCATACAATGCGCACCACCCCGTGGTGTTTTTCTCACTCCTATTAGTGAATGTAATGTAACGCACACCCATACAATGCGCACCACCCCGTGGTGTTTTTCTCACTCCTACTAGTGAACGTAATGTAACGCACTCCCATACAATGCGCACCACCCCGTGATGTTTCTCTCACTCCTACTAGTGAACGTAATGTCACGCACACCCATAAAATGCGCACCACCCCGTGATGTTTCTCTCACTCCTACTAGTGAATCTAATGTAACACACACCCATACAATGCGCACCACCCCGTGATGTTTCTCTCACTCCTACTAGTGAATCTAATGTAACACACACCCATACAATGCGCACCACCCCGTGATGTTTTTCTCACTCCTACTAGTGAATGTAATGTAACACACACCCATACAATGCGCACCACCCCGTGATGTTTTTCTCACTCCTACTAGTGAATGTAATGTATCACACACCCATACAATGCGCACCACCCCGTGATGATTTTCTCACTCCTACTAGTGAATCTAATGTAACAAACACCCATACAATGCGCACCACCCCGTGATGATTTTCCTCACTCCTACTAGTGAATGTAATGTAACAAACACCCATACAATGCGCACCACCCCGTGATGTCTTTCTCACTCCTACTAGTGAATGTAGTGTAACACACACCCATACAATGCGCACCACCCCGTGATGTTTTTCTCAATGCTAGTAGTGAATGTAGTGTAACACACACCCATACAATGCGCACCACCCCGTGATGTTTTTCTCACTGCTACTAGTGAATGTAATGTAACACACACCCATACAATGCGCACCACCCTGTGATGATTTTCTCACTCCTACTAGTGAATCTAATGTAACAAACACCCATACAATGCGCACCACCCCGTGATGTTTTTCTCATTCCTACTAGTGAATGTAATGTAACACACACCCATACAATGCGCACCACCCCGTGATATTTTTCTCACTCCTACTAGTGAATGCAATATAACACACACCCATACAATGCGCACCACCCCGTGATATTTTTCTCACTCCTACTAGTGAATGTAATGTAACACACACCCATACAATGCGCATCGCCCCGTGATGTTTTTCTCACTCCTACTAGTGAATGTAATGTAACACACACCCATACAATGCGCCCCACCCCGTGATGTTTTTCTCATTCCTACTAGTGAATCTAATGTAACACACACCCATACAATGCGCACCACCCCGTGATGATTTTCCCACTCCTACTAGTGAATCTAATGTAACAAACAACCATACAATGCGCACAACCCCGTGATGATTTTCCCACTCCTCCTAGTGAATGTAATGAAACACACACCCATACAAAGCGCACCACCCCGTGATGTTTTTCTCACTCCTACTAGCGAATGAAATGTAACACACACCCATACAATGCGCACCACCCCGTGATGTTTTTCTCACTCCTACTAGTGAATGTAATGTAACACACACCCATACAATGCGCACCACCTCGTGATGATTTTCTCACTCCTACTAGTGAATGTAATGTAACACACACCCATACAATGCGCACCACCCCGTGATGATTTTCTCACTCCTACTAGTGAATCTAATGTAACAAACACCCATACAATGCGCACCACCCCGTGATGTTTTTCTCACTCCTACTAGTGAATGTAGTGTAACACACACCCATACAATGCCCACCACCCCGGGATGTTTTTCTCACTCCTACTAGTGAATGTAATATAACACACACCCATACAATGCGCACCACCCCGTGATATTTTTCTCCCTCCTACTAGTGAATGTAATGTAACACACACCCATACAATGCGCATCGCCCCGTGATGTTTTTCTCACTCCTACTAGTGAATGTAATGTAACACACACCCATACAATGCGCACCACCCCGTGAGGTTTTTCTCACTCCTACTAGTGAATCTAATGTAACACACACCCATACAATGCGCACAACCCTGTGATGATTTTCCCACTCCTACTAGTGAATCTAATGTAACAAACAACCATACAATGCGCACCACCCCGTGATGATTTTCTCACTCCTACTAGTGAATCTAATGTAACAAACACACATACAATGCGCACCACCCCGTGATGTTTTTCTCACTCCTACTAGTGAATGTAGTGTAACACACACCCATACAATGCCCAACACCCCGTGATTATTTTCTCACTCCTAATAGTGAATGTAGTGTAACACACACCCATACAATGCGCACCACCCCGTGATGTTTTTCTCACTGCTAGTAGTGAATGTAGTGTAACACACACCCATACAATGCGCACCACCCCGTGATGTTTTTCTCACTCCTACTAGTGAATGTAATGTAACACACACCCATACAATGCGCACCACCCCGTGATGATTTTCTCACTCCTACTAGTGAATGTAATATAAAACACACCCATACAATGCGCACCGCCCCGTGATGTTTTTCTCACTCCTACTAGTGAATGTAATGTAAAACACACCCATACAATGCGCATCGCCCCGTGATGTTTTTCTCACTCCCATTAGTGAATGTAATGTAACACACACCCATACAATGCGCACCACCCCGTGATATTTTTCTCACTGCTACTAGTGAATGTAATGTAACACACACCCATACAATGCGCACCACCCCGTGATGTTTTTCTCACTCCTACTAGTGAATGTAATGTAACACACACCCATACAATGCGCACCACCCCGTGATGTTTTTCTCACTCCTACTAGTGAAACTAATGTAACACACACCCATACAATGCGCACCACCCCGTGATGTTTTTCTCACTCCTACTAGTGAATCTAATGTAACACACACCCATACAATGCGCACCACCCCGTGATGTTTTTCTCACTCCTACTAGTGAATCTAATGTAACACACACCCATACAATGCGCACCACCCCGTGATGTTTTTCTCACTCCTACTAATGAATCTAATGTAACACACACCCATACAATGCGCACCACCCCGTGATATTTTTCTCACTCCTACTAGTGAATGTAATGTAACACACACCCATACCATGCGCACCACCCCGTGATGTTTTTCTCACTCCTACTAGTGAATGTAATGTAACACACACCCATACCATGCGCACCACACCGTGATGATTTTCTCACTCCTACTAGTGAATCTAATGTAACAAACACCCATACAATGCGCACCACCCCGTGATGTTTTTCTCACTCCTACTAGTGAATGTAATGTAACACACACCCATACAATGCGCGCCACCCCGTGATGTTTTTCTCACTCCTACTAGTGAATGTAATGTAACACACACCCATACAATGCGCGCCACCCCGTGATGTTTTTCTCACTCCTACTAGTGAATGTAATGTAACACACACCCATACAATGCGCGCCGCCCCGTGATGTTTTTCTCACTCCTACTAGTGAATGTAATGTAACACACACCCATACAATGCGCGCCGCCCCGTGATGTTTTTCTCACTCCTACTAGTGAATGTAATGTAACACACACCCATACAATGCGCACCGCCCCGTGATGTTTTTCTCACTCCTACTAGTGAATGTAATGTAACACACACCCATACAATGCGCACCACCCCGTGATGATTTTCTCACTCCTACTAGTGAATGTAATATAACACACACCCATACAATGCGCACCGCCCCGTGATGTTTTTCTCACTCCTACTAGTGAATGTAATGTAAAACACACCCATACAATGCGCACCGCCCCGTGATGTTTTTCTCACTCCTATTAGTGAATGTAATGTAACACACACCCATACAATGCGCACCACCCCGTGATATTTTTCTCACTGCTACTAGTGAATGTAATGTAACACACACCCATACAATGCGCACCACCCCGTGATGTTTTTCTCACTCCTACTAGTGAATGTAATGTAACACACACCCATACAATGCGCACCACCCCGTGATGTTTTTCTCACTCCTACTAGTGAAACTAATGTAACACACACCCATACAATGCGCACCACCCCGTGATGTTTTTCTCACTCCTACTAGTGAATCTAATGTAACACACACCCATACAATGCGCACCACCCCGTGATGTTTTTCTCACTCCTACTAGTGAATCTAATGTAACACACACTCATACAATGCGCACCACCCCCTGATGTTTTTCTCACTCCTACTAGTGAATGTAATGTAACACACACCCATACCATGCGCACCACCGCGTGATGATTTTCTCACTCCTACTAGTGAATCTAATGTAACAAACACCCATACAATGCGCACCACCCCGTGATGTTTTTCTCACTCCACCTAGTGAATGTAATGTAACACACACCCATACAATGCGCACCACCCCGTGATGATTTTCTCACTCCTACTTGTGAATCTAATGTAACAAACACCCATGCAATGCGCACCAGCCCGTGATGTTTTTCTCACTCCTACTAGTGAATGTAATGTAACAAACACCCATACAATGCGCACCACCCCGTGATGTTTTTCTCACTCCTACTAGTGAATCTAATGTAACACACACCCATACAATGCGCACCACCCCGTGATGTTTTTCTCACTCCTACTAGTGAATCTAATGTAACACACACCCATACAATGCGCACCACCCCGTGATGTTTTTCTCACTCCTACTAGTGAATGTAATGTAACACACACCCATACAATGCGCACCACCCCGTGATGATTTTCTCACTCCTACTAGTGAATGTAGTGTAACACACACCCATACAATGCGCACCACCCCGTGATGTTTTTCTCACTGCTAGTAGTGAATGTAGTGTAACACACACCCATACAATGCGCACCACCCCGTGATATTTTTCTCACTCCTACTCGTGAATGTAATGTAACACACACCCATACCATGCGCACCACCCCGTGATGTTTTTCTCACTCCTACTAGTGAATGTAATGTAACACACACCCATACCATGCGCACCACACCGTGATGATTTTCTCACTCCTACTAGTGAATCTAATGTAACAAACACCCATACAATGCGCACCACCCCGTGATGTTTTTCTCACTCCTACTAGTGAATGTAATGTAACACACACCCATACAATGCGCGCCACCCCGTGATGTTTTTCTCACTCCTACTAGTGAATGTAATGTAACACACACCCTTACAATGCGCGCCGCCCCGTGATGTTTTTCTCCCTCCTACTAGTGAATGTAATGTAACACACACCCATACAATGCGCGCCGCCCCGTGATGTTTTTCTCACTCCTACTAGTGAATGTAATGTAACACACACCCATACAATGCGCGCCGCCCCGTGATGTTTTTCTCACTCCTACTAGTGAATGTAATGTAACACACACCCATAAAATGCGCACCGCCCCGTGATGTTTTTCTCACTCCTACTAGTGAATGTAATGTAACACACACCCATACAATGCGCACCGCCCCGTGATGTTTTTCTCACTCCTACTAGTGAATGTAATGTAACACACACCCATACAATGCGCACCGCCCCGTGATGTTTTTCTCACTCCTACTAGTGAATGTAATGTAACACACACCCATACAATGCGCACCGCCCCGTGATGTTTTTCTCACTGCTACTAGTGAATGTAATGTAACACACACCCATACAATGCGCACCGCCCCGTGATGTTTTTCTCACTCCTACTAGTGAATGTAATGTAACACACACCCATACAATGCGCACCGCCCCGTGATGTTTTTCTCACTCCTACTAGTGAATCTAATGTAACACACACCCATACAATGCGCCCCGCCCCGTGATGTTTTTCTTACTCCTACTAGTGAATCTAAAGTAACACACACCCATACAATGCGCACCACCCCGTGATGTTTTTCTCACTCCTACTAGTGAATCTAATGTAACACACACCCATACAATGCGCACCACCCCGTGATGTTTTTCTCACTCCTACTAGTGAATCTAATGTAACACACACCCATACAATGCGCACCACCCCGTGATGTTTTTCTCACTCCTACTAGTGAATGTAATGTAACACACACCCATACAATGCGCACCACCCCGTGATGTTTTTCTCACTCCTACTAGTGATTGTAATGTAACACACACCCATACAATGCGCACCACCCCGTGATGTTTCTCTCACTCCTACTAGTGAATGTAATGTAACGCACACCCATAAAATGCGCACCACCCCGGGATGATTTTCTCACTCCTACTAGTGAATCTAATGTAACAAACACCCATACAATGCGCACCACCCCGTGATGTTTTTCTCACTCCTACTAGTGAATGTAATGTAACACACACCCATACAATTCGCACCACCCCGTGATGATTTTCTCACTCCTACTAGTGAATGTAGTGTAACACACACCCATACAATGCGCACCACCCCGTGATGTTTTTCTCACTGCTAGTAGTGAATGTAGTGTAACACACACCCATACAATGCGCACCACCCCGTGATATTTTTCTCACTCCTACTCGTGAATGTAATGTAACACACACCCATACAATGCGCACCGCCCCGTGATGTTTTTCTCACTCCTACTAGTGAATGTAATGTAACACACACCCATACAATGCGCAGCTCCCCGTGATGTTTTTCTCACTCCTACTAGTGAATGTAATGTAACACACACCCATAAAATGCGCACCGCCCCGTGATGTTTTTCTCACTCCTACTAGTGAAAGTAATGTAACACACACCCATACAATGCGCACCACTCCGTGATGTTTTTCTCACTCCTACTAGTGAATGTAATGTAACACACACCCATACAATGCGCACCACCCCGTGATGATTTTCTCACTCCTACTAGTGAATGTAATATAACACACACACATACAATGCGCACCGCCCCGTGATGTTTTTCTCACTCCTACTAGTGAATGTAATGTAAAACACACCCATACAATGCGCATCGCCCCGTGATGTTTTTCTCACTCCTATTAGTGAATGTAATGTAACACACACCCATACAATGCGCACCACCCCGTGATATTTTTCTCACTGCTACTAGTGAATGTAATGTAACACACACCCATACAAAGCGCACCACCCCGTGATGTTTTTCTCACTCCTACTAGTGAATGTAATGTAACACACACCCATACAATGCGCACCACCCCGTGATGTTTTTCTCACTCCTACTAGTGAAACTAATGTAACACACACCCATACAATGCGCACCACCCTGTGATGTTTTTCTCACTCCTACTAGTGAATGTAATGTAACACACACCCATACAATGCGCACCACCCCGTGATGTTTTTCTCACTCCTACTAGTGAATCTAATGTAACACACACCCATACAATGCGCACCACCCCGTGATGTTTTTCTCACTCCTACTAATGAATCTAATGTAACACACACCCATACAATGCGCACCACCCCGTGATGTTTTTCTCACTCCTACTAGTGAATCTAATGTAACACACACCCATACAATGCGCACCACCCCGTGATATTTTTCTTACTCCTACTAGTGAATGTAATGTAACACACACCCATACCATGCGCACCACCCCGTGATGTTTTTCTCACTCCTACTAGTGAATGTAATGTAACACACACCCATACCATGCGCACCACCCCGTGATGATTTTCTCACTCCTACTAGTGAATCTAATGTAACAAACACCCATACAATGCGCACCACCCCGTGATGTTTTTCTCACTCCTACTAGTGAATGTAATGTAACACACACCCATACAATGCGCGCCACCCCGTGATGTTTTTCTCACTCCTACTAGTGAATGTAATGTAACACACACCCATACAATGCGCGCCGCCCCGTGATGTTTTTCTCACTCCTACTATTGAATGTAATGTAACACACACCCATACAATGCGCGCCGCCCCGTGATGTTTTTCTCACTCCTACTAGTGAATGTAATGTAACACACACCCATACAATGCGCGCCGACCCGTGATGTTTTTCTCACTCCTACTAGTGAATGTAATGTAACACACACCCATACAATGCGCACCGCCCCGTGATGTTTTTCTCACTCCTACTAGTGAATGTAATGTAACACACACCCATACAATGCGCACCGCCCCGTGATGTTTTTCTCACTCCTACTAGTGAATGTAATGTAACACACACCCATACAATGCGCACCGCCCCGTGATGTTTTTCTCACTCCTACTAGTGAATGTAATGTAACACACACCAATACAATGCGCACCGCCCCGGGATGTTTTTCTCACTCCTACTAGTGAATGTAATGTAACACACACCCATACAATGCGCACCACCACGTGATGTTTTTCTCACTCCTACTAGTGAATCTAATGTAACACACACCATTACAATGCGCACCACTCCGTGATGTTTTTCTCACTCCTACTAGTGAATCTAATGTAACACACACCCATACAATGCGCACCACCCCGTGATGTTTTTCTCACTCCTACTAGTGAATGTAATGTAACACACACCCATACAATGCGCACCACCCCGTGATGTTTTTCTCACTCCTACTAGTGAATGTAATGTAACACACACCCATACAATGCGCACCACCCCGTGATGTATTTCTCACTCCTACTAGTGATTGTAATGTAACACACACCCATACAATGCGCACCACCCCGTGATGTTTCTCTCACTCCTACTAGTGGATGTAATGTAACACACACCCATACAATGCGCTCCACCCCGTGATGTTTTTCTCACTCCTACTAGTGGATGTAATGTAACACACACCCATACAATGCGCAACACCCCGTGATGTTTTTCTCACTCCTACTAGTGAATGTAATGTAACAAACACCCATACAATGCGCACCACCCCGTGATGTTTTTCTCACTCCTACTAGTGAATGTAATGTAACGTACACCCATACAATGCGCACCACCCCGTGATGTTTCTCTCACTCCTACTAGTGAATGTAATGTAACGCACACCCATAAAATGCGCACCACCCCGGGATGATTTTCTCACTCCTACTAGTGATTCTAATGTAACAAACACCCATACAATGCGCACCACCCCGTGATGTTTTTCTCACTCCTACTAGTGAATGTAATGTAACACACACCCATACAATGCGCACCACCCCGTGATGATTTTCTCACTCCTACTAGTGAATGTAGTGTAACACACACCCATACAATGCGCACCACCCCGTGATGTTTTTCTCACTGCTAGTAGTGAATGTAGTGTAACACACACCCATACAATGCGCACCACCCCGTGATATTTTTCTCACTCCTACTCGTGAATGTAATGTAACACGCACCCATACAATGCGAACCGCCCCGTGATGTTTTTGTCACTCCTACTAGTGAATGTAATGTAACACACACCCATACAATGCGCAGCTCCCCGTGATGTTTTTCTCACTCCTACTAGTGAATGTAATGTAACACACACCCATACAATGCGCACCGCCCCGTGATGTTTTTCTCACTCCTTTTAGTGAATGTAATGTAACACACACCCATACAATGCGCACCACCCCGTGATTTTTTTCTCACTCCTACTAGTGAATGTAATGTAACACACACCCATACAATGCGCACCACACCGTGATGTTTTTCTCACTCCTACTAGTGAATGTAATGTAACACACACCCATACAATGCGCACCGCCCCGTGATGTTTTTCTCACTCCTACTAGTGAATGTAATGTAACACACACCCATACAATGCGCACCGCCCCGTGATGTTTTTCTCACTCTTACTAGTGAATGTAATGTAACACACACCCATACAATGCGCACCACCCCGTGATGTTTTTCTCACTCCTACTAGTGAATGTAATGTAACACACACCCATACAATGCGCACCACCCCGTGATATTTTTCTCACTCCTACTAGTGAATGTAATGTAACACACACCCATACAATGCGCACCACCCCGTGATGTTTTTCTCACTCCTACTAGTGAATGTAATGTAACACACACCCATACAATGCGCGCCACCCCTTGATGTTTTTCTCACTCCTACTAGTGAATGTAATGTAACACACACCCATACAATGCGCACCACCCCGAGATGATTTTCTCACTCCTACTAGTGAATCTAATGTAACAAACACCCATACAATGCGCACCTCCCCGTGATGTTTTTCTCACACCTAGTAGTGAATGTAATGTAACACACACCCATACAATGCGCACCACCCCGTGATGTTTTTCTCACTCCTACTAGTGAATCTAATGTAACACACACCCATAAAATGCACACCACCCCGTGATGTTTTTCTCACTCCTACTAGTGAATCTAATGTAACACACACCCATACAATGCGCACCACCCCGTGATCTTTTTCTCACTCCTCGTAGTGAATCTAATGTAACACACACCCATACAATGCGCACCACCCCGTGATGTTTTTCTCACTCCTACTAGTGAATGTAATGTAACGCACACCCATACAATGCGCACCACCCCGTGATGTTTCTCTCACTCCTACTAGTGAATGTAATGTAACGCACACCCATAAAATGCGCACCACCCCGGGATGATTTTCTCACTCCTACTAGTGAATCTAATGTAACAAACACCCATACAATGCGCACCACCCCGTGATGTTTTTCTCACTCCTACTAGTGAATGTAATGTAACACACACCCATACAATGCGCACCACCCCGTGATGATTTTCTCACTCCTACTAGTGAATGTAGTGTAACACACACCCATACAATGCGCACCACCCCGTGATGTTTTTCTCACTGCTAGTAGTGAATGTAGTGTAACACACACCCATACAATGCGCACCACCCCGTGATATTTTTCTCACTCCTACTCGTGAATGTAATGTAACACACACCCATACAATGCGCACCGCCCCGTGATGTTTTTCTCACTCCTACTAGTGAATGTAATGTAACACACACCCATACAATGCGCAGCTCCCCGTGATGTTTTTCTCACTCCTACTAGTGAATGTAATGTAACACACACCCATAAAATGCGCACCGCCCCGTGATGTTTTTCTCACTCCTACTAGTGAAAGTAATGTAACACACACCCATACAATGCGCACCACCCCGTGATTTTTTTCTCACTCCTACTAGTGAATGTAATGTAACACACACCCATACAATGCGCACCACCCCGTGATGTTTTTCTCACTCCTACTAGTGAATGTAATGTAACACACACCCATACAATGCGCACTGCCCCGTGATGTTTTTCTCACTCCTACTAGTGAATGTAATGTAACACACACCCATACAATGCGCACCGCCCCGTGATGTTTTTCTCACTCTTACTAGTGAATGTAATGTAACACACACCCATACAATGCGCACCACCCCGTGATGTTTTTCTCACTCCTACTAGTGAATGTAATGTAACACACACCCATACAATGCGCACCACCCCGTGATGTTTTTCTCACTCCTACTAGTGAATGTAATGTAACACACACCCATACAATGCGCACCACCCCGTGATGTTTTTCTCACTCCTACTAGTGAATGTAATGTAACACACACCCATACAATGCGCACCACCCCTTGATGTTTTTCTCACTCCTACTAGTGAATGTAATGTAACACACACCCATACAATGCGCACCACCCCGTGATGATTTTCTCACTCCTACTAGTGAATCTAATGTAACAAACACCCATACAATGCGCACCTCCCCGTGATGTTTTTCTCACTCCTAGTAGTGAATGTAATGTAACACACACCCATACAATGCGCACCACCCCGTGATGTTTTTCTCACTCCTACTAGTGAATCTAATGTAACACACACCCATACAATGCGCACCACCCCGTGATCTTTTTCTCACTCCTCCTAGTGAATCTAATGTAACACACACCCATACAATGCGCACCACCCCGTGATGTTTTTCTCACTCCTACTAGTGAATGTAATGTAACACACACCCATACAATGCGCACCACCCCGTGATGTTTTTCTCACTCCTACTAGTGAATGTAATATAACACACACCCATACAATGCGCACCACCACGTGATGTTTTTCTCACTCCTACTAGTGAATGTAATGTAACACACACCCATACAATGCGCACCACCCCGTGATGTTTTTATCACTCCTACTAGTGAATGTAATGTAACACACACCCATACAATGCGCACCACCCCGTGATGTTTTCCTCACTCCTACTAGTGAATGTAATATAACACACACCCATACAATGCGCACCAGACCGTGATGTTTTTCTCACTCCTACTAGTGAATGTAATGTAACACACACCCATACAATGCGCATCGCCCCGTGATGTTTTTCTCACTCCTACTAGTGAATGTAATGTAACACACACCCATACAATGCGCACCACCCCGTGATGTTTTTCTCACTGCTACTAGTGAATGTAATGTAACACACACCCATACAATGCGCACCACCCCGTGATGTTTTTCTCACTCCTACTAGTGAATGTAATGTAACACACACCCATACAATGCGCACCACCCCGTGATGTATTTCTCACTCCTACTGGTGATTGTAATGTAACACACACCCATACAATGCGCACCACCCCGTGATGTTTCTCTCACTCCTACTAGTGAATGTAATGTAACACACACCCATGCAATGCGCACCACCCCGTGATGTTTTTCTCACTCCTACTAGTGGATGTAATGTAACACACACCCATACAATGCGCAACACCCCGTGATGTTTTTCTCACTCCTACTAGTGAATGTAATGTAACGCACACCCATACAATGCGCACCACCCCGTGATGTTTTTCTCACTCCTACTAGTGAATGTAATGTAACGCACACCCATACAATGCGCACCACCCCGTGATGTTTCTCTCACTCCTACTAGTGAATGTAATGTAACGCACACCCATAAAATGCGCACCACCCCAGGATGTTTCTCTCACTCCTGCTAGTGATTCTAATGTAAAAAACACCCATACAATGCGCACCACCCCGTGATGTTTTTCTCACTCCTACTAGTGAATGTAATGTAACACACACCCATACAATGCGCACCACCCCGTGATGATTTTCTCACTCCTACTAGTGAATGTAGTGTAACACACACCCATACAATGCGCACCACCGCGTGATGTTTTTCTCACTGCTAGTAGTGAATGTAGTGTAACACACACCCAAACAATGCGCACCACCCCGTGATGTTTTTCTCACTCCTACTAGTGAATCTAATGTAACACACACCCATACAATGCGCACCACCCCGTGATGTTTTTCTCACTCCTACTAGTGAATCTAATGTAACACACACCCATACAATGCGCACCACCCCGTGATGTTTTTCTCACTCTTACTAGTGAATCTAATGTAACACACACCCATACAATGCGCACCACACCGTGATGTTTTTCTCACTCCTACTAGTGAATCTAATGTAACACACACCCATACAATGCGCACCGCCCCGTGATGTTTTTCTCACTCCTACTAGTGAATGTAATGTAGCACACACCCATAAAATGCGCACCGCCCCGTGATGTTTTTCTCACTCCTACTAGTGAATGTAATGTAACACACACCCATACAATGCGCACCGCCCCGTGATGTTTTTCTCACTCCTACTAGTGAATATAATGTAACACACCCATACAATGCGCACCGCCCCGTGATGTTTTTCTCACTCCTACTAGTGAATATAATGTAACACACACCCATACAATGCGCACCGCCCCGTGATGTTTTTTTCACTCCTACTAGTGAATGTAATGTAACACACACCCATACAATGCGCACCGCCCCGTGATGTTTTTCTCACTCCTACTAGTGAATGTAATGTAACACAAACCCATACAATGCGCACCGCCCCGTGATGTTTTTCTCACTGCTAGTAGTGAATGTAATGAAACACACACCCATACAATGCGAACCACCCCGTGATGTTTTTCTCACTCCTACTAGTGAATGTAATGTAACACACACCCATACAATGCGTACCACCCCGTGATGTTTTTCTCACTCCTACTAGTGAATGTAATGTAACACACACCCATACAATGCGCACCACCCCGTGATGTTTTTCTCACTCCTACTAGTGAATGTAATGTAACACACATCCATACAATGCGCACCACCCCGTGATGTTTTTCTCACTCCTACTAGTGAATCTAATGTAACACACACCCATACAATGCGCATCGCCCCGTGATGTTTTTCTCACTCCTACTAGTGAATGTAATGTAACACACACCCATACAATGCGCACCACCCCGTGATGTTTTTCTCACTCCTACTAGTGAATGTAATGTAACACACACCCATACAATGCGCACCACCCCGTGATGTTTTTCTCACTCCTACTAGTGAATCTAATGTAACACACACCCATACAATGCGCACCACCCCGTGATGTTTTTCTCACTCCTACTAGTGAATCTAATGTAACACACACCCATACAATGCGCACCACCCCGTGATGTTTTTCTCACTCCTACTAGTGAATCTAATGTAACACACACCCATACAATGCGCACCGCCCCGTGATGTTTTTCTCACTCCTACTAGTGAATGTAATGTAACACACACCCATACAATGCGCACCGCCCCGTGATGTTTTTCTCACTCCTACTAGTGAATGTAATGTAACACACACCCATACAATGCGCACCGCCCCGTGATGTTTTTCTCACTCCTACTAGTGAATGTAATGTAACACACACCCATACAATGCGCACCGCCCCGTGATGTTTTTCTCACTCCTACTATTGAATGTAATGTAGCACACACCCATACAATGCACACCGCCCCGTGATGTTTTTCTCACTCCTACTAGTGAATGTAATGTAACACACACCCATACAATGCGCACCGCCCCGTGATGTTTTTCTCACTCCTACTAGTGAATGTAATGTAACACACACCCATACAATGCGCACCGCCCCGTGATGTTTTTCTCACTCCTACTAGTGAATGTAATGTAACACACACCCATACAATGCGCACCGCCCCGTGATGTTTTTCTCACTCCTACTAGTGAATGTAATGTAACACAAACCCATACAATGCGCACCGCCCCGTGATGTTTTTCTCACTGCTAGTAGTGAATGTAATGAAACACACACCCATACAATGCGAACCACCCCGTGATGTTTTTCTCACTCCTACTAGTGAATGTAATGTAACACACACCCATACAATGCGCACCACCCCGTGATGTTTTTCTCACTCCTACTAGTGAATGTAATGTAACACACACCCATACAATGCGCACCACCCCGTGATGTTTTTCTCACTCCTACTAGTGAATGTAATGTAACACACATCCATACAATGTGCACCACCCTGTGATGTTTTTCTCACTCCTACTAGTGAATCTAATGTAACACACACCCATACAATGCGCCCCACACCGTGATGTTTTTCTCACTCCTACTAGTGAATCTAAAGTAACACACACCCATACAATGCGCACCACCCCGTGATGTTTTTCTCACTCCTACTAGTGAATCTAATGTAACACACACCCATACAATGCGCACCACCCCGTGATGATTTTCTCACTCCTACTAGTGAATCTAATGTAACACACACCCATACAATGCGCACCACACCCTGATGTTTTTATCACTCCTACTACTGAATGTAATGTAACACACACCCATACAATGCGCACCACCCCGTGATGTTTTTCTCACTCCTACTAGTGAATGTAATGTAACACACACCCATACAATGCGCAGCACCACGTGATGTTTTTCTCACTCCTACTAGTGAATGTAATGTAACACACACCCATACAATGCGCACCACCCCGTGATGTTTTTCTCACTCCTACTAGTGAATGTAATGTAACACACACCCATACAATGCGCACCACCCCGTGATGTTTTTCTCACTCCTACTAGTGAATCTAATGTAACACACACCCATACAATGCGCACCACCCCGTCATGTTTTTCTCACTCCTACTAGTGAATGTAATGTAACACACACCCATACAATGCGCACCACCCCGTGATGTTTTTCTCACTACTAGTGAATGTAATGTAACACACACCCATACAATGTGGACCACCCCGTGATGTTTTTCTCACTCCTACTAGTGAATCTAATGTAACACACACCCATACAATGCGCACCACCCCGTGATGTTTTTCTCACTCCTACTAGTGAATCTAATGTAACACACACCCATACAATGCGCACCACCCCGTGATGTTTTTCTCACTCTTACTAGTGAATGTAATGTAACACACACCCATACAATGCGCACCACCCCGTGATGTTTTTCTCACTGCTACTAGTGAATGTAATGTAACACACACCCATACAATGCGCACCACCACGTGATGTTTTTCTCACTCCTACTAGTGAATGTAATGTAACACACACCCATACAATGCGCACCACCCCGTGATGTTTTTCTCACTCCTACTAGTGAATCTAATGTAACACACACCCATACAATGTGCACTACCCCGTGATGTTTTTCTCACTCCTACTAGTGAATCTAATGTAACACACACCCATACAATGCGCACCACCCCGTGATGTTTTTCTCACTCCTACTAGTGAATCTAATGTAACACACACCCATACAATGCGCACCACCCGTGATGTTTTTCTCACTCCTACTAGTGAATCTAATGTAGCACACACCCATACAATGCGCACCACCCCGTGATGTTTTTCTCACTCTTACTAGTGAATGTAATGTAAAACACACCCATACAATGCGCACCACCCCGTGATGTTTTTCTCACTGCTACTAGTGAATGTAATGTAACACACACCCATACAATGCGCACCACCCCGTGATGTTTTTCTCACTCCTACTAGTGAATGTAATGTAACACACACCCGTACAATGCGCACCACCCCGTGATGTTTTTCTCACTCCTACAAGTGAATCTAATGTAACACACACCCATACAATGCGCACCACCCCGTGATGTTTTTCTCACTGCTACTAGTGAATGTAATGTAACACACCCATACAATGCGCACCACCCCGTGATGTTTTTCTCACTCCTACTAGTGAATGTAATGTAACACACACCCATACAATGCGCACCACCCCGTGATGTTTTTCTCACTCCTACTAGTGAATGTAATGTAACACACACCCATACAATGCGCACCACCCCGTGATGTTTTTCTCACTCCTACTAGTGAATCTAATGTAACACACCCATACAATGCGCACCACCCCGTGATGTTTTTCTCACTCCTACTAGTGAATGTAATGTAACCCATACCCATTCAATGCGCACCACCGCGTGATGATTTTCTCACTCCTACTAGTGAATCTAATGTAACAAACACCCATACAATGCGCACCACCCCGTGATGTTTTTCTCACTCCTACTAGTGAATGTAATGTAACACACACCCATACAATGCGCACCACCCCGTGATGTTTTTCTCGCTCCTACTAGTGAATGTAATGTAACACACACCCATACAATGCGCACCACCCCGTGATGATTTTCTCGCTCCTACTAGTGAATCTAATGTAACAAACACCCATACAATGCGCACCACCCCGTGATGTTTTTCTCCCTCCTACTAGTGAATGTAATGTAACACACACCCATACAATGCGCACCACCCCGTGATGTTTTTCTCACTCTTACTAGTGAATGTAATGTAACACACACCCATACAATGCGCCCCACCCCGTGATGTTTTTCTCACTCCTACTAGTGAATGTAATGTAACACACACCCATACAATGCGCACCACCCCGTGATGTTTTTCTCACTCCTACTAGTGAATGTAATGTAACACACACCCATACAATGCGCACCACCCCGCGATGCTTTTCTCCATCCTACATTGCCACTCACTGCCTATCCTAATTCAGACCCTCCGATTCACACCACCCCGTGATGTTTTTCTCACTCCTTGTAGTGAATGTAATGTAACACACACCCATACAATGCGCACCACCCCGTGATGTTTTTCTCACTCCTACTAGTGAATGTAATGTAACACACACCCATACAATGCGCACCACCCCGTGATGTTTTTCTCACTCCTACTAGTGAATGTAATGTAACACACACCCATACAATGCGCACCACCCCGTGGTGTTTTTCTCACTCCTACTAGTGAATGTAATGTAACACACACCCATACAATGCGCACCACCCCGTGGTGTTTTTCTCACTCCTACTAGTGAATCTAATGTAACACACACCCATACAATGCGCACCACCACGTGAAGTTTTTCTCACTTCTACTAGTGAATGTAATGTAACACACACCCATACAATGCGCACCACCCCGTGATGTTTTTCTCACTCCTACTAGTGAATCTAATGTAACACACACCCATACAATGCGCACCACCCCGTGATGTTTTTCTCACTCTTACTAGTGAATGTAATGTAACACACACCCATACAATGCGCACCACCACGTGATGTGTTTCTCACTGCTACTAGTGAATGTAATGTAATACACACCCATACAATGCGCACCACCCCGTGATGTTTTTCTCACTCCTACTAGTGAATGTAATGTAACACACACCCATACAATGCGCACCACCCCGTGATGTTTTTCTCACTCCTACTAGTGAATCTAATGTAACACACACCCATACAATGCGCACCACCCCGTGATGTTTTTCTCACTGCTACTAGTGAATGTAATGTAACACACCCATACAATGCGCACCAACGCGTGATGTTTTTCTCACTCCTACTAGTGAATGTAATGTAACACACACCCATACAATGAGCACCACCCCGTGATGTTTTTCTCACTCCTACTAGTGAATGTAATGTAACACACACCCATACAATGCGCACCACCCCGTGATGTTTTTCTCACTCCTACTAGTGAATGTAATGTAACACACACCCCTACAATGCGCACCACCCCGTGATGTTTTTCTCGCTCCTACTAGTGAATCTAATGTAACACACCCATACAATGCGCACCACCCCGTGATATTTTTCTCACTCCTACTAGTGAATGTAGTGTAACACACACCCATACAATGCGCACCACCGCGTGATGATTTTCTCACTCCTACTAGTGAATGTAATGTAACAAACACCCATACAATGCGCACCACCCCGTGATGATTTCTCACTCCTACTAGTGAATGTAATGTAACACACACCCATACAATGCGCATCACCCCGTGATGTTTTTCTCACTCCTACTAGTGAATGTAATGTAACACACACCCATACAATGCGCACCACACCGTGATGTTTTTCTCACTCCTACTAGTGAATGTAATGTAACACACACCCATACAATGCGCACCACCCCGTGATGATTTTCTCACTCCTACTAGTGAATCTTATGTAAAAACACCCATACAATGCGCACCACCCCGTGATGTTTTTCTCACTCCTACTAGTGAATGTAATGTAACAAACACCCATACAATGCCCACCACCCCGTGATGTTTTTCTCACTCCTACTAGTGAATGTAATGTAACACACACGCATACAATGCGCACCACCCCGTGATATTTTTCTCACTCCTACTAGTGAATGTAATGTAACACACACCCATACAATGCGCACCACCCCCTGATGTTTTTCTCACTCCTACTAGTGAATGTAATGTAACACACACCCATACCATGCGCACGACCCCGTGATGATTTTCTCACTCCTACTAGTGAATCTAATGTAACAAACACCCATACCATGCGCACCACCCCGTGATCTTTTTCTCACTCCTACTAGTGAATCTAATGTAACACACACCCATACAATGCACACCACCCCGTGATGTTTTTCTCACTCCTACTAGTCAATGTAATGTAACACACACCCATACAATGCGCACCACCCCGTGATGTTTTTCTCACTCCTACTAGTGAATCTAATGTAACACACACCCATACAATGCGCACCACCCCGTGATGTTTTTATCGCTCCTACTAGTGAATCTAATGTAACACACACCCATACAATGCGCACCACCCCATGATGTTTTTCTCGCTCCTACTAGTGAATGTAATGTAACACACACCCATACAATGCGCACCACCCCGTGATGATTTTCTCGCTCCTACTAGTGAATATAATGTAACAAACACCCATACAATGCGCACCACCCCGTGATGTTTTTCTCCCTCCTAATAGTGAATGTAATGTAACACACACCCATACAATGCGCACCACCCCGTGATGTTTTTCTCACTCCTACTAGTGAATGTAATGTAACACACAACCATACAATGCGCACCACCCCGTGATGTTTTTCTCACTCCTACTAGTGAATGTAATGTAACACACACCCATACAATCCGCACCACCCCGTGATGTTTTTCTCACTCCTACTAGTGAATGTAATGTAACACACACCCATACAATGCGCACCACCCCGCGATGCTTTTCTCCATCCTACATTGCCACTCACTGCCTATCCTAATTCAGACCCTCCGATTCACACCAGCCCGTGATGTTTTTCTCACTCCTTGTAGTGAATGTAATGTAACACACACCCATACAATGCGCACCACCCCGTGATGTTTTTCTCACTCCTACTAGTGAATGTAATGTAACACACACCCATACAATGCACACCACCCCGTGATATTTTTCTCACTCCTACTAGTGAATGTAGTGTAACACACACCCATACAATGCGCACCACCCCGTGATGTTTTTCTCACTGCTAGTAGTGAATGTAGTGTAACACACACCCATACAATGCGCACCACCCCGTGATGTTTTTCTCACTCCTACTAGTGAATGTAATGTAACACACACCCATACAATGCCCACCGCCCCGTGATGTTTTTCTCACTCCTACTAGTGAATGTAATGTAACACACACCCATACAATGCCCACCGCTCCGTGATGTTTTTCTCACTCCTACTAGTGAATGTAATGTAACACACACCCATACAATGCGCACCGCCCCGTGATGTTTTTATCACTCCTACTAGTGAATGTAATGTAACACACACCCATACAATGCACACCGCCCCGTGATGTTTTTCTCACTCCTACTAGTGAATGTAATGTAACTCACACCCATACAATGCGCACCGCCCCGTGATGTTTTTCTCACTCCTACTAGTGAATGTAATGTAACACACACCCATACAATGCGCCCACCCCGTGATGTTTTTCTCACTCCTACTAGTGAATGTAATGTAACACACACCCATACAATGCGCACCACCCCGTGATGTTTTTCTCACTCCTACTAGTGAATGTAATGTAACACACACCCATACAATGCGCACAACCCCGTGATGTTTTTCTCACTCCTACTAGTGAATGTAATGTAACACACACCGATACAATGCACACCACCCCGTGATGTTTTTCTCACTCCTACTAGTGAATCTAATGTAACACACCCATACAATGCGCACCGCCCCGTGATGTTTTTCTCACTCCTACTAGTGAATGTAATGTAACACACACCCATACAATGCGCACCACCCCGTGATGTTTTTCTCACTCCTACTAGTGAATGTAATGTAACACACACCCATACAATGCGCCCACCCCGTGATGTTTTTCTCACTCCTACTAGTGAATGTAATGTAACACACACCCATACAATGCGCACCACCCCGTGATGTTTTTCTCACTCCTACTAGTGAATGTAATGTAACACACACCCATACAATGAGCACAACCCCGTGATGTTTTTCTCACTCCTACTAGTGAATGTAATGTAACACACACCCATACAATGCGCACCACCCCGTGATGTTTTTCTCACTCCTACTAGTGAATGTAATGTAACACACACCCATACAATGCGCACCGCCCCGTGATGTTTTTCTCACTCCTACTAGTGAATGGAATGTAACACACACCCATGCAATGCGCACCACCCCGTGATGTTTTTCTCACTCCTACTAGTGAATGTAATGTAACACACACCCATACAATGCGCACCACCGCATGATGATTTTCTCACTCCTACTAGTGAATCTAATGTAACAAACACCCATACAATGCGCACCACCCCGTGATGTTTTTCTCACTCCTACTAGTGAATGTAATGTAACACACACCCATACAATGCGCACCACCCCGTGATGTTTTTCTCACTCCTACTAGTGAATGTAATGTAACACACACCCATACACCTCCAGGTGATGTTTTTCTCACTCCTACTAGTGAATGTAATGTAACACACACCCATACAATGTGCACCACCCCGTGATGTTTTTCTCACTCCTACTAGTGAATGTAATGTAACACACACCCATACAATGCGCACCACCCCGTGATGTTTTTCTCACTCCTACTAGTGAATGTAATGTAACGCACACCCATACAATGCGCACCACCCCGTGATGTTTTTCTCACTCCTACTAGTGAATGTAATGTAACACACACCTATACAATGCGCACCACCCCGTGATGATTTTCTCACTCCTACTAGTGAATCTAATGTAACACACACCCATACAATGCGCACCTCCCCGTGATGTTTTTCTCACTCCTAGTAGTGAATCTACTGTAACACACACCCATACAATGGGCACCACCCCGTGATCTTTTTCTCACTCCTACTAGTGAATCTAATGTAACAAACACCCATACAATGCGCACCACCCCGTGATGTTTTTCTCCCTCCGACTCGTGAATGTAATGTAACACACACCCATACAATGCGCACCACCCCGTGATGTTTTTCTCACTCTTACTAGTGAATGTAATGTAACACACACCCATACAATGCGCCCCACCCCGTGATGTTTTTCTCACTCCTACTAGTGAATGTAATGTAACACACACCCATACAATGCGCACCACCCCGTGATGTTTTTCTCACTCCTACTAGTGAATGTAATGTAACACACACCCATACAATGCGCACCACCCCGCGATGCTTTTCTCCATCCTACATTGCCACTCACTGCCTATCATAATTTAGACCCTCCGATTCACACCACCCCGTGATGTTTTTCTCACTCCTTATAGTGAATGTAATGTAACACACACCCATACAATGCGCACCACCCCGTGATGTTTTTCTCACTCCTACTAGTGAATGTAATGTAACACACACCCATACAATGCGCACCACCCCGTGATGTTTTTCTCACTCCTACTAGTGAATGTAATGTAACACACACCCATACACCTCCAGGTGATGTTTTTCTCACTCCTACTAGTGAATGTAATGTAACACACACCCATACAATGCGCACCACCCCGTGATGTTTTTCTCACTCCTACTAGTGAATCTAATGTAACACACACCCATACAATGCACACCACCCCGTGATGTTTTTCTCACTCTTACTAGTGAATGTAATGTAACACACACCCATACAATGCGCACCACCCCGTGATGTTTTTCTCACTCCTACTAGTGAATCTAATGTAACACACACCCATACAATGCGCACCACCCCGTGATGTTTTTCTCACTCCTACTAGTGAATCTAATGTAACACACACCCATACAATGCGCACCACCCCGTGATGTTTTTCTCACTGCTACTAGTGAATGTAATGTAACACACCCATACAATGCGCACCAACGCGTGATGTTTTTCTCACTCCTACTAGTGAATGTAATGTAACACACACCCATACAATGAGCACCACCCCGTGATGTTTTTCTCACTCCTACTAGTGAATGTAATGTAACACACACCCATACAATGCG
Source organism: Cavia porcellus (assembly GCF_034190915.1). NCBI lineage: Eukaryota > Metazoa > Chordata > Mammalia > Rodentia > Caviidae > Cavia > Cavia porcellus. Next base: position 2,252,234 of record NW_026947541.1, on the reverse strand, counting down.
CACCACCCCGTGATGTTTTTCTCACTCCTACTAGTGAATGTAATGTAACACACACCCCTACAATGCGCACCACCCCGTGATGTTTTTCTCGCTCCTACTAGTGAATCTAATGTAACACACCCATACAATGCGCACCACCCCGTGATATTTTTCTCACTCCTACTAGTGAATGTAGTGTAACACACACCCATACAATGCGCACCACCGCGTGATGATTTTCTCACTCCTACTAGTGAATGTAATGTAACAAACACCCATACAATGCGCACCACCCCGTGATGATTTCTCACTCCTATTAGTGAATGTAATGTAACACACACCCATACAATGCGCATCACCCCGTGATGTTTTTCTCACTCCTACTAGTGAATGTAATGTAACACACACCCATACAATGCGCACCACCCCGTGATGTTTTGCTCACTCCTACTAGTGAATGTAATGTAACACACACCCATACAATGCGCACCACCCCGTGATGATTTTCTCACTCCTACTAGTGAATCTTATGTAAAAACACCCATACAATGCGCACCACCCCGTGATGTTTTTCTCACTCCTACTAGTGAATGTAATGTAACAAACACCCATACAATGCGCACCACCCCGTGATGTTTTTCTCACTCCTACTAGTGAATGTAATGTAACACACACGCATACAATGCGCACCACCCCGTGATATTTTTCTCACTCCTACTAGTGAATGTAATGTAACACACACCCATACAATGCGCACCACCCCCTGATGTTTTTCTCACTCCTACTAGTGAATGTAATGTAACACACACCCATACCATGCGCACGACCCCGTGATGATTTTCTCACTCCTACTAGTGAATCTAATGTAACAAACACCCATACCATGCGCACCACCCCGTGATCTTTTTCTCACTCCTACTAGTGAATCTAATGTAACACACACCCATACAATGCACACCACCCCGTGATGTTTTTCTCACTCCTACTAGTGAATGTAATGTAACACACACCCATACAATGCGCACCACCCCGTGATGTTTTTCTCACTCCTACTAGTGAATCTAATGTAACACACACCCATACAATGCGCACCACCCCGTGATGTTTTTCTCGCTCCTACTAGTGAATCTAATGTAACACACACCCATACAATGCGCACCACCCCATGATGTTTTTCTCGCTCCTACTAGTGAATGTAATGTAACACACACCCATACAATGCGCACCACCCCGTGATGATTTTCTCGCTCCTACTAGTGAATATAATGTAACAAACACCCATACAATGCGCACCACCCCGTGATGTTTTTCTCCCTCCTAATAGTGAATGTAATGTAACACACACCCATACAATGCGCACCACCCCGTGATGTTTTTCTCACTCTTACTAGTGAATGTAATGTAACACACAACCATACAATGCGCACCACCCCGTGATGTTTTTCTCACTCCTACTAGTGAATGTAATGTAACACACACCCATACAATCCGCACCACCCCGTGATGTTTTTCTCGCTCCTACTAGTGAATCTAATGTAACACACACCCATACAATGCGCACCACCCCATGATGTTTTTCTCGCTCCTACTAGTGAATGTAATGTAACACACACCCATACAATGCGCACCACCCCGTGATGATTTTCTCGCTCCTACTAGTGAATATAATGTAACAAACACCCATACAATGCGCACCACCCCGTGATGTTTTTCTCCCTCCTAATAGTGAATGTAATGTAACACACACCCATACAATGCGCACCACCCCGTGATGTTTTTCTCACTCCTACTAGTGAATGTAATGTAACACACACCCATACAATGCGCACCACCCCGCGATGCTTTTCTCCATCCTACATTGCCACTCACTGCCTATCCTAATTCAGACCCTCCGATTCACACCACCCCGTGATGTTTTTCTCACTCCTTGTAGTGAATGTAATGTAACACACACCCATACAATGCGCACCACCCCGTGATGTTTTTCTCACTCCTACTAGTGAATGTAATGTAACACACACCCATACAATGCGCACCACCCCGTGATATTTTTCTCACTCCTACTAGTGAATGTAGTGTAACACACACCCATACAATGCGCACCACCCCGTGATGTTTTTCTCACTGCTAGTAGTGAATGTAGTGTAACACACACCCATACAATGCGCACCACCCCGTGATGTTTTTCTCACTCCTACTAGTGAATGTAATGTAACACACACCCATACAATGCCCACCGCCCCGTGATGTTTTTCTCACTCCTACTAGTGAATGTAATGTAACACACACCCATACAATGCCCACCGCCCCGTGATGTTTTTCTCACTCCTACTAGTGAATGTAATGTAACACACACCCATACAATGCGCACCGCCCCGTGATGTTTTTATCACTCCTACTAGTGAATGTAATGTAACACACACCCATACAATGCACACCGCCCCGTGATGTTTTTCTCACTCCTACTAGTGAATGTAATGTAACTCACACCCATACAATGCGCACCGCCCCGTGATGTTTTTCTCACTCCTACTAGTGAATGTAATGTAACACACACCCATACAATGCGCCCACCCCGTGATGTTTTTCTCACTCCTACTAGTGAATGTAATGTAACACACACCCATACAATGCGCACCACCCCGTGATGTTTTTCTCACTCCTACTAGTGAATGTAATGTAACACACACCCATACAATGCGCACAACCCCGTGATGTTTTTCTCACTCCTACTAGTGAATGTAATGTAACACACACCCATACAACTCGCACCACCGCGTGATGATTTTCTAACTCCTACTAGTGAATCTAATGTAACAAACACCCATACAATGCGCACGACCCCGTGATGTTTTTCTCACTCCTACTAGTGAATGTAATGTAACACACACCCATACAATGCGCACCACCCCGTGATGTTTTTCTCACTCCTACTAGTGATTCTAATGTAACACACACCCATACACCTCCCCGTGATGTTTTTATCACTCCTACTAGTGAATGTAATGTAACACACACCCATACAATGCGCACCACCCCGTGATGTTTTTCTCACTCCTACTAGTGAATGTAATATAACACACACCCATACAATGCGCACCACCCCGTGATGTTTTTCTCACTCCTAGTAGTGAATGTAATGTAACACACACCCCTACAATGCGCACCACCCCGTGATCTTTTTCTCACTCCTACTAGTGAATCTAATGTAACACACACCCATACAATGCGCACCACCCCGTGATGTTTTTCTCACTCCTACTAGTGAATGTAATGTAACACACACCCATACAATGCGCACCACCCCGTGATGTTTTTCTCACTCCTACTAGTGAATGTAACACACACCCATACAATGCGCACCACCCCGTGATGTTTTTCTCACTCCTACTAGTGAATCTAATGTAACACACACCCATACAATGCGCACCACCCCGTGATGTTTTTCTCACTCCTACTAGTGAATCTAATGTAACACACACCCATACAATGCGCAGCACCCCGTGATGTTTTTCTCACTCCTACTAGTGAATCTAATGTAACACACACCGATACAATGTGCACCACCCCGTGATGTTTTTCTCGCTCCTACTAGTGAATGTAATGTAACACATACCCATACAATGCGCACCACCCCGTGATGATTTTCTTGCTCCTACTAGTGAATCTAATGTAACAAACACCCATACAATTCGCACCACCCCGTGATGTTTTTCTCACTCCTACTAGTCAATGTAATGTAACACACACCCATACAATGCGCACCACCCCGTGATGTTTTTCTCACTCCTACTACTGAATGTAATGTAACACACACCCACACAATGCGCACCACCCCGTGACGTTTTTCTCACTCCTACTAGTGAATGTAATGTAACACACACCCATACAATGCGCACCACCCCGTGATGTTTTTCCCACTCCTACTAGTGAATGTAATGTAACACACACCCATACAATGCGCACCACCCCGCGATGTTTTTCAGAAACCTATCCTACATTGCCACTGCATGTTCCCTGACCTCCCCATGCTGACCACCCCGCGATGCTTTTCTCCATCCTACATTGCCACTCACTGCCTATCCTAATTCAGACCCTCCAATTCACACCACCCCGTGATGTTTTTCTCACTCCTTGTAGTGAATGTAATGTAACACACACCCATACAATGCGCACCGCCCCGTGATGTTTTTCTCACTCCTACTAGTGAATGTAATGTAACACACACCCATACATTGCGCACCACCGCGTGATGATTTTCTAACTCCTACTAGTGAATCTAATGTAACAAACACCCATACAATGCGCACCACCCCGTGATGTTTTTCTCACTCCTACTAGTGAATGTAATGTAACACACACCCATACAATGCGCACCACCCCGTGATGTTTTTCTCACTCCTACTAGTGAATGTAATGTAACACACACCCATACACCTCCCCGTGATGTTTTTATCACTCCTACTAGTGAATGTAATGTAACACACACCCATACAATGCGCACCGCCCCGTGATGTTTTTCTCACTCCTACTAGTGAATGTAATGTAACACACACCCATACAATGCGCACCACCCCGTGATGTTTTTCTCACTCCTAGTAGTGAATGTAATGTAACACACACCCATACAATGCGCACCACCCCGTGATCTTTTTCTCACTCCTACTAGTGAATCTAATGTAACACACACCCATACAATGCGCACGACCCCGTGATGTTTTTCTCACTCCTACTAGTGAATGTAATGTAACACACACCCATACAATGCGCACCACCCCGTGATGTTTTTCTCACTCCTACTAGTGAATGTAACATACACCCATACAATGCGCACCACCCCGTGATGTTTTTCTCACTCCTACTAGTGAATCTAATGTAACACACACCCATACAATGCGCACCACCCCGTGATGTTTTTCTCACTCCTACTAGTGAATCTAATGTAACACACACCCATACAATGCGCACCACCCCGTGATGTTTTTCTCACTCCTACTAGTGAATCTAATGTAACACACACCCATACAATGCGCACCACCCCGTGATGTTTTTCTCGCTCCTACTAGTGAATGTAATGTAACACACACCCATACAATGCGCACCACCCCGTGATGATTTTCTCGCTCCTACTAGTGAATCTAATGTAACAAACACCCATACAATGCGCACCACCCCGTGATGTTTTTCTCACTCCTACTAGTGAATGTAATGTAACACACACCCATACAATGCGCACCACCCCGTGATGTTTTTCTCACTCCTACTACTGAATGTAATGTAACACACACCCATACAATGCGCACCACCCCGTGATGTTTTTCTCACTCCTACTAGTGAATGTAATGTAACACACACGCATACAATGCGCACCACCCCGTGATGTTTTTCTCACTCCTACTAGTGAATGTAATGTAACACACACCCATACAATGCGCACCACCCCGCGATGTTTTTCAGAAACCTATCCTACATTGCCACTGCATGTTCCATGACGTCCCCATGCTGACCACCCCGCGATGCTTTTCTCCATCCTACATTGCCACTCACTGCCTATCCTAATTCAGACCCTCCGATTCACACCACCCCGTGATGTTTTTCTCACTCCTTGTAGTGAATGTATTGTAACACACACCCATACAATGCGCACCACCCCGTGATGTTTTTCTCACTCCTACTAGTGAATGTAATGTAACACACACCCATACAATGCGCACCACCCCGTGATGTTTTTCTCACTACTACTAGTGAATGTAATGTAACACACACCCATACAATGCGCACCACCCCGTGATGTTTTTCTCACTCCTACTAGTGAATGTAATGTAACACACACCCATACAATGCGCACCACCCCGTGGTGTTTTTCTCACTCCTACTAGTGAATGTAATGTAACACACACCCATACAATGCGCACCACTCCGTGGTGTTTTTCTCACTCCTACTAGTGAATCTAATGTAACACACACCCATACAATGCGCACCACCACGTGATGTTTTTCTCACTCCTACTAGTGAATGTAATGTAACACACACCCATACAATGCGCAATACCCCGTGATGTTTTTCTCACTCCTACTAGTGAATCTAATGTAACACACACCCATACAATGCGCACCACCCCGTGATGTTTTTCTCACTCCTACTAGTGAATGTAATGTAACACACACCCATACAATCCGCACCACCCCGTGATGTTTTTCTCACTCCTACTAGTGAATGTAATGTAACACACACCCATACAATGCGCACCACCCCGCGATGCTTTTCTCCATCCTACATTGCCACTCACTGCCTATCCTAATTCAGACCCTCCGATTCACACCACCCCGTGATGTTTTTCTCACTCCTTGTAGTGAATGTAATGTAACACACACCCATACAATGCGCACCACCCCGTGATGTTTTTCTCACTCCTACTAGTGAATGTAATGTAACACACACCCATACAATGCACACCACCCCGTGATATTTTTCTCACTCCTACTAGTGAATGTAGTGTAACACACACCCATACAATGCGCACCACCCCGTGATGTTTTTCTCACTGCTAGTAGTGAATGTAGTGTAACACACACCCATACAATGCGCACCACCCCGTGATGTTTTTCTCACTCCTACTAGTGAATGTAATGTAACACACACCCATACAATGCCCACCGCCCCGTGATGTTTTTCTCACTCCTACTAGTGAATGTAATGTAACACACACCCATACAATGCCCACCGCCCCGTGATGTTTTTCTCACTCCTACTAGTGAATTTAATGTAACACACAACCATACAATGCGCACCGCCCCGTGATGTTTTTATCACTCCTACTAGTGAATGTAATGTAACACACACCCATACAATGCACACCGCCCCGTGATGTTTTTCTCACTCCTACTAGTGAATGTAATGTAACTCACACCCATACAATGCGCACCGCCCCGTGATGTTTTTCTCACTCCTACTAGTGAATGTAATGTAACACACACCCATACAATGCGCCCACCCCGTGATGTTTTTCTCACTCCTACTAGTGAATGTAATGTAACACACACCCATACAATGCGCACCACCCCGTGATGTTTTTCTCACTCCTACTAGTGAATGTAATGTAACACACACCCATACAATGCGCACAACCCCGTGATGTTTTTCTCACTCCTACTAGTGAATGTAATGTAACACACACCGATACAATGCGCACCACCCCGTGATGTTTTTCTCACTCCTACTAGTGAATCTAATGTAACACACCCATACAATGCGCACCGCCCCGTGATGTTTTTCTCACTCCTACTAGTGAATGTAATGTAACACACACCCATACAATGCGCACCACCCCGTGATGTTTTTCTCGCTCCTACTAGTGAATGTAATGTAACACACACCCATACAATGCGCACCACCCCGTGATGATTTTCTCGCTCCTACTAGTGAATCTAATGTAACAAACACCCATACAATGCGCACCACCCCGTGATGTTTTTCTCACTCCTACTAGTGAATGTAATGTAACACACACCCATACAATGCGCACCACCCCGTGATGTTTTTCTCACTCCTACTACTGAATGTAATGTAACACACACCCATACAATGCGCACCACCCCGTGATGTTTTTCTCACTCCTACTAGTGAATGTAATGTAACACACACCCATACAATGCGCACCACCCCGTGATGTTTTTCTCACTCCTACTAGTGAATGTAATGTAACACACACCCATACAATGCGCACCACCCCGCGATGTTTTTCAGAAACCTATCCTACATTGCCACTGCATGTTCCATGACGTCCCCATGCTGACCACCCCGCGATGCTTTTCTCCATCCTATATTGCCACTCACTGCCTATCCTAATTCAGACCCTCCGATTCACACCACCCCGTGATGTTTTTCTCACTCCTTGCAGTGAATGTAATGTAACACACACCCATACAATGCGCACCACCCCGTGATGTTTTTCTCACTCCTACTAGTGAATGTAATGTAACACACACCCATACAATGCGCACCACCCCGTGATGTTTTTCTCACTCCTACTAGTGAATGTAATGTAACACACACCCATACAATGCGCACCACCCCGTGATGTTTTTCTCACTCCTACTAGTGAATGTAATGTAACACACACCCATACAATGCGCACCACCCCATGGTGTTTTTCTCACTCCTACTAGTGAATGTAATGTAACACACACCCATACAATGCGCACCACTCCGTGGTGTTTTTCTCACTCCTACTAGTGAATCTAATGTAACACACACCCATACAATGCGCACCACCACGTGATGTTTTTCACACTCCTACTAGTGAATGTAATGTAACACACACCCATACAATGCGCAATACCCCGTGATGTTTTTCTCACTCCTACTAGTGAATCTAATGTAACACACACCCATACAATGCGCACCACCCCGTGATGTTTTTCTCACTCTTACTAGTGAATGTAATGTAACACACACCCATACAATGCGCACCACCCCATGACGTTTTTCTCACTGCTACTAGTGAATGTAATGTAACACACACCCATACAATGCGCACCACCCCGTGATGTTTTTCTCACTCCTACTAGTGTATGTAATGTAACACACACCCATACAATGCGCACCACCCCGTGATGTTTTTCTCACTCCTACTAGTGAATCTAATGTAACACACACCCATACAATGCGCACCACCCCGTGATGTTTTTCTCACTGCTACTAGTGAATGTAATGTAACACACCCATACAATGCGCACCACCCCGTGATGTTTTTCTCACTCCTACTAGTGAATGTAATGTAACACACACCCATACAATGAGCACCACCCCGTGATGTTTTTCTCACTCCTACTAGTGAATGTAATGTAACACACACCCATACAATGCGCACCACCCCGTGATGTTTTTCTCACTCCTACTAGTGAATCTAATGTAACACACACCCATACAATGCGCACCACCCCGTGATGTTTTTCTCACTCCTACTAGTGAATCGAATGTAACACACCCATACAATGCGCACCACCGCGTGATGTTTTTCTCACTCCTACTAGTGAATGTAGTGTAACACACACCCATACAATGCGCACCACCCCGTGATGATTTTCTCACTCCTACTAGTGAATCTAATGTAACAAACACCCATACAATGCGCACCACCCCGTGATGATTTTCTCACTCCTACTAGTGAATCTAATGTAACAAACACCCATACAATGCGCACCACCCCGTGATGTTTTTCTCACTCCTACTAGTGAATGTAATGTAACAAACACCCATACAATGCGCACCACCCCGTGATGTTTTTCTCACTCCTACTAGTGAATGTAATGTAACACACACGCATACAATGCGCACCACCCCGTGATCTTTTTCTCACTCCTACTAGTGAATGTAATGTAACACACACCCATACAATGCGCACCACCCCGTGATGTTTTTCTCACTCCTACTAGTGAATGTAATGTAACACACACCCATACCATGCGCACGACCCCGTGATGATTTTCTCACTCCCACTAGTGAATCTAATGTAACAAACACCCATACCATGCGCACCACCCCGTGATGTTTTTCTCACTCCTACTAGTGAATGTAATGTAACACACACCCATACAATCCGCACCACCCCGTGATGTTTTTCTCACTCCTACTAGTGAATGTAATGTAACACACACCCATACAATGCGCACCACCCCGCGATGCTTTTCTCCATCCTACATTGCCACTCACTGCCTATCCTAATTCAGACCCTCCGATTCACACCACCCCGTGATGTTTTTCTCACTCCTTGTAGTGAATGTAATGTAACACACACCCATACAATGCGCACCACCCCGTGATGTTTTTCTCACTCCTACTAGTGAATGTAATGTAACACACACCCATACAATGCACACCACCCCGTGATATTTTTCTCACTCCTACTAGTGAATGTAGTGTAACACACACCCATACAATGCGCACCACCCCGTGATGTTTTTCTCACTGCTAGTAGTGAATGTAGTGTAACACACACCCATACAATGCGCACCACCCCGTGATGTTTTTCTCACTCCTACTAGTGAATGTAATGTAACACACACCCATACAATGCCCACCGCCCCGTGATGTTTTTCTCACTCCTACTAGTGAATGTAATGTAACACACACCCATACAATGCCCACCGCCCCGTGATGTTTTTCTCACTCCTACTAGTGAATTTAATGTAACACACAACCATACAATGCGCACCGCCCCGTGATGTTTTTATCACTCCTACTAGTGAATGTAATGTAACACACACCCATACAATGCACACCGCCCCGTGATGTTTTTCTCACTCCTACTAGTGAATGTAATGTAACTCACACCCATACAATGCGCACCGCCCCGTGATGTTTTTCTCACTCCTACTAGTGAATGTAATGTAACACACACCCATACAATGCGCCCACCCCGTGATGTTTTTCTCACTCCTACTAGTGAATGTAATGTAACACACACCCATACAATGCGCACCACCCCGTGATGTTTTTCTCACTCCTACTAGTGAATGTAATGTAACACACACCCATACAATGCGCACAACCCCGTGATGTTTTTCTCACTCCTACTAGTGAATGTAATGTAACACACACCGATACAATGCGCACCACCCCGTGATGTTTTTCTCACTCCTACTAGTGAATCTAATGTAACACACCCATACAATGCGCACCGCCCCGTGATGTTTTTCTCACTCCTACTAGTGAATGTAATGTAACACACACCCATACAATGCGCACCACCCCGTGATGTTTTTCTCACTCCTACTAGTGAATGTAATGTAACACACACCAATACAATGCGCCCACCCCGTGATGTTTTTCTCACTCCTACTAGTGAATGTAATGTAACACACACCCATACAATGCGCACCACCCCGTGATGTTTTTCTCACTCCTACTAGTGAATGTAATGTAACACACACCCATACAATGCGCACAACCCCGTGATGTTTTTCTCACTCCTACTAGTGAATGTAATGTAACACACACCCATACAATGCGCACCACCCCGTGATGTTTTTCTCACTCCTACTAGTGAATGTAATGTAACACACACCCATACAATGCGCACCGCCCCGTGATGTTTTTCACACTCCTACTAGTGAATGGAATGTAACACACACCCATGCAATGCGCACCACCCCGTGATGTTTTTCTCACTCCTACTAGTGAATGTAATGTAACACACACCCATACAATGCGCACCACCGCGTGATGATTTTCTCACTCCTACTAGTGAATCTAATGTAACAAACACCCATACAATGCGCACCACCCTGTGATGTTTTTCTCACTCCTACTAGTGAATCTAATGTAACACACACCCATACAATGCGCACCACCCCGTGATGTTTTTCTCACTCCTACTAGTGAATGTAATGTAACACACACCCATACACCTCCAGGTGATGTTTTTCTCACTCCTACTAGTGAATGTAATGTAACACACACGCATACAATGCGCACCACCCCGTGATGTTTTTCTCACTCCTACTAGTGAATGTAATGTAACACACACCCATACAATGCGCACCACCCCGTGATGTTTTTCTCACTCCTACTAGTGAATGTAATGTAACGCACACCCATACAATGCGCACCACCCCGTGATGTTTTTCTCACTCCTACTAGTGAATGTAATGTAACACACACCTATACAATGCGCACCACCCCGTGATGATTTTCTCACTCCTACTAGTGAATCTAATGTAACACACACCCATACAATGCGCACCTCCCCGTGATGTTTTTCTCACTCCTAGTAGTGAATCTACTGTAACACACACCCATACAATGGGCACCACCCCGTGATCTTTTTCTCACTCCTACTAGTGAATCTAATGTAACAAACACCCATACAATGCGCACCACCCCGTGATGTTTTTCTCCCTCCTAATCGTGAATGTAATGTAACACACACCCATACAATGCGCACCACCCCGTGATGTTTTTCTCACTCTTACTAGTGAATGTAATGTAAAACACACCCATACAATGCGCCCCACCCCGTGATGTTTTTCTCACTCCTACTAGTGAATGTAATGTAACACACACCCATACAATGCGCACCACCCCGTGATGTTTTTCTCACTCCTACTAGTGAATGTAATGTAACACACACCCATACAATGCGCACCACCCCGCGATGCTTTTCTCCATCCTACATTGCCACTCACTGCCTATCATAATTTAGACCCTCCGATTCACACCACCCCGTGATGTTTTTCTCACTCCTTGTAGTGAATGTAATGTAACACACACCCATACAATGCGCACCACCCCGTGATGTTTTTCTCACTCCTACTAGTGAATGTAATGTAACACACACCCATACAATGCGCACCACCCCGTGATGTTTTTCTCACTCCTACTAGTGAATGTAATGTAACACACACCCATACACCTCCAGGTGATGTTTTTCTCACTCCTACTAGTGAATGTAATGTAACACACACCCATACAATGCGCACCACCCCGTGATGTTTTTCTCACTCCTACTAGTGAATCTAATGTAACACACACCCATACAATGCGCACCACCCCGTGATGTTTTTCTCACTCTTACTAGTGAATGTAATGTAACACACACCCATACAATGCGCACCACCACGTGATGTGTTTCTCACTGCTACTAGTGAATGTAATGTAATACACACCCATACAATGCGCACCACCCCGTGATGTTTTTCTCACTCCTACTAGTGAATGTAATGTAACACACACCCATACAATGCACACCACCCCGTGATGCTTTTCTCACTCCTACTAGTGAATCTAATGTAACACACACCCATACAATGCGCACCACCCCGTGATGTTTTTCTCACTGCTACTAGTGAATGTAATGTAACACACCCATACAATGCGCACCAACGCGTGATGTTTTTCTCACTCCTACTAGTGAATGTAATGTAACACACACCCATACAATGAGCACCACCCCGTGATGTTTTTCTCACTCCTACTAGTGAATGTAATGTAACACACACCCATACAATGCGCACCACCCCGTGATGTTTTTCTCACTCCTACTAGTGAATGTAATGTAACACACACCCCTACAATGCGCACCACCCCGTGATGTTTTTCTCGCTCCTACTAGTGAATCTAATGTAACACACCCATACAATGCGCACCACCCCGTGATATTTTTCTCACTCCTACTAGTGAATGTAGTGTAACACACACCCATACAATGCGCACCACCGCGTGATGATTTTCTCACTCCTACTAGTGAATGTAATGTAACAAACACCCATACAATGCGCACCACCCCGTGATGATTTCTCACTCCTACTAGTGAATGTAATGTAACACACACCCATACAATGCGCATCACCCCGTGACGTTTTTCTCACTCCTACTAGTGAATGTAATGTAACACACACCCATACAATGCGCACCACCCCGTGATGTTTTTCTCACTCCTACTAGTGAATGTAATGTAACACACACCCTACAATGCGCACCACCCCGTGATGATTTTCTCACTCCTACTAGTGAATCTTATGTAAAAACACCCATACAATGCGCACCACCCCGTGATATTTTTCTCACTCCTACTAGTGAATGTAATGTAACAAACACCCATACAATGCGCACCACCCCGTGATGTTTTTCTCACTCCTACTAGTGAATGTAATGTAACACACACGCATACAATGCGCACCACCCCGTGATATTTTTCTCACTCCTACTAGTGAATGTAATGTAACACACACCCATACAATGCGCACCACCCCCTGATGTTTTTCTCACTCCTACTAGTGAATGTAATGTAACACACACCCATACCATGCGCACGACCCCGTGATGATTTTCTCACTCCTACTAGTGAATCTAATGTAACAAACACCCATACCATGCGCACCACCCCGTGATCTTTTTCTCACTCCTACTAGTGAATCTAATGTAACACACACCCATACAATGCGCACCACCCCGTGATGTTTTTCTCACTCCTACTAGTGAATGTAATGTAACACACACCCATACAATGCGCACAACCCCGTGATGTTTTTCTCACTCCTACTAGTGAATGTAATGTAACACACACCCATACAATGCGCACCACCCCGTGATGTTTTTCTCACTCCTACTAGTGAATGTAATGTAACACACACCCATACAATGCGCACCGCCCCGTGATGTTTTTCTCACTCCTACTAGTGAATGGAATGTAACACACACCCATGCAATGCGCACCACCCCGTGATGTTTTTCTCACTCCTACTAGTGAATGTAATGTAACACACACCCATACAATGCGCACCACCGCGTGATGATTTTCTCACTCCTACTAGTGAATCTAATGTAACAAACACCCATACAATGCGCACCACCCTGTGATGTTTTTCTCACTCCTATTAGTGAATCTAATGTAACACACACCCATACAATGCGCACCACCCCGTGATGTTTTTCTCACTCCTACTAGTGAATGTAATGTAACACACACCCATACACCTCCAGGTGATGTTTTTCTCACTCCTACTAGTGAATGTAATGTAACACACACGCATACAATGCGCACCACCCCGTGATGTTTTTCTCACTCCTACTAGTGAATGTAATGTAACACACACCCATACAATGCGCACCACCCCGTGATGTTTTTCTCACTCCTACTAGTGAATGTAATGTAACGCACACCCATACAATGCGCACCACCCCGTGATGTTTTTCTCACTCCTACTAGTGAATGTAATGTAACACACACCTATACAATGCGCACCACCCCGTGATGATTTTCTCACTCCTACTAGTGAATCTAATGTAACACACACCCATACAATGCGCACCTCCCCGTGATGTTTTTCTCACTCCTAGTAGTGAATCTACTGTAACACACACCCATACAATGGGCACCACCCCGTGATCTTTTTCTCACTCCTACTAGTGAATCTAATGTAACAAACACCCATACAATGCGCACCACCCCGTGATGTTTTTCTCCCTCCTAATCGTGAATGTAATGTAACACACACCCATACAATGCGCACCACCCCGTGATGTTTTTCTCACTCTTACTAGTGAATGTAATGTAAAACACACCCATACAATGCGCCCCACCCCGTGATGTTTTTCTCACTCCTACTAGTGAATGTAATGTAACACACACCCATACAATGCGCACCACCCCGTGATGTTTTTCTCACTCCTACTAGTGAATGTAATGTAACACACACCCATACAATGCGCACCACCCCGCGATGCTTTTCTCCATCCTACATTGCCACTCACTGCCTATCATAATTTAGACCCTCCGATTCACACCACCCCGTGATGTTTTTCTCACTCCTTGTAGTGAATGTAATGTAACACACACCCATACAATGCGCACCACCCCGTGATGTTTTTCTCACTCCTACTAGTGAATGTAATGTAACACACACCCATACAATGCGCACCACCCCGTGATGTTTTTCTCACTCCTACTAGTGAATGTAATGTAACACACACCCATACACCTCCAGGTGATGTTTTTCTCACTCCTACTAGTGAATGTAATGTAACACACACCCATACAATGCGCACCACCCCGTGATGTTTTTCTCACTCCTACTAGTGAATCTAATGTAACACACACCCATACAATGCGCACCACCCCGTGATGTTTTTCTCACTCTTACTAGTGAATGTAATGTAACACACACCCATACAATGCGCACCACCACGTGATGTGTTTCTCACTGCTACTAGTGAATGTAATGTAATACACACCCATACAATGCGCACCACCCCGTGATGTTTTTCTCACTCCTACTAGTGAATGTAATGTAACACACACCCATACAATGCACACCACCCCGTGATGCTTTTCTCACTCCTACTAGTGAATCTAATGTAACACACACCCATACAATGCGCACCACCCCGTGATGTTTTTCTCACTGCTACTAGTGAATGTAATGTAACACACCCATACAATGCGCACCAACGCGTGATGTTTTTCTCACTCCTACTAGTGAATGTAATGTAACACACACCCATACAATGAGCACCACCCCGTGATGTTTTTCTCACTCCTACTAGTGAATGTAATGTAACACACACCCATACAATGCGCACCACCCCGTGATGTTTTTCTCACTCCTACTAGTGAATGTAATGTAACACACACCCCTACAATGCGCACCACCCCGTGATGTTTTTCTCGCTCCTACTAGTGAATCTAATGTAACACACCCATACAATGCGCACCACCCCGTGATATTTTTCTCACTCCTACTAGTGAATGTAGTGTAACACACACCCATACAATGCGCACCACCGCGTGATGATTTTCTCACTCCTACTAGTGAATGTAATGTAACAAACACCCATACAATGCGCACCACCCCGTGATGATTTCTCACTCCTACTAGTGAATGTAATGTAACACACACCCATACAATGCGCATCACCCCGTGACGTTTTTCTCACTCCTACTAGTGAATGTAATGTAACACACACCCATACAATGCGCACCACCCCGTGATGTTTTTCTCACTCCTACTAGTGAATGTAATGTAACACACACCCATACAATGCGCACCACCCCGTGATGATTTTCTCACTCCTACTAGTGAATCTTATGTAAAAACACCCATACAATGCGCACCACCCCGTGATATTTTTCTCACTCCTACTAGTGAATGTAATGTAACAAACACCCATACAATGCGCACCACCCCGTGATGTTTTTCTCACTCCTACTAGTGAATGTAATGTAACACACACGCATACAATGCGCACCACCCCGTGATATTTTTCTCACTCCTACTAGTGAATGTAATGTAACACACACCCATACAATGCGCACCACCCCCTGATGTTTTTCTCACTCCTACTAGTGAATGTAATGTAACACACACCCATACCATGCGCACGACCCCGTGATGATTTTCTCACTCCTACTAGTGAATCTAATGTAACAAACACCCATACCATGCGCACCACCCCGTGATCTTTTTCTCACTCCTACTAGTGAATCTAATGTAACACACACCCATACAATGCACACCACCCCGTGATATTTTTCTCACTCCTACTAGTGAATGTAATGTAACACACACCCATACAATGCGCACCACCCCGTGATGTTTTTCTCACTCCTACTAGTGAATCTAATGTAACACACACCCATACAATGCGCACCACCCCGTGATGTTTTTCTCGCTCTTACTAGTGAATCTAATGTAACACACACCCATACAATGCGCACCACCCCATGATGTTTTTCTCGCTCCTACTAGTGAATGTAATGTAACACACACCCATACAATGCGCACCACCCCGTGATGATTTTCTCGCTCCTACTAGTGAATATAATGTAACAAACACCCATACAATGCGCACCACCCCGTGATGTTTTTCTCCCTCCTAATAGTGAATGTAATGTAACACACACCCATACAATGCGCACCACCCCGTGATGTTTTTCTCACTCTTACTAGTGAATGTAATGTAACACACAACCATACAATGCGCACCACCCCGTGATGTTTTTCTCACTCCTACTAGTGAATGTAATGTAACACACACCCATACAATCCGCACCACCCCGTGATGTTTTTCTCGCTCCTACTAGTGAATCTAATGTAACACACACCCATACAATGCGCACCACCCCATGATGTTTTTCTCGCTCCTACTAGTGAATGTAATGTAACACACACCCATACAATGCGCACCACCCCGTGATGATTTTCTCGCTCCTACTAGTGAATATAATATAACAAACACCCATACAATGCGCACCACCCCGTGATGTTTTTCTCCCTCCTAATAGTGAATGTAATGTAACACACACCCATACAATGCGCACCACCCCGTGATGTTTTTCTCACTCCTACTAGTGAATGTAATGTAACACACACCCATACAATGCGCACCACCCCGCGATGCTTTTCTCCATCCTACATTGCCACTCACTGCCTATCCTAATTCAGACCCTCCGATTCACACCACCCCGTGATGTTTTTCTCACTCCTTGTAGTGAATGTAATGTAACACACACCCATACAATGCGCACCACCCCGTGATGTTTTTCTCACTCCTACTAGTGAATGTAATGTAACACACACCCATACAATGCGCACCACCCCGTGATATTTTTCTCACTCCTACTAGTGAATGTAGTGTAACACACACCCATACAATGCGCACCACCCCGTGATGTTTTTCTCACTGCTAGTAGTGAATGTAGTGTAACACACACCCATACAATGCGCACCACCCCGTGATGTTTTTCTCACTCCTACTAGTGAATGTAATGTAACACACACCCATACAATGCCCACCGCCCCGTGATGTTTTTCTCACTCCTACTAGTGAATGTAATGTAACACACACCCATACAATGCCCACCGCCCCGTGATGTTTTTCTCACTCCTACTAGTGAATGTAATGTAACACACACCCATACAATGCGCACCGCCCCGTGATGTTTTTATCACTCCTACTAGTGAATGTAATGTAACACACACCCATACAATGCACACCGCCCCGTGATGTTTTTCTCACTCCTACTAGTGAATGTAATGTAACTCACACCCATACAATGCGCACCGCCCCGTGATGTTTTTCTCACTCCTACTAGTGAATGTAATGTAACACACACCCATACAATGCGCCCACCCCGTGATGTTTTTCTCACTCCTACTAGTGAATGTAATGTAACACACACCCATACAATGCGCACCACCCCGTGATGTTTTTCTCACTCCTACTAGTGAATGTAATGTAACACACACCCATACAATGCGCTCAACCCCGTGATGTTTTTCTCACTCCTACTAGTGAATGTAATGTAACACACACCCATACAATGCGCAGCACCCCGTGATGTTTTTCTCACTCCTACTAGTGAATGTAATGTAACACACACCCATACAATGCGCACCGCCCCGTGATGTTTTTCTCACTCCTACTAGTGAATGTAATGTAACACACACCCATGCAATGCGCACCGCCCCGTGATGTTTTTCTCGCTCCTACTAGTGAATGTAATGTAACACACACCCATACAATGCGCACCACCGCGTGATGATTTTCTAACTCCTACTAGTAAATCTAATGTAACAAACACCCATACAATGCGCACCACCCCGTGATGTTTTTCTCACTCCTACTAGTGAATGTAATGTAACACACACCCATACAATGCGCACCACCCCGTGATGTTTTTCTCACTCCTACTAGTGAATGTAATGTAACACACACCCATACACCTCCCCGTGATGTTTTTATCACTCCTACTAGTGAATGTAATGTAACACACACCCATACAATGCGCACCACCCCGTGATGTTTTTCTCACTCCTACTAGTGAATGTAATATAACACAAACCCATACAATGCGCACCACCCCGTGATGTTTTTCTCACTCCTAGTAGTGAATGTAATGTAACACACACCCCTACAATGCGCACCACCCCGTGATCTTTTTCTCACTCCTACTAGTGAATCTAATGTAACACACACCCATACAATGCGCACCACCCCGTGATGTTTTTCTCACTCCTACTAGTGAATGTAATGTAACACACACCCATACAATGCGCACCACCCCGTGATGTTTTTCTCAGTCCTACTAGTGAATGTAACACACACCCATACAATGCGCACCACCCCGTGATGTTTTTCTCACTCCTACTGGTGAATCTAATGTAACACACACCCATACAATGCGCACCACCCCGTGATGATTTTCTCACTCCTACTAGTGAATCTTATGTAAAAACACCCATACAATGCGCACCACCCCGTGATGTTTTTCTAACTCCTACTAGTGAATGTAATGTAACAAACACCCATACAATGCGCACCACCCCGTGATGTTTTTCTCACTCCTACTAGTGAATGTAATGTAACACACACGCATACAATGCGCACCACCCCGTGATATTTTTCTCACTCCTACTAGTGAATGTAATGTAACACACACCCATACAATGCGCACCACCCCCTGATGTTTTTCTCACTCCTACTAGTGAATGTAATGTAACACACACCCATACCATGCGCACGACCCCGTGATGATTTTCTCACTCCTACTAGTGAATCTAATGTAACAAACACCCATACCATGCGCACCACCCCGTGATCTTTTTCTCACTCCTACTAGTGAATCTAATGTAACACACACCCATACAATGCACACCACCCCGTGATATTTTTCTCACTCCTACTAGTGAATGTAATGTAACACACACCCATACAATGCGCACCACCCCGTGATGTTTTTCTCACTCCTACTAGTGAATCTAATGTAACACACACCCATACAATGCGCACCACCCCGTGATGTTTTTCTCGCTCTTACTAGTGAATCTAATGTAACACACACCCATACAATGCGCACCACCCCATGATGTTTTTCTCGCTCCTACTAGTGAATGTAATGTAACACACACCCATACAATGCGCACCACCCCGTGATGATTTTCTCGCTCCTACTAGTGAATATAATGTAACAAACACCCATACAATGCGCACCACCCCGTGACGTTTTTCTCCCTCCTAATAGTGAATGTAATGTAACACACACCCATACAATGCGCACCACCCCGTGATGTTTTTCTCACTCTTACTAGTGAATGTAATGTAACACACAACCATACAATGCGCACCACCCCGTGATGTTTTTCTCACTCCTACTAGTGAATGTAATGTAACACACACCCATACAATCCGCACCACCCCGTGATGTTTTTCTCGCTCCTACTAGTGAATCTAATGTAACACACACCCATACAATGCGCACCACCCCATGATGTTTTTCTCGCTCCTACTAGTGAATGTAATGTAACACACACCCATACAATGCGCACCACCCCGTGATGATTTTCTCGCTCCTACTAGTGAATATAATGTAACAAACACCCATACAATGCGCACCACCCCGTGATGTTTTTCTCCCTCCTAATAGTGAATGTAATGTAACACACACCCATACAATGCGCACCACCCCGTGATGTTTTTCTCACTCCTACTAGTGAATGTAATGTAACACACACCCATACAATGCGCACCACCCCGCGATGCTTTTCTCCATCCTACATTGCCACTCACTGCCTATCCTAATTCAGACCCTCCGATTCACACCACCCCGTGATGTTTTTCTCACTCCTTGTAGTGAATGTAATGTAACACACACCCATACAATGCGCACCACCCCGTGATGTTTTTCTCACTCCTACTAGTGAATGTAATGTAACACACACCCATACAATGCGCACCACCCCGTGATATTTTTCTCACTCCTACTAGTGAATGTAGTGTAACACACACCCATACAATGCGCACCACCCCGTGATGTTTTTCTCACTGCTAGTAGTGAATGTAGTGTAACACACACCCATACAATGCGCACCACCCCGTGATGTTTTTCTCACTCCTACTAGTGAATGTAATGTAACACACACCCATACAATGCCCACCGCCCCGTGATGTTTTTCTCACTCCTACTAGTGAATGTAATGTAACACACACCCATACAATGCCCACCGCCCCGTGATGTTTTTCTCACTCCTACTAGTGAATGTAATGTAACACACACCCATACAATGCGCACCGCCCCGTGATGTTTTTATCACTCCTACTAGTGAATGTAATGTAACACACACCCATACAATGCACACCGCCCCGTGATGTTTTTCTCACTCCTACTAGTGAATGTAATGTAACTCACACCCATACAATGCGCACCGCCCCGTGATGTTTTTCTCACTCCTACTAGTGAATGTAATGTAACACACACCCATACAATGCGCCCACCCCGTGATGTTTTTCTCACTCCTACTAGTGAATGTAATGTAACACACACCCATACAATGCGCACCACCCCGTGATGTTTTTCTCACTCCTACTAGTGAATGTAATGTAACACACACCCATACAATGCGCACAACCCCGTGATGTTTTTCTCACTCCTACTAGTGAATGTAATGTAACACACACCCATACAATGCGCAGCACCCCGTGATGTTTTTCTCACTCCTACTAGTGAATGTAATG
Source organism: Cavia porcellus (assembly GCF_034190915.1). NCBI lineage: Eukaryota > Metazoa > Chordata > Mammalia > Rodentia > Caviidae > Cavia > Cavia porcellus. Next base: position 2,230,240 of record NW_026947541.1, on the reverse strand, counting down.
TAACACACACCCATACAATGCGCACCGCCCCGTGATGTTTTTCTCACTCCTACTAGTGAATGTAATGTAACACACACCCATGCAATGCGCACCGCCCCGTGATGTTTTTCTCGCTCCTACTAGTGAATGTAATGTAACACACACCCATACAATGCAGACCACCCCGTGATGTTTTTCTCACTCCTACTAGTGAATGTAATGTAACACACACCCATACACCTCCCCGTGATGTTTTTATCACTCCTACTAGTGAATGTAATGTAACACACACCCATACAATGCGCACAACCCCGTGATGTTTTTCTCACTCCTACTAGTGAATGTAATATAACACACACCCATACAATGCGCACCACCCCGTGATGTTTTTCTCACTCCTAGTAGTGAATGTAATGTAACACACACCCCTACAATGCGCACCACCCCGTGATCTTTTTCTCACTCCTACTAGTGAATCTAATGTAACACACACCCATACAATGCGCACCACCCCGTGATGTTTTTCTCACTCCTACTAGTGAATGTAATGTAACACACACCCATACAATGCGCACCACCCCGTGATGTTTTTCTCACTCCTACTAGTGAATGTAACACACACCCATACAATGCGCACCACCCCGTGATGTTTTTCTCACTCCTACTAGTGAATCTAATGTAACACACACCCATACAATGCGCACCACCCCGTGATGTTTTTCTCACTCCTACTAGTGAATCTAATGTAACACACACCCATACAATGCGCACCACCCCGTGATGTTTTTCTCACTCCTACTAGTGAATCTAATGTAACACACACCGATACAATGCGTACCACCCCGTGATGTTTTTCTCGCTCCTACTAGTGAATGTAATGTAACACATACCCATACAATGCGCACCACCCCGTGATGATTTTCTTGCTCCTACTAGTGAATCTAATGTAACAAACTCCCATACAATTCGCACCACCCCGTGATGTTTTTCTCACTCCTACTAGTCAATGTAATGTAACACACACCCATACAATGCGCACCACCCCGTGATGTTTTTCTCACTCCTACTACTGAATGTAATGTAACACACACCCACACAATGCGCACCACCCCGTGACGTTTTTCTCACTCCTACTAGTGAATGTAATGTAACACACACCCATACAATGCGCACCACCCCGTGATGTTTTTCTCACTCCTACTAGTGAATGTAATGTAACACACACCCATACACCTCCCCGTGATGTTTTTATCACTCCTACTAGTGAATGTAATGTAACACACACCCATACAATGCGCACCACCCCGTGATGTTTTTCTCACTCCTACTAGTGAATGTAATATAACACAAACCCATACAATGCGCACCACCCCGTGATGTTTTTCTCACTCCTAGTAGTGAATGTAATGTAACACACACCCCTACAATGCGCACCACCCCGTGATCTTTTTCTCACTCCTACTAGTGAATCTAATGTAACACACACCCATACAATGCGCACCACCCCGTGATGTTTTTCTCACTCCTACTAGTGAATGTAATGTAACACACACCCATACAATGCGCACCACCCCGTGATGTTTTTCTCAGTCCTACTAGTGAATGTAACACACACCCATACAATGCGCACCACCCCGTGATGTTTTTCTCACTCCTACTGGTGAATCTAATGTAACACACACCCATACAATGCGCACCACCCCGTGATGTTTTTCTCACTCCTACTAGTGAATGTAATGTAACACACACCCATACAATGCGCACCACCCCGTGATGATTTTCTCACTCCTACTAGTGAATCTTATGTAAAAACACCCATACAATGCGCACCACCCCGTGATGTTTTTCTCACTCCTACTAGTGAATGTAATGTAACAAACACCCATACAATGCGCACCACCCCGTGATGTTTTTCTCACTCCTACTAGTGAATGTAATGTAACACACACGCATACAATGCGCACCACCCCGTGATATTTTTCTCACTCCTACTAGTGAATGTAATGTAACACACACCCATACAATGCGCACCACCCCCTGATGTTTTTCTCACTCCTACTAGTGAATGTAATGTAACACACACCCATACCATGCGCACGACCCCGTGATGATTTTCTCACTCCTACTAGTGAATCTAATGTAACAAACACCCATACCATGCGCACCACCCCGTGATCTTTTTCTCACTCCTACTAGTGAATCTAATGTAACACACACCCATACAATGCACACCACCCCGTGATATTTTTCTCACTCCTACTAGTGAATGTAATGTAACACACACCCATACAATGCGCACCACCCCGTGATGTTTTTCTCACTCCTACTAGTGAATCTAATGTAACACACACCCATACAATGCGCACCACCCCGTGATGTTTTTCTCGCTCTTACTAGTGAATCTAATGTAACACACACCCATACAATGCGCACCACCCCATGATGTTTTTCTCGCTCCTACTAGTGAATGTAATGTAACACACACCCATACAATGCGCACCACCCCGTGATGATTTTCTCGCTCCTACTAGTGAATATAATGTAACAAACACCCATACAATGCGCACCACCCCGTGATGTTTTTCTCCCTCCTAATAGTGAATGTAATGTAACACACACCCATACAATGCGCACCACCCCGTGATGTTTTTCTCACTCTTACTAGTGAATGTAATGTAACACACAACCATACAATGCGCACCACCCCGTGATGTTTTTCTCACTCCTACTAGTGAATGTAATGTAACACACACCCATACAATCCGCACCACCCCGTGATGTTTTTCTCGCTCCTACTAGTGAATCTAATGTAACACACACCCATACAATGCGCACCACCCCATGATGTTTTTCTCGCTCCTACTAGTGAATGTAATGTAACACACACCCATACAATGCGCACCACCCCGTGATGATTTTCTCGCTCCTACTAGTGAATATAATGTAACAAACACCCATACAATGCGCACCACCCCGTGATGTTTTTCTCCCTCCTAATAGTGAATGTAATGTAACACACACCCATACAATGCGCACCACCCCGTGATGTTTTTCTCACTCCTACTAGTGAATGTAATGTAACACACACCCATACAATGCGCACCACCCCGCGATGCTTTTCTCCATCCTACATTGCCACTCACTGCCTATCCTAATTCAGACCCTCCGATTCACACCACCCCGTGATGTTTTTCTCACTCCTTGTAGTGAATGTAATGTAACACACACCCATACAATGCGCACCACCCCGTGATGTTTTTCTCACTCCTACTAGTGAATGTAATGTAACACACACCCATACAATGCGCACCACCCCGTGATATTTTTCTCACTCCTACTAGTGAATGTAGTGTAACACACACCCATACAATGCGCACCACCCCGTGATGTTTTTCTCACTGCTAGTAGTGAATGTAGTGTAACACACACCCATACAATGCGCACCACCCCGTGATGTTTTTCTCACTCCTACTAGTGAATGTAATGTAACACACACCCATACAATGCCCACCGCCCCGTGATGTTTTTCTCACTCCTACTAGTGAATGTAATGTAACACACACCCATACAATGCCCACCGCCCCGTGATGTTTTTCTCACTCCTACTAGTGAATGTAATGTAACACACACCCATACAATGCGCACCGCCCCGTGATGTTTTTATCACTCCTACTAGTGAATGTAATGTAACACACACCCATACAATGCACACCGCCCCGTGATGTTTTTCTCACTCCTACTAGTGAATGTAATGTAACTCACACCCATACAATGCGCACCGCCCCGTGATGTTTTTCTCACTCCTACTAGTGAATGTAATGTAACACACACCCATACAATGCGCCCACCCCGTGATGTTTTTCTCACTCCTACTAGTGAATGTAATGTAACACACACCCATACAATGCGCACCACCCCGTGATGTTTTTCTCACTCCTACTAGTGAATGTAATGTAACACACACCCATACAATGCGCACAACCCCGTGATGTTTTTCTCACTCCTACTAGTGAATGTAATGTAACACACACCCATACAATGCGCAGCACCCCGTGATGTTTTTCTCACTCCTACTAGTGAATGTAATGTAACACACACCCATACAATGCGCACCGCCCCGTGATGTTTTTCTCACTCCTACTAGTGAATGTAATGTAACACACACCCATGCAATGCGCACCGCCCCGTGATGTTTTTCTCGCTCCTACTAGTGAATGTAATGTAACACACACCCATACAATGCGCACCACCGCGTGATGATTTTCTAACTCCTACTAGTGAATCTAATGTAACAAACACCCATACAATGCGCACCACCCCGTGATGTTTTTCTCACTCCTACTAGTGAATGTAATGTAACACACACCCATACAATGCGGACCACCCCGTGATGTTTTTCTCACTCCTACTAGTGAATGTAATGTAACACACACCCATACACCTCCCCGTGATGTTTTTATCACTCCTACTAGTGAATGTAATGTAACACACACCCATACAATGCGCACAACCCCGTGATGTTTTTCTCACTCCTACTAGTGAATGTAATATAACACACACCCATACAATGCGCACCACCCCGTGATGTTTTTCTCACTCCTAGTAGTGAATGTAATGTAACACACACCCCTACAATGCGCACCACCCCGTGATCTTTTTCTCACTCCTACTAGTGAATCTAATGTAACACACACCCATACAATGCGCACCACCCCGTGATGTTTTTCTCACTCCTACTAGTGAATGTAATGTAACACACACCCATACAATGCGCACCACCCCGTGATGTTTTTCTCACTCCTACTAGTGAATGTAACACACACCCATACAATGCGCACCACCCCGTGATGTTTTTCTCACTCCTACTAGTGAATCTAATGTAACACACACCCATACAATGCGCACCACCCCGTGATGTTTTTCTCACTCCTACTAGTGAATCTAATGTAACACACACCCATACAATGCGCACCACCCCGTGATGTTTTTCTCACTCCTACTAGTGAATCTAATGTAACACACACCGATACAATGCGTACCACCCCGTGATGTTTTTCTCGCTCCTACTAGTGAATGTAATGTAACACATACCCATACAATGCGCACCACCCCGTGATGATTTTCTTGCTCCTACTAGTGAATCTAATGTAACAAACTCCCATACAATTCGCACCACCCCGTGATGTTTTTCTCACTCCTACTAGTCAATGTAATGTAACACACACCCATACAATGCGCACCACCCCGTGATGTTTTTCTCACTCCTACTACTGAATGTAATGTAACACACACCCACACAATGCGCACCACCCCGTGACGTTTTTCTCACTCCTACTAGTGAATGTAATGTAACACACACCCATACAATGCGCACCACCCCGTGATGTTTTTCCCACTCCTACTAGTGAATGTAATGTAACACACACCCATACAATGCGCACCACCCCGCGATGTTTTTCAGAAACCTATCCTACATTGCCACTGCATGTTCCCTGACCTCCCCATGCTGACCACCCCGCGATGCTTTTCTCCATCCTACTTTGCCACTCACTGCCTATCCTAATTCAGACCCTCCAATTCACACCACCCCGTGATGTTTTTCTCACTCCTTGTAGTGAATGTAATGTAACACACACCCATACAATGCGCACCGCCCCGTGATGTTTTTCTCACTCCTACTAGTGAATGTAATGTAACACACACCCATACATTGCGCACCACCGCGTGATGATTTTCTAACTCCTACTAGTGAATCTAATGTAACAAACACCCATACAATGCGCACCACCCCGTGATGTTTTTCTCACTCCTACTAGTGAATGTAATGTAACACACACCCATACAATGCGCACCACCCCGTGATGTTTTTCTCACTCCTACTAGTGAATGTAATGTAACACACACCCATACACCTCCCCGTGATGTTTTTATCACTCCTACTAGTGAATGTAATGTAACACACACCCATACAATGCGCACCACCCCGTGATGTTTTTCTCACTCCTACTAGTGAATGTAATGTAACACACACCCATACAATGCGCACCACCCCGTGATGTTTTTCTCACTCCTAGTAGTGAATGTAATGTAACACACACCCATACAATGCGCACCACCCCGTGATCTTTTTCTCACTCCTACTAGTGAATCTAATGTAACACACACCCATACAATGCGCACGACCCCGTGATGTTTTTCTCACTCCTACTAGTGAATGTAATGTAACACACACCCATACAATGCGCACCACCCCGTGATGTTTTTCTCACTCCTACTAGTGAATGTAACATACACCCATACAATGCGCACCACCCCGTGATGTTTTTCTCACTCCTACTAGTGAATCTAATGTAACACACACCCATACAATGCGCACCACCCCGTGATGTTTTTCTCACTCCTACTAGTGAATCTAATGTAACACACACCCATACAATGCGCACCACCCCGTGATGTTTTTCTCACTCCTAATAGTGAATCTAATGTAACACACACCCATACAATGCGCACCACCCCGTGATGTTTTTCTCGCTCCTACTAGTGAATGTAATGTAACACACACCCATACAATGCGCACCACCCCGTGATGATTTTCTCGCTCCTACTAGTGAATCTAATGTAACAAACACCCATACAATGCGCACCACCCCGTGATGTTTTTCTCACTCCTACTAGTGAATGTAATGTAACACACACCCATACAATGCGCACCACCCCGTGATGTTTTTCTCACTCCTACTACTGAATGTAATGTAACACACACCCATACAATGCGCACCACCCCGTGATGTTTTTCTCACTCCTACTAGTGAATGTAATGTAACACACACCCATACAATGCGCACCACCCCGTGATGTTTTTCTCACTCCTACTAGTGAATGTAATGTAACACACACCCATACAATGCGCACCACCCCGCGATGTTTTTCAGAAACCTATCCTACATTGCCACTGCATGTTCCATGACGTCCCCATGCTGACCACCCCGCGATGCTTTTCTCCATCCTACATTGCCACTCACTGCCTATCCTAATTCAGACCCTCCGATTCACACCACCCCGTGATGTTTTTCTCACTCCTTGTAGTGAATGTATTGTAACACACACCCATACAATGCGCACCACCCCGTGATGTTTTTCTCACTCCTACTAGTGAATGTAATGTAACACACACCCATACAATGCGCACCACCCCGTGATGTTTTTCTCACTACTACTAGTGAATGTAATGTAACACACACCCATACAATGCGCACAACCCCGTGATGTTTTTCTCACTCCTACTAGTGAATGTAATGTAACACACACCCATACAATGCGCAGCACCCCGTGATGTTTTTCTCACTCCTACTAGTGAATGTAATGTAACACACACCCATACAATGCGCACCGCCCCGTGATGTTTTTCTCACTCCTACTAGTGAATGTAATGTAACACACACCCATGCAATGCGCACCGCCCCGTGATGTTTTTCTCGCTCCTACTAGTGAATGTAATGTAACACACACCCATACAATGCGCACCACCGCGTGATGATTTTCTAACTCCTACTAGTGAATCTAATGTAACAAACACCCATACAATGCGCACCACCCCGTGATGTTTTTCTCACTCCTACTAGTGAATGTAATGTAACACACACCCATACAATGCGGACCACCCCGTGATGTTTTTCTCACTCCTACTAGTGAATGTAATGTAACACACACCCATACACCTCCCCGTGATGTTTTTATCACTCCTACTAGTGAATGTAATGTAACACACACCCATACAATGCGCACAACCCCGTGATGTTTTTCTCACTCCTACTAGTGAATGTAATATAACACACACCCATACAATGCGCACCACCCCGTGATGTTTTTCTCACTCCTAGTAGTGAATGTAATGTAACACACACCCCTACAATGCGCACCACCCCGTGATCTTTTTCTCACTCCTACTAGTGAATCTAATGTAACACACACCCATACAATGCGCACCACCCCGTGATGTTTTTCTCACTCCTACTAGTGAATGTAATGTAACACACACCCATACAATGCGCACCACCCCGTGATGTTTTTCTCACTCCTACTAGTGAATGTAACACACACCCATACAATGCGCACCACCCCGTGATGTTTTTCTCACTCCTACTAGTGAATCTAATGTAACACACACCCATACAATGCGCACCACCCCGTGATGTTTTTCTCACTCCTACTAGTGAATCTAATGTAACACACACCCATACAATGCGCACCACCCCGTGATGTTTTTCTCACTCCTACTAGTGAATCTAATGTAACACACACCGATACAATGCGTACCACCCCGTGATGTTTTTCTCGCTCCTACTAGTGAATGTAATGTAACACATACCCATACAATGCGCACCACCCCGTGATGATTTTCTTGCTCCTACTAGTGAATCTAATGTAACAAACTCCCATACAATTCGCACCACCCCGTGATGTTTTTCTCACTCCTACTAGTCAATGTAATGTAACACACACCCATACAATGCGCACCACCCCGTGATGTTTTTCTCACTCCTACTACTGAATGTAATGTAACACACACCCACACAATGCGCACCACCCCGTGACGTTTTTCTCACTCCTACTAGTGAATGTAATGTAACACACACCCATACAATGCGCACCACCCCGTGATGTTTTTCCCACTCCTACTAGTGAATGTAATGTAACACACACCCATACAATGCGCACCACCCCGCGATGTTTTTCAGAAACCTATCCTACATTGCCACTGCATGTTCCCTGACCTCCCCATGCTGACCACCCCGCGATGCTTTTCTCCATCCTACTTTGCCACTCACTGCCTATCCTAATTCAGACCCTCCAATTCACACCACCCCGTGATGTTTTTCTCACTCCTTGTAGTGAATGTAATGTAACACACACCCATACAATGCGCACCGCCCCGTGATGTTTTTCTCACTCCTACTAGTGAATGTAATGTAACACACACCCATACATTGCGCACCACCGCGTGATGATTTTCTAACTCCTACTAGTGAATCTAATGTAACAAACACCCATACAATGCGCACCACCCCGTGATGTTTTTCTCACTCCTACTAGTGAATGTAATGTAACACACACCCATACAATGCGCACCACCCCGTGATGTTTTTCTCACTCCTACTAGTGAATGTAATGTAACACACACCCATACACCTCCCCGTGATGTTTTTATCACTCCTACTAGTGAATGTAATGTAACACACACCCATACAATGCGCACCACCCCGTGATGTTTTTCTCACTCCTACTAGTGAATGTAATGTAACACACACCCATACAATGCGCACCACCCCGTGATGTTTTTCTCACTCCTAGTAGTGAATGTAATGTAACACACACCCATACAATGCGCACCACCCCGTGATCTTTTTCTCACTCCTACTAGTGAATCTAATGTAACACACACCCATACAATGCGCACGACCCCGTGATGTTTTTCTCACTCCTACTAGTGAATGTAATGTAACACACACCCATACAATGCGCACCACCCCGTGATGTTTTTCTCACTCCTACTAGTGAATGTAACATACACCCATACAATGCGCACCACCCCGTGATGTTTTTCTCACTCCTACTAGTGAATCTAATGTAACACACACCCATACAATGCGCACCACCCCGTGATGTTTTTCTCACTCCTACTAGTGAATCTAATGTAACACACACCCATACAATGCGCACCACCCCGTGATGTTTTTCTCACTCCTAATAGTGAATCTAATGTAACACACACCCATACAATGCGCACCACCCCGTGATGTTTTTCTCGCTCCTACTAGTGAATGTAATGTAACACACACCCATACAATGCGCACCACCCCGTGATGATTTTCTCGCTCCTACTAGTGAATCTAATGTAACAAACACCCATACAATGCGCACCACCCCGTGATGTTTTTCTCACTCCTACTAGTGAATGTAATGTAACACACACCCATACAATGCGCACCACCCCGTGATGTTTTTCTCACTCCTACTACTGAATGTAATGTAACACACACCCATACAATGCGCACCACCCCGTGATGTTTTTCTCACTCCTACTAGTGAATGTAATGTAACACACACCCATACAATGCGCACCACCCCGTGATGTTTTTCTCACTCCTACTAGTGAATGTAATGTAACACACACCCATACAATGCGCACCACCCCGCGATGTTTTTCAGAAACCTATCCTACATTGCCACTGCATGTTCCATGACGTCCCCATGCTGACCACCCCGCGATGCTTTTCTCCATCCTACATTGCCACTCACTGCCTATCCTAATTCAGACCCTCCGATTCACACCACCCCGTGATGTTTTTCTCACTCCTTGTAGTGAATGTATTGTAACACACACCCATACAATGCGCACCACCCCGTGATGTTTTTCTCACTCCTACTAGTGAATGTAATGTAACACACACCCATACAATGCGCACCACCCCGTGATGTTTTTCTCACTACTACTAGTGAATGTAATGTAACACACACCCATACAATGCGCACCACCCCGTGATGTTTTTCTCACTCCTACTAGTGAATGTAATGTAACACACACCCATACAATGCGCACCACCCCGTGGTGTTTTTCTCACTCCTACTAGTGAATGTAATGTAACACACACCCATACAATGCGCACCACTCCGTGGTGTTTTTCTCACTCCTACTAGTGAATCTAATGTAACACACACCCATACAATGCGCACCACCACGTGATGTTTTTCTCACTCCTACTAGTGAATGTAATGTTACACACACCCATACAATGCGCAATACCCCGTGATGTTTTTCTCACTCCTACTAGTGAATCTAATGTAACAAACACCCATACAATGCGCACCACCCCGTGATGTTTTTCTCACTCTTACTAGTGAATGTAATGTAACACACACCCATACAATGCGCACCACCCCGTGATGTTTTTCTCACTCCTACTAGTGAATGTAATGTAACACACACCCATACAATGCGCACCACCCCGTGATGTTTTTCTCGCTCCTACTAGTGAATGTAATGTAACACACACCCATACAATGCGCACCACCCCGTGATGATTTTCTCGCTCCTACTAGTGAATCTAATGTAACAAACACCCATACAATGCGCACCACCCCGTGATGTTTTTCTCACTCCTACTAGTGAATGTAATGTAACACACACCCATACAATGCGCACCACCCCGTGATGTTTTTCTCACTCCTACTACTGAATGTAATGTAACACACACCCATACAATGCGCACCACCCCGTGATGTTTTTCTCACTCCTACTAGTGAATGTAATGTAACACACACCCATACAATGCGCACCACCCCGTGATGTTTTTCTCACTCCTACTAGTGAATGTAATGTAACACACACCCATACAATGCGCACCACCCCGCGATGTTTTTCAGAAACCTATCCTACCTTGCCACTGCATGTTCCATGACGTCCCCATGCTGACCACCCCGCGATGCTTTTCTCCATCCTATATTGCCACTCACTGCCTATCCTAATTCAGACCCTCCGATTCACACCACCCCGTGATGTTTTTCTCACTCCTTGTAGTGAATGTAATGTAACACACACCCATACAATGCGCACCACCCCGTGATGTTTTTCTCACTCCTACTAGTGAATGTAATGTAACACACACCCATACAATGCGCACCACCCCGTGATGTTTTTCTCACTCCTACTAGTGAATGTAATGTAACACACACCCATACAATGCGCACCACCCCGTGATGTTTTTCTCACTCCTACTAGTGAATGTAATGTAACACACACCCATACAATGCGCACCACCCCGTGGTGTTTTTCTCACTCCTACTAGTGAATGTAATGTAACACACACCCATACAATGCGCACCACTCCGTGGTGTTTTTCTCACTCCTACTAGTGAATCTAATGTAACACACACCCATACAATGCGCACCACCACGTGATGTTTTTCTCACTCCTACTAGTGAATGTAATGTAACACACACCCATACAATGCGCAATACCCCGTGATGTTTTTCTCACTCCTACTAGTGAATCTAATGTAACACACACCCATACAATGCGCACCACCCCGTGATGTTTTTCTCACTCTTACTAGTGAATGTAATGTAACACACACCCATACAATGCGCACCACCCCGTGATGTTTTTCTCACTGCTACTAGTGAATGTAATGTAACACACACCCATACAATGCGCACCACCCCGTGATGTTTTTCTCACTCCTACTAGTGTATGTAATGTAACACACACCCATACAATGCGCACCACCCCGTGATGTTTTTCTCACTCCTACTAGTGAATCTAATGTAACACACACCCATACAATGCGCACCACCCCGTGATGTTTTTCTCACTGCTACTAGTGAATGTAATGTAACACACCCATACAATGCGCACCACCCCGTGATGTTTTTCTCACTCCTACTAGTGAATGTAATGTAACACACACCCATACAATGAGCACCACCCCGTGATGTTTTTCTCACTCCTACTAGTGAATGTAATGTAACACACACCCATACAATGCGCACCACCCCGTGATGTTTTTCTCACTCCTACTAGTGAATCTAATGTAACACACACCCATACAATGCGCACCACCCCGTGATGTTTTTCTCACTCCTACTAGTGAATCTAATGTAACACACCCATACAATGCGCACCACCGCGTGATGTTTTTCTCACTCCTACTAGTGAATGTAGTGTAACACACACCCATACAATGCGCACCACCCCGTGATGATTTTCTCACTCCTACTAGTGAATCTAATGTAACAAACACCCATACAATGCGCACCACCCCGTGATGATTTTCTCACTCCTACTAGTGAATCTAATGTAACAAACACCCATACAATGTGCACCACCCCGTGATGTTTTTCTCACTCCTACTAGTGAATGTAATGTAACAAACACCCATACAATGCGCACCACCCCGTGATGTTTTTCTCACTCCTACTAGTGAATGTAATGTAACACACACGCATACAATGCGCACCACCCCGTGATCTTTTTCTCACTCCTACTAGTGAATGTAATGTAACACACACCCATACAATGCGCACCACCCCGTGATGTTTTTCTCACTCCTACTAGTGAATGTAATGTAACACACACCCATACCATGCGCACGACCCCGTGATGATTTTCTCACTCCCACTAGTGAATCTAATGTAACAAACACCCATACCATGCGCACCACCCCGTGATGTTTTTCTCACTCCTACTAGTGAATGTAATGTAACACACACCCATACAATGCGCACCACCCCGTGATGTTTTTCTCACTCCTACTAGTGAATGTAATGTAACACACACCCATACAATGCGCACCACCCCGTGATGTTTTTCTCACTCCTACTAGTGAATCTAATGTAACACACACCCATGCAATGCGCACCCCCCCGTGATGTTTTTCTCACTCCTACTAGTGAATCTAATGTAACACACACCCATGCAATGCGCACCACCCCGTGATGTTTTTCTCACTGCTACTAGTGAATGTAATGTAACAAACACCCATACAATGCGCACCACCCCGTGATGTTTTTCTCACTCCTACTAGTGAATCTAATGTAACACACACTCATACAATGCGCACCACCCCGTGATGTTTTTCTCACTCCTACTAGTGAATGTAGTGTAACAGAACCCATACAATGCGCACCACCCCGTGATGTTTGTCTCACTCCTACTAGTGAATGTAGTGTAACACACACCCATACAATGCGCACCACCCCGTGATGTTTTTCTCACTGCTAGTAGTGAATGTAGTGTAACACACACCCATACAATGCGCACCGCCACGTGATGTTTTTCTCACTCCTACTAGTGAATGTAATGTAACACACACCCATACAATGCGCACCGCCCCGTGATGTTTTTCTCACTCCTACTAGTGAATGTAATGTAACACACACCCATACAATGCGCACCACCCCATGATGTTTTTCTCACTCCTACTAGTGAATGTAATATAACACACACCCATACAATGCACACCGCCCCGTGATGTTTTTCTCACTCCTACTAGTGAATGTAATGTAACACACACCCCTACAATGCGCACCGCCCCGTGATGTTTTTCTCACTCCTACTAGTGAATGTAATGTAATACACACCCATACAATGCGCACCACACCGTGATGTTTTTCTCACTCCTACTAGTGAATGTAATGTAACACACACCCATACAATGCGCCCACCCCGTGATGTTTTTCTCACTCCTACTAGTGAATGTAATGTAACACACACCCATAGAATGCGCACCACCCCGTGATGTTTTTCTCACTCCTACTAGTGAATGTAATGTAACACACACCCATACAATGCGCACAACCCCGTGATGTTTTTCTCACTCCTACTAGTGAATGTAATGTAACACACACCCATACAATGCGCACCACCCCGTGATGTTTTTCTCACTCCTACTAGTGAATGTAATGTAACACACACCCATACACCTCCCGGTGATGTTTTTCTCACTCCTACTAGTGAATGTAATGTAACACACACCCAAACAATGCGCACCACCCCGTGATGTTTTTCTCACTCCTACTAGTGAATGTAATGTAACACACACCCATACAATGCGCACCACCCCGTGATGTTTTTCTCACTCCTACTAGTGAATGTAATGTAACGCACACCCATACAATGCGCACCACCCCGTGATGTTTTTCTAACTCCTACTAGTGAATGTAATGTAACACACACCTATACAATGCGCACCACCCCGTGATGATTTTCTCACTCCTACTAGTGAATCTAATGTAACAAACACCCATACAATGCGCACCTCCCCGTGATGTTTTTCTCACTCCTAGTAGTGAATGTAATGTAACACACACCCATACAATGCGCACCACCCCGTGATGTTTTTCTCACTCCTACTAGTGAATCTACTGTAACACACACCCATACAATGGGCACCACCCCGTGATCTTTTTCTCACTCCTACTAGTGAATCTAATGTAACACACACCCATACAATGCGCACCACCCCGCGATGCTTTTCTCCATCCTACATTGCCACTCACTGCCTATCCTAATTCAGACCCTCCGATTCACACCACCCCGTGATGTTTTTCTCACTCCTTGTAGTGAATGTAATGTAACACACACCCATACAATGCGCACCACCCCGTGATGTTTTTCTCACTCCTACTAGTGAATGTAATGTAACACACACCCATACCATGTGCACCACCCCGTGATGTTTTTCTCACTCCTACTAGTGAATGTAATGTAACACACACCCATACAATGCGCACCACCCCGTGATGTTTTTCTCACTCCTACTAGTGAATGTAATGTAACACACACCCATACAATGCGCACCACCCCGTGGTGTTTTTCTCACTCCTACTAGTGAATGTAATGTAACACACACCCATACAATGCGCACCACCCCGTGATGTTTTTCTCACTCCTACTAGTGAATCTAATGTAACACACACCCATACACCTCCCGGTTATGTTTTTCTCACTCCTACTAGTGAATGTAATGTAACACACACCCATACAATGCGCACCACCCCGTGATGTTTTTCTCACTCCTACTAGTGAATGTAATGTAACACACACCCATACAATGCGCACCACCCCGTGATGTTTTTCTCACTCCTACTAGTGAATGTAATGTAACGCACACCCATACAATGCGCACCACCCCGTGATGTTTTTCTAACTCCTACTAGTGAATGTAATGTAACACACACCTATACAATGCGCACCACCCCGTGATGATTTTCTCACTCCTACTAGTGAATCTAATGTAACAAACACCCATACAATGCGCACCACCCCGTGATGTTTTTCTCACTCCTAGTAGTGAATGTAATGTAACACACACCCATACAATGCGCACCACCCCGTGATGTTTTTCTCACTCCTACTAGTGAATCTACTGTAACACACACCCATACAATGGGCACCACCCCGTGATCTTTTTCTCACTGCTACTAGTGAATCTAATGTAACACACACCCATACAATGCGCACCACCCCGCGATGCTTTTCTCCATCCTACATTGCCACTCACTGCCTATCCTAATTCAGACCCTCCGATTCACACCACCCCGTGATGTTTTTCTCATTCCTTGTAGTGAATGTAATGTAACACACACCCATACAATGCGCACCACCCCGTGATGTTTTTCTCACTCCTACTAGTGAATGTAATGTAACACACACCCATACAATGCGCAATACCCCGTGATGTTTTTCTCACTCCTACTAGTGAATCTAATGTAACACACACCCATACAATGCGCACCACCCCGTGATGTTTTTCTCACTCTTACTAGTGAATGTAATGTAACACACACCCATACAATGCGCACCACCCCGTGATGTTTTTCTCACTGCTACTAGTGAATGTAATGTAACACACACCCATACAATGCGCACCACCCCGTGATGTTTTTCTCACTCCTACTAGTGTATGTAATGTAACACACACCCATACAATGCGCACCACCCCGTGATGTTTTTCTCACTCCTACTAGTGAATCTAATGTAACACAAACCCATACAATGCGCACCACCCCGTGATGTTTTTCTCACTGCTACTAGTGAAAGTAATGTAACACACCCATACAATGCGCACCACCCCGTGATGTTTTTCTCACTCCTACTAGTGAATGTAATGTAACACACACCCATACAATGAGCACCACCCCGTGATGTTTTTCTCACTCCTACTAGTGAATGTAATGTAACACACACCCATACAATGCGCACCACCCCGTGATGTTTTTCTCACTCCTACTAGTGAATCTAATGTAACACACACCCATACAATGCGCACCACCCCGTGATGTTTTTCTCACTCCTACTAGTGAATCTAATGTAACACACCCATACAATGCGCACCACCGCGTGATGTTTTTCTCACTCCTACTAGTGAATGTAGTGTAACACACACCCATACAATGCGCACCACCCCGTGATGATTTTCTCACTCCTACTAGTGAATCTAATGTAACAAACACCCATACAATGCGCACCACCCCGTGATGATTTTCTCACTCCTACTAGTGAATCTAATGTAACAAACACCCATACAATGCGCACCACCCCGTGATGTTTTTCTCACTCCTACTAGTGAATGTAATGTAACAAACACCCATACAATGCGCACCACCCCGTGATGTTTTTCTCACTCCTACTAGTGAATGTAATGTAACACACACGCATACAATGCGCACCACCCCGTGATCTTTTTCTCACTCCTACTAGTGAATGTAATGTAACACACACCCATACAATGCGCACCACCCCGTGATGTTTTTCTCACTCCTACTAGTGAATGTAATGTAACACACACCCATACCATGCGCACGACCCCGTGATGATTTTCTCACTCCCACTAGTGAATCTAATGTAACAAACACCCATACCATGCGCACCACCCCGTGATGTTTTTCTCACTCCTACTAGTGAATGTAATGTAACACACACCCATACAATGCGCACCACCCCGTGATGTTTTTCTCACTCCTACTAGTGAATGTAATGTAACACACACCCATACAATGCGCACCACCCCGTGATGTTTTTCTCACTCCTACTAGTGAATCTAATGTAACACACACCCATGCAATGCGCACCACCCCGTGATGTTTTTCTCACTCCTACTAGTGAATCTAATGTAACACACACCCATGCAATGCGCACCACCCCGTGATGTTTTTCTCACTGCTACTAGTGAATGTAATGTAACAAACACCCATACAATGCGCACCACCCCGTGATGTTTTTCTCACTCCTACTAGTGAATCTAATGTAACACACACTCATACAATGCGCACCACCCCGTGATGTTTTTCTCACTCCTACTAGTGAATGTAGTGTAACAGAACCCATACAATGCGCACCACCCCGTGATGTTTGTCTCACTCCTACTAGTGAATGTAGTGTAACACACACCCATACAATGCGCACCACCCCGTGATGTTTTTCTCACTGCTAGTAGTGAATGTAGTGTAACACACACCCATACAATGCGCACCGCCACGTGATGTTTTTCTCACTCCTACTAGTGAATGTAATGTAACACACACCCATACAATGCGCACCGCCCCGTGATGTTTTTCTCACTCCTACTAGTGAATGTAATGTAACACACACCCATACAATGCGCACCACCCCATGATGTTTTTCTCACTCCTACTAGTGAATGTAATATAACACACACCCATACAATGCACACCGCCCCGTGATGTTTTTCTCACTCCTACTAGTGAATGTAATGTAACACACACCCCTACAATGCGCACCGCCCCGTGATGTTTTTCTCACTCCTACTAGTGAATGTAATGTAATACACACCCATACAATGCGCACCACACCGTGATGTTTTTCTCACTCCTACTAGTGAATGTAATGTAACACACACCCATACAATGCGCCCACCCCGTGATGTTTTTCTCACTCCTACTAGTGAATGTAATGTAACACACACCCATAGAATGCGCACCACCCCGTGATGTTTTTCTCACTCCTACTAGTGAATGTAATGTAACACACACCCATACAATGCGCACAACCCCGTGATGTTTTTCTCACTCCTACTAGTGAATGTAATGTAACACACACCCATACAATGCGCACCACCCCGTGATGTTTTTCTCACTCCTACTAGTGAATGTAATGTAACACACACCCATACACCTCCCGGTGATGTTTTTCTCACTCCTACTAGTGAATGTAATGTAACACACACCCAAACAATGCGCACCACCCCGTGATGTTTTTCTCACTCCTACTAGTGAATGTAATGTAACACACACCCATACAATGCGCACCACCCCGTGATGTTTTTCTCACTCCTACTAGTGAATGTAATGTAACGCACACCCATACAATGCGCACCACCCCGTGATGTTTTTCTAACTCCTACTAGTGAATGTAATGTAACACACACCTATACAATGCGCACCACCCCGTGATGATTTTCTCACTCCTACTAGTGAATCTAATGTAACAAACACCCATACAATGCGCACCTCCCCGTGATGTTTTTCTCACTCCTAGTAGTGAATGTAATGTAACACACACCCATACAATGCGCACCACCCCGTGATGTTTTTCTCACTCCTACTAGTGAATCTACTGTAACACACACCCATACAATGGGCACCACCCCGTGATATTTTTCTCACTCCTACTAGTGAATCTAATGTAACACACACCCATACAATGCGCACCACCCCGCGATGCTTTTCTCCATCCTACATTGCCACTCACTGCCTATCCTAATTCAGACCCTCCGATTCACACCACCCCGTGATGTTTTTCTCACTCCTTGTAGTGAATGTAATGTAACACACACCCATACAATGCGCACCACCCCGTGATGTTTTTCTCACTCCTACTAGTGAATGTAATGTAACACACACCCATACCATGTGCACCACCCCGTGATGTTTTTCTCACTCCTACTAGTGAATGTAATGTAACACACACCCATACAATGCGCACCACCCCGTGATGTTTTTCTCACTCCTACTAGTGAATGTAATGTAACACACACCCATACAATGCGCACCACCCCGTGGTGTTTTTCTCACTCCTACTAGTGAATGTAATGTAACACACACCCATACAATGCGCACCACCCCGTGATGTTTTTCTCACTCCTACTAGTGAATCTAATGTAACACACACCCATACACCTCCCGGTTATGTTTTTCTCACTCCTACTAGTGAATGTAATGTAACACACACCCATACAATGCGCACCACCCCGTGATGTTTTTCTCACTCCTACTAGTGAATGTAATGTAACACACACCCATACAATGCGCACCACCCCGTGATGTTTTTCTCACTCCTACTAGTGAATGTAATGTAACGCACACCCATACAATGCGCACCACCCCGTGATGTTTTTCTAACTCCTACTAGTGAATGTAATGTAACACACACCTATACAATGCGCACCACCCCGTGATGATTTTCTCACTCCTACTAGTGAATCTAATGTAACAAACACCCATACAATGCGCACCTCCCCGTGATGTTTTTCTCACTCCTAGTAGTGAATGTAATGTAACACACACCCATACAATGCGCACCACCCCGTGATGTTTTTCTCACTCCTACTAGTGAATCTACTGTAACACACACCCATACAATGGGCACCACCCCGTGATCTTTTTCTCACTGCTACTAGTGAATCTAATGTAACACACACCCATACAATGCGCACCACCCCGCGATGCTTTTCTCCATCCTACATTGCCACTCACTGCCTATCCTAATTCAGACCCTCCGATTCACACCACCCCGTGATGTTTTTCTCATTCCTTGTAGTGAATGTAATGTAACACACACCCATACAATGCGCACCACCCCGTGATGTTTTTCTCACTCCTACTAGTGAATGTAATGTAACACACACCCATACCATGTGCACCACCCCGTGATGTTTTTCTCACTCCTACTAGTGAATGTAATGTAACACACACCCATACAATGCGCACCACCCCGTGATGTTTTTCTCACTCCTACTAGTGAATGTAATGTAACACACACCCATACAATGCGCACCACCCCGTCGTGTTTTTCTCACTCCTACTAGTGAATGTAATGTAACACACACCCATACAATGCGCACCACTCCGTGGTGTTTTTCTCACTCCTACTAGTGAATCTAATGTAACACACACCCATACAATGCGCACCACCACGTGAAGTTTTTCTCACTCCTACTAGAGAATGTAATGTAACATACACCCATACAATGCGCACCACCCCGTGATGTTTTTCTCACTCCTACTAGTGAATCTAATGTAACACACACCCATACAATGCGCACCACCCCGTGATGTTTTTCTCACTCTTACTAGTGAATGTAATGTAACACACACCCATACAATGCGCACCACCACGTGATGTTTTTCTCACTGCTACTAGTGAATGTAATGTAACACACACCCATACAATGCGCACCACCCCGTGATGTTTTTCTCACTCCTACTAATGAATGTAATGTAACACACACCCATACAATGCGCACCACCCCGTGATGTTTTTCTCACTCCTACTAGTGAATCTAATGTAACACACACCCATACAATGCGCACCACCCCGTGATGTTTTTCTCACTGCTACTAGTGAATGTAATGTAACACACCCATACAATGCGCACCACCCCGTGATGTTTTTCTCACTCCTACTAGTGAATGTAATGTAACACACACCCATACAATGAGCACCACCCCGTGATATTTTTCTCACTCCTACTAGTGAATGTAATGTAACACACACCCATACAATGCGCACCACCCCGTGATGTTTTTCTCACTCCTACTAGTGAATGTAATGTAACACACACCCATACAATGCGCACCACCCCGTGATGTTTTTCTCACTCCTACTAGTGAATCTAATGTAACACACACCCATACAATGCGCACCACCCCGTGATGTTTTTCTCACTCCTACTAGTGAATCTAATGTAACACACCCATACAATGCGCACCACCGCGTGATGTTTTTCTCACTCCTACTAGTGAATGTAGTGTAACACACACCCATACAATGCGCACCACCCCGTGATGATTTTCTCACTCCTACTAGTGAATCTAATGTAAGAAACACCCATACAATGCGCACCACCCCGTGATGATTTTCTCACTCCTACTAGTGAATCTAATGTAACAAACACCCATACAATGCGCACCACCCCGTGATGTTTTTCTCACTCCTACTAGTGAATGTAATGTAACAAACACCCATACAATGCGCACCACCCCGTGATGTTTTTCTCACTCCTACTAGTGAATGTAATGTAACACACACGCATACAATGCGCACCACCCCGTGATCTTTTTCTCACTCCTACTAGTGAATGTAATGTAACACACACCCATACAATGCGCACCACTCCGTGATGTTTTTCTCACTCCTACTAGTGAATGTAATGTAACACACACCCATACCATGCGCACGACCCCGTGATGATTTTCTCACTCCCACTAGTGAATCTAATGTAACAAACACCCATACCATGCGCACCACCCCGTGATGTTTTTCTCACTCCTACTAGTGAATGTAATGTAACACACACCCATACAATGCGCACCACCCCGTGATGTTTTTCTCACTCCTACTAGTGAATGTAATGTAACACACACCCATACAATGCGCACCACCCCGTGATGTTTTTCTCACTCCTACTAGTGAATCTAATGTAACACACACCCATGCAATGCGCACCACCCCGTGATGTTTTTCTCACTCCTACTAGTGAATCTAATGTAACACACACCCATGCAATGCGCACCACCCCGTGATGTTTTTCTCACTGCTACTAGTGAATGTAATGTAACAAACACCCATACAATGCGCACCACCCCGTGATGTTTTTCTCACTCCTACTAGTGAATCTAATGTAACACACACTCATACAATGCGCACCACCCCGTGATGTTTTTCTCACTCCTACTAGTGAATGTAGTGTAACAGAACCCATACAATGCGCACCACCCCGTGATGTTTTTCTCACTCCTACTAGTGAATGTAGTGTAACACACACCCATACAATGTGCACCACCCCGTGATGTTTTTCTCACTGCTAGTAGTGAATGTAGTGTAACACACACCCATACAATGCGCACCGCCACGTGATGTTTTTCTCACTCCTACTAGTGAATGTAATGTAACACACACCCATACAATGCGCACCGCCCCGTGATGTTTTTCTCACTCCTACTAGTGAATGTAATGTAACACACACCCATACAATGCGCACCACCCCATGATGTTTTTCTCACTCCTACTAGTGAATGTAATATAACACACACCCATACAATGCACACCGCCCCGTGATGTTTTTCTCACTCCTACTAGTGAATGTAATGTAACACACACCCCTACAATGCGCACCGCCCCGTGATGTTTTTCTCACTCCTACTAGTGAATGTAATGTAATACACACCCATACAATGCGCACCACACCGTGATGTTTTTCTCACTCCTACTAGTGAATGTAATGTAACACACACCCATACAATGCGCCCACCCCGTGATGTTTTTCTCACTCCTACTAGTGAATGTAATGTAACACACACCCATAGAATGCGCACCACCCCGTGATGTTTTTCTCACTCCTACTAGTGAATGTAATGTAACACACACCCATACAATGCGCACAACCCCGTGATGTTTTTCTCACTCCTACTAGTGAATGTAATGTAACACACACCCATACAATGCGCACCACCCCGTGATGTTTTTCTCACTCCTACTAGTGAATGTAATGTAACACACACCCATACACCTCCCGGTGATGTTTTTCTCACTCCTACTAGTGAATGTAATGTAACACACACCCATACAATGCGCACCACCCCGTGATGTTTTTCTCACTCCTACTAGTGAATGTAATGTAACACACACCCATACAATGCGCACCACCCCGTGATGTTTTTCTCACTCCTACTAGTGAATGTAATGTAACGCACACCCATACAATGCGCACCACCCCGTGATGTTTTTCTAACTCCTACTAGTGAATGTAATGTAACACACACCTATACAATGCGCACCACCCCGTGATGATTTTCTCACTCCTACTAGTGAATCTAATGTAACAAACACCCATACAATGCGCACCTCCCCGTGATGTTTTTCTCACTCCTAGTAGTGAATGTAATGTAACACACACCCATACAATGCGCACCACCCCGTGATGTTTTTCTCACTCCTACTAGTGAATCTACTGTAACACACACCCATACAATGGGCACCACCCCGTGATCTTTTTCTCACTCCTACTAGTGAATCTAATGTAACACACACCCATACAATGCGCACCACCCCGCGATGCTTTTCTCCATCCTACATTGCCACTCACTGCCTATCCTAATTCAGACCCTCCGATTCACACCACCCCGTGATGTTTTTCTCACTCCTTGTAGTGAATGTAATGTAACACACACCCATACAATGCGCACCACCCCGTGATGTTTTTCTCACTCCTACTAGTGAATGTAATGTAACACACACCCATACCATGTGCACCACCCCGTGATGTTTTTCTCACTCCTACTAGTGAATGTAATGTAACACACACCCATACAATGCGCACCACCCCGTGATGTTTTTCTCACTCCTACTAGTGAATGTAATGTAACACACACCCATACAATGCGCACCACCCCGTGGTGTTTTTCTCACTCCTACTAGTGAATGTAATGTAACACACACCCATACAATGCGCACCACCCCGTGATGTTTTTCTCACTCCTACTAGTGAATGTAATGTAACACACACCCATACACCTCCCGGTGATGTTTTTCTCACTCCTACTAGTGAATGTAATGTAACACACACCCATACAATGCGCACCACCCCGTGATGTTTTTCTCACTCCTACTAGTGAATGTAATGTAACACACACCCATACAATGCGCACCACCCCGTGATGTTTTTCTCACTCCTACTAGTGAATGTAATGTAACGCACACCCATACAATGCGCACCACCCCGTGATGTTTTTCTAACTCCTACTAGTGAATGTAATGTAACACACACCTATACAATGCGCACCACCCCGTGATGATTTTCTCACTCCTACTAGTGAATCTAATGTAACAAACACCCATACAATGCGCACCTCCCCGTGATGTTTTTCTCACTCCTAGTAGTGAATGTAATGTAACACACACCCATACAATGCGCACCACCCCGTGATGTTTTTCTCACTCCTACTAGTGAATCTACTGTAACACACACCCATACAATGGGCACCACCCCGTGATCTTTTTCTCACTGCTACTAGTGAATGTAATGTAACACACACCCATACAATGCGCACCACCCCGCGATGCTTTTCTCCATCCTACATTGCCACTCACAGCCTATCCTAATTCAGACCCTCCGATTCACACCACCCCGTGATGTTTTTCTCATTCCTTGTAGTGAATGTAATGTAACACACACCCATACAATGCGCACCACCCCGTGATGTTTTTCTCACTCCTACTAGTGAATGTAATGTAACACACACCCATACCATGTGCACCACCCCGTGATGTTTTTCTCACTCCTACTAGTGAATGTAATGTAACACACACCCATACAATGCGCACCACCCCGTGATGTTTTTCTCACTCCTACTAGTGAATGTAATGTAACACACACCCATACAATGCGCACCACCCCGTGGTGTTTTTCTCACTCCTACTAGTGAATGTAATGTAACACACACCCATACAATGCGCACCACCCCGTGGTGTTTTTCTCACTCCTACTAGTGAATCTAATGTAACACACACCCATACAATGCGCACCACCACGTGAAGTTTTTCTCACTCCTACTAATGAATGTAATGTAACACACACCCATACAATGCGCACCACCCCGTGATGTTTTTCTCACTCCTACTAGTGAATCTAATGTAACACACACCCATACAATGCGCACCACCCCGTGATGTTTTTCTCACTGCTACTAGTGAATGTAATGTAACACACCCATACAATGCGCACCACCCCGTGATGTTTTTCTCACTCCTACTAGTGAATGTAATGTAACACACACCCATACAATGAGCACCACCCCGTGATATTTTTCTCACTCCTACTAGTGAATGTAATGTAACACACACCCATACAATGCGCACCACCCCGTGATGTTTTTCTCACTCCTACTAGTGAATGTAATGTAACACACACCCATACAATGCGCACCACCCCGTGATGTTTTTCTCACTCCTACTAGTGAATCTAATGTAACACACACCCATACAATGCGCACCACCCCGTGATGTTTTTCTCACTCCTACTAGTGAATCTAATGTAACACACCCATACAATGCGCAACACCCCGTGATGTTTTTCTCACTCCTACTAGTGAATGTAGTGTAACACACACCCATACAATGCGCACCACCCCGTGATGATTTTCTCACTCCTACTAGTGAATCTAATGTAACAAACACCCATACAATGCGCACCACCCCGTGATGATTTTCTCACTCCTACTAGTGAATCTAATGTAACAAACACCCATACAATGCGCACCACCCCGTGATGTTTTTCTCACTCCTACTAGTGAATGTAATGTAACAAACACCCATACAATGCGCACCACCCCGTGATGTTTTTCTCACTCCTACTAGTGAATGTAATGTAACACACACGCATACAATGCGCACCACCCCGTGATCTTTTTCTCACTCCTACTAGTGAATGTAATGTAACACACACCCATACAATGCGCACCACCCCGTGATGTTTTTCTCACTCCTACTAGTGAATGTAATGTAACACACACCCATACCATGCGCACGACCCCGTGATGATTTTCTCACTCCCACTAGTGAATCTAATGTAACAAACACCCATACCATGCGCACCACCCCGTGATGTTTTTCTCACTCCTACTAGTGAATGTAATGTAACACACACCCATACAATGCGCACCACCCCGTGATGTTTTTCTCACTCCTACTAGTGAATGTAATGTAACACACACCCATACAATGCGCACCACCCCGTGATGTTTTTCTCACTCCTACTAGTGAATCTAATGTAACACACACCCATGCAATGCGCACCACCCCGTGATGTTTTTCTCACTCCTACTAGTGAATCTAATGTAACACACACCCATGCAATGCGCACCATCCCGTGATGTTTTTCTCACTGCTACTAGTGAATGTAATGTAACAAACACCCATACAATGCGCACCACCCCGTGATGTTTTTCTCACTCCTACTAGTGAATCTAATGTAACACACACTCATACAATGCGCACCACCCCGTGATGTTTTTCTCACTCCTACTAGTGAATGTAGTGTAACAGAACCCATACAATGCGCACCACCCCGTGATGTTTTTCTCACTCCTACTAGTGAATGTAGTGTAACACACACCCATACAATGCGCACAACCCCGTGATGTTTTTCTCACTGCTAGTAGTGAATGTAGTGTAACACACACCCATACAATGCGCACCGCCACGTGATGTTTTTCTCACTCCTACTAGTGAATGTAATGTAACACACACCCATACAATGCGCACCGCCCCGTGATGTTTTTCTCACTCCTACTAGTGAATGTAATGTAACACACACCCATACAATGCGCACCACCCCATGATGTTTTTCTCACTCCTACTAGTGAATGTAATATAACACACACCCATACAATGCACACCGCCCCGTGATGTTTTTCTCACTCCTACTAGTGAATGTAATGTAACACACACCCCTACAATGCGCACCGCCCCGTGATGTTTTTCTCACTCCTACTAGTGAATGTAATGTAATACACACCCATACAATGCGCACCACACCGTGATGTTTTTCTCACTCCTACTAGTGAATGTAATGTAACACACACCCATACAATGCGCCCACCCCGTGATGTTTTTCTCACTCCTACTAGTGAATGTAATGTAACACACACCCATAGAATGCGCACCACCCCGTGATGTTTTTCTCACTCCTACTAGTGAATGTAATGTAACACACACCCATACAATGCGCACAACCCCGTGATGTTTTTCTCACTCCTACTAGTGAATGTAATGTAACACACACCCATACAATGAGCACCACCCCGTGATGTTTTTCTCACTCCTACTAGTGAATGTAATGTAACACACACCCATACACCTCCCGGTGATGTTTTTCTCACTCCTACTAGTGAATGTAATGTAACACACACCCATACAATGCGCACCACCCCGTGATGTTTTTCTCACTCCTACTAGTGAATGTAATGTAACACACACCCATACAATGCGCACCACCCCGTGATGATTTTCTCACTCCTACTAGTGAATCTAATGTAACAAACACCCATACAATGCGCACCTCCCCGTGATGTTTTTCTCACTCCTAGTAGTGAATGTAATGTAACACACACCCATACAATGCGCACCACCCCGTGATGTTTTTCTCACTCCTACTAGTGAATCTACTGTAACACACACCCATACAATGGGCACCACCCCGTGATCTTTTTCTCACTCCTACTAGTGAATCTAATGTAACACACACCCATACAATGCGCACCACCCCGCGATGCTTTTCTCCATCCTACATTGCCACTCACTGCCTATCCTAATTCAGACCCTCCGATTCACACCACCCCGTGATGTTTTTCTCACTCCTTGTAGTGAATGTAATGTAACACACACCCATACAATGCGCACCACCCCGTGATGTTTTTCTCACTCCTACTAGTGAATGTAATGTAACACACACCCATACCATGTGCACCACCCCGTGATGTTTTTCTCACTCCTACTAGTGAATGTAATGTAACACACACCCATAAAATGCGCACCACCCCGTGATGTTTTTCTCACTCCTACTAGTGAATGTAATGTAACACACACCCATACAATGCGCACCACCCCGTGGTGTTTTTCTCACTCCTACTAGTGAATGTAATGTAACACACACCCATACAATGCGCACCACCCCGTGATGTTTTTCTCACTCCTACTAGTGAATGTAAGGTAACACACACCCATACACCTCCCGGTGATGTTTTTCTCACTCCTACTAGTGAATGTAATGTAACACACACCCATACAATGCGCACCACCCCGTGATGTTTTTCTCACTCCTACTAGTGAATGTAATGTAACACACACCCATACAATGCGCACCACCCCGTGATGTTTTTCTCACTCCTACTAGTGAATGTAATGTAACGCACACCCATACAATGCGCACCACCCCGTGATGTTTTTCTAACTCCTACTAGTGAATGTAATGTAACACACACCTATACAATGCGCACCACCCCGTGATGATTTTCTCACTCCTACTAGTGAATCTAATGTAACAAACACCCATACAATGCGCACCTCCCCGTGATGTTTTTCTCACTCCTAGTAGTGAATGTAATGTAACACACACCCATACAATGCGCACCACCCCGTGATGTTTTTCTCACTCCTACTAGTGAATCTACTGTAACACACACCCATACAATGGGCACCACCCCGTGATCTTTTTCTCACTCCTACTAGTGAATCTAATGTAACACACACCCATACAATGCGCACCACCCCGCGATGCTTTTCTCCATCCTACATTGCCACTCACTGCCTATCCTAATTCAGACCCTCCGATTCACACCACCCCGTGATGTTTTTCTCACTCCTTGTAGTGAATGTAATGTAACACACACCCATACAATGCGCACCACCCCGTGATGTTTTTCTCACTCCTACTAGTGAATGTAATGTAACACACACCCATACCATGTGCACCACCCCGTGATGTTTTTCTCACTCCTACTAGTGAATGTAATGTAACACACACCCATACAATGCGCACCACCCCGTGATGTTTTTCTCACTCCTACTAGTGAATGTAATGTAACACACACCCATACAATGCGCACCACCCCGTGGTGTTTTTCTCACTCCTACTAGTGAATGTAATGTAACACACACCCATACAATGCGCACCACCCCGTGATGTTTTTCTCACTCCTACTAGTGAATGTAAGGTAACACACACCCATACACCTCCCGGTGATGTTTTTCTCACTCCTACTAGTGAATGTAATGTAACACACACCCATACAATGCGCACCACCCCGTGATGTTTTTCTCACTCCTACTAGTGAATGTAATGTAACACACACCCATACAATGCGCACCACCCCGTGATGTTTTTCTCACTCCTACTAGTGAATGTAATGTAACGCACACCCATACAATGCGCACCACCCCGTGATGTTTTTCTAACTCCTACTAGTGAATGTAATGTAACACACACCTATACAATGCGCACCACCCCGTGATGATTTTCTCACTCCTACTAGTGAATCTAATGTAACAAACACCCATACAATGCGCACCTCCCCGTGATGTTTTTCTCACTCCTAGTAGTGAATGTAATGTAACACACACCCATACAATGCGCACCACCCCGTGATGTTTTTCTCACTCCTACTAGTGAATCTACTGTAACACACACCCATACAATGGGCACCACCCCGTGATCTTTTTCTCACTCCTACTAGTGAATCTAATGTAACACACACCCATACAATGCGCACCACCCCGCGATGCTTTTCTCCATCCTACATTGCCACTCACTGCCTATCCTAATTCAGACCCTCCGATTCACACCACCCCGTGATGTTTTTCTCATTCCTTGTAGTGAATGTAATGTAACACACACCCATACAATGCGCACCACCCCGTGATGTTTTTCTCACTCCTACTAGTGAATGTAATGTAACACACACCCATACCATGTGCACCACCCCGTGATGTTTTTCTCACTCCTACTAGTGAATGTAATGTAACACACACCCATACAATGCGCACCACCCCGTGATGTTTTTGTCACTCCTACTAGTGAATGTAATGTAACACACACCCATACAATGCGCACCACCCCGTGGTGTTTTTCTCACTCCTACTAGTGAATGTAATGTAACACACACCCATACAATGCGCACCACCCCGTGGTGTTTTTGTCACTCCTACTAGTGAATCTAATGTAACACACACCCATACAATGCGCAGAACCACGTGAAGTTTTTCTCACTCCTACTAGAGAATGTAATGTAACATACACCCATACAATGCGCACCACCCCGTGATGTTTTTCTCACTCCTACTAGTGAATCTAATGTAACACACACCCATACAATGCGCACCACCCCGTGATGTTTTTCTCACTCTTACTAGTGAATGTAATGTAACACACACCCATACAATGCGCACCACCACGTGATGTTTTTCTCACTGCTACTAGTGAATGTAATGTAACACACACCCATACAATGCGCACCACCCCGTGATGTTTTTCTCACTCCTACTAATGAATGTAATGTAACACACACCCATACAATGCGCACCACCCCGTGATGTTTTTCTCACTCCTACTAGTGAATCTAATGTAACACACACCCATACAATGCGCACCACCCCGTGATGTTTTTCTCACTGCTACTAGTGAATGTAATGTAACACACCCATACAATGCGCACCACCCCGTGATGTTTTTCTCACTCCTACTAGTGAATGTAATGTAACACACACCCATACAATGAGCACCACCCCGTGATATTTTTCTCACTCCTACTAGTGAATGTAATGTAACACACACCCATACAATGCGCACCACCCCGTGATGTTTTTCTCACTCCTACTAGTGAATGTAATGTAACACACACCCATACAATGCGCACCACCCCGTGATGTTTTTCTCACTCCTACTAGTGAATCTAATGTAACACACCCATACAATGCGCACCACCCCGTGGTGTTTTTCTCACTCCTACTTGTGAATGTAATGTAACACACAGCCATACAATGTGCACCACCCCGTGGTGTTTTTCTCACTCCTACTAGTGAATCTAATGTAACACACACCCATACAATGCGCACCACCACGTGAAGTTTTTCTCACTCCTACTAGTGAATGTAATGTAACACACACCCATACAATGCGCACCACCCCGTGATGTTTTTCTCACTCCTACTAGTGAATCTAATGTAACACACACCCATACAATGCGCACCACCCCGTGATGTTTTTCTCACTCTTACTAGTGAATGTAATGTAACACACACCCATACAATGCGCACCACCACGTGATGTTTTTCTCACTGCTACTAGTGAATGTAATGTAACACACACCCATACAATGCGCACCACCCCGTGATGTTTTTCTCACTCCGACTAGTGAATGTAATGTAACACACACCGATACAATGCGCACCACCCCGTGATGTTTTTCTCACTCCTACTAGTGAATCTAATGTAACACACCCATACAATGCGCACCGCGCCGTGATGTTTTTCTCACTCCTACTAGTGA
This sequence comes from Cavia porcellus, assembly GCF_034190915.1. Classification (NCBI taxonomy): domain Eukaryota; kingdom Metazoa; phylum Chordata; class Mammalia; order Rodentia; family Caviidae; genus Cavia; species Cavia porcellus. The sequence goes on along the minus strand of NW_026947541.1, from coordinate 2,198,418 downwards.
ATGTAATGTAACACACACCCATACAATGCGCACCACCCCGTGATGTTTTTCTCACTCCTACTAGTGAATGTAATGTAACACACACCCATACAATGCGCCCACCCCGTGATGTTTTTCTCACTCCTACTAGTGAATGTAATGTAACACACACCCATACAATGCGCACCACACCGTGATGTTTTTCTCACTCCTACTAGTGAATGTAAAGTAACACACACCCATACAATGCGCACAACCCTGTGATGTTTTTCTCACTCCTACTAGTGAATGTAATGTAACACACACCCATACAATGCGCACCGCCCCGTGATGTTTTTCTCACTCCTACTAGTGAATCTAATGTAACACACACCCATACAATTCGCACCACCCCGTGATGTTTTTCTCACTCTTACTAGTGAATGTAATGTAACACACACCCATACAATGCGCACCACCCCGTGATGTTTTTCTCACTGCTACTAGTGAATGTAATGTAACACACACCCATACAATGCGCACCACCCCGTGATGTTTTTCTCACTCCTACTAATGAATGTAATGTAACACACACCCATACAATGCGCACCACCCCGTGATGTTTTTCTCACTCCTACTAGTGAATCTAATGTAACACACACCCATACAATGCGCACCACCCCGTGATGTTTTTCTCACTGCTACTAGTGAATGTAATGTAACACACCCATACAATGCGCACCACCCCGTGATGTTTTTCTCACTCCTACTAGTGAATGTAATGTAACACACACCCATACAATGAGCACCACCCCGTGATATTTTTCTCACTCCTACTAGTGAATGTAATGTAACACACACCCATACAATGCGCACCACCCCGTGATGTTTTTCTCACTCCTACTAGTGAATGTAATGTAACACACACCCATACAATGCGCACCACCCCGTGATGTTTTTCTCACTCCTACTAGTGAATCTAATGTAACAAACACCCATACAATGCGCACCTCCCCGTGATGTTTTTCTCACTCCTAGTAGTGAATGTAATGTAACACACACCCATACAATGCGCACCACCCCGTGATGTTTTTCTCACTCCTACTAGTGAATCTACTGTAACACACACCCATACAATGGGCACCACCCCGTGATCTTTTTCTCACTCCTACTAGTGAATCTAATGTAACACACACCCATACAATGCGCACCACCCCGCGATGCTTTTCTCCATCCTACATTGCCACTCACTGCCTATCCTAATTCAGACCCTCCGATTCACACCACCCCGTGATGTTTTTCTCATTCCTTGTAGTGAATGTAATGTAACACACACCCATACAATGCGCACCACCCCGTGATGTTTTTCTCACTCCTACTAGTGAATGTAATGTAACACACACCCATACCATGTGCACCACCCCGTGATGTTTTTCTCACTCCTACTAGTGAATGTAATGTAACACACACCCATACAATGCGCACCACCCCGTGATGTTTTTCTCACTCCTACTAGTGAATGTAATGTAACACACACCCATACAATGCGCACCACCCCGTGGTGTTTTTCTCACTCCTACTAGTGAATGTAATGTAACACACACCCATACAATGCGCACCACCCCGTGGTGTTTTTCTCACTCCTACTAGTGAATCTAATGTAACACACACCCATACAATGCGCACCACCACGTGAAGTTTTTCTCACTCCTACTAGTGAATGTAATGTAACATACACCCATACAATGCGCACCACCCCGTGATGTTTTTCTCACTCCTACTAGTGAATCTAATGTAACACACACCCATACAATGCGCACCACCCCGTGATGTTTTTCTCACTCTTACTAGTGAATGTAATGTAACACACACCCATACAATGTGCACCACCACGTGATGTTTTTCTCACTGCTACTAGTGAATGTAATGTAACACACACCCATACAATGCGCACCACCCCGTGATGTTTTTCTCACTCCTACTAATGAATGTAATGTAACACACACCCATACAATGCGCACCACCCCGTGATGTTTTTCTCACTCCTACTGGTGAATCTAATGTAACACACACCCATACAATGCGCACCACCCCGTGATGTTTTTCTCACTGCTACTAGTGAATGTAATGTAACACACCCATACAATGCGCACCACCCCGTGATGTTTTTCTCACTCCTACTAGTGAATGTAATGTAACACACACCCATACAATGAGCACCACCCCGTGATATTTTTCTCACTCCTACTAGTGAATGTAATGTAACACACACCCATACAATGCGCACCACCCCGTGATGTTTTTCTCACTCCTACTAGTGAATGTAATGTAACACACACCCATACAATGCGCACCACCCCGTGATGTTTTTCTCACTCCTACTAGTGAATCTAATGTAACACACCCATACAATGCGCACCACCCCGTGGTGTTTTTCTCACTCCTACTAGTGAATGTAATGTAACACACAGCCATACAATGCGCACTACCCCGTGGTGTTTTTCTCACTCCTACTAGTGAATCTAATGTAACACACACCCATACAATGCGCACCACCACGTGAAGTTTTTCTCACTCCTACTAGTGAATGTAATGTAACACACACCCATACAATGCGCACCACCCCGTGATGTTTTTCTCACTCCTACTAGTGAATCTAATGTAACACACACCCATACAATGCGCACCACCCCGTGATGTTTTTCTCACTCTTACTAGTGAATGTAATGTAACACACACCCATACAATGCGCACCACCACGTGATGTTTTTCTCACTGCTACTAGTGAATGTAATGTAACACACACCCATACAATGCGCACCACCCCGTGATGTTTTTCTCACTCCGACTAGCGTATGTAATGTAACACACACCGATACAATGCGCACCACCCCGTGATGTTTTTCTCACTCCTACTAGTGAATCTAATGTAACACACCCATACAATGCGCACCGCCCCGTGATGTTTTTCTCACTCCTACTAGTGAATGTAATGTAACACACACCCATACAATGCGCACCACCCCGTGATGTTTTTCTCACTCCTACTAGTGAATGTAATGTAACACACACCCATACAATGCGCCCACCCCGTGATGTTTTTCTCACTCCTACTAGTGAATGTAATGTAACACACACCCATACAATGCGCACCACCCCGTGATGTTTTTCTCACTCCTACTAGTGAATGTAATGTAACACACACCCATACAATGCGCACCACCCCGTGGTGTTTTTCTCACTCCTACTAGTGAATGTAATGTAACACACACCCATACAATGCGCACCACCCCGTGGTGTTTTTCTCACTCCTACTAGTGAATCTAATGTAACACACACCCATACAATGCGCACCACCCCGTGATGTTTTTCTCACTCCTACTAGTGAATGTAATGTAACACACACCCATACAATGCACACCACCCCGTGGTGTTTTTCTCACTCCTACTAGTGAATGTAATGTAACACACACCCATACAATGCGCACCACCCCGTGGTGTTTTTCTCACTCCTACTAGTGAATCTAATGTAACACACACCCATACAATGCGCACCACCACGTGAAGTTTTTGTCACTCCTACTAGTGAATGTAATGTAACATACACCCATACAATGCGCACCACCCCGTGATGTTTTTCTCACTCCTACTAGTGAATCTAATGTAACACACACCCATACAATTCGCACCACCCCGTGATGTTTTTCTCACTCTTACTAGTGAATGTAATGTAACACACACCCATACAATGCGCACCACCACGTGATGTTTTTCTCACTGCTACTAGTGAATGTAATGTAACACACACCCATACAATGCGCACCACCCCGTGATGTTTTTCTCACTCCTACTAATGAATGTAATGTAACACACACCCATACAATGCGCACCACCCCGTGATGTTTTTCTCACTCCTACTAGTGAATCTAATGTAACACACCCATACAATGCGCACCGCCCCGTGATGTTTTTCTCACTCCTACTAGTGAATGTAATGTAACACACACCCATACAATGCGCACCACCCCGTGATGTTTTTCTCACTCCTACTAGTGAATGTAATGTAACACACACCCATACAATGCGCCCACCCCGTGGTGTTTTTCTCACTCCTACTAGTGAATGTAATGTAACACACACCCATACAATGCGCACCACCCCGTGGTGTTTTTCTCACTCCTACTAGTGAATCTAATGTAACACACACCCATACAATGCGCACCACCACGTGAAGTTTTTGTCACTCCTACTAGTGAATGTAATGTAACATACACCCATACAATGCGCACCACCCCGTGATGTTTTTCTCACTCCTACTAGTGAATCTAATGTAACACACACCCATACAATTCGCACCACCCCGTGATGTTTTTCTCACTCTTACTAGTGAATGTAATGTAACACACACCCATACAATGCGCACCACCACGTGATGTTTTTCTCACTGCTACTAGTGAATGTAATGTAACACACACCCATACAATGCGCACCACCCCGTGATGTTTTTCTCACTCCTACTAATGAATGTAATGTAACACACACCCATACAATGCGCACCACCCCGTGATGTTTTTCTCACTCCTACTAGTGAATCTAATGTAACACACACCCATACAATGCGCACCACCCCGTGATGTTTTTCTCACTGCTACTAGTGAACGTAATGTAACACACCCATACAATGCGCACCACCCCGTGATGTTTTTCTCACTCCTACTAGTGAATGTAATGTAACACACACCCATACAATGAGCACCACCCCGTGATATTTTTCTCACTCCTACTAGTGAATGTAATGTAACACACACCCATACAATGCGCACCACCCCGTGATGTTTTTCTCACTCCTACTAGTGAATGTAATGTAACACACACCCATACAATGCGCACCACCCCGTGATGTTTTTCTCACTCCTACTAGTGAATCTAATGTAACACACACCCATACAATGCGCCCACCCCGTGATGTTTTTCTCACTCCTACTAGTGAATGTAATGTAACACACACCCATACAATGCGCACCACCCCGTGATGTTTTTCTCACTCCTACTAGTGAATGTAATGTAACACACACCCATACAATGCGCACCACCCCATGATGTTTTTCTCACTCCTACTAGTGAATGTAATGTAACACACACCCATACAATGCGCACCACCCCGCGATGCTTTTCTCCATCCTACATTGCCACTCACTGCCTATCCTAATTCAGACCCTCCGATTCACACCACCCCGTGATGTTTTTCTCACTCCTTGTAGTGAATGTAATGTAACACACACCCATACAATGCGCACCACCCCGTGATGTTTTTCTCACTCCTACTAGTGAATGTAATGTAACACACACCCATACAATGCGCACCACCCCGTGATATTTTTCTCACTCCTACTAGTGAATGTAATGTAACACACACCCATACAATGCGCACCACCCCGTGATGTTTTTCTCACTCCTACTAGTGAATGTAATGTAACACACACCCGTACAATGCGCACCACCCCGTGATATTTTTCTCACTCCTACTAGTGAATGTAATGTAACACACACCCATACAATGCGCACCACCCCGTGGTGTTTTTCTCACTCCTTCTAGTGAATGTAATGTAACACACACCCATACAATGCGCACCACCCTGTGGTGTTTTTCTCACTCCTACTAGTGAATCTAATGTAACACACACCCATACAATGCGCACCACCACGTGAAGTTTTTCTCACTTCTACTAGTGAATGTAACGTAACACACACCCATACAATGCGCACCACCCCGTGATGTTTTTCTCACTCCTACTAGTGAATCTAATGTAACACACACCCATACAATGCGCACCACCCCGTGATGTTTTTCTCACTCTTACTAGTGAATGTAATGTAACACACACCCATACAATGCGCACCACCACGTGATGTTTTTCTCACTGCTACTAGTGCATGTAATGTAATACACACCCATACAATGCGCACCACCCCGTGATGTTTTTCTCACTCCTACTAGTGAATGTAATGTAACACACACCCATACAATGCGCACCACCCCGTGATGTTTTTCTCACTCCTACTAGTGAATCTAATGTAACACACACCCATACAATGCGCACCACCCCGTGATGTTTTTCTCACTGCTACTAGTGAATGTAATGTAACACACCCATACAATGCGCACCACCGCGTGATGTTTTTCTCACTCCTACTAGTGAATGTAATGTAACACACACCCATACAATGAGCACCACCCCGTGATGTTTTTCTCACTCCTACTAGTGAATGTAATGTAACACACACCCATACAATGCGCACCACCCCGTGATGTTTTTCTCACTCCTACTAGTGAATGTAATGTAACACACACCCATACAATGCGCACCACCCCGTGATGTTTTTCTCACTCCTACTAGTGAATCTAATGTAACACACACCCATACAATGCGCACCACCCCGTGATGATTTTCTCACTCCTACTAGTGAATCTTATGTAAAAACACCCATACAATGCGCACCACCCCGTGATGTTTTTCTCACTCCTACTAGTGAATGTAATGTAAGAAACACCCATACAATGCGCACCACCCCGTGATGTTTTTCTCACTCCTACTAGTGAATGTAATGTAACACACACGCATACAATGCGCACCACCCCGTGATATTTTTCTCACTCCTACTAGTGAATGTAATGTAACACACACCCATAAAATGCGCACCACCCCCTGATGTTTTTCTCACTCCTACTAGTTAATGTAATGTAACACACACCCATACCATGCGCACGACCCCGTGATGATTTTCTCACTCCTACTAGTGAATCTAATGTAACAAACACCCATACCATGCGCACCACCCCGTGATCTTTTTCTCACTCCTACTAGTGAATCTAATGTAACACACACCCATACAATCCACACCACCCCGTGATGTTTTTCTCACTCCTACTAGTGAATGTAATGTAACACACACCCATACAATGCGCACCACCCCGTGATGTTTTTCTCACTCCTACTAGTGAATCTAATGTAACACACACCCATATAATGCGCACCACCCCGTGATGTTTTTCTCGCTCCTACTAGTGAATCTAATGTAACACACACCCATACAATGCGCACCACCCCGTGATGTTTTTCTCGCTCCTACTAGTGAATGTAATGTAACACACACCCATACAATGCGCACCACCCCGTGATGATTTTCTCGCTCCTACTAGTGAATATAATGTAACAAACACCCATACAATGCGCACCACCCCGTGATGTTTTTCTCCCTCCTACTAGTGAATGTAATGTAACACACACCCATACAATGCGCACCACCCCGTGATGTTTTTCTCACTCTTACTAGTGAATGTAATGTAACACACACCCATACAATGCGCACCACCCCGTGATGTTTTTTTCACTCCTACTAGTGAATGTAATGTAACACACACCCATACAATGCGCACCACCCCGTGATGTTTTTCTCACTCGTACTAGTGAATGTAATGTAACACACACCCATACAATGCGCACCACCCCGCGATGCTTTTCTCCATCCTACATTGCCACTCACTGCCTATCCTAATTCAGACCCTCCGATTCACACCACCCCGTGATGTTTTTCTCATTCCTTGTAGTGAATGTAATGTAACACACACCCATACAATGCGCACCACCCCGTGATGTTTTTCTCACTCCTACTAGTGAATGTAATGTAACACACACCCATACAATGCGCACCACCCCGTGATATTTTTCTCACTCCTACTAGTGAATGTAATGTAACACACACCCATACAATGCGCACCACACCGTGATGTTTTTGTCACTCCTACTAGTGAATGTAATGTAACACACACCCATACAATGCGCACCACCCCGTGATGTTTTTCTCACTCCTACTAGTGAATGTAATGTAACACACACCCATACAATGCGCACCACCCCGTGGTGTTTTTCTCACTCCTACTAGTGAATGTAATGTAACACACACCCATACAATGCGCACTACCCCGTGCTGTTTTTCTCACTCCTACTAGTGAATCTAATGTAACACACACCCATACAATGCGCACCACCCCGTGATGTTTTTCTCACTCTTACTAGTGAATGTAATGTAACACACACCCATACAATGCGCACCACCACGTGATGTTTTTCTCACTCCTACTAGTGAATGTAATGTAACACACACCCATACAATGCGCACCACCCCGTGATATTTTTCTCACTCCTACTAGTGAATGTAATGTAACACACACCCATACAATGCGCACCACCCCGTGATGTTTTTCTCACTCCTACTAGTGAATGTAATGTAACACACACCCATACAATGCGCACCACCCCGTGGTGTTTTTCTCACTCCTACTAGTGAATGTAATGTAACACACACCCATACAATGCGCACCACCCCGTGGTGTTTTTCTCACTCCTACTAGTGAATCTAATGTAACACACACCCATACAATGCGCACCACCACGTGAAGTTTTTCTCACTTCTACTAGTGAATGTAACGTAACACACACCCATACAATGCGCACCACCCCGTGATGTTTTTCTCACTCCTACTAGTGAATCTAATGTAACACACACCCATACAATGCGCACCACCCCGTGATGTTTTTCTCACTCTTACTAGTGAATGTAATGTAACACACACCCATACAATGCGCACCACCACGTGATGTTTTTCTCACTGCTCCTAGTGAATGTAATGTAATACACACCCATACAATGCGCACCACCCCGTGATGTTTTTCTCACTCCTACTAGTGAATGTAATGTAACACACACCCATACAATGCGCACCACCCCGTGATGTTTTTCTCACTCCTACTAGTGAATCTAATGTAACACACACCCATACAATGCGCACCACCCCGTGATGTTTTTCTCACTGCTACTAGTGAATGTAATGTAACACACCCATACAATGCGCACCACCGCGTGATGTTTTTCTCACTCGTACTAGTGAATGTAATGTAACACACACCCATACAATGAGCACCACCCCGTGATGTTTTTCTCACTCCTACTAGTGAATGTAATGTAACACACACCCATACAATGCGCACCACCCCGTGATGTTTTTCTCACTCCTACTAGTGAATGTAATGTAACACACACCCATACAATGCGCACCACCCCGTGATGTTTTTCTCACTCCTACTAGTGAATCTAATGTAACACACCCATACAATGCGCACCACCCCGTGGTGTTTTTCTCACTCCTACTAGTGAATGTAATGTAACACACACCCATACAATGCGCACCACCCCGTGGTGTTTTTCTCACTCCTACTAGTGAATCTAATGTAACACACACCCATACAATGCGCACCACCACGTGAAGTTTTTCTCACTCCTACTAGTGAATGTAATGTAACACACACCCATACAATGCGCACCACCCCGTGATGTTTTTCTCACTCCTACTAGTGAATCTAATGTAACACACACCCATACAATGCGCACCACCCCGTGATGTTTTTCTCACTCTTACTAGTGAATGTAATGTAACACACACCCATACAATGCGCACCACCACGTGATGTTTTTCTCACTGCTACTTGTGAATGTAATGTAACACACACCCATACAATGCGCACCACCCCGTGATGTTTTTCTCACTCCGACTAGTGAATGTAATGTAACACACACCGATACAATGCGCACCACCCCGTGATGTTTTTCTCACTCCTACTAGTGAATCTAATGTAACACACCCATACAATGCGCACCGCCCCGTGATGTTTTTCTCACTCCTACTAGTGAATGTAATGTAACACACACCCATACAATGCGCACCACCCCGTGATGTTTTTCTCACTCCTACTAGTGAATGTAATGTAACACACACCCATACAATGCGCCCACCCCGTGATGTTTTTCTCACTCCTACTAGTGAATGTAATGTAACACACACCCATACAATGCGCACCACCCCGCGATGTTTTTCTCACTCCTACTAGTGAATGTAATGTAACACACACCCATACAATGCGCACAACCCCGTGATGTTTTTCTCACTCCTACTAGTGAATGTAATGTAACACACACCCATACAATGCGCACCACCCCGTGATGTTTTTCTCACTCCTACTAGTGAATGTAATGTAACACACACCCATACAATGCGCACCGCCCCGTGATGTTTTTCTCACTCCTACTAGTGAATGGAATGTAACACACACCCATGCAATGCGCACCACCCCGTGATGTTTTTCTCACTCCTACTAGTGAATGTAATGTAACACACACCCATACAATGCGCACCACCGCGTGATGATTTTCTCACTCCTACTAGTGAATCTAATGTAACAAACACCCATACAATGCGCACCACCCCGTGATGTTTTTCTCACTCCTACTAGTGAATGTAATGTAACACACACCCATACAATGCGCACCACCCCGTGATGTTTTTCTCACTCCTACTAGTGAATGTAATGTAACACACACCCATACACCTCCCGGTGATGTTTTTCTCACTCCTACTAGTGAATGTAATGTAACACACACCCATACAATGCGCACCACCCCGTGATGTTTTTCTCACTCCTACTAGTGAATGTAATGTAACACACACCCATACCATGCGCACCATCCCGTGATGTTTTCCTCACTCCTACTAGTGAATGTAATGTAACGCACACCCATACAATGCGCACCACCCCGTGATGTTTTTCTCACTCCTACTAGTGAATGTAATGTAACACACACCTATACAATGCGCACCACCCCGTGATGATTTTCTCACTCCTACTAGTGAATCTAATGTAACACACACCCATACAATGCGCACCTCCCCGTGATGTTTTTCTCACTCCTAGTAGTGAATGTAATGTAACACACACCCATACAATGCGCACCACCCCGTGATGTTTTTCTCACTCCTACTAGTGAATCTACTGTAACACACACCCATACAATGGGCACCACCCCGTGATCTTTTTCTCACTCCTACTAGTGAATCTAATGTAACACACACCCATACAATGCGCACCACCCCGTGATGTTTTTCTCACTCCTACTAGTGAATGTAATGTAACACACACCCATACAATGCGCACCACCCCGTGATGTTTTCCTCACTCCTACTAGTGAATCTAATGTAACACACACCCATATAATGCGCACCACCCCGTGATGTTTTTCTCGCTCCTACTAGTGAATCTAATGTAACACACACCCATACAATGCGCACCACCCCGTGATGTTTTTCTCGCTCCTACTAGTGAATGTAATGTAACACACACCCATACAATGCGCACCACCCCGTGATGATTTTCTCGCTCCTACTAGTGAATCTAATGTAACAAACACCCATACAATGCGCACCACCCCGTGATGTTTTTCTCCCTCCTACTAGTGAATGTAATGTAACACACACCCATACAATGCGCACCACCCCGTGATGTTTTTCTCACTCTTACTAGTGAATGTAATGTAACACACACCCATACAATGCGCACCACCCCGTGATGTTTTTCTCACTCCTACTAGTGAATGTAATGTAACACACACCCATACAATGCGCACCACCCCATGATGTTTTTCTCACTCCTACTAGTGAATGTAATGTAACACACACCCATACAATGCGCACCACCCCGCGATGCTTTTCTCCATCCTACATTGCCACTCACTGCCTATCCTAATTCAGACCCTCCGATTCACACCACCCCGTGATGTTTTTCTCACTCCTTGTAGTGAATGTAATGTAACACACACCCATACAATGCGCACCACCCCGTGATGTTTTTCTCACTCCTACTAGTGAATGTAATGTAACACACACCCATACAATGCGCACCACCCCGTGATATTTTTCTCACTCCTACTAGTGAATGTAATGTAACACACACCCATACAATGCGCACCACCCCGTGATGTTTTTCTCACTCCTACTAGTGAATGTAATGTAACACACACCCGTACAATGCGCACCACCCCGTGATATTTTTCTCACTCCTACTAGTGAATGTAATGTAACACACACCCATACAATGCGCACCACCCCGTGGTGTTTTTCTCACTCCTTCTAGTGAATGTAATGTAACACACACCCATACAATGCGCACCACCCCGTGGTGTTTTTCTCACTCCTACTAGTGAATCTAATGTAACACACACCCATACAATGCGCACCACCACGTGAAGTTTTTCTCACTTCTACTAGTGAATGTAACGTAACACACACCCATACAATGCGCACCACCCCGTGATGTTTTTCTCACTCCTACTAGTGAATCTAATGTAACACACACCCATACAATGCGCACCACCCCGTGATGTTTTTCTCACTCTTACTAGTGAATGTAATGTAACACACACCCATACAATGCGCACCACCACGTGATGTTTTTCTCACTGCTACTAGTGCATGTAATGTAATACACACCCATACAATGCGCACCACCCCGTGATGTTTTTCTCACTCCTACTAGTGAATGTAATGTAACACACACCCATACAATGCGCACCACCCCGTGATGTTTTTCTCACTCCTACTAGTGAATCTAATGTAACACACACCCATACAATGCGCACCACCCCGTGATGATTTTCTCACTCCTACTAGTGAATCTTATGTAAAAACACCCATACAATGCGCACCACCCCGTGGTGTTTTTCTCACTCCTACTAGTGAATGTAATGTAAGAAACACCCATACAATGCGCACCACCCCGTGATGTTTTTCTCACTCCTACTAGTGAATGTAATGTAACACACACGCATACAATGCGCACCACCCCGTGATATTTTTCTCACTCCTACTAGTGAATGTAATGTAACACACACCCATAAAATGCGCACCACCCCCTGATGTTTTTCTCACTCCTACTAGTGAATGTAATGTAACACACACCCATACCATGCGCACGACCCCGTGATGATTTTCTCACTCCTACTAGTGAATCTAATGTAACAAACACCCATACCATGCGCACCACCCCGTGATCTTTTTCTCACTCCTACTAGTGAATCTAATGTAACACACACCCATACAATCCACACCACCCCGTGATGTTTTTCTCACTCCTACTAGTGAATGTAATGTAACACACACCCATACAATGCGCACCACCCCGTGATGTTTTTCTCACTCCAGTAGTGAATCTAATGTAACACACACCCATATAATGCGCACCACCCCGTGATGTTTTTCTCGCTCCTACTAGTGAATCTAATGTAACACACACCCATACAATGCGCACCACCCCGTGATGTTTTTCTCGCTCCTACTAGTGAATTTAATGTAACACACACCCATACAATGCGCACCACCCCGTGATGATTTTCTCGCTCCTACTAGTGAATATAATGTAACAAACACCCATACAATGCGCACCACCCCGTGATGTTTTTCTCCCTCCTACTAGTGAATGTAATGTAACACACACCCATACAATGCGCACCACCCCGTGATGTTTTTCTCACTCTTACTAGTGAATGTAATGTAACACACACCCATACAATGCGCACCACCCCGTGATGTTTTTTTCACTCCTACTAGTGAATGTAATGTAACACACACCCATACAATGCGCACCACCCCGTGATGTTTTCTCACTCCTACTAGTGAATGTAATGTAACACACACCCATACAATGCGCACCACCCCGCGATGCTTTTCTCCATCCTACATTGCCACTCACTGCCTATCCTAATTCAGACCCTCCGATTCACACCACCCCGTGATGTTTTTCTCACTCCTTGTAGTGAATGTAATGTAACACACACCCATACAATGCGCACCACCCCGTGATGTTTTTCTCACTCCTACTAGTGAATGTAATGTAACACACACCCATACAATGCGCACCACCCCGTGATATTTTTCTCACTCCTACTAGTGAATGTAATGTAACACACACCCATACAATGCGCACCACACCGTGATGTTTTTGTCACTCCTACTAGTGAATGTAATGTAACACACACCCATACAATGCGCACCACCCCGTGATGTTTTTCTCACTCCTACTAGTGAATGTAATGTAACACACACCCATACAATGCGCACCACCCCGTGGTGTTTTTCTCACTCCTACTAGTGAATGTAATGTAACACACACCCATACAATGCGCACCACCCCGTGATGTTTTTCTCACTCCTACTAGTGAATCTAATGTAACACACACCCATACAATGCGCACCACCCCGTGATGTTTTTCTCACTCTTACTAGTGAATGTAATGTAACACACACCCATACAATGCGCACCACTACGTGATGTTTTTCTCACTCCTACTAGTGAATGTAATGTAACACACACCCATACAATGCGCACCACCCCGTGATATTTTTCTCACTCCTACTAGTGAATGTAATGTAACACACACCCATACAATGCGCACCACCCCGTGATGTTTTTCTCACTCCTACTAGTGAATGTAATGTAACACACACCCATACAATGCGCACCACCCCGTGGTGTTTTTCTCACTCCTACTAGTGAATGTAATGTAACACACACCCATACAATGCGCACCACCCCGTGGTGTTTTTCTCACTCCTACTAGTGAATCTAATGTAACACACACCCATACAATGCGCACCACCACGTGAAGTTTTTCTCACTTCTACTAGTGAATGTAACGTAACACACACCCATACAATGCGCACCACCCCGTGATGTTTTTCTCACTCCTACTAGTGAATCTAATGTAACACACACCCATACAATGCGCACCACCCCGTGATGTTTTTCTCACTCTTACTAGTGAATGTAATGTAACACACACCCATACAATGCGCACCACCACGTGATGTTTTTCTCACTGCTCCTAGTGAATGTAATGTAATACACACCCATACAATGCGCACCACCCCGTGATGTTTTTCTCACTCCTACTAGTGAATGTAATGTAACACACACCCATACAATGCGCACCACCCCGTGATGTTTTTCTCACTCCTACTAGTGTATCTAATGTAACACACACCCATACAATGCGCACCACCCCGTGATGTTTTTCTCACTGCTACTAGTGAATGTAATGTAACACACCCATACAATGCGCACCACCGCGTGATGTTTTTCTCACTCCTACTAGTGAATGTAATGTAACACACACCCATACAATGAGCACCACCCCGTGATGTTTTTCTCACTCCTACTAGTGAATGTAATGTAACACACACCCATACAATGCGCACCACCCCGTGATGTTTCTCTCACTCCTACTAGTGAATGTAATGTAACACACACCCATACAATGCGCACCACCCCGTGATGTTTTTCTCACTCCTACTAGTGAATCTAATGTAACACACCCATACAATGCGCACCACCCCGTGATGTTTTTCTCACTCCTACTAGTGAATGTAGTGTAACACACACCCATACAATGCGCACCACCGCGTGATGATTTTCTCACTCCTACTAGTGAATGTAATGTAACAAACACCCATACAATGCGCACCACCCCGTGATGATTTCTCACTCCTACTAGTGAATGTAATGTAACACACACCCATACAATGCGCATCACCCCGTGATGTTTTTCTCACTCCTACTAGTGAATGTAATGTAAAACACCCATACAATGCGCACCACCCCGTGATGTTTTTCTCACTCCTACTAGTGAATGTAATGTAACACACACCCATACAATGCGCACCACCCCGTGATGATTTTCTCACTACTACTAGTGAATCTTATGTAAAAACACCCATACAATGCGCACCACCCCGTAATGTTTTTCTCACTCCTACTAGTGAATGTAATGTAACACACACCCATACCATGCGCACGACCCCGTGATGATTTTCTCACTCCTACTAGTGAATCTAATGTAACAAACACCCATACCATGCGCACCACCCCGTGATCTTTTTCTCACTCCTACTAGTGAATCTAATGTAACACACACCCATACAATGCACACCACCCCGTGATGTTTTTCTCACTCCTACTAGTGAATGTAATGTAACACACACCCATACAATGCGCACCACCCCGTGATGTTTTTCTCACTCCTACTAGTGAATCTAATGTAACACACACCCATACAATGCGCACCACCCCGTGATGTTTTTCTCGCTCCTACTAGTGAATCTAATGTAACACACACCCATACAATGCGCACCACCCCGTGATGTTTTTCTCGCTCCTACTAGTGAATCTAATGTAACACACACCCATACAATGCGCACCACCCCATGATGTTTTTCTCGCTCCTACTAGTGAATGTAATGTAACACACACCCATACAATGCGCACCACCCCGTGATGATTTTCTCGCTCCTACTAGTGAATATAATGTAACAAACACCCATACAATGCGCACCTCCCCGTGATGTTTTTCTCCCTCCTAATAGTGAATGTAATGTAACACACACCCATACAATGCGCACCACCCCGTGATGTTTTTCTCACTCTTACTAGTGAATGTAATGTAACACACACCCATACAATGCGCACCACCCCGTGATGTTTTTCTCACTCCTACTAGTGAATGTAATGTAACACACACCCATACAATCCGCACCACCCCGTGATGTTTTTCTCACTCCTACTAGTGAATGTAATGTAACACACACCCATACAATGCGCACCACCCCGCGATGCTTTTCTCCATCCTACATTGCCACTCACTGCCTATCCTAATTCAGACCCTCCGATTCACACCACCCCGTGATGTTTTTCTCACTCCTTGTAGTGAATGTAATGTAACACACACCCATACAATGCGCACCACCCCGTGATGTTTTTCTCACTCCTACTAGTGAATGTAATGTAACACACACCCATACAATGCGCACCACCCCGTGATATTTTTCTCACTCCTACTAGTGAATGTAATGTAACACACACCCATACAATGCGCACCACCCCGTGATGTTTTTCTCACTCCTACTAGTGAATGTAATGTAACACACACCCATACAATGGGCACCACCCCGTGATGTTTTTCTCACTCCTACTAGTGAATGTAATGTAACACACACCCATACAATGCGCACCACCCCGTGGTGTTTTTCTCACTCCTACTAGTGAATGTAATGTAACACACACCCATACAATGCGCACCACCACGTGATGTTTTTCTCACTGCTACTAGTGAATGTAATGTAACACACACCCATACAATGCGCACCACCCCGTGATGTTTTTCTCACTCCGACTAGTGAATGTAATGTAACACACACCGATACAATGCGCACCACCCCGTGATGTTTTTCTCACTCCTACTAGTGAATCTAATGTAACACACCCATACAATGCGCACCGCCCCGTGATGTTTTTCTCACTCCTACTAGTGAATGTAATGTAACACACACCCATACAATGCGCACCACCCCGTGATGTTTTTCTCACTCCTACTAGTGAATGTAATGTAACACACACCCATAAAATGCGCCCACCCCGTGATGTTTTTCTCACTCCTACTAGTGAATGTAATGTAACACACACCCATACAATGCGCACCACCCCGTGATGTTTTTCTCACTCCTACTAGTGAATGTAATGTAACACACACCCATACAATGCGCACAACCCCGTGATGTTTTTCTCACTCCTACTAGTGAATGTAATGTAACACACACCCATACAATGCGCACCACACCGTGATGTTTTTCTCACTCCTACTAGTGAATGTAATGTAACACACACCATACAATGCGCACCGCCCCGTGATGTTTTTCTCACTCCTACTAGTGAATGGAATGTAACACACACCCATGCAATGCGCACCACCCCGTGATGTTTTTCTCACTCCTACTAGTGAATGTAATGTAACACACACCCATACAATGCGCACCACCGCGTGATGATTTTCTCACTCCTACTAGTGAATCTAATGTAACAAACACCCATACAAAGCGAACCACCCCGTGATGTTTTTCTCACTCCTACTAGAGAATGTAATGTAACACACACCCATACAATGCGCACCACCCCGTGATGTTTTTCTCACTCCTACTAGTGAATGTAATGTAACACACACCCATACACCTCCCGGTGATGTTTTTCTCACTCCTACTAGTGAATGTAATGTAACACACACCCATACAATGCGCACCACCCCGTGATGTTTTTCTCACTCCTACTAGTGAATGTAATGTAACACACACCCATACAATGCGCACCACCCCGTGATGTTTTTCTCACTCCTACTAGTGAATGTAATGTAACACACACCATACAATGCGCACCGCCCCGTGATGTTTTTCTCACTCCTACTAGTGAATGGAATGTAACACACACCCATGCAATGCGCACCACCCCGTGATGTTTTTCTCACTCCTACTAGTGAATGTAATGTAACACACACCCATACAATGCGCACCACCGCGTGATGATTTTCTCACTCCTACTAGTGAATCTAATGTAACAAACACCCATACAATGCGAACCACCCCGTGATGTTTTTCTCACTCCTACTAGTGAATGTAATGTAACACACACCCATACAATGCGCACCACCCCGTGATGTTTTTCTCACTCCTACTAGTGAATGTAATGTAACACACACCCATACACCTCCCGGTGATGTTTTTCTCACTCCTACTAGTGAATGTAATGTAACACACACCCATACAATGCGCACCACCCCGTGATGTTTTTCTCACTCCTACTAGTGAATGTAATGTAACACACACCCATACAATGCGCACCACCCCGTGATGTTTTTCTCACTCCTACTAGTGAATGTAATGTAACGCACACCCATACAATGCGCACCACCCCGTGATGTTTTTCTCACTCCTACTAGTGAATGTAATGTAACACACACCTATACAATGCGCACCACCCCGTGATGATTTTCTCACTCCTACTAGTGAATCTAATGTAACACACACCCATACAATGCGCACCTCCCCGTGATGTTTTTCTCACTCCTAGTAGTGAATGTAATGTAACACACACCCATATAATGCGCACCACCCCGTGATGTTTTTCTCACTCCTACTAGTGAATCTACTGTAACACACACCCATACAATGGGCACCACCCCGTGATCTTTTTCTCACTCCTACTAGTGAATCTAATGTAACACACACCCATACAATGCGCACCACCCCGTGATGTTTTTCTCACTCCTACTAGTGAATGTAATGTAACACACACCCATATAATGCGCACCACCCCGTGATGTTTTTCTCGCTCCTACTAGTGGATCTAATGTAACACACACCCATACAATGCGCACCACCCCGTGATGTTTTTCTCGCTCCTACAAGAGAATGTAATGTAACACACACCCATACAATGCGCACCACCCCGTGATGATTTTCTCGCTCCTACTAGTGAATCTAATGTAACAAACACCCATACAATGCGCACCACCCCGTGATGTTTTTCTCCCTCCTACTAGTGAATGTAATGTAACACACACCCATACAATGCGCACCACCCCGTGATGTTTTTCTCACTCCTACTAGTGAATGTAATGTAACACACACCCATACAATGCGCACCACCCCGTGATGTTTTTCTCACTCCTACTAGTGAATGTAATGTAACACACACCCATACAATGCGCACCACCCCGTGATGTTTTTCTCACTCCTACTAGTGAATGTAATGTAACACACACCCATACAATGCGCACCACCCCGTGATGTTTTTCTCACTCCTACTAGTGAATGTAATGTAACACACACCCATACAATGCGCACCACCCCGTGGTGTTTTTCTCACTCCTACTAGTGAATGTAATGTAACACACACCCATACAATGCGCACCACCCCGTGGTGTTTTTCTCACTCCTACTAGTGAATGTAATGTAACACACACCCATACAATGCGCACCACCCCGTGATGTTTTTCTCACTGCTACTAGTGAATGTAATGTAACACACACCCATACAATGCGCACCACCCCGTGATGTTTTTCTCACTCCGACTAGTGAATGTAATGTAACACACACCGATACAATGCGCACCGCCCCGTGATGTTTTTCTCACTCCTACTAGTGAATGTAATGTAACACACCCATACAATGCGCACCGCCCCGTGATGTTTTTCTCACTCCTACTAGTGAATGTAATGTAACACACACCCATACAATGCGCACCACACCGTGATGTTTTTCTCACTCCTACTAGTGAATGTAATGTAACACACACCCATACAATGCGCCCACCCAGTGATGTATATCTCACTCCTACTAGTGAATGTAATGTAACACACACCCATACAATGCGCACCACCCCGTGATGTTTTTCTCACTCCTACTAGTGAATGTAATGTAACACACACCCATACAATGCGCACCGCCCCGTGATGTTTTTCTCACTCCTACTAGTGAATGGAATGTAACACACACCCATGCAATGCGCACCACACCGTGATGTTTTTCTCACTCCTACTAGTGAATGTAATGTAACACACACCCATACAATGCGCACCACCGCGTGATGATTTTCTCACTCCTACTAGTGAATCTAATGTAACAAACACCCATACAATGCGCACCACCCCGTGATGTTTTTCTCACTCCTAATAGTGAATGTAATGTAACACACACCCATACAATGCGCACCACCCCGTGATGTTTTTCTCACTCCTACTAGTGAATGTAATGTAACACACACCCATACACCTCCCGGTGATGTTTTTCTCACTCCTACTAGTGAATGTAATGTAACACACACCCATACAATGCGCACCACCCCGTGATGTTTTTCTCACTCCTACTAGTGAATGTAATGTAACACACACCCATACAATGCGCACCACCCCGTGATGTTTTTCTCGCTCCTACTAGTGAATGTAATGTAACGCACACCCATACAATGCGCACCACCCCGTGATGTTTTTCTCACTCCTACTAGTGAATGTAATGTAACACACACCTATACAATGCGCACCACCCCGTGATGATTTTCTCACTCCTACTAGTGAATCTAATGTAACACACACCCATACAATGCGCACCTCCCCGTGATGTTTTTCTCACTCCTAGTAGTGAATGTAATGTAACACACACCCATACAATGCGCAACACCCCGTGATGTTTTTCTCACTCCTACTAGTGAATCTACTGTAACACACACCCATACAATGGGCACCACCCCGTGATCTTTTTCTCACTCCTACTAGTGAATCTAATGTAACACACACCCATACAATGCGCACCACCCCATGATGTTTATCTCACTCCTACTAGTGAATGTAATGTAACACACACCCATACAATGCGCACCACCCCGTGATGTTTTTCTCACTCCTACTAGTGAATCTAATGTAACACACACCCATATAATGCGCACCACCCCGTGATGTTTTTCTCGCTCCTACTAGTGAATCTAATGTAACACACACCCATACAATGCGCACCACCCCGTGATGTTTTTCTCGCTCCTACTAGTGAATGTAATGTAACACACACCCATACAATGCGCACCACGCCGTGATGTTTTTCTCACTCCTACTAGTGAATGTATTGTAACACACACCCATACAATGCGCACCACACCGTGATGTTTTTCTCACTCCTACTAGTGAATATAATGTAACACACACCCATACAATGCGCACCACCCCGTGATGTTTTTCTCACTCCTACTAGTGAATGTAATGTAACACACACCCATACAATGCGCACCACCCCGTGATGTTTTTCTCACTCCTACTAGTGAATGTAATGTAACACACACCCATACAATGCGCACCACCCCGCGATGCTTTTCTCCATCCTACATTGCCACTCACTGCCTATCCTAATTCAGACCCTCCGACTCACACCACCCCGTGATGTTTTTCTCACTCCTTGTAGTGAATGTAATGTAACACACACCCATACAATGCGCACCACCCCGTGATGTTTTTCTCACTCCTACTAGTGAATGTAATGTAACACACACCCATACAATGCGCACCACCCCGTGATATTTTTCTCACTCCTACTAGTGAATGTAATGTAACACACACCCATACAATGCGCACCACCCCGTGATGTTTTTCTCACTCCTACTAGTGAATGTAATGTAACACACACCCATACAATGCGCACCACCCCGTGATGTTTTTCTCACTCCTACTAGTGAATGTAATGTAACACACACCCATACAATGCGCACCACCCCGTGGTGTTTTTCTCACTCCTACTAGTGAATGTAATGTAACACACACCCATACAATGCGCACCACCCCGTGGTGTTTTTCTCACTCCTACTAGTGAATCTAATGTAACACACACCCATACAATGCGCACCACCACGTGAAGTTTTTCTCACTTCTACTAGTGAATGTAATGTAACACACACCCATACAACGCGCACCACCCCGTGATGCTTTTCTCACTCCTACTAGTGAATCTAATGTAACACACACCCATACAATGCGCACCACCCCGTGATGTTTTTCTCACTCTTACTAGTGAATGTAATGTAACACACACCCATACAATGCGCACCACCACGTGATGTTTTTCTCACTGCTACTAGTGAATGTAATGTAATACACACCCATACAATGCGCACCACCCCGTGATGCTTTTCTCACTCCTACTAGTGAATGTAATGTAACACACACCCATACAATGCGCACCACCCCGAGATGTTTTTCTCACTCCTACTAGTGAATCTAATGTAACACACACCCATACAATGCGCACCACCCAGTGATGTTTTTCTCACTGCTACTAGTGAATGTAATGTAACACACCCATACAATGCGCACTACCGCGTGATGTTTTTCTCACTCCTACTAGTGAATGTAATGTAACACACACCCATACAATGAGCACCACCCCGTGATGCTTTTCTCACTCCTACTAGTGAATGTAATGTAACACACACCCATACAATGCGCACCACCCCGTGATGTTTTTCTCACTCCTACTAGTGAATCTAATGTAACACACCCATACAATGCGCACCACCCCGTGATTTTTTTCTCACTCCTACTAGTGAATGTAGTGTAACACACACCCATACAATGCGCACCACCGCGTGATGATTTTCTCACTCCTACTAGTGAATGTAATGTAACAAACACCCATACAATGCGCACCACCCCGTGATGATTTCTCACTCCTACTAGTGAATGTAATGTAACACACACCCATACAATGCGCATCACCGCGTGATGTTTTTCTCACTCCTACTAGTGAATGTAATGTAACACACACCCATACAATGCGCACCACACCGTGATGTTTTTCTCACTCCTACTAGTGAATGTAATGTAACACACACCCATACAATGCGCACCACTCCGTGATGATTTTCTCACTCCTACTAGTGAATCTTATGTAAAAACACCCATACAATGCGCACCACCCCGTGATGTTTTTCTCACTCCTACTAGTGAATGTAATGTAACACACACCCATACAATGCGCACCACCCCGTGATGTTTTTCTCACTCCTACTATTGAATCTAATGTAACACACACCCATACAATGCGCACCACCCCGTGATGTTTTTCTCGCTCCTACTAGTGAATCTAATGTAACACACACCCATACAATGCGCACCACCCCGTGATGTTTTTCTCGCTCCTACTAGTGAATCTAATGTAACACACACCCATACAATGCGCACCACCCCATGATGTTTTTCTCGCTCCTACTAGTGAATGTAATGTAACACACACCCATACAATGCGCACCACCCCGTGATGATTTTCTCGCTCCTACTAGTGAATATAATGTAACAAACACCCATACAATGCGCACCACCCCGTGATGTTTTTCTCCCTCCTAATAGTGAATGTAATGTAACACACACCCATACAATGCGCACCACCCCGTGATGTTTTTCTCACTCTTACTAGTGAATGTAATGTAACACACACCCATACAATGCGCACCACCCCGTGATGTTTTTCTCACTCCTACTAGTGAATGTAATGTAACACACACCCATACAATCCGCACCACCCCGTGATGTTTTTCTCACTCCTACTAGTGAATGTAATGTAACACACACCCATACAATGCGCACCACCCCGCGATGCTTTTCTCCATCCTACATTGCCACTCACTGCCTATCCTAATTCAGACCCTCCGATTCACACCACCCCGTGATGTTTTTCTCACTCCTTGTAGTGAATGTAATGTAACACACACCCATACAATGCGCACCACCCCGTGATGTTTTTCTCACTCCTACTAGTGAATGTAATGTAACACACACCCATACAATGCGCACCACCCCGTGATATTTTTCTCACTCCTACTAGTGAATGTAATGTAACACACACCCATACAATGCGCACCACCCCGTGATGTTTTTCTCACTCCTACTAGTGAATGTAATGTAACACACACCCATACAATGGGCACCACCCCGTGATGTTTTTCTCACTCCTACTAGTGAATGTAATGTAACACACACCCATACAATGCGCACCACCCCGTGGTGTTTTTCTCACTCCTACTAGTGAATGTAATGTAACACACACCCATACAATGCGCACCACCACGTGATGTTTTTCTCACTGCTACTAGTGAATGTAATGTAACACACACCCATACAATGCGCACCACCCCGTGATGTTTTTCTCACTCCGACTAGTGAATGTAATGTAACACACACCGATACAATGCGCACCACCCCGTGATGTTTTTCTCACTCCTGCTAGTGAATCTAATGTAACACACCCATACAATGCGCACCGCCCCGTGATGTTTTTCTCACTCCTACTAGTGAATGTAATGTAACACACACCCATACAATGCGCACCACCCCGTGATGTTTTTCTCACTCCTACTAGTGAATGTAATGTAACACACACCCATAAAATGCGCCCACCCCGTGATGTTTTTCTCACTCCTACTAGTGAATGTAATGTAACACACACCCATACAATGCTCACCACCCCGTGATGTTTTTCTCACTCCTACTAGTGAATGTAATGTAACACACACCCATACAATGCGCACAACCCCGTGATGTTTTTCTCACTCCTACTAGTGAATGTAATGTAACACACACCCATACAATGCGCACCACACCGTGATGTTTTTCTCACTCCTACTAGTGAATGTAATGTAACACACACCATACAATGCGCACCGCCCCGTGATGTTTTTCTCACTCCTACTAGTGAATGGAATGTAACACACACCCATGCAATGCGCACCACCCCGTGATGTTTTTCTCACTCCTACTAGTGAATGTAATGTAACACACACCCATACAATGCGCACCACCGCGTGATGATTTTCTCACTCCTACTAGTGAATCTAATGTAACAAACACCCATACAAAGCGAACCACCCCGTGATGTTTTTCTCACTCCTACTAGTGAATGTAATGTAACACACACCCATACAATGCGCACCACCCCGTGATGTTTTTCTCACTCCTACTAGTGAATGTAATGTAACACACACCCATACACCTCCCGGTGATGTTTTTCTCACTCCTACTAGTGAATGTAATGTAACACACACCCATACAATGCGCACCACCCCGTGATGTTTTTCTCACTCCTACTAGTGAATGTAATGTAACACACACCCATACAATGCGCACCACCCCGTGATGTTTTTCTCACTCCTACTAGTGAATGTAATGTAACACACACCATACAATGCGCACCGCCCCGTGATGTTTTTCTCACTCCTACTAGTGAATGGAATGTAACACACACCCATGCAATGCGCACCACCCCGTGATGTTTTTCTCACTCCTACTAGTGAATGTAATGTAACACACACCCATACAATGCGCACCACCGCGTGATGATTTTCTCACTCCTACTAGTGAATCTAATGTAACAAACACCCATACAATGCGAACCACCCCGTGATGTTTTTCTCACTCCTACTAGTGAATGTAATGTAACACACACCCATACAATGCGCACCACCCCGTGATGTTTTTCTCACTCCTACTAGTGAATGTAATGTAACACACACCCATACACCTCCCGGTGATGTTTTTCTCACTCCTACTAGTGAATGTAATGTAACACACACCCATACAATGCGCACCACCCCGTGATGTTTTTCTCACTCCTACTAGTGAATGTAATGTAACACACACCCATACAATGCGCACCACCCCGTGATGTTTTTCTCACTCCTACTAGTGAATGTAATGTAACGCACACCCATACAATGCGCACCACCCCGTGATGTTTTTCTCACTCCTACTAGTGAATGTAATGTAACACACACCTATACAATGCGCACCACCCCGTGATGATTTTCTCACTCCTACTAGTGAATCTAATGTAACACACACCCATACAATGCGCACCTCCCCGTGATGTTTTTCTCACTCCTAGTAGTGAATGAAATGTAACACACACCCATATAATGCGCACCACGCCGTGATGTTTTTCTCACACCTACTAGTGAATCTACTGTAACACACACCCATACAATGGGCACCACCCCGTGATCTTTTTCTCACTCCTACTAGTGAATCTAATGTAACACACACCCATACAATGCGCACCACCCCGTGATGTTTTTCTCACTCCTACTAGTGAATGTAATGTAACACACACCCATATAATGCGCACCACCCCGTGATGTTTTTCTCGCTCCTACTAGTGGATCTAATGTAACACACACCCATACAATGCGCACCACCCCGTGATGTTATTCTCGCTCCTACAAGAGAATGTAATGTAACACACACCCATACAATGCGCACCACCCCGTGATGATTTTCTCGCTCCTACTAGTGAATCTAATGTAACAAACACCCATACAATGCGCACCACCCCGTGATGTTTTTCTCCCTCCTACTAGTGAATGTAATGTAACACACACCCATACAATGCGCACCACCCCGTGATGTTTTTCTCACTCCTACTAGTGAATGTAATGTAACACACACCCATACAATGCGCACCACCCCGTGATGTTTTTCTCACTCCTACTAGTGAATGTAATGTAACACACACCCATACAATGCGCACCACCCCGTGATGTTTTTCTCACTCCTACTAGTGAATGTAATGTAACACACACCCATACAATGCGCACCACCCCGTGATGTTTTTCTCACTCCTACTAGTGAATGTAATGTAACACACACCCGTACAATGCGCACCACCCCGTGGTGTTTTTCTCACTCCTACTAGTGAATGTAATGTAACACACACCCATACAATGCGCACCACCCCGTGGTGTTTTTCTCACTCCTACTAGTGAATGTAATGTAACACACACCCATACAATGCGCACCACCCCGTGATGTTTTTCTCACTGCTACTAGTGAATGTAATGTAACACACACCCATACAATGCGCACCACCCCGTGATGTTTTTCTCACTCCGACTAGTGAATGTAATGTAACACACACCGATACAATGCGCACCGCCCCGTGATGTTTTTCTCACTCCTACTAGTGAATCTAATGTAACACACCCATACAATGCGCACCGCCCCGTGATGTTTTTCTCACTCCTACTAGTGAATGTAATGTAACACACACCCATACAATGCGCACCACACCGTGATGTTTTTCTCACTCCTACTAGTGAATGTAATGTAACACACACCCATACAATGCGTCCACCCAGTGATGTTTTTCTCACTCCTACTAGTGAATGTAATGTAACACACACCCATACAATGCGCACCACCCCGTGATGTTTTTCTCACTCCTACTAGTGAATGTAATGTAACACACACCCATACAATGCGCACCGCCCCGTGATGTTTTTCTCACTCCTACTAGTGAATGGAATGTAACACACACCCATGCAATGCGCACCACCCCGTGATGTTTTTCTCACTCCTACTAGTGAATGTAATGTATCACACACCCATACAATGCGCACCACCGCGTGATGATTTTCTCACTCCTACTAGTGAATCTAATGTAACAAACACCCATACAATGCGCACCACCCCGTGATGTTTTTCTCACTCCTAATAGTGAATGTAATGTAACACACACCCATACAATGCGCACCACCCCGTGATGTTTTTCTCACTCCTACTAGTGAATGTAATGTAACACACACCCATACACCTCCCGGTGATGTTTTTCTCACTCCTACTAGTGAATGTAATGTAACACACACCCATACAATGCGCACCACCCCGTGATGTTTTTCTCGCTCCTACTAGTGAATGTAATGTAACGCACACCCATACAATGCGCACCACCCCGTGATGTTTTTCTCACTCCTACTAGTGAATGTAATGTAACACACACCTATACAATGCGCACCACCCCGTGATGATTTTCTCACTCCTACTAGTGAATCTAATGTAACACACACCCATACAATGCGCACCTCCCCGTGATGTTTTTCTCACTCCTAGTAGTGAATGTAATGTAACACACACCCATACAATGCGCACCACCCCGTGATGTTTTTCTCACTCCTACTAGTGAATCTACTGTAACACACACCCATACAATGGGCACCACCCCGTGATGTTTTTCTCACTCCTACTAGGGAATGTAATGTAACACACACCCATACAATGCGCACCACCCCGTGATGTTTTTCTCACTCCTACTAGTGAATGTAATGTAACACACACCCATACAATGCGCACCACCCCGTGATGTTTTTCTCACTCCTACTAGTGAATCTAATGTAACACACACCCATATAATGCGCACCACCCCGTGATGTTTTTCTCGCTCCTACTAGTGAATCTAATGTAACACACACCCATACAATGCGCACCACCCCGTGATGTTTTTCTCGCTCCTACTAGTGAATGTAATGTAACACACACCCATACAATGCGCACCACGCCGTGATGTTTTTCTCACTCCTACTAGTGAATGTATTGTAACACACACCCATACAATGCGCACCACACCGTGATGTTTTTCTCACTCCTACTAGTGAATATAATGTAACACACACCCATACAATGCGCACCACCCCGTGATGTTTTTCTCACTCCTACTAGTGAATGTAATGTAACACACACCCATACAATGCGCACCACCCCGTGATGTTTTTCTCACTCCTACTAGTGAATGTAATGTAACACACACCCATACAATGCGCACCACCCCGCGATGCTTTTCTCCATCCTACATTGCCACTCACTGCCTATCCTAATTCAGACCCTCCGACTCACACCACCCCGTGGTGTTTTTCTCACTCCTACTAGTGAATGTAATGTAACACACACCCATACAATGCGCACCACCCCGTGGTGTTTTTCTCACTCCTACTAGTGAATGTAATGTAACACACACCCATACAATGCGCACCACCCCGTGATGTTTTTCTCACTGCTACTAGTGAATGTAATGTAACACACACCCATACAATGCGCACCACCCCGTGATGTTTTTCTCACTCCGACTAGTGAATGTAATGTAACACACACCGATACAATGCGCACCGCCCCGTGATGTTTTTCTCACTCCTACTAGTGAATCTAATGTAACACACCCATACAATGCGCACCGCCCCGTGATGTTTTTCTCACTCCTACTAGTGAATGTAATGTAACACACACCCATACAATGCGCACCACACCGTGATGTTTTTCTCACTCCTACTAGTGAATGTAATGTAACACACACCCATACAATGCGCCCACCCAGTGATGTTTTTCTCACTCCTACTAGTGAATGTAATGTAACACACACCCATACAATGCGCACCACCCCGTGATGTTTTTCTCACTCCTACTAGTGAATGTAATGTAACACACACCCATACAATGCGCACCGCCCCGTGATGTTTTTCTCACTCCTACTAGTGAATGGAATGTAACACACACCCATGCAATGCGCACCACCCCGTGATGTTTTTCTCACTCCTACTAGTGAATGTAATGTAACACACACCCATACAATGCGCACCACCGCGTGATGATTTTCTCACTCCTACTAGTGAATCTAATGTAACAAACACCCATACAATGCGCACCACCCCGTGATGTTTTTCTCACTCCTAATAGTGAATGTAATGTAACACACACCCATACAATGCGCACCACCCCGTGATGTTTTTCTCACTCCTACTAGTGAATGTAATGTAACACACACCCATACACCTCCCGGTGATGTTTTTCTCACTCCTACTAGTGAATGTAATGTAACACACACCCATACAATGCGCACCACCCCGTGATGTTTTTCTCACTCCTACTAGTGAATGTAATGTAACACACACCCATACAATGCGCACCACCCCGTGATGTTTTTCTCGCTCCTACTAGTGAATGTAATGTAACGCACACCCATACAATGCGCACCACCCCGTGATGTTTTTCTCACTCCTACTAGTGAATGTAATGTAACACACACCTATACAATGCGCACCACCCCGTGATGATTTTCTCACTCCTACTAGTGAATCTAATGTAACACACACCCATACAATGCGCACCTCCCCGTGATGTTTTTCTCACTCCTAGTAGTGAATGTAATGTAACACACACCCATACAATGCGCACCACCCCGTGATGTTTTTCTCACTCCTACTAGTGAATCTACTGTAACACACACCCATACAATGGGCACCACCCCGTGATCTTTTTCTCACTCCTACTAGTGAATCTAATGTAACACACACCCATACAATGCGCACCACCCCGTGATGTTTTTCTCACTCCTACTAGTGAATGTAATGTAACACACACCCATACAATGCGCACCACCCCGTGATGTTTTTCTCACTCCTACTAGTGAATCTAATGTAACACACACCCATATAATGCGCACCACCCCGTGATGTTTTTCTCGCTCCTACTAGTGAATCTAATGTAACACACACCCATACAATGCGCACCACCCCGTGATGTTTTTCTCGCTCCTACTAGTGAATGTAATGTAACACACACCCATACAATGCGCACCACGCCGTGATGTTTTTCTCACTCCTACTAGTGAATGTATTGTAACACACACCCATACAATGCGCACCACACCGTGATGTTTTTCTCACTCCTACTAGTGAATATAATGTAACACACACCCATACAATGCGCACCACCCCGTGATGTTTTTCTCACTCCTACTAGTGAATGTAATGTAACACACACCCATACAATGCGCACCACCCCGTGATGTTTTTCTCACTCCTACTAGTGAATGTAATGTAACACACACCCATACAATGCGCACCACCCCGCGATGCTTTTCTCCATCCTACATTGCCACTCACTGCCTATCCTAATTCAGACCCTCCGACTCACACCACCCCGTGATGTTTTTCTCACTCCTTGTAGTGAATGTAATGTAACACACACCCATACAATGCGCACCACCCCGTGATGTTTTTCTCACTCCTACTAGTGAATGTAATGTAACACACACCCATACAATGCGCACCACCCCGTGATATTTTTCTCACTCCTACTAGTGAATGTAATGTAACACACACCCATACAATGCGCACCACCCCGTGATGTTTTTCTCACTCCTACTAGTGAATGTAATGTAACACACACCCATACAATGCGCACCACCCCGTGATGTTTTTCTCACTCCTACTAGTGAATGTAATGTAACACACACCCATACAATGCGCACCACCCCGTGGTGTTTTTCTCACTCCTACTAGTGAATGTAATGTAACACACACCCATACAATGCGCACCACCCCGTGGTGTTTTTTTCACTCCTACTAGTGAATCTAATGTAACACACACCCATACAATGCGCACCACCACGTGAAGTTTTTCTCACTTCTACTAGTGAATGTAATGTAACACACACCCATACAACGCGCACCACCCCGTGATGCTTTTCTCACTCCTACTAGTGAATCTAATGTAACACACACCCATACAATGCGCACCACCCCGTGATGTTTTTCTCACTCTTACTAGTGAATGTAATGTAACACACACCCATACAATGCGCACCACCACGTGATGTTTTTCTCACTGCTACTAGTGAATGTAATGTAATACACACCCATACAATGCGCACCACCCCGTGATGCTTTTCACACTCCTACTAGTGAATGTAATGTAACACACACCCATACAATGCGCACCACCCCGTGATGTTTTTCTCACTCCTACTAGTGAATCTAATGTAACACACACCCATACAATGCGCACCACCCAGTGATGTTTTTCTCACTGCTACTAGTGAATGTAATGTAACACACCCATACAATGCGCACCACCGCGTGATGTTTTTCTCACTCCTACTAGTGAATGTAATGTAACACACACCCATACAATGAGCACCACCCCGTGATGTTTTTCTCACTCCTACTAGTGAATGTAATGTAACACACACCCATACAATGCGCACCACCCCGTGATGTTTTTCTCACTCCTACTAGTGAATGTAATGTAACACACACCCATACAATGCGCACCACCCCGTGATGTTTTTCTCACTCCTACTAGTGAATCTAATGTAACACACCCATACAATGCGCACCACCCCGTGATTTTTTTCTCACTCCTACTAGTGAATGTAGTGTAACACACACCCATACAATGCGCACCACCGCGTGATGATTTTCTCACTCCTACTAGTGAATGTAATGTAACAAACACCCATACAATGCGCACCACCCCGTGATGATTTCTCACTCCTACTAGTGAATGTAATGTAACACACACCCATACAATGCGCATCACCGCGTGATGTTTTTCTCACTCCTACTAGTGAATGTAATGTAACACACACCCATACAATGCGCACCACACCGTGATGTTTTTCTCACTCCTACTAGTGAATGTAATGTAACACACACCCATACAATGCGCACCACTCCGTGATGATTTTCTCACTCCTACTAGTGAATCTTATGTAAAAACACCCATACAATGCGCACCACCCCGTGATGTTTTTCTCACTCCTACTAGTGAATGTAATGTAACAAACACCCATACAATGCGCACCACCCCGTGATGTTTTTCTCACTCCTACTAGTGAATGTAATGTAACACACACCCATACAATGCGCACCACCCCGTGATATTTTTCTCACTCCTACTAGTGAATGTAATGTAACACACACCCATACAATGCGCACCACCCCCTGATGTTTTTCTCACTCCTACTAGTGAATGTAATGTAACACACACCCATACCATGCGCACGACCCCGTGATGATTTTCTCACTCCTACTAGTGAATCTAATGTAACAAACACCCATACCATGCGCACCACACCGTGATCTTTTTCTCACTCCTACTAGTGAATCTAATGTAACACACACCCATACAATGCACACCACCCCGTGATGTTTTTCTCACTCCTACTAGTGAATGTAATGTAACACACACCCATACAATGCGCACCACCCCGTGATGTTTTTCTCACTCCTACTAGTGAATCTAATGTAACACACACCCATACAATGCGCACCACCCCGTGATTTTTTTCTCGCTCCTACTAGTGAATCTAATGTAACACACACCCATACAATGCGCACCACCCCATGATGTTTTTCTCGCTCCTACTAGTGAATGTAATGTAACACACACCCATACAATGCGCACCACCCCGTGATGATTTTCTCGCTCCTACTAGTGAATATAATGTAACAAACACCCATACAATGCGCACCACCCCGTGATGTTTTTCTCCCTCCTACTAGTGAATGTAATGTAACACACACCCATACAATGCGCACCACCCCGTGATGTTTTTCTCACTCTTACTAGTGAATGTAATGTAACACACACCCATACAATGCGCACCACCCCGTGATGTTTTTCTCACTCCTACTAGTGAATGTAATGTAACACACACCCATACAATCCGCACCACCCCATGATGTTTTTCTCACTCCTACTAGTGAATGTAATGTAACACACACCCATACAATGCGCACCACCCCGCGATGCTTTTCTCCATCCTACATTGCCACTCACTTCCTAACCTAATTCAGACCCTCCGATTCACACCACCCCGTGATGTTTTTCTCCCTCCTACTAGTGAAT
Organism: Cavia porcellus; assembly: GCF_034190915.1. NCBI lineage: Eukaryota > Metazoa > Chordata > Mammalia > Rodentia > Caviidae > Cavia > Cavia porcellus. The sequence continues at coordinate 2,164,706 of NW_026947541.1, read as the reverse complement.
GTAATGTAACACACACCCATACAATGCGCACCACCCCGTGATGTTTTTCTCACTCTTACTAGTGAATGTAATGTAACACACACCCATACAATGCGCACCACCCCGTGATGTTTTTCTCATTCCTACTAGTGAATGTAATGTAACACACACCCATACAATGCGCCCCACCCCGTGATGTTTTTCTCACTCCTACTAGTGAACGTAATGTAACACACACCCATACAATCCGCACCACCCCGTGATGTTTTTCTCACTCCTACTAGTGAATGTAATGTAACACACACCCATACAATGCGCACCACCCCGCGATGCTTTTCTCCATCCTACATTGCCACTCACTGCGTATCCTAATTCAGACCCTCCGATTCACACCACCCCGTGATATTTTTCTCACTCCTACTAGTGAATGTAATGTAACACACACCCATACAATGCGCACCACCCCGTGATGTTTTTCTCACTCCTACTAGTGAATGTAATGTAACACACACCCATACAATGCGCACCACCCCGTGATGTTTTTCTCACTCCTACTAGTGAATGTAATGTAACACACACCCATACAATGCGCACCACCCCGTGGTGTTTTTCTCACTCCTACTAGTGAATCTAATGTAACACACACCCATACAATGCGCACCACCACGTGAAGTTTTTCTCACTTCTACTAGTGAATGTAATGTAACACACACCCATACAACGCGCACCACCCCGTGATGTTTTTCTCACTCCTACTAGTGAATCTAATGTAACACACACCCATACAATGCGCACCACCCCGTGATGTTTTTCTCACTCTTACTAGTGAATGTAATGTAACAGACACCCATACAATGCGCACCACCACGTGATGTTTTTCTCACTGCTACTAGTGAATGTAATGTAACACACACCCATACAATGCGCACCACCCCGTGATGTTTTTCTCACTCCGACTAGTGAATGTAATGTAACACACACCGATACAATGCGCACCACCCCGTGATGTTTTTCTCACTCCTACTAGTGAATCTAATGTAACACACCCATACAATGCGCACCGCCCCGTGATGTTTTTCTCACTCCTACTAGTGAATGTAATGTAACACACACCCATACAATGCGCACCACCCCGTGATGTTTTTCTCAGTCCTACTAGTGAATGTAATGTAACACACACCCATACAATGCGCCCACCCCGTGATGTTTTTCTCACTCCTACTAGTGAATGTAATGTAACAGACACCCATACAATGCGCACCACCCCGTGATGTTTTTCTCACTCCTACTAGTGAATGTAATGTAACACACACCCATACAATGCGCACAACCCCGTGATGTTTTTCTCACTCCTACTAGTGAATGTAATGTAACACACACCCATACAATGCGCACCGCCCCGTGATGTTTTTCTCACTCCTACTAGTGAATGTAATGTAACACACACCCATACAATGCGCACCGCCCCGTGATGTTTTTCTCACTCCTACTAGTGAATGGAATGTAACACACACCCATGCAATGCGCACCACCCCGTGATGTTTTTCTCACTCCTACTAGTGAATGTAATGTAACACACACCCATACAATGCGCACCACCCCGTGATATTTTTCTCACTCCTACTAGTGAATGTAATGTAACACACACCCATACAATGCGCACCACCCCGTGATGTTTTTCTCACTCCTACTAGTGAATGTAATGTAACACACACCCATACCATGCGCACGACCCCGTGATGATTTTCTCACTCCTACTAGTGAATCTAATGTAACAAACACCCATACCATGCGCACCACACCGTGATCTTTTTCTCACTCCTACTAGTGAATCTAATGTAACACACACCCATACAATGCACACCACCCCGTGATGTTTTTCTCACTCCTACTAGTGAATGTAATGTAACACACACCCATACAATGCGCACCACCCCGTGATGTTTTTCTCACTCCTACTAGTGAATCTAATGTAACACACACCCATACAATGCGCACCACCCCGTGATTTTTTTCTCGCTCCTACTAGTGAATCTAATGTAACACACACCCATACAATGCGCACCACCCCATGATGTTTTTCTCGCTCCTACTAGTGAATGTAATGTAACACACACCCATACAATGCGCACCACCCCGTGATGATTTTCTCGCTCCTACTAGTGAATATAATCTAACAAACACCCATACAATGCGCACCACCCCGTGATGTTTTTCTCCCTCCTACTAGTGAATGTAATGTAACACACACCCATACAATGCGCACCACCCCGTGATGTTTTTCTCACTCTTACTAGTGAATGTAATGTAACACACACCCATACAATGCGCACCACCCCGTGATGTTTTTCTCACTCCTACTAGTGAATGTAATGTAACACACACCCATACAATCCGCACCACCCCATTATGTTTTTCTCACTCCTACTAGTGAATGTAATGTAACACACACCCATACAATGCGCACCACCCCGCGATGCTTTTCTCCATCCTACATTGCCACTCACTTCCTAACCTAATTCAGACCCTCCGATTCACACCACCCCGTGATGTTTTTCTCCCTCCTACTAGTGAATGTAATGTAACACACACCCATACAATGCGCACCACCCCGTGATGTTTTTCTCACTCTTACTAGTGAATGTAATGTAACACACACCCATACAATGCGCACCACCCCGTGATGTTTTTCTCATTCCTACTAGTGAATGTAATGTAACACACACCCATACAATGCGCCCCACCCCGTGATGTTTTTCTCACTCCTACTAGTGAATGTAATGTAACACACACCCATACAATCCGCACCACCCCGTGATGTTTTTCTCACTCCTACTAGTGAATGTAATGTAACACACACCCATACAATGCGCACCACCCCGCGATGCTTTTCTCCATCCTACATTGCCACTCACTGCCTATCCTAATTCAGACCCTCCGATTCACACCACCCCGTGATATTTTTCTCACTCCTACTAGTGAATGTAATGTAACACACACCCATACAATGCGCACCACCCCGTGATGTTTTTCTCACTCCTACTAGTGAATGTAATGTAACACACACCCATACAATGCGCACCACCCCGTGATGTTTTTCTCACTCCTACTAGTGAATGTAATGTAACACACACCCATACAATGCGCACCACCCCGTGGTGTTTTTCTCACTCCTACTAGTGAATCTAATGTAACACACACCCATACAATGCGCACCACCACGTGAAGTTTTTCTCACTTCTACTAGTGAATGTAATGTAACACACACCCATACAACGCGCACCACCCCGTGATGTTTTTCTCACTCCTACTAGTGAATCTAATGTAACACACACCCATACAATGCGCACCACCCCGTGATGTTTTTCTCACTCTTACTAGTGAATGTAATGTAACAGACACCCATACAATGCGCACCACCACGTGATGTTTTTCTCACTGCTACTAGTGAATGTAATGTAACACACACCCATACAATGCGCACCACCCCGTGATGTTTTTCTCACTCCGACTAGTGAATGTAATGTAACACACACCGATACAATGCGCACCACCCCGTGATGTTTTTCTCACTCCTACTAGTGAATCTAATGTAACACACCCATACAATGCGCACCGCCCCGTGATGTTTTTCTCACTCCTACTAGTGAATGTAATGTAACACACACCCATACAATGCGCACCACCCCGTGATGTTTTTCTCAGTCCTACTAGTGAATGTAATGTAACACACACCCATACAATGCGCCCACCCCGTGATGTTTTTCTCACTCCTACTAGTGAATGTAATGTAACAGACACCCATACAATGCGCACCACCCCGTGATGTTTTTCTCACTCCTACTAGTGAATGTAATGTAACACACACCCATACAATGCGCACAACCCCGTGATGTTTTTCTCACTCCTACTAGTGAATGTAATGTAACACACACCCATACAATGCGCACCGCCCCGTGATGTTTTTCTCACTCCTACTAGTGAATGTAATGTAACACACACCCATACAATGCGCACCGCCCCGTGATGTTTTTCTCACTCCTACTAGTGAATGGAATGTAACACACACCCATACAATGCGCACCACCCCGTGATGTTTTTCTCACTCCTACTAGTGAATGTAATGTAACACACACCCATACAATGCGCACCACAGCGTGATGATTTTCTCACTCCTACTAGTGAATCTAATGTAACAAACACCCATACAATGCGAACCACCCCGTGATGTTTTTCTCACTCCTACTAGTGAATGTAATGTAACACACACCCATACAATGCGCACCACCCCGTGATGTTTTTCTCACTCCTACTAGTGAATGTAATGTAACACACACCCATACACCTCCCGGTGATGTTTTTCTCACTCCTACTAGTGAATGTAATGTAACACACACCCATACAATGCGCACCACCCCGTGATGTTTTTCTCACTCCTACTAGTGAATGTAATGTAACACACACCCATACAATGCGCACCACCCCGTGATGTTTTTCTCACTCCTACTAGTGAATGTAATGTAACGCACACCCATACAATGCGCACCACCCCGTGATGTTTTTCTCACTCCTACTAGTGAATGTAATGTAACACACACCTATACAATGCGCACCACCCCGTGATGATTTTGTCACTCCTACTAGTGAATCTAATGTAACACACACCCATACAATGCGCACCTCCCCGTGATGTTTTTCTCACTCCTACTAGTGAATGTAATGTAACACACACCCATATAATGCGCACCACACCGTGATGTTTTTCTCACTCCTACTAGTGAATCTACTGTAACACACACCCATACAATGCGCACCGCCCCGTGATGTTTTTCTCACTCCTACTAGTGAATGGAATGTAACACACACCCATACAATGCGCACCACCCCGTGATGTTTTTCTCACTCCTACTAGTGAATGTAATGTAACACACACCCATACAATGCGCACCACAGCGTGATGATTTTCTCACTCCTACTAGTGAATCTAATGTAACAAACACCCATACAATGCGAACCACCCCGTGATGTTTTTCTCACTCCTACTAGTGAATGTAATGTAACACACACCCATACAATGCGCACCACCCCGTGATGTTTTTCTCACTCCTACTAGTGAATGTAATGTAACACACACCCATACACCTCCCGGTGATGTTTTTCTCACTCCTACTAGTGAATGTAATGTAACACACACCTATACAATGCGCACCACCCCGTGATGTTTTTCTCACTCCTACTAGTGAATGTAATGTAACACACACCCATACAATGCGCACCACCCCGTGATGTTTTTCTCACTCCTACTAGTGAATGTAATGTAACGCACACCCATACAATGCGCACCACCCCGTGATGTTTTTCTCACTCCTACTAGTGAATGTAATGTAACACACACCTATACAATGCGCACCACCCCGTGATGATTTTGTCACTCCTACTAGTGAATCTAATGTAACACACACCCATACAATGCGCACCACCCCGTGATGTTTTTCTCACTCCTACTAGTGAATGTAATGTAACACACACCCATACAATGCGCACCACCCCGTGATGTTTTTCTCACTCCTACTAGTGAATGTAATGTAACGCACACCCATACAATGCGCACCACCCCGTGATGTTTTTCTCACTCCTACTAGTGAATGTAATGTAACACACACCTATACAATGCGCACCACCCCGTGATGATTTTGTCACTCCTACTAGTGAATCTAATGTAACACACACCCATACAATGCGCACCACCCCGTGGTGTTTTTCTCACTCCTACTAGTGAATCTAATGTAACACACACCCATACAATGCGCACCACCACGTGAAGTTTTTCTCACTCCTACTAGTGAATGTAATGTAACACACACCCATACAATGCGCACCACCCCGTGATGTTTTTCTCGCTCCTACTAGTGAATGTAATGTAACACACACCCATACAATGCGCACCACCCCGTGGTGTTTTTCTCACTCCTACTAGTGAATGTAATGTAACACACACCCATACAATGCGCACCACCCCGTGATGTTTTTCTCACTCCTACTAGTGAATCTAATGTAACACACACCCATACAATGCGCACCAACCCGTGATGTTTTTCTCACTGCTACTAGTGAATGTAATGTAACACACCCATACAATGCGCACCACCGCGTGATGTTTTTCTCACTCCTCCTAGTGAATGTAATGTAACACACACCCATACAATGAGCACCACCCCGTGATGTTTTTCTCACTCCTACTAGTGAATGTAATGTAACACACACCCATACAATGCGCACCACCCCGTGATGTTTTTCTCACTCCTACTAGTGAATGTAATGTAACACACACCCATACAATGCGCACCACCCCGTGATGTTTTTCTCACTCCTACTAGTGAATCTAATGTAACACACCCATACAATGCGCACCACCCCGTGATTTTTTTCTCACTCCTACTAGTGAATGTAGTGTAACACACACCCAAACAATGCGCACCACCGCGTGATGATTTTCTCACTCCTACTAGTGAATGTAATGTAACAAACACCCATACAATGCGCACCACCCCGTGATGATTTCTCACTCCTACTAGTGAATGTAATGTAACACACACCCATACAATGCGCATCACCCCGTGATGTTTTTCTCACTCCTACTAGTGAATGTAATGTAATACACACCCATACAATGCGCACCACACCGTGATGTTTTTCTCACTCCTACTAGTGAATGTAATGTAACACACACCTATACAATGCGCACCACCCCGTGATGATTTTCTCACTCCTACTAGTGAATCTTATGTAAAAACACCCATACAATGCGCACCACCCCGTGATGTTTTTCTCACTCCTACTAGTGAATGTAATGTAACAAACACCCATACAATGCGCACCACCCCGTGATGTTTTTCTCACTCCTACTAGTGAATGTAATGTAACACACACCCATACAATGCGCACCACCCCGTGATATTTTTCTCACTCCTACTAGTGAATGTAATGTAACACACACCCATACAATGCGCACCACCCCCTGATGTTTTTCTCACTCCTACTAGTGAATGTAATGTAACACACACCCATACCATGCGCACGACCCCGTGATGATTTTCTCACTCCTACTAGTGAATCTAATGTAACAAACACCCATACCATGCGCACCACACCGTGATGTTTTTCTCACTCCTACTAGTGAATGTAATGTAACACACACCCATACAATGCGCACCACCCCGTGATGTTTTTCTCACTCCTACTAGTGAATCTAATGTAACACACACCCATACAATGCGCACTACCCCGTGATTTTTTTCTCGCTCCTACTAGTGAATCTAATGTAACACACACCCATACAATGCGCACCACCCCATGATGTTTTTCTCGCTCCTACTAGTGAATGTAATGTAACACACACCCATACAATGCGCACCACCCCGTGATGATTTTCTCGCTCCTACTAGTGAATATAATGTAACAAACACCCATACAATGCGCACCACCCCGTGATGTTTTTCTCCCTCCTACTAGTGAATGTAATGTAACACACACCCATACAATGCGCACCACCCCGTGATGTTTTTCTCACTCTTACTAGTGAATGTAATGTAACACACACCCATACAATGCGCACCACCCCGTGATGTTTTTCTCACTCCTACTAGTGAATGTAATGTAACACACACCCATACAATCCGCACCACCCCGTGATGTTTTTCTCACTCCTACTAGTGAATGTAATGTAACACACACCCATACAATGCGCACCACCCCGCGATGCTTTTCTCCATCCTACATTGCCACTCACTGCCTAACCTAATTCAGACCCTCCGATTCACACCACCCCGTGATGTTTTTCTCCCTCCTACTAGTGAATGTAATGTAACACACACCCATACAATGCGCACCACCCCGTGATGTTTTTCTCACTCTTACTAGTGAATGTAATGTAACACACACCCATACAATGCGCACCACCCCGTGATATTTTTCTCATTCCTACTAGTGAATGTAATGTAACACACACCCATACATTGCGCCCCACCCCGTGATGTTTTTCTCACTCCTACTAGTGAATGTAATGTAACACACACCCATACAATCCGCACCACCCCGTGATGTTTTTCTCACTCCTACTAGTGAATGTAATGTAACACACACCCATACAATGCGCACCACCCCGCGATGCTTTTCTCCATCCTACATTGCCACTCACTGCCTATCCTAATTCAGACCCTCCGATTCACACCACCCCGTGATATTTTTCTCACTCCTACGAGTGAATGTAATGTAACACACACCCATACAATGCGCACCACCCCGTGATGTTTTTCTCACTCCTACTAGTGAATGTAATGTAACACACACCCATACAATGCGCACCACCCCGTGATGTTTTTCTCACTCCTACTAGTGAATGTAATGTAACACACACCCATACAATGCGCACCACCCCGTGGTGTTTTTCTCACTCCTACTAGTGAATCTAATGTAACACACACCCATACAATGCGCACCACCACGTGAAGTTTTTCTCACTTCTATTAGTGAATGTAATGTAACACACACCCATACAACGCGCACCACCCCGTGATGTTTTTCTCACTCCTACTAGTGAATCTAATGTAACACACACCCATACAATGCGCACCACCCCGTGATGTTTTTCTCACTCTTACTAGTGAATGTAATGTAACACACACCCATACAATGCGCACCACAACGTGATGTTTTTCTCACTGCTACTAGTGAATGTAATGTAATACACACCCATACAATGCGCACCACCCCGTGATGTTTTTCTCACTCCTACTAGTGAATGTAATGTAACACACACCCATACAATGCGCACCACCCCGTGATGTTTTTCTCACTCCTACTAGTGAATCTAATGTAACACACACCCATACAATGCGCACCACCCCGTGATGTTTTTCTCACTGCTACTAGTGAATGTAATGTAACACACCCATACAATGCGCACCACCGCGTGATGTTTTTCTCACTCCTACTATTGAATGTAATATAACACACACCCATACAATGAGCACCACCCCGTGATGTTTTTCTCACTCCTACTAGTGAATGTAATGTAACACACACCCATACAATGCGCACCACCCCGTGATGTTTTTCTCACTCCTACTAGTGAATGTAATGTAACACACACCCATACAATGCGCACCACCCCGTGATGTTTTTCTCACTCCTACTAGTGAATCTAATGTAACACACCCATACAATGCGCACCACCCCGTGATTTTTTTCTCACTCCTACTAGTGAATGTAGTGTAACACACACCCATACAATGCGCACCACCGCGTGATGATTTTCTCACTCCTACTAGTGAATGTAATGTAACAAACACCCATACAATGCGCACCACCCCGTGATGATTTCTCACTCCTACTAGTGAATGTAATGTAACACACACCCATACAATGCGCATCACCCCGTGATGTTTTTCTCACTCCTACTAGTGAATGTAATGTAACACACACCCATACAATGCGCACCACCCCGTGATGTTTTATTCACTCCTACTAGTGAATGTAATGTAACACACACCCATACAATGCGCACCACACCGTGATGATTTTCTCACTCCTACTAGTGAATCTTATGTAAAAACACCCATACAATGCGCACCACCCCGTGATGTTTTTCTCACTCCTACTAGTGAATGTAATGTAACAAACACCCATACAATGCGCACCACCCCGTGATGTTTTTCTCACTCCTACTAGTGAATGTAATGTAACACACACCCATACAATGCGCACCACCCCGTGATATTTTTCTCACTCCTACTAGTGAATGTAATGTAACACACACCCATACAATGCGCACCACCCCCTGATGTTTTTCTCACTCCTACTAGTGAATGTAATGTAACACACACCCATACCATGCGCACGACCCCGTGATGATTTTCTCACTCCTACTAGTGAATCTAATGTAACAAACACCCATACCATGCGCACCACCCCGTGATCTTTTTCTCACTCCTACTAGTGAATATAATGTAACACACACCCATACAATGCGCACCACACCGTGATGTTTTTCTCACTCCTACTAGTGAATATAATGTAACACACACCCATACAATGCGCACCACCCCGTGATATTTTTCTCACTCCTACTAGTGAATGTAATGTAACACACACCCATACAATGCGCACCACCCCGTGATGTTTTTCTCACTCCTACTAGTGAATGTAATGTAACACACACCCATACAATGCGCACCAACCCGTGATGTTTTTCTCACTGCTACTAGTGAATGTAATGTAACACACCCATACAATGCGCACCACCGCGTGATGTTTTTCTCACTCCTCCTAGTGAATGTAATGTAACACACACCCATACAATGAGCACCACCCCGTGATGTTTTTCTCACTCCTACTAGTGAATGTAATGTAACACACACCCATACAATGCGCACCACCCCGTGATGTTTTTCTCACTCCTACTAGTGAATGTAATGTAACACACACCCATACAATGCGCACCACCCCGTGATGTTTTTCTCACTCCTACTAGTGAATCTAATGTAACACACCCATACAATGCGCACCACCCCGTGATTTTTTTCTCACTCCTACTAGTGAATGTAGTGTAACACACACCCATACAATGCGCACCACCGCGTGATGATTTTCTCACTCCTACTAGTGAATGTAATGTAACAAACACCCATACAATGCGCACCACCCCGTGATGATTTCTCACTCCTACTAGTGAATGTAATGTAACACACACCCATACAATGCGCATCACCCCGTGATGTTTTTCTCACTCCTACTAGTGAATGTAATGTAACACACACCCATACAATGCGCACCACACCGTGATGTTTTTCTCACTCCTACTAGTGAATGTAATGTAACACACACCTATACAATGCGCACCACCCCGTGATGATTTTCTCACTCCTACTAGTGAATCTTATGTAAAAACACCCATACAATGCGCACCACCCCGTGATGTTTTTCTCACTCCTACTAGTGAATGTAATGTAACAAACACCCATACAATGCGCACCACCCCGTGATGTTTTTCTCACTCCTACTAGTGAATGTAATGTAACACACACCCATACAATGCGCACCACCCCGTGATATTTTTCTTACTCCTACTAGTGAATGTAATGTAACACACACCCATACAATGCGCACCACCCCCTGATGTTTTTCTCACTCCTACTAGTGAATGTAATGTAACACACACCCATACCATGCGCACGACCCCGTGATGATTTTCTCACTCCTACTAGTGAATCTAATGTAACAAACACCCATACCATGCGCACCACACCGTGATGTTTTTCTCACTCCTACTAGTGAATGTAATGTAACACACACCCATACAATGCGCACCACCCCGTGATGTTTTTCTCACTCCTACTAGTGAATCTAATGTAACACACACCCATACAATGCGCACCACCCCGTGATTTTTTTCTCGCTCCTACTAGTGAATCTAATGTAACACACACCCATACAATGCGCACCACCCCATGATGTTTTTCTCGCTCCTACTAGTGAATGTAATGTAACACACACCCATACAATGCGCACCACCCCGTGATGATTTTCTCGCTCCTACTAGTGAATATAATGTAACAAACACCCATACAATGCGCACCACCCCGTGATGTTTTTCTCCCTCCTACTAGTGAATGTAATGTAACACACACCCATACAATGCGCACCACCCCGTGATGTTTTTCTCACTCTTACTAGTGAATGTAATGTAACACACACCCATACAATGCGCACCACCCCGTGATGTTTTTCTCACTCCTACTAGTGAATGTAATGTAACACACACCCATACAATCCGCACCACCCCGTGATGTTTTTCTCACTCCTACTAGTGAATGTAATGTAACACACACCCATACAATGCGCACCACCCCGCGATGTTTTTCTCCATCCTACATTGCCACTCACTGCCTAACCTAATTCAGACCCTCCGATTCACACCACCCCGTGATGTTTTTCTCCCTCCTACTAGTGAATGTAATGTAACACACACCCATACAATGCGCACCACCCCGTGATGTTTTTCTCACTCTTACTAGTGAATGTAATGTAACACACACCCATACAATGCGCACCACCCCGTGATATTTTTCTCATTCCTACTAGTGAATGTAATGTAACACACACCCATACAATGCGCCCCACCCCGTGATGTTTTTCTCACTCCTACTAGTGAATGTAATGTAACACACACCCATACAATCCGCACCACCCCGTGATGTTTTTCTCACTCCTACTAGTGAATGTAATGTAACACACACCCATACAATGCGCACCACCCCGCGATGCTTTTCTCCATCCTACATTGCCACTCACTGCCTATCCTAATTCAGACCCTCCGATTCACACCACCCCGTGATATTTTTCTCACTCCTACGAGTGAATGTAATGTAACACACACCCATACAATGCGCACCACCCCGTGATGTTTTTCTCACTCCTACTAGTGAATGTAATGTAACACACACCCATACAATGCGCACCACCCCGTGATGTTTTTCTCACTCCTACTAGTGAATGTAATGTAACACACACCCATACAATGCGCACCACCCCGTGGTGTTTTTCTCACTCCTACTAGTGAATCTAATGTAACACACACCCATACAATGCGCACCACCACGTGAAGTTTTTCTCACTTCTACTAGTGAATGTAATGTAACACACACCCATACAACGCGCACCACCCCGTGATGTTTTTCTCACTCCTACTAGTGAATCTAATGTAACACACACCCATACAATGCGCACCACCCCGTGATGTTTTTCTCACTCTTACTAGTGAATGTAATGTAACACACACCCATACAATGCGCACCACCACGTGATGTTTTTCTCACTGCTACTAGTGAATGTAATGTAATACACACCCATACAATGCGCACCACCCCGTGATGTTTTTCTCACTCCTACTAGTGAATGTAATGTAACACACACCCATACAATGCGCACCACCCCGTGATGTTTTTCTCACTCCTACTAGTGAATCTAATGTAACACACACCCATACAATGCGCACCACCCCGTGATGTTTTTCTCACTGCTACTAGTGAATGTAATGTAACACACCCATACAATGCGCACCACCGCGTGATGTTTTTCTCACTCCTACTATTGAATGTAATATAACACACACCCATACAATGAGCACCACCCCGTGATGTTTTTCTCACTCCTACTAGTGAATGTAATGTAACACACACCCATACAATGCGCACCACCCCGTGATGTTTTTCTCACTCCTACTAGTGAATGTAATGTAACACACACCCATACAATGCGCACCACCCCGTGATGTTTTTCTCACTCCTACTAGTGAATCTAATGTAACACACCCATACAATGGGCACCACCCCGTGATTTTTTTCTCACTCCTACTAGTGAATGTAGTGTAACACACACCCATACAATGCGCACCACCGCGTGATGATTTTCTCACTCCTACTAGTGAATGTAATGTAACAAACACCCATACAATGCGCACCACCCCGTGATGATTTCTCACTCCTACTAGTGAATGTAATGTAACACACACCCATACAATGCGCATCACCCCGTGATGTTTTTCTCACTCCTACTAGTGAATGTAATGTAACACACACCCATACAATGCGCACCACCCCGTGATGTTTTTCTCACTCCTACTAGTGAATGTAATGTAACACACACCCATACAATGCGCACCACACCGTGATGATTTTCTCACTCCTACTAGTGAATCTTATGTAAAAACACCCATACAATGCGCACCACCCCGTGATGTTTTTCTCACTCCTACTAGTGAATGTAATGTAACAAACACCCATACAATGCGCACCACCCCGTGATGTTTTTCTCACTCCTACTAGTGAATGTAATGTAACACACACCCATACAATGCGCACCACCCTGTGATATTTTTCTCACTCCTACTAGTGAATGTAATGTAACACACACCCATACAATGCGCACCACCCCCTGATGTTTTTCTCACTCCTACTAGTGAATGTAATGTAACACACACCCATACCATGCGCACGACCCCGTGATGATTTTGTCACTCCTACTAGTGAATCTAATGTAACAAACACCCATACCATGCGCACCACCCCGTGATCTTTTTCTCACTCCTACTAGTGAATCTAATGTAACACACACCCATACAATGCACACGACCCCGTGATGTTTTTCTCACTCCTACTAGTGAATGTAATGTAACATACACCCATACAATGCGCACCACCCCGTGATGTTTTCTCACTCCTACTAGTGAATCTAATGTAACACACACCCATACAATGCGCACCACCCCGTGATTTTTTTCTCGCTCCTACTAGTGAATCTAATGTAACACACACCCATACAATGCGCACCACCCCATGATGTTTTTCTGGCTCCTACTAGTGAATGTAATGTAACACACACCCATACAATGCGCACCACCCAGTGATGATTTTCTCGCTCCTACTAGTGAATATAATGTAACAAACACCCATACAATGCGCACCACCCCGTGATGTTTTTCTCCCTCCTACTAGTGAATGTAATGTAACACACACCCATACAATGCGCACCACCCCGTGATGTTTTTCTCACTCTTACTAGTGAATGTAATGTAACACACACCCATACAATGCGCACCACCCCGTGATGTTTTTCTCACTCCTACTAGTGAATGTAATGTAACACACACCCATACAATCCGCACCACCCCGTGATGTTTTTCTCACTCCTACTAGTGAATGTAATGTAACACACACCCATACAATGCGCACCACCCCGCGATGCTTTTCTCCATCCTACATTGCCACTCACTGCCTATCCTAATTCAGACCCTCCGATTCACACCACCCCGTGATGTTTTTCTCACTCCTTGTAGTGAATGTAATGTAACACACACCCATACAATGCGCACCACCCCGTGATGTTTTTCTCACTCCTACTAGTGAATGTAATGTAACACACACCCATACAATGCGCACCACCCCGTGATATTTTTCTCACTCCTACTAGTGAATGTAATGTAACACACACCCATACAATGCGCACCACCCCGTGATGTTTTTCTCACTCCTACTAGTGAATGTAATGTAACACACACCCATACAATGCGCACCACCCCGTGATGTTTTTCTCACTCCTACTAGTGAATGTAATGTAACACACACCCATACAATGCGCACCACCCCGTGGTGTTTTTCTCACTCCTACTAGTGAATGTAATGTAACACACACCCATACAATGCGCACCACCCCGTGGTGTTTTTCTCACTCCTACTAGTGAATCTAATGTAACACACACCCATACAATGCGCACCACCACGTGCAGTTTTTCTCACTCCTACTAGTGAATGTAATGTAACACACACCCATACAATGCGCACCACCCCGTGATGTTTTTCTCACTCCTACTAGTGAATCTAATGTAACACACACCCATACAATGCGCACCACCCCGTGATGTTTTTCTCACTCTTACTAGTGAATGTAATGTAACACACACCCATACAATGCGCACCACCACGTGATGTTTTTCTCACTGCTACTAGTGAATGTAATGTAACACACACCCATACAATGCGCACCACCCTGTGATGTTTTTCTCACTCCTACTAGTGAATGTAATGTAACACACACCCATACAATGCGCACCACCCCGTGATGTTTTTCTCACTCCTACTAGTGAATGTAATGTAACACACACCCATACAATGCGCACCACCCCGTGATGTTTTTCTCACTGCTACTAGTGAATGTAATGTAACACACCCATACAATGCGCACCACCCCGTGATGTTTTTCTCACTCCTACTAGTGAATGTAATGTAACACACACCCATACAATGAGCACCACCCCGTGATGTTTTTCTCACTCCTACTAGTGAATGTAATGTAACACACACCCATACAATGCGCACCACCCCGTGATGTTTTTCTCACTCCTACTAGTGAATGTAATGAAACACACACCCATACAATGCGCACCTCCACGTGATGTTTTTCTCACTGCTACTAGTGAATGTAATGTAACACACACCCATACAATGCGCACCACCCCGTGATGTTTTTCTCACTCCTACTAGTGATTGTAATGTAACACACACCCATACAATGGGCACCACCCTGTGATGTTTTTCTCACTCCTACTAGTGAATCTAATGTAACACACACCCATACAATGCGCACCACCCCATGATGTTTTTCTCACTGCTACTAGTGAATGTAATGTAACACACCCATACAATGCGCACCACCCCGTGATGTTTTTCTCACTCCTACTAGTGAATGTAATGTAACACACACCCATACAATGAGCACCACCCCGTGATGTTTTTCTCACTCCTACTAGTGAATGTAATGTAACACACACCCATACAATGCGCACCACCCCGTGATGTTTTTCTCACTCCTACTAGTGAATGTAATGTAACAAACACCCATACAATGCGCACCACCCCGTGATGTTTTTCTCACTCCTACTAGTGAATGTAATGTAACACACACCCATACAATGCGCACCACCCCGTGATATTTTTCTCACTCCTACTAGTGAATGTAATGTAACACACACCCATACAATGCGCACCACCCCCTGATGTTTTTCTCACTCCTACTAGTGAATGTAATGTAACACACACCCATACCATGCGCACGACCCCGTGATGATTTTCTCACTCCTACTAGTGAATCTAATGTAACAAACACCCATACCATGCGCACCACACCGTGATCTTTTTCTCACTCCTACTAGTGAATCTAATGTAACACACACCCATACAATGCACACCACCCCGTGATGTTTTTCTCACTCCTACTAGTGAATGTAATGTAACACACACCCATACATTGCGCACCACCCCGTGATGTTTTTCTCACTCCTACTAGTGAATCTAATGTAACACACACCCATACAATGCGCACCACCCCGTGATTTTTTTCTCGCTCCTACTAGTGAATCTAATGTAACACACACCCATACAATGCGCACCACCCCATGATGTTTTTCTCGCTCCTACTAGTGAATGTAATGTAACACACACCCATACAATGCGCACCACCCCGTGATGATTTTCTCGCTCCTACTAGTGAATATAATGTAACAAACACCCATACAATGCACACCACCCCGTGATGTTTTTCTCCCTCCTACTAGTGAATGTAATGTAACACAAACCCATACAATGCGCACCACCCCGTGATGTTTTTCTCACTCTTACTAGTGAATGTAATGTAACACACACCCATACAATGCGCACCACCCCGTGATGTTTTTCTCACTCCTACTAGTGAATGTAATGTAACACACACCCATACAATCCGCACCACCCCGTGATGTTTTTCTCACTCCTACTAGTGAATGTAATGTAACACACACCCATACAATGCGCACCACCCCGCGATGCTTTTCTCCATCCTACATTGCCACTCACTGCCTAACCTAATTCAGACCCTCCGATTCACACCACCCCGTGATGTTTTTCTCCCTCCTACTAGTGAATGTAATGTAACACACATCCATACAATGCGCACCACCCCGTGATGTTTTTCTCACTCCTACTAGTGAATGTAATGTAACACACACCCATACAATGCGCACCACCCCGCGATGCTTTTCTCCATCCTACATTGCCACTCACTGCCTAACCTAATTCAGACCCTCCGATTCACACCACCCCGTGATGTTTTTCTCCCTCCTACTAGTGAATGTAATGTAACACACATCCATACAATGCGCACCACCCCGTGATGTTTTTCTCACTCCTACTAGTGAATCTAATGTAACACACACCCATACAATGCGCACCACCCCGTGATTTTTTTCTCGCTCCTACTAGTGAATCTAATGTAACACACACCCATACAATGCGCACCACCCCATGATGTTTTTCTCGCTCCTACTAGTGAATGTAATGTAACACACACCCATACAATGCGCACCACCCCGTGATGATTTTCTCGCTCCTACTAGTGAATATAATGTAACAAACACCCATACAATGCACACCACCCCGTGATGTTTTTCTCCCTCCTACTAGTGAATGTAATGTAACACAAACCCATACAATGCGCACCACCCCGTGATGTTTTTCTCACTCTTACTAGTGAATGTAATGTAACACACACCCATACAATGCGCACCACCCCGTGATGTTTTTCTCACTCCTACTAGTGAATGTAATGTAACACACACCCATACAATGCGCACCACCCCGTGATGTTTTTCTCACTCCTACTAGTGAATGTAATGTAACACACACCAATACAATCCGCACCACCCCGTGATGTTTTTCTCACTCCTACTAGTGAATGTAATGTAACACACACCCATACAATGCGCACCACCCCGCGATGCTTTTCTCCATCCTACATTGCCACTCACTGCCTATCCTAATTCAGACCCTCCGATTCACACCACCTCGTGATGTTTTTCTCACTCCTTGTAGTGAATGTAATGTAACACACACCCATATAATGCGCACCACCCCGTGATGTTTTTCTCACTCCTACTAGTGAATGTAATGTAACACACACCCATACAATGCGCACCACCCCGTGATATTTTTCTCACTCCTACTAGTGAATGTAATGTAACACACACCCATACAATGCGCACCACCCCGTGGTGTTTTTCTCACTCCTACTAGTGAATCTAATGTAACACACACCCATACAATGCGCACCACCACGTGCAGTTTTTCTCACTCCTACTAGTGAATGTAATGTAACACACACCCATACAATGCGCACCACCCCGTGATGTTTTTCTCACTCCTACTAGTGAATCTAATGTAACACACACCCATACAATGCGCACCACCCCGTGATGTTTTTCTCACTCTTACTAGTGAATGTAATGTAACACACACCCATACAATGCGCACCACCACGTGATGTTTTTCTCACTGCTACTAGTGAATGTAATGTAACACACACCCATACAATGCGCACCACCCCGTGATGTTTTTCTCACTCCTACTAGTGAATGTAATGTAACACACACCCATACAATGCGCACCACCCCGTGATGTTTTTCTCACTCCTACTAGTGAATGTAATGTAACAAACACCCATACCATGCGCACCACACCGTGATCTTTTTCTCACTCCTACTAGTGAATCTAATGTAACACACACCCATACAATGCACACCACCCCGTGATGTTTTTCTCACTCCTACTAGTGAATGTAATGTAACACACACCCATACAATGCGCACCACCCCGTGATGTTTTTCTCACTCCTACTAGTGAATCTAATGTAACACACACCCATACAATGCGCACCACCCCGTGATTTTTTTCTCGGTCCTACTAGTGAATCTAATGTAACACACACCCATACAATGCGCACCACCCCATGATGTTTTTCTCGCTCCTACTAGTGAATGTAATGTAACACACACCCATACAATGCGCACCACCCCGTGATGATTTTCTCGCTCCTACTAGTGAATATAATGTAACAAACACCCATACAATGCGCACCACCCCGTGATGTTTTTCTCCCTCCTACTAGTGAATGTAATGTAACACACACCCATACAATGCGCACCACCCCGTGATGTTTTTCTCACTCTTACTAGTGAATGTAATGTAACACACACCCATACAATGCGCACCACTACGTGATGTTTTTCTCACTCCTACTAGTGAATGTAATGTAACACACACCCATACAATCCGCACCACCCCGTGATGTTTTTCTCACTCCTACTAGTGAATGTAATGTAACACACACCCATACAATGCGCACCACCCCGCGATGCTTTTCTCCATCCTACATTGCCACTCACTGCCTAACCTAATTCAGACCCTCCGATTCACACCACCCCGTGATGTTTTTCTCCCTCCTACTAGTGAATGTAATGTAACACACACCCATACAATGCGCACCACCCCGTGATGTTTTTCTCACTCTTACTAGTGAATGTAATGTAACACACACCCATACAATGCGCACCACCCCGTGATGTTTTTCTCATTCCTACTAGTGAATGTAATGTAACACACACCCATACAATGCGCCCCATCCCGTGATGTTTTTCTCACTCCTACTAGTGAATGTAATGTAACACACACCCATACAATCCGCACCACCCCGTGATGTTTTTCTCACTCCTACTAGTGAATGTAATGTAACACACACCCATACAATGCGCACCACCCCGCGATGCTTTTCTCCATCCTACATTGCCACTCACTGCCTATCCTAATTCAGACCCTCCGATTCACACCACCCCGTGATATTTTTCTCACTCCTACTAGTGAATGTAATGTAACACACACCCATACAATGCGCACCACCATGTGATGTTTTTCTCACTCCTACTAGTGAATGTAATGTAACACACACCCATACAATGCGCACCACCCCGTGATGTTTTTCTCACTCCTACTAGTGAATGTAATGTAACACACACCCATACAATGCGCACCACCCCGTGGTGTTTTTCTCACTCCTACTAGTGAATCTAATGTAACACACACCCATACAATGCGCACCACCACGTGAAGTTTTTCTCACTTCTACTAGTGAATGTAATGTAACACACACCCATACAATGAGCACCACCCCGTGATGTTTTTCTCACTCCTACTAGTGAATCTAATGTAACACACACCCATACAATGCGCACCACCCCGTGATGTTTTTCTCACTCTTACTAGTGAATGTAATGTAACACACACCCATACAATGCGCACCACCACGTGATGTTTTTCTCACTGCTACTAGTGAATGTAATGTAATACACACCCATACAATGCGCACCACCCCGTGATGTTTTTCTCACTCCTACTAGTGAATGTAATGTAACACACACCCATACAATGCGCA
Organism: Cavia porcellus; assembly: GCF_034190915.1. Taxonomy (NCBI): domain Eukaryota; kingdom Metazoa; phylum Chordata; class Mammalia; order Rodentia; family Caviidae; genus Cavia; species Cavia porcellus. The sequence continues at coordinate 2,143,877 of NW_026947541.1, read as the reverse complement.
CCACCCCGTGATGTTTTTCTCACTCCTACTAGTGAATCTAATGTAACACACACCCATACAATGCGCACCACCCCGTGATGTTTTTCTCACTGCTACTAGTGAATGTAATGTAACACACCCATACAATGCGCACCACCGCGTGATGTTTTTCTCACTCCTACTATTGAATGTAATGTAACACACACCCATACAATGAGCACCACCCCGTGATGTTTTTCTCACTCCTACTAGTGAATGTAATGTAACACACACCCATACAATGCGCACCACCCCGTGATGTTTTTCTCACTCCTACTAGTGAATGTAATGTAACACACACCCATACAATGCGCACCACCCCGTGATGTTTTTCTCACTCCTACTAGTGAATCTAATGTAACACACCCATACAATGCGCACCACCCCGTGATTTTTTTCTCACTCCTACTAGTGAATGTAGTGTAACACACACCCATACAATGCGCACCACCGCGTGATGATTTTCTCACTCCTACTAGTGAATGTAATGTAACAAACACCCATACAATGCGCACCACCCCGTGATGATTTCTCACTCCTACTAGTGAATGTAATGTAACACACACCCATACAATGCGCATCACCCCGTGATGTTTTTCTCACTCCTACTAGTGAATGTAATGTAACACACACCCATACAATGCGCACCACCCCGTGATGTTTTTCTCACTCCTACTAGTGAATGTAATGTAACACACACCCATACAATGCGCACCACACCGTGATGATTTTCTCACTCCTACTAGTGAATCTTATGTAAAAACACCCATACAATGCGCACCACCCCGTGATGTTTTTCTCACTCCTACTAGTGAATGTAATGTAACAAACACCCATACAATGCGCCCCACCCCGTGATGTTTTTCTCACTCCTACTAGTGAATGTAATGTAACACACACCCATACAATGCGCACCACCCCGTGATATTTTTCTCACTCCTACTAGTGAATGTAATGTAACACACACCCATACAATGCGCACCACCCCCTGATGTTTTTCTCACTCCTACTAGTGAATGTAATGTGACACACACCCATACCATGCGCACGACCCCGTGATGATTTTCTCACTCCTACTAGTGAATCTAATGTAACAAACACCCATACCATGCGCACCACCCCGTGATCTTTTTCTCACTCCTACTAGTGAATCTAATGTAACACACACCCATACAATGCACACCACCCCGTGATGTTTTTCTCACTCCTACTAGTGAATGTAATGTAACATACACCCATACAATGCGCACCACCCCGTGATGTTTTTCTCACTCCTACTAGTGAATCTAATGTAACACACACCCATACAATGCGCACCACCCCGTGATTTTTTTCTCGCTCCTACTAGTGAATCTAATGTAACACACACCCATACAATGCGCACCACCCCATGATGTTTTTCTCGCTCCTACTAGTGAATGTAATGTAACACACACCCATACAATGCGCACCACCCCGTGATGATTTTCTCGCTCCTACTAGTGAATATAATGTAACAAACACCCATACAATGCGCACCACCCCGTGATGTTTTTCTCCCTCCTACTAGTGAATGTAATGTAACACACACCCATACAATGCGCACCACCCCGTGATGTTTTTCTCACTCTTACTAGTGAATGTAATGTAACACACACCCATACAATGCGCACCACCCCGTGATGTTTTTCTCACTCCTACTAGTGAATGTAATGTAACACACACCCATACAATCCGCACCACCCCGTGATGTTTTTCTCACTCCTACTAGTGAATGTAATGTAACACACACCCATACAATGCGCACCACCCCGCGATGCTTTTCTCCATCCTACATTGCCACTCACTGCCTATCCTAATTCAGACCCTCCGATTCACACCACCTCGTGATGTTTTTCTCACTCCTTGTAGTGAATGTAATGTAACACACACCCATACAATGCGCACCACCCCGTGATGTTTTTCTCACTCCTACTAGTGAATGTAATGTAACACACACCCATACAATGCGCACCACCCCGTGATATTTTTCTCACTCCTACTAGTGAATGTAATGTAACACACACCCATACAATGCGCACCACCCCGTGATGTTTTTCTCACTCCTACTAGTGAATGTAATGTAACACACACCCATACAATGCGCACCACCCCGTGATGTTTTTCTCACTCCTACTAGTGAATGTAATGTAACACACACCCATACAATGCGCACCACCCCGTGGTGTTTTTCTCACTCCTACTAGTGAATGTAATGTAACACACACCCATACAATGCGCACCACCCCGTGGTGTTTTTCTCACTCCTACTAGTGAATCTAATGTAACACACACCCATATAATGCGCACCACCACGTGCAGTTTTTCTCACTCCTACTAGTGAATGTAATGTAACACACACCCATACAATGCGCACCACCCCGTGATGTTTTTCTCACTCCTACTAGTGAATCTAATGTAACACACACGCATACAATGCGCACCACCCCGTGATGTTTTTCTCACTCTTACTAGTGAATGTAATGTAACACACACCCATACAATGCGCACCACCACGTGATGTTTTTCTCACTGCTACTAGTGAATGTAATGTAACACACACCCATACAATGCACACCACCCCGTGATGTTTTTCTCACTCCTACTAGTGAATGTAATGTAACACACACCCATACAATGCGCACTACCCCGTGATGTTTTTCTCACTCCTACTAGTGAATGTAATGTAACACACACCCATACAATGCGCACCACCCCGTGATGTTTTTCTCACTGCTACTAGTGAATGTAATGTAACACACCCATACAATGCGCACCACCCCGTGATGTTTTTCTCACTCCTACTAGTGAATGTAATGTAACACACACCCATACAATGAGCACCACCCCGTGATGTTTTTCTCACTCCTACTAGTGAATGTAATGTAACACACACCCATACAATGCGCACCACCCCGTGATGTTTTTCTCACTCCTACTAGTGAATGTAATGTAACACACACCCATACAATGCGCACCACCACGTGATGTTTTTCTCACTGCTACTAGTGAATGTAATGTAACACACACCCATACAATGCGCACCACCCCGTGATGTTTTTCTCACTCCTACTAGTGATTGTAATGTAACACACACCCATACAATGCGCACCACCCCGTGATGTTTTTCTCACTCCTACTAGTGAATCTAATGTAACACACACCCATACAATGCGCACCACCCAATGATGTTTTTCTCACTGCTACTAGTGAATGTAATGTAACACACCCATACAATGCGCACCACCCCGTGATGTTTTTCTCACTGCTACTAGTGAATGTAATGTAACACACCCATACAATGCGCACCACCCCGTGATGTTTTTCTCACTCCTACTAGTGAATGTAATGTAACACACACCCATACAATGAGCACCACCCCGTGATGTTTTTCTCACTCCTACTAGTGAATGTAATGTAACACACACCCATACAATGCGCACCACCCCGTGATGTTTTTCTCACTCCTACTAGTGAATGTAATGTAACACACACCCATACAATGCGCACCACCACGTGATGTTTTTCTCACTGCTACTAGTGAATGTAATGTAACACACACCCATACAATGCGCACCACCCCGTGATGTTTTTCTCACTCCTACTAGTGATTGTAATGTAACACACACCCATACAATGCGCACCACCCCGTGATGTTTTTCTCACTCCTACTAGTGAATCTAATGTAACACACACCCATACAATGCGCACCACCCAATGATGTTTTTCTCACTGCTACTAGTGAATGTAATGTAACACACCCATACAATGCGCACCACCCCGTGATGTTTTTCTCACTCCTACTAGTGAATGTAATGTAACACACACCCATACAATGAGCACCACCCCGTGATGTTTTTCTCACTCCTACTAGTGAATGTAATGTAACACACACCCATACAATGCGCACCACCCCGTGATGTTTTTCTCACTCCTACTAGTGAATGTAATGTAACACACACCCATACAATGCGCACCACCCCGTGATGTTTTTCTCACTCCTACTAGTGAATCTAATGTAACACACCCATACAATGCGCACCACCCCGTGATGTTTTTCTCACTCCTACTAGTGAATGTAGTGTAACACACACCCATACAATGCGCACCACCACGTGATGATTTTCTCACTCCTACTAGTGAATGTAATGTAACAAACACCCATACAATGCGCACCACCCCGTGATGATTTCTCACTCCTACTAGTGAATGTAATGTAACACACACCCATACAATGCGCATCACCCCGTGATGTTTTTCTCACTCCTACTAGTGAATGTAATGTAACACACAGCCATACAATGCGCACCACATCGTGATGTTTTTCTCACTCCTACTAGTGAATGTAATGTAACACACACCCATACAATGCGCACCACCCCGTGATGATTTTCTCACTCCTACTAGTGAATCTAATGTAACAAACACCCATACACTGCGCACCACCCCGTGATGTTTTTCTCACTCCTACTAGTGAATGTAATGTAACACACACGCATACAATGCGCACCACTCCGTGATATTTTTCTCACTCCTACTAGTGAATGTAATGTAACACACACCCATACAATGCGCACCACCCCCTGATGTTTTTCTCACTCCTACTAGTGAATGTAATGTAACACACACCCATACCATGCGCACGACCCCGTGATGATTTTCTCACTCCTACTAGTGAATCTAATGTAACAAACACCCATACCATGCGCACCACCCCGTGATGTTTTTCTCACTCCTACTAGTGAATGTAATGTAACACACACCCATACAATGCGCACCACCCCGTGATGTTTTTCTCACTCCTACTAGTGAATGTAATGTAACACACACCCATACAATGCGCACCACCCCGTGATGTTTTTCTCACTCCTACTAGTGAATCTAATGTAACACACACCCATACAATGCGCACCACCCCGTGATGTTTTTCTCACTGCTACTAGTGAATCTAATGTAACACACACCCATACAATGCGCACCACCCCGTGATGTTTTTCTCACTCCTACTAGTGAATGTAATGTAACACACACCCATACAATGCGCACCACCCCGTGATGTTTTTCTCACTCCTACTAGTGAATGTAATGTAACACACACCCATACAATGCGCACCACCCCGTGATGATTTTCTCACTCCTACTAGTGAATCTAATATAACACACACCCATACAATGCGCACCTCCCCGTGATGTTTTTCTCACTCCTAGTAGTGAATGTAATGTAACACACACCCATACAATGCGCACCACCCCGTGATGTTTTTCTCACTCCTACTAGTGAATCTAATGTAACACACACCCATACAATGCGCACCACCCCGTGATGTTTTTCTCACTCCTACTAGTGAATGTAATGTAACACACACCCATACAATGCGCACCACCCCGTGATGTTTTTCTCACTCCTACTAGTGAATGTAATGTAACACACACCCATACAATGCGCACCACCCCGTGATGTTTTTCTCACTCCTACTAGTGAATCTAATGTAACACACACCCATACAATGCGCACCACCCCGTGATGTTTTTCTCGCTCCTACTAGTGAATCTAATGTAACACACACCCATACAATGCGCACCACCCCGTGATGTTTTTCTCGCCCCTACTAGTGAATGTAATGTAACACACACCCATACAATGCGCACCACCCCGTGATGATTTTCTCGCTCCTACTAGTGAATCTAATGTAACAAACACCCATAAAATTCGCACCACCCCGTGATGTTTTTCTCACTCCTACTAGTGAATCTAATGTAACAAACACCCATAAAATTCGCACCACCCCGTGATGTTTTTCTCACTCCTACTAGTGAATGTAATGTAACACACACCCATACAATGCGCACCACCCCGTGATGTTTTTCTCACTCCTACTAGTGAATGTAATGTAATACACACCCATACAATGCGCACCACCCCGCGATGTTTTTCAGAAACCTATCCTACATTGCCACTGCATGTTCCCTGACCTCCCCATGCTGACCACCCCGCGATGCTTTTCTCCATCCTACATTGCCACTCACTGCCTATCCTAATTCAGACACTCCGATTCACACCACCCCGTGATGTTTTTCTCACTCCTACTAGTGAATGTAATGTAACACACACCCATACAATGCGCACCACCCCGTGATGTTTTTCTCACTCCTACTAGTGAATGTAATGTAACACACACCCATACAATGCGCAGCACCCCGTGATGTTTTTCTCACTCCTACTAGAGAATGTAATGTAACACACACCCATACAATGCGCACCACCCCGTGGTGTTTTTCTCACTCCTACTAGTGAATGTAATGTAACACACACCCATACAATGCGCACCACCCCGTGGTGTTTTTCTCACTCCTACTAGTGAATGTAATGTAACACACACCCATACAATGCGCACCACTGCGTGATGATTTTCTCACTCCTACTAGTGAATCTAATGTAACAAACACCCATACAATGCGCACCACCCCGTGATGATTTCTCACTCCTACTAGTGAATGTAATGTAACACACACCCATACAATGCGCATCACCCCGTGATGTTTTTCTCACTCCTACTAGTGAATGTAATGTAACACACAGCCATACAATGCGCACCACATCGTGATGTTTTTCTCACTCCTACTAGTGAATGTAATGTAACACACACCCATACAATGCGCACCACCCCGTGATGATTTTCTCACTCCTACTAGTGAATCTAACGTAACAAACACCCATACAATGCGCACCACCCCGTGATGTTTTTCTCACTCCTACTAGTGATTGTAATGTAACAAACACCCATACAATGCGCACCACCCCGTGATGTTTTTCTCACTCCTACTAGTGAATGTAATGTAACACACACCCATACAATGCGCACCACCCCGTGATGTTTTTCTCACTCCTACTAGTGAATCTAATGTAACACACACCCATACAATGCGCACCACCCCGTGATGTTTTTCTCACTGCTACTAGTGAATTTAATGTAACACACCCATACAATGCGCACCACCCCGTGATGTTTTTCTCACTCCTACTAGTGAATGTAATGTAACACACACCCATACAATACGCACCACCCCGTGATGTTTTTCTCACTCCTACTAGTGAATGTAATGTAACACACACCCATACAATGCGCACCACCCCGTGATGTTTTTCTCACTCCTACTAGTGAATGTAATGTAACACACACCCATACAATGCGCACCACCCCGCGATGTTTTTCTCACTCCTACTAGTGAATGTAATGTAACACACACCCATACAATGCGCACCACCCCGTGATGTTTTTCTCACTCCTACTAGTGAATGTAATGTAACACACAAACATACAATGCGCACCACTGCGTGATGATTTTCTCACTCCTACTAGTGAATCTAATGTAACAAACACCCATACAATGCGCACCACCCCGTGATGATTTCTCACTCCTACTAGTGAATGTAATGTAACACACACCCATACAATGTGCATCACCCCGTGATGTTTTTCTCACTCCTACTAGTGAATGTAATGTAACACACAGCCATACAATGCGCACCACCCCCTGATGTTTTTCTCACTCCTACTAGTGAATGTAATGTAACACACACCCATACCATGCGCACGACCCCGTGATGATTTTCTCACTCCTACTAGTGAATCTAATGTAACAAACACCCATACCATGCGCACCACCCCGTGATGTTTTTCTCACTCCTACTAGTGAATGTAATGTAACACACACCCATACAATGCGCACCACCCCGTGATGTTTTTCTCACTCCTACTAGTGAATGTAATGTAACACACACCCATACAATGCGCACCACCCCGTGATGTTTTTCTCACTCCTACTAGGGAATCTAATGTAACACACACCCATAAAATGCGCACCACCCCGTGATGTTTTTCTCACTCCTACTAGTGAATCTAATGTAACACACACCCATACAATGCGCACCACCCCGTGATGTTTTTCTCACTCCTACTAGTGAATGTAATGTAACACACACCCATACAATGCGCACCACCACGTGATGTTTTTCTCACTCCTACTAGTGAATGTAATGTAACACACACCCATACAATGCGCACCACCCCGTGATGTTTTTCTCACTCCTACTAGTGAATGTAATGTAACACACACCCATACAATGCGCACCACACCGTGATGTTTTTCTCACTCCTATTAGTGAATGTAATGTAACACACACCCATACAATGCGCACCACCCCGGGATGTTTTTCTCACTCCTACTAGTGAATGTAATGTAACACACACCCATACAATGCGCACCACCCCGTGATGTTTTTCTCACTCCTACTAGTGAATCTAATGTAACACACACCCTTACAATGCGCACCACCACGTGATGTTTTTCTCACTCCTACTAGTGAATCTAATGTAACACACACCCATACAATGTGCACCACCCCGTGATGTTTTTCTCACTCCTACTAGTGAATCTAATGTAACACACACCCATACAATGCGCACAACCCCGTGATGTTTTTCTCATTTCTACTAGTGAATCTAATGTAACACACACCCATACAATGCGCACCACCCCGTGATGTTTTTCTCACTCCTACTAGTGAATCTAATGTAACACACACCCATACAATGCGCACCACCCCGTGATGTTTTTCTCACTCTTACTAGTGAATGTAATGTAAAACACACCCATACAATGCGCACCACCCCGTGATGTTTTTCTCACTGCTACTAGTGAATGTAATGTAACACACACCCATACAATGCGCACCACCCCGTGATGTTTTTCTCACTCCTATTAGTGAATGTAATGTAACACACACCCGTACAATGCGCATCACCCCGTGATGTTTTTCTCACTCCTACAAGTGAATCTAATGTAACACACACCCATACAATGCGCACCACCCCGTGATGTTTTTCTCACTGCTACTAGTGAATGTAATGTAACACACCCATACAATGCGCACCACCCCGTGATGTTTTTCTCACTCCTACTAGTGAATGTAATGTAACACACACCCATACAATGCGCACCACCCCGTGATGTTTTTCTCACTCCTACTAGTGAATCTAATGTAACACACCCATACAATGCGCACCACCCCGTGATGTTTTTCTCACTCCTACTAGTGAATGTAATGTAACCCATACCGATTCAATGCGCACCACCGCGTGATGATTTTCTCACTCCTACTAGTGAATCTAATGTAACAAACACCCATACAATGCGCACCACCCCGTGATGTTTTTCTCACTCCTACTAGTGAATGTAATGTAACACACACCCATACAATGCGCACCATCCCGTGATGTTTTTCTCACTCCTACTAGTGAATCTAATGTAACACACACCCATACAATGCGCACCACCCCGTGATGTTTTTCTCACTCCTACTAGTGAATGTAATGTAACACACACCCATACAATGCGCACCACCCCGTGATGTTTTTCTCACTCCTACTAGTGAATGTAATGTAACACACACCCATACAATGCGCACCACCCCGTGATGTTTTTCTCACTCCTACTAGTGAATCTAATGTAACACACACCCATACAATGCGCACCACCCCTTGATGTTTTTCTCGCTCCTATTAGTGAATCTAATGTAACACACACCCATACAATGCGCACCACCCCGTGATGTTTTTCTCGCCCCTACTAGTGAATGTAATGTAACACACACCCATACAATGCGCACCACCCCGTGATGATTTTCTCGCTCCTACTAGTGAATCTAATGTAACAAACACCCATACAATGCGCACCACCCCGTGATGTTTTTCTCACTCCTACTAGTGAATGTAATGTAACACACACCCATACAAGCGCACCACCCCGTGATGTTTTTCTCACTCCTACTAGTGAATGTAATGTAACACACACCCATACAATGCGCACCACCCCGTGATGTTTTTCTCACTCCTACTAGTGAATGTAATGTAACACACACCCATACAATGCGCACCACCCCGCGATGTTTTTCAGAAACCTATCCTACATTGCCACTGCATGTTCCCTGACCTCCCCATGCTGACCACCCCGCGATGCTTTTCTCCATCCTACATTGCCACTCACTGCCTATCCTAATTCAGACCCTCCGATTCACACCACCCCGTGATGTTTTTCTCACTCCTTGTAGTGAATGTAATGAAACACACACCCATACAATCCGCACCACCCCGTGATGTTGTTCTCACTCCTACTAGTGAATGTAATGTAACACACACCCATACAATGCGCACCACCCCGTGATGTTTTTCTCACTCCTACTAGTGAATGTAATGTAACACACACCCATACAATGCGCACCACCCCGTGATGTTTTTCTCACTCCTACTAGTGAATGTAATGTAACACACACCCATACAATGCGCACCACCCCGTGATGTTTTTCTCACTCCTACTAGTGAATGTAATGTACCACACACCCATACAATGCGCACCACCCCGTGGTGTTTTTCTCACTCTTACTAGTGAATGTAATGTAACACACACCCATACAATGCGCACCACTGCGTGATGATTTTCTCACTCCTACTAGTGAATCTAATGTAACAAACACCCATACAATGCGCACCACCCCGTGATGATTTCTCACTCCTACTAGTGAATGTAATGTAACACACACCCATACAATGCGCATCACCCCGTGATGTTTTTCTCACTCCTACTAGTGAATGTAATGTAACACACAGCCATACAATGCGCACCACATCGTGATGTTTTTCTCACTCCTACTAGTGAATGTAATGTAACACACACCCATACAATGCGCACCACTGCGTGATGATTTTCTCACTCCTACTAGTGAATCTAATGTAACAAACACCCATACAATGCGCACCACCCCGTGATGATTTCTCACTCCTACTAGTGAATGTAATGTAACACACACCCATACAATGCGCATCACCCCGTGATGTTTTTCTCACTCCTACTAGTGAATGTAATGCAACAAACACCCATACAATGCGCACCACCCCGTGATGTTTTTCTCACTCCTACTAGTGAATGTAATGTAACACACACCCATACAATGCGCACCACCCCGTGATGTTTTTCTCACTCCTACTAGTGAATGTAATGTAACACACACCCATACAATGCGCACCACCCCGTGATGTTTTTCTCACTCCTACTAGTGAATGTAATGTAACACACACCCATACAATGCGCACCACCCCGTGATGTTTTTCTCACTCCTACTAGTGAATGTAATGTAACACACACCCATACCATGCGCACGACCCCGTGATGATTTTCTCACTCCTACTAGTGAATCTAATGTAACAAACACCCATACAATGCGCACCACCCCGTGATGTTTTTCTCACTCCTACTAGTGAATGTAATGTAACAAACACCCATACAATGCGCACCACCCCGTGATGTTTTTCTCACTCCTACTAGTGAATGTAATGTAACACACACCCATACAATGCACACCACCCCGTGATGTTTTTCTCACTCCTACTAGTGAATCTAATGTAACACACACCCATACAATGCGCACCACCCCGTGATGATTTTCTCACTGCTACTAGTGAATTTAATGTAACACACCCATACAATGCGCACCACCCCGTGATGTTTTTCTCACTCCTACTAGTGAATGTAATGTAACACACACCCATACAATGCGCACCACCCCGTGATGTTTTTCTCACTCCTACTAGTGAATGTAATGTAACACACACCCATACAATGCGCACCACCCCGTGATGTTTTTCTCACTCCTACTAGTGAATGTAATGTAACACACACCCATACAATGCGCACCACCCCGCGATGTTTTTCTCACTCCTACTAGTGAATGTAATGTAACACACACCCATACAATGCGCACCACCCCGTGATGTTTTTCTCACTCCTACTAGTGAATGTAATGTAACACACACCCATACAATGCGCACCACCCCGTGATGTTTTTCTCACTCCTACTAGTGAATCTAATGTAACAAACACCCATACAATGCGCAACACCCCGTGATGATTTCTCACTCCTACTAGTAAATGTAATGTAACACACACCCATACAATGCGCATCACCCCGTGATGTTTTTCTCACTCCTACTAGTGAATGTAATGTAACAAACACCCATACCATGCGCACCACCCCGTGATGTTTTTCTTACTCCTACTAGTGAATGTAATGTAACACACACCCATACCATGCGCACGACCCCGTGATGATTTTCTCACTCCTACTAGTGAAGCTAATGTAACAAACACCCATACCATGCGCACCACCCCGTGATGATTTCTCACTCCTACTAGTGAATGTAATGTAACACACACCCATACCATGCGCACGACCCCGTGATGATTTTCTCACTCCTACTAGTGAATCTAATGTAACAAACACCCATACCATGCGCACCACCCCGTGATGTTTTTCTCACTCCTACTAGTGAATGTAATGTAACACACACCCATACAATGCGCACCACCCCGTGATGTTTTTCTCACTCCTACTAGTGAATGTAATGTAACACACACCCATACAATGCGCACCACCCCGTGATGTTTTTCTCACTCCTACTAGGGAATCTAATGTAACACACACCCATAAAATGTGCACCACCCCGTGATGTTTTTCTCACTGCTACTAGTGAATCTAATGTAACACACACCCATACAATGCACACCACCCCGTGATGTTTTTCTCACTCCTACTAGTGAATGTAATGTAACACACACCCATACAATGCGCACCACCCCGTGATGTTTTTCTCACTCCTACTAGTGAATGTAATGTAACACACACCCATACAATGCGCACCACCCCGTGATGTTTTTCTCACTCCTACTAGTGAATGTAATGTAACACACACCCATACAATGCGCACCACCCCGTGATGTTTTTCTCACTCCTACTAGTGAATGTAATGTAACACACACCCATACAATGCGCACCACACCGTGATGTTTTTCTCACTCCTATTAGTGAATGTAATGTAACACACACCCATACAATGCGCACCACCCCGGGATGTTTTTCTCACTCCTACTAGTGAATGTAATGTAACACACACCCATACAATGCGCACCACCCCGTGATGTTTTTCTCACTCCTACAAGTGAATCTAATGTAACACACACCCATACAATGCGCACCACCCCGTGATGTTTTTCTCACTCCTACTAGTGAATCTAATGTAACACACACCCATACAATGCGCACCACCCCGTGATGTTTTTCTCACTCCTACTAGTGAATCTAATGTAACACACACCCATACAATGCGCACCACCCCGTGATGTTTTTCTCACTCGTACTAGTGAATCTAATGTAACACACACCCATACAATGCGCACCACCCGTGATGTTTTTCTCACTCCTACTAGTGAATCTAATGTAACACACACCCATACAATGCGCACCAACCTGTGATGTTTTTCTCACTCTTACTAGTGAATGTAATGTAAAACACACCCATACAATGCGCACCACCCCGTGATGTTTTTCTCACTGCTACTAGTGAATGTAATGTAACACACACCCATACAATGCGCACCACCCCGTGATGTTTTTCTCACTCCTACTAGTGAATGTAATGTAACACACACCCGTACAATGCGCACCACCCCGTGATGTTTTTCTCACTCCTACAAGTGAATCTAATGTAACACACACCCATACAATGCGCACCACCCCGTGATGTTTTTCTCACTGCTACTAGTGAATGTAATGTAACACACCCATACAATGCGCACCACCCCGTGATGTTTTTCTCACTCCTACTAGTGAATGTAATGTAACACACACCCATACAATGCGCACCACCCCGTGATGTTTTTCTCACTCCTACTAGTGAATGTAATGTAACACACACCCATACAATGCGCACCACCCCGTGATGTTTTTCTCACTCCTACTAGTGAATGTAATGTAACCCATACCCATTCAATGCGCACCACCGCGTGATGATTTTCTCACTCCTACTAGTGAATCTAATGTAACAAACACCCATACAATGCGCACCACCCCGTGATGTTTTTCTCACTCCTACTAGTGAATGTAATGTAACACACACCCATACAATGCGCACCACCCTGTGATGATTTTCTCACTCCTACTAGTGAATCTAATGTAACAAACACCCATACAATGCGCACCACCCTGTGATGTTTTTCTCACCCCTACTAGTGAATGTAATGTAACAAACACCCATACAATGCGCACCACCCCGTGATGTTTTTCTCACTCCTACTAGTGAATCTAATGTAACACACACCCATACAATGCGCACCACGCCGTGATGTTTTTCTCACTCCTACTAGTGAATCTAATGTAACACACACCCATACAATGCGCACCACACCCTGATGTTTTTCTCACTCCTACTAGTGAATGTAATGTAACACACACCCATACAATGCGCACCACCACGTGATGTTTTTCTCACTCCTACTAGTGAATGTAATGTAACACACACCCATACAATGCGCACCACCCCGTGATGTTTTTCTCACTCCTACTAGTGAATGTAATGTAACACACACCCATTCAATGCGCACCACCCCGTGATGTTTTTCTCACTCCTACTAGTGAATGTAATGTAACACACACCCATACAATGCGCACCACCCCGTGATGTTTTTCTCACTCCTACTAGTGAATGTAATGTAACACACACCCATACAATGCGCACCACCCTGTGATGTTTTTCTCACTACTAGTGAATGTAATGTAACACGCACCCATACAATGCGGACCACCCCGTGATGTTTTTCTCACTCCTACTAGTGAATCTAATGTAACACACACCCATACAATGCGCACCACCCCGTGATGTTTTTCTCACTCCTACTAGTGAATCTAATGTAACACACACCCATACAATGCGCACCACCCGTGATGTTTTTCTCACTCCTACTAGTGAATCTAATGTAACACACACCCATACAATGCGCACCACCCCGTGATGTTTTTCTCACTCTTACTAGTGAATGTAATGTAAAACACACCCATACAATGCGCACCACCCCATGATGTTTTTCTCACTGCTACTAGTGAATGTAATGTAACACACACCCATACAATGCGCACCACCCCGTGATGTTTTTCTCACTCCTACTAGTGAATGTAATGTAACACACACCCGTACAATGCGCACCACCCCGTGATGTTTTTCTCACTCCTACTAGTGAATGTAATGTAACACACACCCATACAATGCGCACCACCCCGTGATGTTTTTCTCACTCCTACTAGTGAATGTAATGTAACACACACCCATACAATGCGCACCACCACGTGATGTTTTTCTCACTCCTACTAGTGAATGTAATGTAACACACACCCATACAATGCGCACCACCCCGTGATGTTTTTCTCACTCCTACTAGTGAATGTAATGTAACACACACCCATTCAATGCGCACCACCCCGTGATGTTTTTCTCACTCCTACTAGTGAATGTAATGTAACACACACCCATACAATGCGCACCACCCCGTGATGTTTTTCTCACTCCTACTAGTGAATGGAATGTAACACACACCCATACAATGCGCACCACCCTGTGATGTTTTTCTCACTACTAGTGAATGTAATGTAACACGCACCCATACAATGTGGACCACCCCGTGATGTTTTTCTCACTCCTACTAGTGAATCTAATGTAACACACACCCATACAATGCGCACCACCCCGTGATGTTTTTCTCACTCCTACTAGTGAATCTAATGTAACACACACCCATACAATGCGCACCACCCGTGATGTTTTTCTCACTCCTACTAGTGAATCTAATGTAACACACACCCATACAATGCGCACCACCCCGTGATGTTTTTCTCACTCTTACTAGTGAATGTAATGTAAAACACACCCATACAATGCGCACCACCCCGTGATGTTTTTCTCACTGCTACTAGTGAATGTAATGTAACACACACCCATACAATGCGCACCACCCCGTGATGTTTTTCTCACTCCTACTAGTGAATGTAATGTAACACACACCCGTACAATGCGCACCACCCCGTGATGTTTTTCTCACTCCTACAAGTGAATCTAATGTAACACACACCCATACAATGCGCACCACCCCGTGATGTTTTTCTCACTGCTACTAGTGAATGTAATGTAACACACCCATACAATGCGCACCACCCCGTGATGTTTTTCTCACTCCTACTAGTGAATGTAATGTAACACACACCCATACAATGCGCACCACCCCGTGATGTTTTTCTCACTCCTACTAGTGAATGTAATGTAACACACACCCATACAATGCGCACCACCCCGTGATGTTTTTCTCACTCCTACTAGTGAATCTAATGTAACACACCCATACAATGCGCACCACCCCGTGATGTTTTTCTCACTCCTACTAGTGAATGTAATGTAACCCATACCCATTCAATGCGCACCACCGCGTGATGATTTTCTCACTCCTACTAGTGAATCTAATGTAACAAACACCCATACAATGCGCACCACCCCGTGATGTTTTTCTCACTCCTACTAGTGAATGTAATGTAACACACACCCATACAATGCGCACCACCCCGTGATGATTTTCTCACTCCTACTAGTGAATCTAATGTAACAAACACCCATACAATGCGCACCACCCCGTGATGTTTTTCTCACTCCTACTAGTGAATGTAATGTAACAAACACCCATACAATGCGCACCACCCCGTGATGTTTTTCTCACTCCTACTAGTGAATCTAATGTAACACACACCCATACAATGCTCACCACCCCGTGATGTTTTTCTCACTCCTACTAGTGAATCTAATGTAACACACACCCATACAATGCGCACCACACCCTGATGTTTTTATCACTCCTACTAGTGAATGTAATGTAACACACACCCATACAATGCGCACCACCCCGTGATGATTTCTCACTCCTACTAGTGAATGTAATGTAACACACACCCATACAATGCGCATCACCCCGTGATGTTTTTCTCACTCCTACTAGTGAATGTAATGTAACACACAGCCATACAATGCGCACCACATCGTGATGTTTTTCTCACTCCTACTAGTGAATGTAATGTAACACACACCCATACAATGCGCACCACCCCGTGATGATTTTCTCACTCCTACTAGTGAATCTAACGTAACAAACACCCATACAATGCGCACCACCCCGTGATGTTTTTCTCACTCCTACTAGTGAATGTAATGTAACAAACACCCATACAATGCGCACCACCCCGTGATGTTTTTCTCACTCCTACTAGTGAATGTAATGTAACACACACCCATACAATGCGCACCACCCCGTGATGTTTTTCTCACTCCTACTAGTGAATCTAATGTAACACACACCCATACAATACGCACCACCCCGTGATGTTTTTCTCACTCCTACTAGTGAATGTAATGTAACACACACCCATACAATGCGCACCACCCCGTGATGTTTTTCTCACTCCTACTAGTGAATGTAATGTAACACACACCCATACAATGCGCACCACCCCGCGATGTTTTTCTCACTCCTACTAGTGAATGTAATGTAACACACACCCATACAATGCGCACCACCCCGTGATGTTTTTCTCACTCCTACTAGTGAATGTAATGTAACACACAAACATACAATGCGCACCACTGCGTGATGATTTTCTCACTCCTACTAGTGAATCTAATGTAACAAACACCCATACAATGCGCACCACCCCGTGATGATTTCTCACTCCTACTAGTGAATGTAATGTAACACACACCCATACAATGTGCATCACCCCGTGATGTTTTTCTCACTCCTACTACTGAATGTAATGTAACACACAGCCATACAATGCGCACCACATCGTGATGTTTTTCTCACTCCTACTAGTGAATGTAATGTAACACACACCCATACAATGCGCACCACCCCGTGATGATTTTCTCACTCCTACTAGTGAATCTAATGTAACAAACACCCATACAATGCGCACCACCCCGTGATGATTTTCTCACTCCTACTAGTGAATGTAATGCAACAAACAACCATACAATGCGCACCACCACGTGATGTTTTTCTCACTCCTACTAGTGAATGTAATGTAACACACACCCATACAATGCGCACCACCCCCTGATGTTTTTCTCACTCCTACTAGGGAATGTAATGTAACACACACCCATACCATGCGCACGACCCCGTGATGATTTTCTCACTCCTACTAGTGAATCTAATGTAACAAACACCCATACCATGCGCACCACCCCGTGATGTTTTTCTCACTCCTACTAGTGAATGTAATGTAACACACACCCATACAATGCGCACCACCCCGTGATGTTTTTCTCACTCCTACTAGTGAATGTAATGTAACACACACCCATACAATGCGCACCACCCCGTGATGTTTTTCTCACTCCTACTAGGGAATCTAATGTAACACACACCCATAAAATGCGCACCACCCCGTGATGTTTTTCGCACTCCTTCTAGTGAATCTAATGTAACACACACCCATACAATGCGCACCACCCCGTGATGTTTTTCTCACTCCTACTAGTGAATGTAATGTAACACACACCCATACAATGCGCACCACCCCGTGATGTTTTTCTCACTCCTACTAGTGAATGTAATGTAACACACACCCATACAATGCGCACCACCCCGTGATGTTTTTCTCACTCCTACTAGTGAATGTAATGTAACACACACCCATACAATGCGCACCACACCGTGATGTTTTTCTCACTCCTATTAGTGAATGTAATGTAACACACACCCATACAATGCGCACCACCCCGGGATGTTTTTCTCACTCCTACTAGTGAATGTAATGTAACACACACCCATACAATGCACACCACCCCGTGATGTTTTTCTCACTCCTACTAGTGAATCTAATGTAACACACACCCATACAATGCGCACCACCACGTGATGTTTTTCTCACTCCTACTAGTGAATCTAATGTAACACACACCCATACAATGTGCACCACCCCGTGATGTTTTTCTCACTCCTACTAGTGAATCTAATGTAACACACACCCATACAATGCGCACAACCCCGTGATGTTTTTCTCATTTCTACTAGTGAATCTAATGTAACACACACCCATACAATGCGCACCACCCCGTGATGTTTTTCTCACTCCTACTAGTGAATCTAATGTAACACACACCCATACAATGCGCCCCACCCCGTGATGTTTTTCTCACTCTTACTAGTGAATGTAATGTAAAACACACCCATACAATGCGCACCACCCCGTGATGTTTTTCTCACTGCTACTAGTGAATGTAATGTAACACACACCCATACAATGCGCACCACCCCGTGATGTTTTTCTCACTCCTATTAGTGAATGTAATGTAACACACACCCGTACAATGCGCATCACCCCGTGATGTTTTTCTCACTCCTACAAGTGAATCTAATGTAACACACACCCATACAATGCGCACCACCCCGTGATGTTTTTCTCACTGCTACTAGTGAATGTAATGTAACACACCCATACAATGCGCACCACCCCGTGATGTTTTTCTCACTCCTACTAGTGAATGTAATGTAACACACACCCATACAATGCGCACCACCCCGTGATGTTTTTCTCACTCCTACTAGTGAATCTAATGTAACACACCCATACAATGCGCACCACCCCGTGATGTTTTTCTCACTCCTACTAGTGAATGTAATGTAACCCATACCGATTCAATGCGCACCACCGCGTGATGATTTTCTCACTCCTACTAGTGAATCTAATGTAACAAACACCCATACAATGCGCACCACCCCGTGATGTTTTTCTCACTCCTACTAGTGAATGTAATGTAACACACACCCATACAATGCGCACCATCCCGTGATGTTTTTCTCACTCCTACTAGTGAATCTAATGTAACACACACCCATACAATGCGCACCACCCCGTGATGTTTTTCTCACTCCTACTAGTGAATGTAATGTAACACACACCCATACAATGCGCACCACCCCGTGATGTTTTTCTCACTCCTACTAGTGAATGTAATGTAACACACACCCATACAATGCGCACCACCCCGTGATGTTTTTCTCGCTCCTACTAGTGAATCTAATGTAACACACACCCATACAATGCGCACCACCCCTTGATGTTTTTCTCGCTCCTACTAGTGAATCTAATGTAACACACACCCATACAATGCGCACCACCCCGTGATGTTTTTCTCGCCCCTACTAGTGAATGTAATGTAACACACACCCATACAATGCGCACCACCCCGTGATGATTTTCTCGCTCCTACTAGTGAATCTAATGTAACAAACACCCATACAATGCGCACCACCCCGTGATGTTTTTCTCACTCCTACTAGTGAATGTAATGTAACACACACCCATACAATGCGCACCACCCCGTGATGTTTTTCTCACTCCTACTAGTGAATGTAATGTAACACACACCCATACAATGCGCACCACCCCGTGATGTTTTTCTCACTCCTACTAGTGAATGTAATGTAACACACACCCATACAATGCGCACCACCCCGCGATGTTTTTCAGAAACCTATCCTACATTGCCACTGCATGTTCCCTGACCTCCCCATGCTGACCACCCCGCGATGCTTTTCTCCATCCTACATTGCCACTCACTGCCTATCCTAATTCAGACCCTCCGATTCACACCACCCCGTGATGTTTTTCTCACTCCTTGTAGTGAATGTAATGAAACACACACCCATACAATCCGCACCACCCCGTGATGTTGTTCTCACTCCTACTAGTGAATGTAATGTAACACACACCCATACAATGCGCACCACCCCGTGATGTTTTTCTCACTCCTACTAGTGAATGTAATGTAACACACACCCATACAATGCGCACCACCCCGTGATGTTTTTCTCACTCCTACTAGTGAATGTAATGTAACACACACCCATACAATGCGCACCACCCCGTGATGTTTTTCTCACTCCTACTAGTGAATGTAATGTACCACACACCCATACAATGCGCACCACCCCGTGGTGTTTTTCTCACTCCTACTAGTGAATGTAATGTAACACACACCCATACAATGCGCACCACTGCGTGATGATTTTCTCACTCCTACTAGTGAATCTAATGTAACAAACACCCATACAATGCGCACCACCCCGTGATGATTTCTCACTCCTACTAGTGAATGTAATGTAACACACACCCATACAATGCGCATCACCCCGTGATGTTTTTCTCACTCCTACTAGTGAATGTAATGTAACACACAGCCATACAATGCGCACCACATCGTGATGTTTTTCTCACTCCTACTAGTGAATGTAATGTAACACACACCCATACAATGCGCACCACTGCGTGATGATTTTCTCACTCCTACTAGTGAATCTAATGTAACAAACACCCATACAATGCGCACCACCCCGTGATGATTTCTCACTCCTACTAGTGAATGTAATGTAACACACACCCATACAATGCGCATCACCCCGTGATGTTTTTCTCACTCCTACTAGTGAATGTAATGTAACACACAGCCATACAATGCGCAGCACATCGTGATGTTTTTCTCACTCCTACTAGTGAATGTAATGTAACACACACCCATACAATGCGCACCACCCCGTGATGATTTTCTCACTCCTACTAGTGAATCTAATGTAACAAACACCCATACAATGCGCACCACCCCGTGATGTTTTTCTCACTCCTACTAGTGAATGTAATGCAACAAACACCCATACAATGCGCACCACCCCGTGATGTTTTTCTCACTCCTAATAGTGAATGTAATGTAACACACACCCATACAATGCGCACCACCCCGTGATGTTTTTCTCACTCCTACTAGTGAATGTAATGTAACACACACCCATACCATGCGCACGACCCCGTGATGATTTTCTCACTCCTACTAGTGAATCTAATGTAACAAACACCCATACAATGGGCACCACCCCGTGATGTTTTTCTCACTCCTACTAGTGAATGTAATGTAACAAACACCCATACAATGCGCACCACCCCGTGATGTTTTTCTCACTCCTACTAGTGAATGTAATGTAACACACACCCATACAATGCACACCACCCCGTGATGTTTTTCTCACTCCTACTAGTGAATCTAATGTAACACACACCCATACAATGCGCACCACCCCGTGATGATTTTCTCACTGCTACTAGTGAATTTAATGTAACACACCCATACAATGCGCACCACCCCGTGATGTTTTTCTCACTCCTACTAGTGAATGTAATGTAACACACACCCATACAATGCGCACCACCCCGTGATGTTTTTCTCACTCCTACTAGTGAATGTAATGTAACACACACCCATACAATGCGCACCACCCCGTGATGTTTTTCTCACTCCTACTAGTGAATGTAATGTAACACACACCCATACAATGCGCACCACCCCGCGATGTTTTTCTCACTCCTACTAGTGAATGTAATGTAACACACACCCATACAATGCGCACCACCCCGTGATGTTTTTCTCACTCCTACTAGTGAATGTAATGTAACACACACCCATACAATGCGCACCACTGCGTGATGATTTTCTCACTCCTACTAGTGAATCTAATGTAACAAACACCCATACAATGCGCAACACCCCGTGATGATTTCTCACTCCTACTAGTAAATGTAATGTAACACACACCCATACAATGCGCATCACCACGTGATGTTTTTCTCACTCCTACTAGTGAATGTAATGTAACAAACACCCATACCATGCGCACCACCCCGTGATGTTTTTCTTACTCCTACTAGTGAATGTAATGTAACACACACCCATACCATGCGCACGACCCCGTGATGATTTTCTCACTCCTACTAGTGAATCTAATGTAACAAACACCCATACCATGCGCACCACCCCGTGATGATTTCTCACTCCTACTAGTGAATGTAATGTAACACACACCCATACCATGCGCACGACCCCGTGATGATTTTCTCACTCCTACTAGTGAATCTAATGTAACAAACACCCATACCATGCGCACCACCCCGTGATGTTTTTCTCACTCCTACTAGTGAATGTAATGTAACACACACCCATACAATGCGCACCACCCCGTGATGTTTTTCTCACTCCTACTAGTGAATGTAATGTAACACACACCCATACAATGCGCACCACCCCGTGATGTTTTTCTCACTCCTACTAGGGAATCTAATGTAACACACACCCATAAAATGCGCACCACCCCGTGATGTTTTTCTCACTGCTACTAGTGAATCTAATGTAACACACACCCATACAATGCACACCACCCCGTGATGTTTTTCTCACTCCTACTAGTGAATGTAATGTAACACACACCCATACAATGCGCACCACCCCGTGATGTTTTTCTCACTCCTACTAGTGAATGTAATGTAACACACACCCATACAATGCGCACCACCCCGTGATGTTTTTCTCACTCCTACTAGTGAATGTAATGTAACACACACCCATACAATGCGCACCACCCCGTGATGTTTTTCTCACTCCTACTAGTGAATGTAATGTAACACACACCCATACAATGCGCACCACACCGTGATGTTTTTCTCACTCCTATTAGTGAATGTAATGTAACACACACCCATACAATGCGCACCACCCCGGGATGTTTTTCTCACTCCTACTAGTGAATGTAATGTAACACACACCCATACAATGCGCACCACCCCGTGATGTTTTTCTCACTCCTACAAGTGAATCTAATGTAACACACACCCATACAATGCGCACCACCCCGTGATGTTTTTCTCACTCCTACTAGTGAATCTAATGTAACACACACCCATACAATGCGCACCACCCCGTGATGTTTTTCTCACTCCTACTAGTGAATCTAATGTAACACACACCCATACAATGCGCACCACCCCGTGATGTTTTTCTCACTCGTACTAGTGAATCTAATGTAACACACACCCATACAATGCGCACCACCCGTGATGTTTTTCTCACTCCTACTAGTGAATCTAATGTAACACACACCCATACAATGTGCACCAACCTGTGATGTTTTTCTCACTCTTACTAGTGAATGTAATGTAAAACACACCCATACAATGCGCACCACCCCGTGATGTTTTTCTCACTGCTACTAGTGAATGTAATGTAACACACACCCATACAATGCGCACCACCCCGTGATGTTTTTCTCACTCCTACTAGTGAATGTAATGTAACACACACCCGTACAATGCGCACCACCCCGTGATGTTTTTCTCACTCCTACAAGTGAATCTAATGTAACACACACCCATACAATGCGCACCACCCCGTGATGTTTTTCTCACTGCTACTAGTGAATGTAATGTAACACACCCATACAATGCGCACCACCCCGTGATGTTTTTCTCACTCCTACTAGTGAATGTAATGTAACACACACCCATACAATGCGCACCACCCCGTGATGTTTTTCTCACTCCTACTAGTGAATGTAATGTAACACACACCCATACAATGCGCACCACCCCGTGATGTTTTTCTCACTCCTACTAGTGAATGTAATGTAACCCATACCCATTCAATGCGCACCACCGCGTGATGATTTTCTCACTCCTACTAGTGAATCTAATGTAACAAACACCCATACAATGCGCACCACCCCGTGATGTTTTTCTCACTCCTACTAGTGAATGTTATGTAACACACACCCATACAATGCGCACCACCCTGTGATGATTTTCTCACTCCTACTAGTGAATCTAATGTAACAAACACCCATACAATGCGCACCACCCTGTGATGTTTTTCTCACCCCTACTAGTGAATGTAATGTAACAAACACCCATACAATGCGCACCACCCCGTGATGTTTTTCTCACTCCTACTAGTGAATCTAATGTAACACACACCCATACAATGCGCACCACCCCGTGATGTTTTTCTCACTCCTACTAGTGAATCTAATGTAACACACACCCATACAATGCGCACCACACCCTGATGTTTTTATCACTCCTACTAGTGAATGTAATGTAACACACACCCATACAATGCGCACCACCCCGTGATGTTTTTCTCACTCCTACTAGTGAATGTAATGTAACACACACCCATACAATGCGCACCACCACGTGATGTTTTTCTCACTCCTACTAGTGAATGTAATGTAACACACACCCATACAATGCGCACCACCCCGTGATGTTTTTCTCACTCCTACTAGTGAATGTAATGTAACACACACCCATTCAATGCGCACCACCCCGTGATGTTTTTCTCACTCCTACTAGTGAATGTAATGTAACACACACCCATACAATGCGCACCACCCCGTGATGTTTTTCTCACTCCTACTAGTGAATGTAATGTAACACACACCCATACAATGCGCACCACCCTGTGATGTTTTTCTCACTAATAGTGAATGTAATGTAACACGCACCCATACAATGTGGACCACCCCGTGATGTTTTTCTCACTCCTACTAGTGAATCTAATGTAACACACACCCATACAATGCGCACCACCCCGTGATGTTTTTCTCACTCCTACTAGTGAATCTAATGTAACACACACCCATACAATGCGCACCACCCGTGATGTTTTTCTCACTCCTACTAGTGAATCTAATGTAACACACACCCATACAATGCGCACCACCCCGTGATGTTTTTCTCACTCTTACTAGTGAATGTAATGTAAAACACACCCATACAATGCGCACCACCCCGTGATGTTTTTCTCACTGCTACTAGTGAATGTAATGTAACACACACCCATACAATGCGCACCACCCCGTGATGTTTTTCTCACTCCTACTAGTGAATGTAATGTAACACACACCCGTACAATGCGCACCACCCCGTGATGTTTTTCTCACTCCTACAAGTGAATCTAATGTAACACACACCCATACAATGCGCACCACCCCGTGATGTTTTTCTCACTGCTACTAGTGAATGTAATGTAACACACCCATACAATGCGCACCACCCCGTGATGTTTTTCTCACTCCTACTAGTGAATGTAATGTAACACACACCCATACAATGCGCACCACCCCGTGATGTTTTTCTCACTCCTACTAGTGAATGTAATGTAACACACACCCATACAATGCGCACCACCCCGTGATGTTTTTCTCACTCCTACTAGTGAATCTAATGTAACACACCCATACAATGCGCACCACCCCGTGATGTTTTTCTCACTCCTACTAGTGAATGTAATGTAACCCATACCCATTCAATGCGCACCACCGCATGATGATTTTCTCACTCCTACTAGTGAATCTAATGTAACAAACACCCATACAATGCGCACCACCCCGTGATGTTTTTCTCACTCCTACTAGTGAATGTAATGTAACACACACCCATACAATGCGCACCACCCCGTGATGATTTTCTCACTCCTACTAGTGAATCTAATGTAACAAACACCCATACAATGCGCACCACCCCGTGATGTTTTTCTCACTCCTACTAGTGAATGTAATGTAACAAACACCCATACAATGCGCACCACCCCGTGATGTTTTTCTCACTCCTACTAGTGAATCTAATGCAACACACACCCATACAATGCTCACCACCCCGTGATGTTTTTCTCACTCCTACTAGTGAATCTAATGTAACACACACCCATACAATGCGCACCACACCCTGATGTTTTTATCACTCCTACTAGTGAATGTAATGTAACACACACCCATACAATGCGCACCACCCCGTGATGTTTTTCTCACTCCTACTAGTGAATGTAATGTAACACACACCCATACAATGCGCACCACCACGTGATGTTTTTCTCACTCCTACTAGTGAATGTAATGTAACACACACCCATACAATGCGCACCACCCCGTGATGTTTTTCTCACTCCTACTAGTGAATGTAATGTAACACACACCCATACAATGCGCACCACCCCGTGATGTTTTTCTCACTCCTACTAGTGAATGTAATGTAACACACACCCATACAATGCGCACCACCCCGTGATGTTTTTCTCACTCCTACTAGTGAATGTAATGTAACACACACCCATACAATGCGCACCACCCCGTGATGTTTTTCTCACTACTAGTGAATGTAATGTAACACAAACCCATACAATGTGGACCACCCCGTGATGTTTTTCTCACTCCTACTAGTGAATCTAATGTAACACACACCCATACAATGCGCACCACCCCGTGATGTTTTTCTCACTCCTACTAGTGAATCTAATGTAACACACACCCATACAATGTGCACCACCCCGTGATGTTTTTCTCACTCCTACTAGTGAATCTAATGTAACACACACCCATACAATGCGCACCACCCCGTGATGTTTTTCTCACTCCTACTAGTGAATCTAATGTAACACACACCCATACAATGCGCACCACCCGTGATGTTTTTCTCACTCCTACTAGTGAATCTAATGTAACACACACCCATACAATGCGCACCACACCCTGATGTTTTTATCACTCCTACTAGTGAATGTAATGTAACACACACCCATACAATGCGCACCACCCCGTGATGTTTTTCTCACTCCTACTAGTGAATGTAATGTAACACACACCCATACAATGCGCACCACCACGTGATGTTTTTCTCACTCCTACTAGTGAATCTAATGTAACACACACCCATACAATGCGCACCACACCCTGATGTTTTTATCACTCCTACTAGTGAATGTAATGTAACACACACCCATACAATGCGCACCACCCCGTGATGTTTTTCTCACTCCTACTAGTGAATGTAATGTAACACACACCCATACAATGTGCACCACCACGTGATGTTTTTCTCACTCCTACTAGTGAATGTAATGTAACACACACCCATACAATGCGCACCACCCCGTGATGTTTTTCTCACTCCTACTAGGGAATGTAATGTAACACACACCCATACAATGCGCACCACCCCGTGATGTTTTTCTCACTCCTACTAGTGAATGTAATGTAACACACACCCATACAATGCGCACCACCCCGTGATGTTTTTCTCACTCCTACTAGTGAATGTAATGTAACACACACCCATACAATGCGCACCACCCCGTGATGTTTTTCTCACTACTAGTGAATGTAATGTAACACAAACCCATACAATGTGGACCACCCCGTGATGTTTTTCTCACTCCTACTAGTGAATCTAATGTAACACACACCCATACAATGCGCACCACCCCGTGATGTTTTTCTCACTCCTACTAGTGAATCTAATGTAACACACACCCATACAATGTGCACCACCCCGTGATGTTTTTCTCACTCCTACTAGTGAATCTAATGTAACACACACCCATACAATGCGCACCACCCCGTGATGTTTTTCTCACTCCTACTAGTGAATCTAATGTAATACACACCCATACAATGCGCACCACCCGTGATGTTTTTCTCACTCCTACTAGTGAATCTAATGTAACACACACCCATACAATGCGCACCACACCCTGATGTTTTTATCACTCCTACTAGTGAATGTAATGTAACACACACCCATACAATGCGCACCACCCCGTGATGTTTTTCTCACTCCTACTAGTGAATGTAATGTAACACACACCCATACAATGCGCACCACCACGTGATGTTTTTCTCACTCCTACTAGTGAATGTAATGTAACACACACCCATACAATGCGCACCACCCCGTGATGTTTTTCTCACTCCTACTAGTGAATGTAATGTAACACACACCCATACAATGCGCACCACCCCGTGATGTTTTTCTCACTCCTACTAGTGAATGTAATGTAACACACACCCATTCAATGCGCACCACCCCGTGATGTTTTTCTCACTCCTACTAGTGAATGTAGTGTAACACACACCCATACAATGCGCACCACCCCGTGATGTTTTTCTCACTACTAGTGAATGTAATGTAACACACACCCATACAATGTGGACCACCCCGTGATGTTTTTCTCACTCCTACTAGTGAATCTAATGTAACACACACCCATACAATGCGCACCACCCCGTGATGTTTTTCTCACTCCTACTAGTGAATCTAATGTAACACACACCCATACAATGCGCACCACCCCGTGATGTTTTTCTCACTCCTACTAGTGAATCTAATGTAACACACACCCATACAATGCGCACCACCCCGTGATGTTTTTCTCACTCTTACTAGTGAATGTAATGTAACACACACCCATACAATGCGCACCACCTCGTGATGTTTTTCTCACTGCTACTAGTGAATGTAATGTAACACACACCCATACAATGCGCACCACCACGTGATGTTTTTCTCACTCCTACTAGTGAATGTAATGTAACACACACCCATACAATGCGCACCACCCCGTGATGTTTTTCTCACTCCTACTAGTGAATCTAATGTAACACACACCCATACAATGCGCACCACCCAGCGATGTTTTTCTCACTCCTACTAGTGAATCTAATGTAACACACACCCATACAATGTGCACTACCCCGTGATGTTTTTCTCACTCCTACTAGTGAATCTAATGTAACACACACCCATACAATGCGCACCACCCCGTGATGTTTTTCTCACTCCTACTAGTGAATCTAATGTAACACACACCCATACAATGCGCACCACCCGTGATGTTTTTCTCACTCCTACTAGTGAATCTAATGTAACACACACCCATACAATGCGCACCACCCCGTGATGTTTTTCTCACTCTTACTAGTGAATGTAATGTAAAACACACCCATACAATGCGCACCACCCCGTGATGTTTTTCTCACTGCTACTAGTGAATGTAATGTAACACACACCCATACAATGCGCACCACCCCGTGATGTTTTTCTCACTCCTACTAGTGAATGTAATGTAACACACACCCGTACAATGCGCACCACCCCGTGATGTTTTTCTCACTCCTACAAGTGAATCTAATGTAACACACACCCATACAATGCGCACCACCCCGTGATGTTTTTCTCACTGCTACTAGTGAATGTAATGTAACACACCCATACAATGCGCACCACCCCGTGATGTTTTTCTCACTCCTACTAGTGAATGTAATGTAACACACACCCATACAATGCGCACCACCCCGTGATGTTTTTCTCACTCCTACTAGTGAATGTAATGTAACACACACCCATACAATGCGCACCACCCCGTGATGTTTTTCTCACTCCTACTAGTGAATCTAATGTAACACACCCATACAATGCGCACCACCCCGTGATGTTTTTCTCACTCCTACTAGTGAATGTAATGTAACACATACCCATTCAATGCGCACCACCGCGTGATGATTTTCTCACTCCTACTAGTGAATCTAATGTAACAAACACCCATACAATGCGCACCACCCCGTGATGTTTTTCTCACTCCTACTAGTGAATGTAATGTAACACACACCCATACAATGCGCACCACCCCGTGATGATTTTCTCACTCCTACTAGTGAATCTAATGTAACAAACACCCATACAATGCGCACCACCCCGTGATGTTTTTCTCACTCCTACTAGTGAATGTAATGTAACAAACACCCATACAATGCGCACCACCCCGTGATGTTTTTCTCACTCCTACTAGTGAATCTAATGTAACACACACCCATACAATGCTCACCACCCCGTGATGTTTTTCTCACTCCTACTAGTGAATCTAATGTAACACACACCCATACAATGCGCACCACACCCTGATGTTTTTATCACTCCTACTAGTGAATGTAATGTAACACACACCCATACAATGCGCACCACCCCGTGATGTTTTTCTCACTCCTACTAGTCAATGTAATGTAACACACACCCATACAATGCGCACCACCACGTGATGTTTTTCTCACTCCTACTAGTGAATGTAATGTAACACACACCCATACAATGCGCACCACCCTGTGATGTTTTTCTCACTCCTACTAGTGAATGTAATTTAACACACACCCATACAATGCGCACCACCCCGTGATGTTTTTCTCACTCCTACTAGTGAATGTAATGTAACACACACCCATACAGTGCGCACCACCCCGTGATGTTTTTCTCACTCCTACTAGTGAATGTAATGTAACACACACCCATACAATGCGCACCACCCCGTGATGTTTTTCTCACTACTAGTGAATGTAATGTAACACACACCCATACAATGTGGACCACCCCGTGATATTTTTCTCACTCCTACTAGTGAATCTAATGTAACACACACCCATACAATGCGCACCACCCCGTGATGTTTTTCTCACTCCTACTAGTGAATCTAATGTAACACACACCCATACAATGCGCACCACCCCGTGATGTTTTTCTCACTCCTACTAGTGAATCTAATGTAACACACACCCATACAATGCGCACCACCCCGTGATTTTTTTCTCTTACTAGTGAATGTAATGTAACACACACCCATACAATGCGCACCACCCCGTGATGTTTTTCTCACTGCTACTAGTGAATGTAATGTAACACACACCCATACAATGCGCACCACCACGTGATGTTTTTCTCACTCCTACTAGTGAATGTAATGTAACACACACCCATACAATGCGCACCACCCCGTGATGTTTTTCTCACTCCTACTAGTGAATCTAATGTAACACACACCCATACAATGCGCACCACCCCGTGATGTTTTTCTCACTCCTACTAGTGAATCTAATGTAACACACACCCATACAATGTGCACTACCCCGTGATGTTTTTCTCACTCCTACTAGTGAATCTAATGTAACACACACCCATACAATAGGCACCACCCCGTGATGTTTTTCTCACTCCTACTAGTGAATCTAATGTAACACACACCCATACAATGCGCACCACCCGTGATGTTTTTCTCACTCCTACTAGTGAATCTAATGTAACACACACCCATACAATGCGCACCACCCCGTGATGTTTTTCTCACTCCTACTAGTGAATGTAATGTAACACACACCCATACAATGCGCACCACCCCGTGATGTTTTTCTCACTCCTACTAGTGAATGTAGTGTAACACACACCCATACAATGCGCACCACCCCGTGATGTTTTTCTCACTACTAGTGAATGTAATGTAACACACACCCATACAATGTGGACCACCCCGTGATGTTTTTCTCACTCCTACTAGTGAATCTAATGTAACACACACCCATACAATGCGCACCACCCCGTGATGTTTTTCTCACTCCTACTAGTGAATCTAATGTAACACACACCCATACAATGCGCACCACCCCGTGATGTTTTTCTCACTCCTACTAGTGAATCTAATGTAACACACACCCATACAATGCGCACCACCCCGTGATGTTTTTCTCACTCTTACTAGTGAATGTAATGTAACACACACCCATACAATGCGCACCACCCCGTGATGTTTTTCTCAATGCTACTAGTGAATGTAATGTAACACACACCCATACAATGCGCACCACCACGTGATGTTTTTCTCACTCCTACTAGTGAATGTAATGTAACACACACCCATACAATGCGCACCACCCCGTGATGTTTTTCTCACTCCTACTAGTGAATCTAATGTAACACACACCCATACAATGCGCACCACCCCGCGATGTTTTTCTCACTCCTACTAGTGAATCTAATGTAACACACACCCATACAATGTGCACTACCCCGTGATGTTTTTCTCACTCCTACTAGTGAATCTAATGTAACACACACCCATACAATGCGCACCACCCCGTGATGTTTTTCTCACTCCTACTAGTGAATCTAATGTAACACACACCCATACAATGCGCACCACCCGTGATGTTTTTCTCACTCCTACTAGTGAATCTAATGTAACACACACCCATACAATGCGCACCACCCCGTGATGTTTTTCTCACTCTTACTAGTGAATGTAATGTAAAACACACCCATACAATGCGCACCACCCCGTGATGTTTTTCTCACTGCTACTAGTGAATGTAATGTAACACACACCCATACAATGCGTACCACCCCGTGATGTTTTTCTCACTCCTACTAGTGAATGTAATGTAACACACACCCGTACAATGCGCACCACCCCGTGATGTTTTTCTCACTCCTACAAGTGAATCTAATGTAACACACACCCATACAATGCGCACCACCCCGTGATGTTTTTCTCACTGCTACTAGTGAATGTAATGTAACACACCCATACAATGCGCACCACCCCGTGATGTTTTTCTCACTCCTACTAGTGAATGTAATGTAACACACACCCATACAATGCGCACCACCCCGTGATGTTTTTCTCACTCCTACTAGTGAATGTAATGTAACACACACCCATACAATGCGCACCACCCCGTGATGTTTTTCTCACTCCTACTAGTGAATCTAATGTAACACACCCATACAATGCGCACCACCCCGTGATGTTTTTCTCACTCCTACTAGTGAATGTAATGTAACACATACCCATTCAATGCGCACCACCGCGTGATGATTTTCTCACTCCTACTAGTGAATCTAATGTAACAAACACCCATACAATGCGCACCACCCCGTGATGTTTTTCTCACTCCTACTAGTGAATGTAATGTAACACACACCCATACAATGCGCACCACCCCGTGATGATTTTCTCACTCCTACTAGTGAATCTAATGTAACAAACACCCATACAATGCGCACCACCCCGTGATGTTTTTCTCACTCCTACTAGTGAATGTAATGTAACAAACACCCATACAATGCGCACCACCCCGTGATGTTTTTCTCACTCCTACTAGTGAATCTAATGTAACACACACCCATACAATGCTCACCACCCCGTGATGTTTTTCTCACTCCTACTAGTGAATCTAATGTAACACACACCCATACAATGCGCACCACACCCTGATGTTTTTATCACTCCTACTAGTGAATGTAATGTAACACACACCCATACAATGCGCACCACCCCGTGATGTTTTTCTCACTCCTACTAGTGAATGTAATGTAACACACACCCATACAATGCGCACCACCACGTGATGTTTTTCTCACTCCTACTAGTGAATGTAATGTAACACACACCCATACAATGCGCACCACCCCGTGATGTTTTTCTCACTCCTACTAGTGAATGTAATGTAACACACACCCATACAATGCGCACCACCCCGTGATGTTTTTCTCACTCCTACTAGTGAATGTAATGTAACATACACCCATACAATGCGCACCACCCCGTGATGTTTTTCTCACTCCTACTAGTGAATGTAATGTAACACACACCCATACAATGCGCACCACCCCGTGATGTTTTTCTCACTACTAGTGAATGTAATGTAACACACACCCATACAATGTGGACCACCCCGTGATGTTTTTCTCACTCCTACTAGTGAATCTAATGTAACACACACCCATACAATGCGCACCACCCCGTGATGTTTTTCTCACTCCTACTAGTGAATGTAATGTAACACACACCCATACAATGCGCACCACCCCGTGATGTTTTTCTCACTACTAGTGAATGTAATGTAACACACACCCATACAATGAGGACCACCCCGTGATGTTTTTCTCACTCCTACTAGTGAATCTAATGTAACACACACCCATACAATGCGCACCACCCCGTGATGTTTTTCTCACTCCTACTAGTGAATCTAATGTAACACACACCCATACAATGCGCACCACCCCGTGATGTTTTTCTCACTCCTACTAGTGAATCTAATGTAACACACACCCAAACAATGCGCACCACCCGTGATGTTTTTCTCACTCCTACTAGTGAATCTAATGTAACACACACCCATACAATGCGCACCACCCCGTGATGTTTTTCTCACTCTTACTAGTGAATGTAATGTAACACACACCCATACAATGCGCACCACCCCGTGATGTTTTTCTCACTGCTACTAGTGAATGTAATGTAACACACACCCATACAATGCGCACCACCCCGTGATGTTTTTCTCACTCCTACTAGTGAATGTAATGTAACACACACCCATACAATGCGCACCACCACGTGATGTTTTTTTCACTCCTACTAGTGAATGTAATGTAACACACACCCATACAATGCGCACCACCACGTGATGTTTTTCTCACTCCTACTAGTGAATCTAATGTAACACACACCCATACAATGCGCACCACCCCGTGATGTTTTTCTCACTCCTACTAGTGAATCTAATGTAACACACACCCATACAATGCGCACCACCCCGTGATGTTTTTCTCACTACTAGTGAATGTAATGTAACACACACCCATACAATGTGGACCACCCCGTGATGTTTTTCTCACTCCTACTAGTGAATGTAATGTAACACACACCCGTACAATGCGCACCACCCTGTGATGTTTTTCTCACTCCTACAAGTGAATCTAATGTAACACACACCCATACAATGCGCACCACCCCGTGATGTTTTTCTCACTGCTACTAGTGAATGTAATGTAACACACCCATACAATGCGCACCACCCCGTGATGTTTTTCTCACTCCTACTAGTGAATGTAATGTAACACACACCCATACAATGCGCACCACCCCGTGATGTTTTTCTCACTCCTACTAGTGAATGTAATGTAACACACACCCATACAATGCGCACCACCCCGTGATGTTTTTCTCACTCCTACTAGTGAATCTAATGTAACACACCCATACAATGCGCACCACCCCGTGATGTTTTCCTCACTCCTACTAGTGAATGTAATGTAACCCATACCCATTCAATGCGCACCACCGCGTGATGATTTTCTCACTCCTACTAGTGAATCTAATGTAACAAACACCCATACAATGCGCACCACCCCGTGATGTTTTTCTCACTCCTACTAGTGAATGTAATGTAACACACACCCATACAATGCGCACCACCCCGTGATGATTTTCTCACTCCTACTAGTGAATCTAATGTAACACACACCCATACAATGCGCACCACCCCGTGATGTTTTTCTCACTCCTACTAGTGAATCTAATGTAACACACACCCATACAATGCGCACCTACCCTGATGTTTTTATCACTCCTACTAGTGAATGTAATGTAACACACACCCATACAATGCGCACCACCCCGTGATGTTTTTCTCACTCCTACTAGTGAATGTAATGTAACACACACCCATACAATGCGCACCACCACGTGATGTTTTTCTCACTCCTACTAGTGAATCTAATGTAACACACACCCATACAATGCGCACCACCCCGTGATGTTTTTCTCACTCCTACTAGTGTATGTAATGTAACACACACCCATACAATGCGCACCACCCCGTGATGTTTTTCTCACTCCTACTAGTGAATGTAATGTAACACACACCCATACAATGCGCACCACCCCGTGATGTTTTTCTCACTCCTACTAGTGAATCTAATGTAACACACACCCATACAATGCGCACCACCCCGTGATGTTTTTCTCACTCCTACTAGTGAATCTAATGTAAAACACACCCATACAATGTGCACTACCCCGTGATCTTTTTCTCACTCCTACTAGTGAATCTAATGTAACACACACCCATACAATGCGCACCACCCCGTGATGTTTTTCTCACTCCTACTAGTGAATCTAATGTAACACACACCCATACAATGCGCACCACCCGTGATGTTTTTCTCACTCCTACTAGTGAATCTAATGTAACACACACCCATACAATGCGCACCACCCCGTGATGTTTTTCTCACTCTTACTAGCGAATGTAATGTAAAACACACCCATACAATGCGCACCACCCCGTGATGTTTTTCTCACTGCTACTAGTGAATGTAATGTAACACACACCCATACAATGCGCACCACCCCGTGATGTTTTTCTCACTCCTACTAGTGAATGTAATGTAACACACACCCGTACAATGCGCACCACCCCGTGATGTTTTTCTCACTCCTACAAGTGAATCTAATGTAACACACACCCATACAATGCGCACCACCCCGTGATGTTTTTCTCACTGCTACTAGTGAATGTAATGTAACACACCCATACAATGCGCACCACCCCGTGATGTTTTTCTCACTCCTACTAGTGAATGTAATGTAACACACACCCATACAATGCGCACCACCCCGTGATGTTTTTCTCACTCATACTAGTGAATGTAATGTAACACACACTCATACAATGCGCACCACCCCGTGATGTTTTTCTCACTGCTACTAGTGAATCTAATGTAACACACCCATACAATGCGCACCACCCCGTGATGTTTTTCTCACTCCTACTAGTGAATGTAATGTAACCCATACCCATTCAATGCGCACCACCGCGTGATGATTTTCTCACTCCTACTAGTGAATCTAATGTAACAAACACCCATACAATGCGCACCACCCCGTGATGTTTTTCTCACTCCTACTAGTGAATGTAATGTAACACACACCCATACAATGCGCACCACCCCGTGATGTTTTTCTCACTCCTACTAGTGAATCTAATGTAACACACACCCATACAATGCGCACCACCCCGTGATGTTTTTCTCACTCCTATTAGTGAATCTAATGTAACACACACCCATACAATGCACACCACACCCTGATGTTTTTATCACTCCTACTAGTGAATGTAATGTAACACACACCCATACAATGCGCACCACCCCGTGATGTTTTTCTCACTCCTACTAGTGAATGTAATGTAACACACACCCATACAATGCGCACCACCACGTGATGTTTTTCTCACTCCTACTAGTGAATGTAATGTAACACACACCCATACAATGCGCACCACCCCGTGATGTTTTTCTCACTCCTACTAGTGAATGTAATGTAACACACACCCATACAATGCGCACCACCCCGTGATGTTTTTCTCACTGCTACAAGTGAATGTAATGTAACACACACCCATACAATGCGCACCACCCCGTGATGTTTTTCTCACTCCTACTAGTGAATCTAATGTAACACACACCCATACAATGCGCACCACCCCGTGATGTTTTTCTCACTGCTTCTAGTGAATGTAATGTAACACACCCATACAATGCGCACCACCCCGTGATGTTTTTCTCACTCCTACTAGTGAATGTAATGTAACACACACCCATACAATGCGCACCACCCCGTGATGTTTTTCTCACTCCTACTAGTGAATGTAATGTAACACACACCCTTACAATGCGCACCACCCCGTGATGTTTTTCTCACTCCTACTAGTGAATCTAATGTAACACACCCATACAATGCGCACCACCCCGTGATGTTTTTCTCACTCCTACTAGTGAATGTAATGTAACACACACCCATACAATGCGCACCACCGCGTGATGATTTTCTCACTCCTACTAGTGAATGTAATGTAACACACACCCATACAATGAGCACCACCCCGTGATGTTTTTCTCACTCCTACTAGTGAATGTAATGTAACACACACCCATACAATGAGCACCACCCCGTGATGATTTTCTCACTCCTACTAGTAAATCTAATGTAACAAACACCCATACAATGCGCACCACCCCGTGATGTTTTTCTCACTCCTACTAGTGAATGTAATGTAACAAACACCCATACAAGGCGCACCACCCCGTGATGTTTTTCTCACTCCTACTAGTGAATCTAATGTAACACACACCCATACAATGCGCACCACCCCGTGATGTTTTTCTCACTCCTACTAGTGAATCTAATGTAACACACACCCATACAATGCGCACCACCCCCTGATGTTTTTCTCACTCCTACTAGTGAATGTAATGTAACACACACCCATACCATGCGCACCACCGCGTGATGATTTTCTCACTCCTACTAGTGAATCTAATGTAACAAACACCCATACAATGCGCACCACCCCGTGATGTTTTTCTCACTCCTACTAGTGAATCTAATGTAACACACACCCATACAATGCGCACCACCCCGTGATGTTTTTCTCACTCCTACTAGTGAATCTAATGTAACACACACCCATACAATGCGCACCACCCCGTGATGTTTTTCTCACTCCTACTAGTGAATCTAATGTAACACACACCCATACAATGCGCACCACCCCGTGATGTTTTTCTCACTCTTACTAGTGAATGTAATGTAACACACACCCATACAAGGCGCACCACCCCGTGATGTTTTTCTCACTGCTACTAGTGAATGTAATGTAACACACACCCATACAATGTGCACCACCACGTGATGTTTTTCTCACTCCTACTAGTGAATGTAATGTAACACACACCCATACAATGCGCACCACCCCGTGATGTTTTTCTCACTCCTACTAGTGAATCTAATGTAACACACACCCATACAATGCGCACCACCCCGTGATGTTTTTCTCACTCCTACTAGTGAATCTAATGTAACACACACCCATACAATGTGCACTACCCCGTGATGTTTTTCTCACTCCTACTAGTGAATGTAATGTAACACACACCTATACAATGCGCACCACCCCGTGATGTTTTTCTCACTCCTACTAGTGAATCTAATGTAACACACACCCATACAATGCGCACCACCCGTGATGTTTTTCTCACTCCTACTAGTGAATCTAATGTAACACACACCCATACAATGCGCACCACCCCGTGATGTTTTTCTCACTCTTACTAGTGAATATAATGTAAAACACACCCATACAATGCGCACCACCCCGTGATGTTTTTCTCACTGCTACTAGTGAATGTAATGTAACACACACCCATACAATGCGCACCACCCCGTGATGTTTTTCTCACTCCTACTAGTGAATGTAATGTAACACACACCCGTACAATGCGCACCACCCCCTGATGTTTTTCTCACTCCTACAAGTGAATCTAATGTAACACACCCATACAATGCGCACCACCCCGTGATGTTTTTCTCACTCCTACTAGTGAATGTAATGTAACCCATACCCATTCAATGCGCACCACCGCGTGATGATTTTCTCACTCCTACTAGTGAATCTAATGTAACAAACACCCATACAATGCGCACCACCGCGTGATGTTTTTCTCACTCCTACTAGTGAATGTAATGTAACACACACCCATACAATGCGCACCACCCCGTGATGTTTTTCTCACTCCTACTAGTGATTCTAATGTAACACACACCCATACAATGCGCACCACCCCGTGATGTTTTTTTCACTCCTACTAGTGAATCTAATGTAACACACACCCATACAATGCGCACCACAACCTGATGTTTTTATCACTCCTACTAGTGAATGTAATGTAACACACACCCATACAATGCGCACCACCCCGTGATGTTTTTCTCACTCCTACTAGTGAATGTAATGTAACACACACCCATACAATGCGCACCACCACGTGATGTTTTTCTCACTCCTACTAGTGAATGTAATGTAACACACACCCATACAATGCGCACCACCCAGTGATGTTTTTCTCACTCCTACTAGTGAATGTAATGTAACACACACCCATACAATGCGCACCACCACGTGATGTTTTTCTCACTCCTACTAGTGAATGTAATGTAACACACACCCATACAATGCGCACAACCCCGTGATGTTTTTCTCACTCCTACTAGTGAATGTAATGTAACACACACCCATACAATGTGCACCACCCCGTGATGTTTTTCTCACTACTAGTGAATGTAATGTAACACACACCCATACAATGTGGACCACCCCGTGATGTTTTTCTCACTCCTACTAGTGAATCTAATGTAACACACACCCATACAATGCGCACCACCCCGTGATGTTTTTCTCACTCCTACTAGTGAATCTAATGTAACACACACCCATACAATGCGCACCACCCCGTGATGTTTTTCTCACTCGTACTAGTGAATCTAATGTAACACACACCCATACAATGCGCACCACCCCGTGATGTTTTTCTCACTCTTACTAGTGAATGTAATGTAACACACACCCATACAATGCGCACCACCCCGTGATGTTTTTCTCACTGCTACTAGTGAATGTAATGTAACACACACCCATACAATGCGCACCACCACGTGATGTTTTTCTCACTCCTACTAGTGAATGTAATGTAACACACACCCATACAATGCGCACCACCCCGTGATGTTTTTCTCACTCCTACTAGTGAATGTAATGTAACACACACCCGTACAATGCGCACCACCCCGTGATGTTTTTCTCACTCCTACTAGTGAATGTAATGTAACACACACCCATACAATGCGCACCACCACGTGATGTTTTTCTCACTCCTACTAGTGAATGTAATGTAACACACACCCATACAATGCGCACCACCCCGTGATGTTTTTCTCACTCCTACTAGTGAATCTAATGTAACACACACCCATACAATGCGCACCACCCCGTGATGTTTTTCTCACTCCTACTAGTGAATCTAATGTAACACACACCCAAACAATGCGCACCACCCGTGATGTTTTTCTCACTCCTACTAGTGAATCTAATGTAACACACACCCATACAATGCGCACCACCCCGTGATGTTTTTCTCACTCTTACTAGTGAATGTAATGTAACACACACCCATACAATGCGCACCACCCCGTGATGTTTTTCTCACTGCTACTAGTGAATGTAATGTAACACACACCCATACAATGCGCACCACCCCGTGATGTTTTTCTCACTCCTACTAGTGAATGTAATGTAACACACACCCATACAATGCGCACCACAACGTGATGTTTTTCTCACTCCTACTAGTGAATGTAATGTAACACACACCCATACAATGCGCACCACCCCGTGATGTTTTTCTCACTCCTACTAGTGAATCTAATGTAACACACACCCATACAATGCGCACCACCCCGTGATGTTTTTCTCACTACTAGTGAATGTAATGTAACACACACCCATACAATGTGGACCACCCCGTGATGTTTTTCTCACTCCTACTAGTGAATCTAATGTAACACACACCCATACAATGCGCACCACCCCGTGATGTTTTTCTCACTCCTACTAGTGAATCTAATGTAACACACACCCATACAATGCGCACCACCCCGTGATGTTTTTCTCACTCCTACTAGTGAATCTAATGTAACACACACCCATACAATGTGCACTACCCCGTGATGTTTTTCTCACTCCTACTAGTGAATCTAATGTAACACACACCCATACAATGCGCACCACCCCGTGATGTTTTTCTCACTCCTACTAGTGAATCTAATGTAACACACACCCAAACAATGCGCACCACCCGTGATGTTTTTCTCACTCCTACTAGTGAATCTAATGTAACACACACCCATACAATGCGCAGCACCCCGTGATGTTTTTCTCACTCTTACTAGTGAATGTAATGTAACACACACCCATACAATGCGCACCACCCCGTGATGTTTTTCTCACTGCTACTAGTGAATGTAATGTAACACACACCCATACAATGCGCACCACCCCGTGATGTTTTTCTCACTCCTACTAGTGAATGTAATGTAACACACACCCGTACAATGCGCACCACCCTGTGATGTTTTTCTCACTCCTACAAGTGAATCTAATGTAACACACACCCATACAATGCGCACCACCCCGTGATGTTTTTCTCACTGCTACTAGTGAATGTAATGTAACACACCCATACAATGCGCACCACCCCGTGATGTTTTTCTCACTCCTACTAGTGAATGTAATGTAACACACACCCATACAATGCGCACCACCCCGTGATGTTTTTCTCACTCCTACTAGTGAATGTAATGTAACACACACCCATACAATGCGCACCACCCCGTGATGTTTTTCTCACTCCTACTAGTGAATCTAATGTAACACACCCATACAATGCGCACCACCCCGTGATGTTTTCCTCACTCCTACTAGTGAATGTAATGTAACCCATACCCATTCAATGCGCACCACCACGTGATGATTTTCTCACTCCTACTAGTGAATCTAATGTAACAAACACCCATACAATGTGCACCACCCCGTGATGTTTTTCTCACTCGTACTAGTGAATGTAATGTAACACACACCCATACAA
Source organism: Cavia porcellus (assembly GCF_034190915.1). NCBI lineage: Eukaryota > Metazoa > Chordata > Mammalia > Rodentia > Caviidae > Cavia > Cavia porcellus. The sequence goes on along the minus strand of NW_026947541.1, from coordinate 2,101,111 downwards.
TGCGCACCACCCCGTGATGATTTTCTCACTCCTACTAGTGAATCTAATGTAACACACACCCATACAATGCGCACCACCCCGTGATGTTTTTCTCACTCCTACTAGTGAATCTAATGTAACACACACCCATACAATGCGCACCTACCCTGATGTTTTTATCACTCCTACTAGTGAATGTAATGTAACACACACCCATACAATGCGCACCACCCCGTGATGTTTTTCTCACTCCTACTAGTGAATGTAATGTAACACACACCCATACAATGCGCACCACCACGTGATGTTTTTCTCACTCCTACTAGTGAATCTAATGTAACACACACCCATACAATGTGCACTACCCCGTGATCTTTTTCTCACTCCTACTAGTGAATCTAATGTAACACACACCCATACAATGCGCACCACCTCGTGATGTTTTTCTCACTCCTACTAGTGAATCTAATGTAACACACACCCATACAATGCGCACCACCCGTGATGTTTTTCTCACTCCTACTAGTGAATCTAATGTAACACACACCCATACAATGCGCACCACCCCGTGATGTTTTTCTCACTCTTACTAGCGAATGTAATGTAAAACACACCCATACAATGCGCACCACCCCGTGATGTTTTTCTCACTGCTACTAGTGAATGTAATGTAACACACACCCATACAATGCGCACCACCCCGTGATGTTTTTCTCACTCCTACTAGTGAATGTAATGTAACACACACCCGTACAATGCGCACCACCCCGTGATGTTTTTCTCACTCCTACAAGTGAATCTAATGTAACACACACCCATACAATGCGCACCACCCCGTGATGTTTTTCTCACTGCTACTAGTGAATGTAATGTAACACACCCATACAATGCGCACCACCCCGTGATGTTTTTCTCACTCCTACTAGTGAATGTAATGTAACACACACCCATACAATGCGCACCACCCCGTGATGTTTTTCTCACTCATACTAGTGAATGTAATGTAACACACACTCATACAATGCGCACCACCCCGTGATGTTTTTCTCACTGCTACTAGTGAATCTAATGTAACACACCCATACAATGCGCACCACCCCGTGATGTTTTTCTCACTCCTACTAGTGAATGTAATGTAACCCATACCCGATCAATGCGCACCACCGCGTGATGATTTTCTCACTCCTACTAGTGAATCTAATGTAACAAACACCCATACAATGCGCACCACCCCGTGATGTTTTTCTCACTCCTACTAGTGAATCTAATGTAACACACACCCATACAATGCGCACCACCCCGTGATGTTTTTCTCACTCCTACTAGTGAATCTAATGTAACACACACCCATACAATGCACACCACACCCTGATGTTTTTATCACTCCTACTAGTGAATGTAATGTAACACACACCCATACAATGCGCACCACCCCGTGATGTTTTTCTCACTCCTACTAGTGAATGTAATGTAACACACACCCATACAATGCGCACCACCACGTGATGTTTTTCTCACTCCTACTAGTGAATGTAATGTAACACACACCCATACAATGCGCACCACCCCGTGATGTTTTTCTCACTCCTACTAGTGAATGTAATGTAACACACACCCATACAATGCGCACCACCCCGTGATGTTTTTCTCACTGCTACAAGTGAATGTAATGTAACACACACCCATACAATGCGCACCACCCCGTGATGTTTTTTTCACTCCTACTAGTGAATCTAATGTAACACACACCCATACAATGCGCACCACCCCGTGATGTTTTTCTCACTGCTTCTAGTGAATGTAATGTAACACACCCATACAATGCGCACCACCCCGTGATGTTTTTCTCACTCCTACTAGTGAATGTAATGTAACACACACCCATACAATGCGCACCACCCCGTGATGTTTTTCTCACTCCTACTAGTGAATGTAATGTAACACACACCCATACAATGCGCACCACCCCGTGATGTTTTTCTCACTCCTACTAGTGAATCTAATATAACACACCCATACAATGCGCACCACCCCGTGATGTTTTTCTCACTCCTACTAGTGAATGTAATGTAACACACACCCATACAATGCGCACCACCGCGTGATGATTTTCTCACTCCTACTAGTGAATGTAATGTAACACACACCCATACAATGAGCACCACCCCGTGATGTTTTTCTCACTCCTACTAGTGAATGTAATGTAACACACACCCATACAATGAGCACCACCCCGTGATGATTTTCTCACTCCTACTAGTAAATCTAATGTAACAAACACCCATACAATGCGCACCACCCCGTGATGTTTTTCTCACTCCTACTAGTGAATGTAATGTAACAAACACCCATACAAGGCGCACCACCCCGTGATGTTTTTCTCACTCCTACTAGTGAATCTAATGTAACACACACACATACAATGCGCACCACCCCGTGATATTTTTCTCACTCCTACTAGTGAATCTAATGTAACACACACCCATACAATGCGCACCACCCCCTGATGTTTTTCTCACTCCTACTAGTGAATGTAATGTAACACACACCCATACCATGCGCACCACCGCGTGATGATTTTCTCACTCCTACTAGTGAATCTAATGTAACAAACACCCATACAATGCGCACCACCCCGTGATGTTTTTCTCACTCCACCTAGTGAATGTAATGTAACACACACCCATACAATGCGCACCACCCCGTGATGATTTTCTCACTCCTACTTGTGAATCTAATGTAACAAACACCCATGCAATGCGCACCACCCCGTGATGTTTTTCTCACTCCTACTAGTGAATGTAATGTAACAAACACCCATAAAATGCGCACCACCCCGTGATGTTTTTCTCACTGCTACTAGTGAATCTAATGTAACACACACCCATACAATGCGCACCACCCCGTGATGTTTTTCTCACTCCTACTAGTGAATGTAATGTAACACACACCCATACAATGCGCACAACACCGTGATGTTTTTCTCACTCCTATTAGTGAATGTAATGTAACCCATACCCATTCAATGCGCACCACCGCGTGATGAATTTCTCACTCCTACTAGTGAATCTAATGTAACAAACACCCATACAATGCGCACCACCCTGTGATGTTTTTCTCACTCCTACTAGTGAATGTAATGTAACACACACCCATACAATGCGCACCACCCCGTGATGATTTTCTCACTCCTACTAGTGAATCTAATGTAACAAACACCCATACAATGCGCACCACCCTGTGATGTTTTTCTCACTCCTACTAGTGAATGTAATGTAACAAACACCCATACAATGCGCACCACCCCGTGATGTTTTTCTCACTCCTACTAGTGAATCTAATGTAACACACACCCATACAATGCACACCACCCCGTGATGTTTTTCTCACTCCTATTAGTGAATCTAATGTAACACACACCCATACAATGCGCACCACCCCCTGATGTTTTTCTCACTACTAGTGAATGTAATGTAACACACACCCATACAATGTGGACCACCCCGTGTTTTTCTCACTCCTACTAGTGAATCTAATGTAACACACACCCATACAATGCGCACCACCCCGTGATGTTTTTCTCACTCCTACTAGTGAATCTAATGTAACACACACCCATACAATGCGCACCACCCCGTGATGTTTTTCTCACTCCTACTAGTGAATCTAATGTAACACACACCCATACAATGCGCACCACCCCGTGATGTTTTTCTCACTCGTACTAGTGAATGTAATGTAACACACACCCATACAATGCGCACCACCCCGTGATGTTTTTCTCACTGCTACTAGTGAATGTAATGTAACACACACCCATACAATGCGCACCACCACGTGATGTTTTTCTCACTCCTACTAGTGAATGTAATGTAACACACACCCATACAATGCGCACCACACCGTGATGTTTTTCTCACTCCTACTAGTGAATCTAATGTAACACACACCCATACAATGCGCACCACCCCGTGATGTTTTTCTCACTCCTACTAGTGAATCTAATGTAACACACACCCATACAATGTGCACTACCCCGTGATGTTTTTCTCACTCCTACTAGTGAATCTAATGTAACACACACCCATACAATGCGCACCACCCCGTGATGTTTTTCTCACTCCTACTAGTGAATCTAATGTAACACACACCCATACAATGCGCACCACCCGTGATGTTTTTCTCACTCCTAGTAGTGAATCTAATGTAACACACACCCATACAATGCGCACCACCCCGTGATGTTTTTCTCACTCTTACTAGTGAATATAATGTAAAACACACCCATACAATGCGCACCACCCCGTGATGTTTTTCTCACTGCTACTAGTGAATGTAATGTAACACACACCCATACAATGCGCACCACCCCGTGATGTTTTTCTCACTCCTACTAGTGAATGTAATGTAACACACACCCGTACAATGCGCACCACCCCCTGATGTTTTTCTCACTCCTACAAGTGAATCTAATGTAACACACCCATACAATGCGCACCACCCCGTGATGTTTTTCTCACTCCTACTAGTGAATGTAATGTAACCCATACCCATTCAATGCGCACCACCGCGTGATGATTTTCTCACTCCTACTAGTGAATCTAATGTAACAAACACCCATACAATGCGCACCACCGCGTGATGTTTTTCTCACTCCTACTAGTGAATGTAATGTAACACACACCCATACAATGCGCACCACCCCGTGATGTTTTTCTCACTCCTACTAGTGATTCTAATGTAACACACACCCATACAATGCGCACCACCCCGTGATGTTTTTCTCACTCCTACTAGTGAATCTAATGTAACACACACCCATACAATGCGCACCACACCCTGATGTTTTTATCACTCCTACTAGTGAATGTAATGTAACACACACCCATACAATGCGCACCACCCCGTGATGTTTTTCTCACTCCTACTAGTGAATGTAATGTAACACACACCCATACAATGCGCACCACCACGTGATGTTTTTCTCACTCCTACTAGTGAATGTAATGTAACACACACCCATACAATGCGCACCACCCCGTGATGTTTTTCTCACTCCTACTAGTGAATGTAATGTAACACACACCCATACAATGCGCACCACCACGTGATGTTTTTCTCACTCCTACTAGTGAATGTAATGTAACACACACCCATACAATGCGCACCACCCCGTGATGTTTTTCTCACTCCTACTAGTGAATGTAATGTAACACACACCCATACAATGCGCACCACCCCGTGATGTTTTTCTCACTACTAGTGAATGTAATGTAACACACACCCATACAATGTGGACCACCCCGTGATGTTTTTCTCACTCCTACTAGTGAATCTAATGTAACACACACCCATACAATGCGCACCACCCCGTGATGTTTTTCTCACTCCTACTAGTGAATCTAATGTAACACACACCCATACAATGCGCACCACCCCGTGATGTTTTTCTCACTCGTACTAGTGAATCTAATGTAACACACACCCATACAATGCGCACCACCCCGTGATGTTTTTCTCACTCTTACTAGTGAATGTAATGTAACACACACCCATACAATGCGCACCACCCCGTGATGTTTTTCTCACTGCTACTAGTGAATGTAATGTAACACACACCCATACAATGCGCACCACCACGTGATGTTTTTCTCACTCCTACTAGTGAATGTAATGTAACACACACCCATACAATGCGCACCACCCCGTGATGTTTTTCTCACTCCTACTAGTGAATGTAATGTAACACACACCCGTACAATGCGCACCACCCCGTGATGTTTTTCTCACTCCTACAAGTGAATCTAATGTAACACACACCCATACAATGCGCACCACCCCGTGATGTTTTTCTCACTCCTACAAGTGAATCTAATGTAACACACACCCATACAATGCGCACCACCCCGTGATGTTTTTCTCACTGCTACTAGTGAATGTAATGTAACACACCCATACAATGCGCACCACCCCGTGATGTTTTTCTCACTACTACTAGTGAATGTAATGTAACACACACCCATACAATGCGCACCACCCCGTGATGTTTTTCTCACTCCTACTAGTGAATGTAATGTAACACACACCCATACAATGCGCACCACCCCGTGATGTTTTTCTCACTCCTACTAGTGAATCTAATGTAACACACCCATACAATGCGCACCACCCCGTGATGTTTTTCTCACTCTTACTAGTGAATATAATGTAACACACACCCATACAATGCGCACCACCCCGTGATGTTTTTCTCACTGCTACTAGTGAATGTAATGTAACACACACCCATACAATGCGCACCACCCCGTGATGTTTTTCTCACTCCTACTAGTGAATGTAATGTAACACACACCCGTACAATGCGCACCACCCCCTGATGTTTTTCTCACTCCTACAAGTGAATCTAATGTAACACACACCCATACAATGCGCACCACCCCGTGATGTTTTTCTCACTGCTACTAGTGAATGTAATGTAACACACCCATACAATGCGCACCACCCCGTGATGTTTTTCTCACTCCTACTAGTGAATGTAATGTAACACACACCCATACAATGCGCACCACCCCGTGATGTTTTTCTCACTGCTACTAGTGAATGTAATGTAACACACCCATACAATGCGCACCACCCCGTGATGATTTCTCACTCCTACTAGTGAATCTAATGTAACACACCCATACAATGCGCACCACCCTGTGATGTTTTTCTCACTCCTACTAGTGAATGTAATGTAACCCATACCCATTCAATGCACACCACCGCGTGATGATTTTCTCACTCCTACTAGTGAATCTAATGTAACAAACACCCATACAATGCGCACCACCCCGTGATGTTTTTCTCACTCCTACTAGTGAATGTAATGTAACACACACCCATACAATGCGCACCACCCCGTGATGATTTTCTCACTCCTACTAGTGAATCTAATGTAACACACACCCATACAATGCGCACCACCCCGTGATGTTTTTCTCACTCCTACTAGTGAATCTAATGTAACACACACCCATACAATGCGCACCACACCCTGATGTTTTTATCCCTCCTACTAGTGAATGTAATGTAACACACACCCATACAATGCGCACCACCCCGTGATGTTTTTCTCACTCCTACTAGTGAATGTAATGTAACACACACCCATACAATGCGCACCACCACGTGATGTTTTTCTCACTCCTACTAGTGAATGTAATGTAACACACACCCATACAATGCGCACCACCCCGTGATGTTTTTCTCACTCCTACTAGTGAATGTATTGTAACACACACCCATACAATGCGCACCACCCCGTGATGTTTTTCTCACTCCTACTAGTGAATCTAATGTAACACACACCCATACAATGCGCACCACCCCGTGATGTTTTTCTCACTCCTACTAGTGAATCTAATGTAACACACACCCATACAATGCGCACCACCCCGTGATGTTTTTCTCACTCCTACTAGTGAATCTAATGTAACACACACCCATACAATGTGCACTACCCCGTGATGTTTTTCTCACTCCTACTAGTGAATCTAATGTAACACACACCCATACAATGCGCACCACCCCGTGATGTTTTTCTCACTCCTACTAGTGAATCTAATGTAACACACACCCATACAATGCGCACCACCCGTGATGTTTTTCTCACTCCTACTAGTGAATCTAATGTAACACACACCCATACAATGCGCACCACCCCGTGATGTTTTTCTCACTCTTACTAGCGAATGTAATGTAAAACACACCCATACAATGCGCACCACCCCGTGATGTTTTTCTCACTGCTACTAGTGAATGCAATGTAACACACACCCATACAATGCGCACCACCCCGTGATGTTTTTCTCACTCCTACTAGTGAATGTAATGTAACACACACCCGTACAATGCACACCACCCCGTGATGTTTTTCTCACTCCTACAAGTGAATCTAATGTAACACACACCCATACAATGCGCACCACCCCGTGATGTTTTTCTCACTGCTACTAGTGAATGTAATGTAACACACCCATACAATGCGCACCACCCCGTGATGTTTTTCTCACTCCTACTAGTGAATGTAATGTAACACACACCCATACAATGCGCACCACCCCGTGATGTTTTTCTCACTCCTACTAGTGAATGTAATGTAACACACACCCATACAATGCGCACCACCCCGTGATGTTTTTCTCACTCCTACTAGTGAATCTAATGTAACACACCCATACAATGCGCACCACCCCGTGATGTTTTTCTCACTCCTACTAGTGAATGTAATGTAACCCATACCCATTCAATGCGCACCACCGCGTGATGATTTTCTCACTCCTACTAGTGAATCTAATGTAACAAACACCCATACAATGCGCACCACCGCGTGATGTTTTTCTCACTCCTACTAGTGAATGTAATGTAACACACACCCATACAATGCGCACCACCCCGTGATGTTTTTCTCACTCCTACTAGTGATTCTAATGTAACACACACCCATACAATGCGCACCACCCCGTGATGTTTTTCTCACTCCTACTAGTGAATCTAATGTAACACACACCCATACAATGCGCACCACACCCTGATGTTTTTATCACTCCTACTAGTGAATGTAATGTAACACACACCCATACAATGCGCACCACCCCGTGATGTTTTTCTCACTCCTACTAGTGAATGTAATGTAACACACACCCATACAATGCGCACCACCCCGTGATGTTTTTCTCACTCCTACTAGTGAATGTAATGTAACAAACACCCATACAATGCGCACCACCACGTGATGTTTTTCTCACTCCTACTAGTGAATGTAATGTAACACACACCCATACAATGCGCACCACCCCGTGATGTTTTTCTCACTCCTACTAGTGAATGTAATGTAACACACACCCATACAATGCGCACCACCACGTGATGTTTTTCTCACTCCTACTAGTGAATGTAATGTAACACACACCCATACAATGCGCACCACCCCGTGATGTTTTTCTCACTCCTACTAGTGAATGTAATGTAACACACACCCATACAATGCGCACCACCCCGTGATGTTTTTCTCACTACTAGTGAATGTAATGTAACACACACCCATACAATGTGGACCACCCCGTGATGTTTTTCTCACTCCTACTAGTGAATCTAATGTAACACACACCCATACAATGCGCACCACCCCGTGATGTTTTTCTCACTCCTACTAGTGAATCTAATGTAACACACACCCATACAATGCGCACCACCCCGTGATGTTTTTCTCACTCCTACTAGTGAATCTAATGTAACACACACCCATACAATGTGCACTACCCCGTGATGTTTTTCTCACTCCTACTAGTGAATCTAATGTAACACACACCCATACAATGCGCACCACCCCGTGATGTTTTTCTCACTCCTACTAGTGAATCTAATGTAACACACACCCATACAATGCGCACCACCCGTGATGTTTTTCTCACTCCTACTAGTGAATCTAATGTAACACACACCCATACAATGCGCACCACCCCGTGATGTTTTTCTCACTCTTACTCGTGAATATAATGTAAAACACACCCATACAATGCGCACCACCCCGTGATGTTTTTCTCACTGCTACTAGTGAATGTAATGTAACACACACCCATACAATGCGCACCACCCCGTGATGTTTTTCTCACTCCTACTAGTGAATGTAATGTAACACACACCCGTACAATGCGCACCACCCCCTGATGTTTTTCTCACTCCTACAAGTGAATCTAATGTAACACACACCCATACAATGCGCACCACCCCGTGATGTTTTTCTCACTGCTACTAGTGAATGTAATGTAACACACCCATACAATGCGCACCACCCCGTGATGTTTTTCTCACTCCTACTAGTGAATGTAATGTAACACACACCCATACAATGCGCACCACCCCGTGATGTTTTTCTCACTGCTACTAGTGAATGTAATGTAACACACCCATACAATGCGCACCACCCCGTGATGATTTCTCACTCCTACTAGTGAATCTAATGTAACACACCCATACAATGCGCACCACCCTGTGATGTTTTTCTCACTCCTACTAGTGAATGTAATGTAACCCATACCCATTCAATGCACACCACCGCGTGATGATTTTCTCACTCCTACTAGTGAATCTAATGTAACAAACACCCATACAATGCGCACCACCCCGTGATGTTTTTCTCACTCCTACTAGTGAATGTAATGTAACACACACCCATACAATGCGCACCACCCCGTGATGATTTTCTCACTCCTACTAGTGAATCTAATGTAACACACACCCATACAATGCGCACCACCCCGTGATGTTTTTCTCACTCCTACTAGTGAATCTAATGTAACACACACCCATACAATGCGCACCACACCCTGATGTTTTTATCCCTCCTACTAGTGAATGTAATGTAACACACACCCATACAATGCGCACCACCCCGTGATGTTTTTCTCACTCCTACTAGTGAATGTAATGTAACACACACCCATACAATGCGCACCACCACGTGATGTTTTTCTCACTCCTACTAGTGAATGTAATGTAACACACACCCATACAATGCGCACCACCCCGTGATGTTTTTCTCACTCCTACTAGTGAATGTAATGTAACACACACCCATACAATGCGCACCACCCCGTGATGTTTTTCTCACTCCTACTAGTGAATCTTATGTAACACACACCCATACAATGCGCACCACCCCGTGATGTTTTTCTCACTCCTACTAGTGAATCTAATGTAAAACACACCCATACAATGCGCACCACCCCGTGATGTTTTTCTCACTCCTACTAGTGAATCTAATGTAACACACACCCATACAATGTGCACTACCCCGTGATGTTTTTCTCACTCCTACTAGTGAATCTAATGTAACACACACCCATACAATGCGCACCACCCCGTGATGTTTTTCTCACTCCTACTAGTGAATCTAATGTAACACACACCCATACAATGCGCACCACCCGTGATGTTTTTCTCACTCCTACTAGTGAATCAAATGTAACACACACCCATACAATGCGCACCACCCCGTGATGTTTTTCTCACTCTTACTAGCGAATGTAATGTAAAACACACCCATACAATGCGCACCACCCCGTGATGTTTTTCTCACTGCTACTAGTGAATGCAATGTAACACACACCCATACAATGCGCACCACCCCGTGATGTTTTTCTCACTCCTACTAGTGAATGTAATGTAACACACACCCGTACAATGCGCACCACCCCGTGATGTTTTTCTCACTCCTACAAGTGAATCTAATGTAACACACACCCATACAATGCGCACCACCCCGTGATGTTTTTCTCACTGCTACTAGTGAATGTAATGTAACACACCCATACAATGCGCACCACCCCGTGATGTTTTTCTCACTCCTACTAGTGAATGTAATGTAACACACACCCATACAATGCGCACCACCCCGTGATGTTTTTCTCACTCCTACTAGTGAATGTAATGTAACACACACCCATACAATGCGCACCACCCCGTGATGTTTTTCTCACTCCTACTAGTGAATCTAATGTAACACACCCATACAATGCGCACCACCCCGTGATGTTTTTCTCACTCCTACTAGTGAATGTAATGTAACCCATACCCATTCAATGCGCACCACTGCGTGATGATTTTCTCACTCCTACTAGTGAATCTAATGTAACAAACACCCATACAATGCGCACCACCGCGTGATGTTTTTCTCACTCCTACTAGTGAATGTAATGTAACACACACCCATACAATGCGCACCACCCCGTGATGTTTTTCTCACTCCTACTAGTGATTCTAATGTAACACACACCCATACAATGCGCACCACCCCGTGATGTTTTTCTCACTCCTACTAGTGAATCTAATGTAACACACACCCATACAATGCGCACCACACCCTGATGTTTTTATCACTCCTACTAGTGAATGTAATGTAACACACACCCATACAATGCGCACCACCCCGTGATGTTTTTCTCACTCCTACTAGTGAATGTAATGTAACACACACCCATACAATGCGCACCACCACGTGATGTTTTTCTCACTCCTACTAGTGAATGTAATGTAACACACACCCATACAATGCGCACCACCCCGTGATGTTTTTCTCACTCCTACTAGTGAATGTAATGTAACACACACCCATACAATGCGCACCACCACGTGATATTTTTCTCACTCCTACTAGTGAATGTAATGTAACACACACCCATACAATGCGCACCACCCCGTGATGTTTTTCTCACTCCTACTAGTGAATGTAATGTAACACACACCCATACAATGCGCACCACCCCGTGATGTTTTTCTCACTACTAGTGAATGTAATGTAACACACACCCATACAATGTGGACCACCCCGTGATGTTTTTCTCACTCCTACTAGTGAATCTAATGTAACACACACCCATACAATGCGCACCACCCCGTGATGTTTTTCTCACTCCTACTAGTGAATCTAATGTAACACACACCCATACAATGCGCACCACCCCGTGATGTTTTTCTCACTCGTACTAGTGAATCTAATGTAACACACACCCATACAATGCGCACCACCCCGTGATGTTTTTCTCACTCTTACTAGTGAATGTAATGTAACACACACCCATACAATGCGCACCACCCCGTGATGTTTTTCTCACTGCTACTAGTGAATGTAATGTAACACACACCCATACAATGCGCACCACCACGTGATGTTTTTCTCACTCCTACTAGTGAATGTAATGTAACACACACCCATACAATGTGCACCACCCCGTGATGTTTTTCTCACTCCTACTAGTGAATGTAATGTAACACACACCCGTACAATACGCACCACCCCGTGATGTTTTTCTCACTCCTACAAGTGAATCTAATGTAACACACACCCATACAATGCGCACCACCCCGTGATGTTTTTCTCACTGCTACTAGTGAATGTAATGTAACACACCCATACAATGCGCACCACCCCGTGATGTTTTTCTCACTCCTACTAGTGAATGTAATGTAACACACACCCATACAATGCGCACCACCCCGTGATGTTTTTCTCACTCCTACTAGTGAATGTAATGTAACACACACCCATACAATGCGCACCACCCCGTGATGTTTGTCTCACTCCTACTAGTGAATCTAATGTAACACACCCATACAATGCGCACCACCCCGTGATGTTTTTCTCACTCCTACTAGTGAATCTAATGTAACCCATACCCATTCAATGCGCACAACCGCGTGATGATTTTCTCACTCCTACTAGTGAATCTAATGTAACAAACACCCATACAATGCGCACCACCGCGTGATGTTTTTCTCACTCCTACTAGTGAATGTAATGTAACACACACCCATACAATGCGCACCACCCCGTGATGTTTTTCTCACTCCTACTAGTGATTCTAATGTAACACACACCCATACAATGCGCACCACCCCGTGATGTTTTTCTCACTCCTACTAGTGAATCTAATGTAACACACACCCATACAATGCGCACCACACCCTGATGTTTTTATCACTGCTACTAGTGAATGTAATGTAACACACACCCATACAATGCGCACCACCCCGTGATGTTTTTCTCACTCCTACTAGTGAATGTAATGTAACACACACCCATACAATGCGCACCACCACGTGATGTTTTTCTCACTCCTACTAGTGAATGTAATGTAACACACACCCATACAATGCGCACCACCCCGTGATGTTTTTCTCACTCCTACTAGTGAATGTAATGTAACACACACCCATACAATGCGCACCACCACGTGATGTTTTTTCACTCCTACTAGTGAATGTAATGTAACACACACCCATACAATGCGCACCACCCCGTGATGTTTTTCTCACTCCTACTAGTGAATGTAATGTAACACACACCCATACAATGCGCACCACCCCGTGATGTTTTTCTCACTACCAGTGAATGTAATGTAACACACACCCATACAATGTGGACCACCCCGTGATGTTTTTCTCACTCCTACTAGTGAATCTAATGTAACACACACCCATACAATGCGCACCACCCCGTGATGTTTTTCTCACTCCTACTAGTGAATCTAATGTAACACACACCCATACAATGCGCACCACCCCGTGATGTTTTTCTCACTCCTACTAGTGAATCTAATGTAACACACACCCATACAATGCGCACCACCCCGTGATGTTTTTCTCACTCGTACTAGTGAATCTAATGTAACACACACCCATACAATGCGCACCACCCCGTGATGTTTTTCTCACTCTTACCAGTGAATGTAATGCAACACACACCCATACAATGCGCACCACCCCGTGATGTTTTTCTCACTGCTACTAGTGAATGTAATGTAACACACACCCATACAATGCGCACCACCACGTGATGTTTTTCTCACTCCTACTAGTGAATGTAATGTAACACACACCCATACAATGCGCACCACCACGTGATGTTTTTCTCACTCCTACTAGTGAATGTAATGTAACACACACCCATACAATGCGCACCACCCCGTGATGTTTTTCTCACTGCTACTAGTGAATGTAATGTAACACACCCATACAATGCGCACCACCCCGTGATGTTTTTCTCACTCCTACTAGTGAATGTAATGTAACACACACCCATACAATGCGCACCACCCCGTGATGTTTTTCTCACTCCTACTAGTGAATGTAATGTAACACACCCCCATACAATGCGCACCACCCCGTGATGTTTTTCTCACTCCTACTAGTGAATCTAATGTAACACACCCATACAATGCGCACCACCCCGTGATGTTTTTCTCACTCCTACTAGTGAATGTAATGTAACACACACCCATACAATGCGCACCACCGCGTGATGATTTTCTCACTCCTACTAGTGAATGTAATGTAACACACACCCATACAATGAGCACCACCCCGTGATGTTTTTCTCACTCCTACTAGTGAATGTAATGTAACACACACCCATACAATGAGCACCACCCCGTGATGATTTTCTCACTCCTACTAGTAAATCTAATGTAACAAACACCCATACAATGCGCACCACCCCGTGATGTTTTTCTCACTCCTACTAGTGAATGTAATGTAACAAACACCCATACAATGCGCACCACCCCGTGATGTTTTTCTCACTCATACTAGTGAATCTAATGTAACACACACCCATACAATGCGCACCACCCCGTGATGTTTTTCTCACTCCTACTAGTGAATCTAATGTAACACACACCCATACAATGCGCACCACCCCCTGATGTTTTTCTCACTCCTACTAGTGAATGTAATGTAACACACACCCATACCATGCGCACCACCGCGTGATGATTTTCTCACTCCTACTAGTGAATCTAATGTAACAAACACCCATACAATGCGCACCACCCCGTGATGTTTTTCTCACTCCACCTAGTGAATGTAATGTAACACACACCCATACAATGCGCACCACCCCGTGATGATTTTCTCACTCCTACTTGTGAATCTAATGTAACAAACACCCATGCAATGCGCACCACCCCGTGATGTTTTTCTCACTCCTACTAGTGAATGTAATGTAACAAACACCCATAAAATGCGCACCACCCCGTGATGATTTTCTCACTCCTACTTGTGAATCTAATGTAACAAACACCCATGCAATGCGCACCACCCCGTGATGTTTTTCTCACTCCTACTAGTGAATGTAATGTAACACACACCCATACAATGCGCACCACCCCGTGATGTTTTTCTCACTCCTACTAGTGAATGTAATGTAACAAACACCCATAAAATGCGCACCACCCCGTGATGTTTTTCTCACTGCTACTAGTGAAACTAATGTAACACACACACATACAATGCACACCACCCCATGATGTTTTTCTCACTCCTACTAGTGAATGTAATGTAACACACACCCATACAATGCGCACCACCCCGTGATGTTTTTCTCACTCCTACTAGTGAATGTAATGTAACACACACCCATACAATGCGCACCACCCCGTGATGTTTTTCTCACTCCTACTAGTGAATGTAATGTAACACACACCCATACAATGCGCACCACCCCGTGATGTTTTTCTCACTCCTATTAGTGAATGTAATGTAACACACACCCATACAATGCGCACCACCCCGGGATGTTTTTCTCACTCCTACTAGTGAATGTAATGTAACACACACCCATACAATGCGCACCACCCCGTGATGTTTTTCTCACTCCTACTAGTGAATCTAATGTAACACACACCCATACAATGCGCACCACGCCGTGATGTTTTTCTCACTCCTACTAGTGAATCTAATGTAACACACACCCATACAATGCGCACCACCCCGTGATGTTTTTCTCACTCTTACTAGTGAATGTAATGTAAAACACACCCATACAATGCGAACCACCCCGTGATGTTTTTCTCACTGCTACTAGTGAATGTAATGTAACACGCACCCATACAATGCGCACCACCCCGTGATGTTTTTCTCACTCCTACTAGTGAATGTAATGTAACACACACCCGTACAATTCGCACCACCCCGTGATGTTTTTCTCACTCCTACAAGTGAATCTAATGTAACACACACCCATACAATGCGCACCACCCCGTGATGTTTTTCTCACTGCTACTAGTGAATGTAATGTAACACACCCATACAATGCGCACCACCCCGTGATGTTTTTCTCACTCCTACTAGTGAATGTAATGTAACACACACCCATACAATGCGCACCACCCCGTGATGTTTTTCTCACTCCTACTAGTGAATGTAATGTAACACACACCCATACAATGCGCACCACCCCGTGATGTTTTTCTCACTCGTATTAGTGAATCTAATGTAACACACCCATACAATGCGCACCACCCCGTGATGTTTTTCTCACTCCTACTAGTGAATGTAATGTAACCCATAAACATTCAATGCGCACCACCGCGTGATGATTTTCTCACTCCTACTAGTGAATCTAATGTAACAAACACCCATACAATGCGCACCACCCGTTATGTTTTTCTCACTCCTACTAGTGAATGTAATGTAACACACACCCATACAATGCGCACCACCCCGTGATGATTTTCTCACTCCTACTAGTGAATCTAATGTAACAAACACCCATACAATGCGCACCACCCTGTGATGATTTTCTCACTCCTACTAGTGAATGTAATGTAACAAACACCCATACAATGCGCACCACCCCGTGATGTTTTTCTCACTCATACTAGTGAATCTAATGTAACACACACCCATACAATGCGCACCACCCCGTGATGTTTTTCTCACTCCTACTAGTGAATGTAATGTAACACACACCCATACAATGCGTACCACCCCGTGATGTTTTTCTCACTCCTACTAGTGAATGTAATGTAACACACACCCATACAATGCGCACCACCCCGTGATGTTTTTCTCACTCCTACTAGTGAATGTAATGTAACACACAGCCATACAATGCGCACCACCCCGTGATGTATTTCTCACTACTAGTGAATGTAATGTAACACACACCCATACAATGTGGACCACCCCGTGATGTTTTTCTCACTCCTACTAGTGAATCTAATGTAACACACACCCATACAATGCGAACAACCCCGTGATGTTTTTCTCACTCCTACTAGTGAATCTAATGTAACACACACCCATACAATGCGCACCACCCCGTGATGTTTTTCTCACTCCTCCTAGTGAATCTAATGTAACACACACCCATACAATGCGCACCACCCCGTGATGTTTTTCTCACTCTTACTAGTGAATGTAATGTAACACACACCCATACAATGC
This sequence comes from Cavia porcellus, assembly GCF_034190915.1. NCBI lineage: Eukaryota > Metazoa > Chordata > Mammalia > Rodentia > Caviidae > Cavia > Cavia porcellus. Next base: position 2,083,363 of record NW_026947541.1, on the reverse strand, counting down.
GCACCACCCCGTGATGTTTTTCTCACTGCTACTAGTGAATGTAATGTAACACACACCCATACAATGCGCACCACCACGTGATGTTTTTCTCACTCCTACTAGTGAATGTAATGTAACACACACCCATACAATGCGCACCACCCCATGATGTTTTTCTCACTCCTACTAGTGAATCTAATGTAACACACACCCATACAATGCGCACCACCCCGTGATGCTTTTCTCACTGCTACGTGTGAATGTAATGTAACACACCCATACAATGCGCACCACCCCGTGATGTTTTTCTCACTCCTACTAGTGAATGTAATGTAACACACACCCATACAATGCGCACCACCCCGTGATGTTTTTCTCACTCCTACTAGTGAATGTAATGTAACACACCCCCATACAATGCGCACCACCCCGTGATGTTTTTCTCACTCCTACTAGTGAATCTAATGTAACACACCCATACAATGCGCACCACCCCGTGATGTTTTTCTCACTCCTACTAGTGAATGTAATGTAACACACACCCATACAATGCGCACCACCGCGTGATGATTTTCTTACTCCTACTAGTGAATGTAATGTAACACACACCCATACAATGAGCACCACCCCGTGATGTTTTTCTCACTCCTACTAGTGAATGTAATGTAACACACACCCATACAATGAGCACCACCCCGTGATGATTTTCTCACTCCTACTAGTAAATCTAATGTAACAAACACCCATACAATGCGCACCACCCCGTGATGTTTTTCTCACTCCTACTAGTGAATGTAATGTAACAAACACCCATACAATGCGCACCACCCCGTGATGTTTTTCTCACTCCTAGTAGTGAATCTAATGTAACACACACCCATACAATGCGCACCACCCCGTGATGTTTTTCTCACACCTACTAGTGAATCTAATGTAACACACACCCATACAATGCGCACCACCCCCTGATGTTTTTCTCACTCCTACTAGTGAATGTAATGTAACACACACCCATACCATGCGCACCACCGCGTGATGATTTTCTCACTCCTACTAGTGAATCTAATGTAACACACACCCATACAATGCGCACCACCCCATGATGTTTTTCTCACTCCTACTAGTGAAGGTAATGTAACACACACCCATACCATGCGCACCACCCCGTGATGATTTTCTCACTCCTACTAGAGAATCTAATGTAACAAACATCCCTACCATGCGCACCACCCCGTGATGTTTTTCTCACTCCTACTAGTGAATGTAATGTAACACACACCCATACAATGCGCACCACCCCGTGATGTTTTTCTCACTCCTACTAGTGAATCTAATGTAACACACACCCATACAATGCGCACCACCCCGTGATGTTTTTCTCACTCCTACTAGTGAATGTAATGTAACACACCCCCATACAATGCGTACCACCCCGTGATGTTTTTCTCACTCCTACTAGTGAATGTAATGTAACACACACCCATACAATGCGCACCACCCCGTGATGTTTTTCTCACTCCTACTAGTGAATGTAATGTAACACACACCCATACAATGCGCACCACCCCGTGATGTTTTTCTCACTACTAGTGAATGTAATGTAACACACACCCATACAATGTGGACCACCCCGTGACGTTTTTCTCACTCCTACTAGTGAATCTAATGTAACACACACCCATACAATGCGCACCACCCCGTGATGTTTTTCTCACTCCTACTAGTGAATCTAATGTAACACACACCCATACAATGCGCACCACCCCGTGATGTTTTTCTCACTCGTACTAGTGAATCTAATGTAACACACACCCATACAATGCGCACCACCCCGTGATGTTTTTCTCACTCTTACTAGTGAATGTAATGTAACACACACCCATACAATGCGCACCACCCCGTGATGTTTTTCTCACTGCTACTAGTGAATGTAATGTAACACACACCCATACAATGCGCACCACCACGTGATGTTTTTCTCACTCCTACTAGTGAATGTAATGTAACACACACCCATACAATGTGCACCACCCCGTGATGTTTTTCTCACTCCTACTAGTGAATGTAATGTAACACACACCTGTACAATACGCACCACCCCGTGATGTTTTTCTCACTCCTACAAGTGAATCTAATGTAACACACACCCATACAATGCGCACCACCCCGTGATGTTTTTCTCACTGCTACTAGTGAATGTAATTTAACACACCCATACAATGCGCACCACCCCGTGATGTTTTTCTCACTCCTACTAGTGAATGTAATGTAACACACACCCATACAATGCGCACCACCCCGTGATGTTTTTCTCACTCCTACTAGTGAATGTAATGTAACACACACCCATACAATGCGCACCACCCCGTGATGTTTGTCTCACTCCTACTAGTGAATCTAATGTAACACACCCATACAATGCGCACCACCCCGTGATGTTTTTCTCACTCCTACTAGTGAATCTAATGTAACCCATACCCATTCAATGCGCACAACCGCGTGATGATTTTCTCACTCCTACTAGTGAATCTAATGTAACAAACACCCATACAATGCGCACCACCGCGTGATGTTTTTCTCACTCCTACTAGTGAATGTAATGTAACACACACCCATACAATGCGCACCACCCCGTGATGTTTTTCTCACTCCTACTAGTGATTCTAATGTAACACACACTCATACAATGCGCACCACCCCGTGATGTTTTTCTCACTCCTACTAGTGAATCTAATGTAACACACACCCATACAATGCGCACCACACCCTGATGTTTTTATCACTCCTACTAGTGAATGTAATGTAACACACACCCATACAATGCGCACCACCCCGTGATGTTTTTCTCACTCCTACTAGTGAATGTAATGTAACACACACCCATACAATGCGCACCACCACGTGATGTTTTTCTCACTCCTACTAGTGAATGTAATGTAACACACACCCATACAATGCGCACCACCCCGTGATGTTTTTCTCACTCCTACTAGTGAATGTAATGTAACACACACCCATACAATGCGCACCACCACGTGATGTTTTTCTCACTCCTACTAGTGAATGTAATGTAACACACACCCATACAATGCGCACCACCCCGTGATGTTTTTCTCACTCCTACTAGTGAATGTAATGTAACACACACCCATACAATGCGCACCACCCCGTGATGTTTTTCTCACTACCAGTGAATGTAATGTAACACACACCCATACAATGTGGACCACCCCGTGATGTTTTTCTCACTCCTACTAGTGAATCTAATGTAACACACACCCATACAATGCGCACCACCCCGTGATGTTTTTCTCACTCCTACTAGTGAATCTAATGTAACACACACCCATACAATGCGCACCACCCCGTGATGTTTTTCTCACTCCTACTAGTGAATCTAATGTAACACACACCCATACAATGCGCACCACCCCGTGATGTTTTTCTCACTCGTACTAGTGAATCTAATGTAACACACACCCATACAATGCGCACCACCCCGTGATGTTTTTCTCACTCTTACCAGTGAATGTAATGCAACACACACCCATACAATGCGCACCACCCCGTGATGTTTTTCTCACTGCTACTAGTGAATGTAATGTAACACACACCCATACAATGCGCACCACCACGTGATGTTTTTCTCACTCCTACTAGTGAATGTAATGTAACACACACCCATACAATGCGCACCACCACGTGATGTTTTTCTCACTCCTACTAGTGAATGTAATGTAACACACACCCATACAATGCGCACCACCCCGTGATGTTTTTCTCACTGCTACTAGTGAATGTAATGTAACACACCCATACAATGCGCACCACCCCGTGATGTTTTTCTCACTCCTACTAGTGAATGTAATGTAACACACACCCATACAATGCGCACCACCCCGTGATGTTTTTCTCACTCCTACTAGTGAATGTAATGTAACACACCCCCATACAATGCGCACCACCCCGTGATGTTTTTCTCACTCCTACTAGTGAATCTAATGTAACACACCCATACAATGCGCACCACCCCGTGATGTTTTTCTCACTCCTACTAGTGAATGTAATGTAACACACACCCATACAATGCGCACCACCGCGTGATGATTTTCTCACTCCTACTAGTGAATGTAATGTAACACACACCCATACAATGAGCACCACCCCGTGATGTTTTTCTCACTCCTACTAGTGAATGTAATGTAACACACACCCATACAATGAGCACCACCCCGTGATGATTTTCTCACTCCTACTAGTAAATCTAATGTAACAAACACCCATACAATGCGCACCACCCCGTGATGTTTTTCTCACTCCTACTAGTGAATGTAATGTAACAAACACCCATACAATGCGCACCACCCCGTGATGTTTTTCTCACTCATACTAGTGAATCTAATGTAACACACACCCATACAATGCGCACCACCCCGTGATGTTTTTCTCACTCCTACTAGTGAATCTAATGTAACACACACCCATACAATGCGCACCACCCCCTGATGTTTTTCTCACTCCTACTAGTGAATGTAATGTAACACACACCCATACCATGCGCACCACCGCGTGATGATTTTCTCACTCCTACTAGTGAATCTAATGTAACAAACACCCATACAATAGGCACCACCCCGTGATGTTTTTCTCACTCCACCTAGTGAATGTAATGTAACACACACCCATACAATGCGCACCACCCCGTGATGATTTTCTCACTCCTACTTGTGAATCTAATGTAACAAACACCCATGCAATGCGCACCACCCCGTGATGTTTTTCTCACTCCTACTAGTGAATGTAATGTAACAAACACCCATAAAATGCGCACCACCCCGTGATGTTTTTCTCACTGCTACTAGTGAAACTAATGTAACACACACACATACAATGCACACCACCCCGTGATGTTTTTCTCACTCCTACTAGTGAATGTAATGTAACACACACCCATACAATGCGCACCACCCCGTGATGATTTTCTCACTCCTACTTGTGAATCTAATGTAACAAACACCCATGCAATGCGCACCACCCCGTGATGTTTTTCTCACTCCTACTAGTGAATGTAATGTAACAAACACCCATAAAATGCGCACCACCCCGTGATGTTTTTCTCACTGCTACTAGTGAAACTAATGTAACACACACACATACAATGCACACCACCCCATGATGTTTTTCTCACTCCTACTAGTGAATGTAATGTAACACACACCCATACAATGCGCACCACCCCGTGATGTTTTTCTCACTCCTACTAGTGAATGTAATGTAACACACACCCATACAATGCGCTCCACCCCGTGATGTTTTTCTCACTCCTACTAGTGAATGTAATGTAACACACACCCATACAATGCGCACCACCCCGTGATGTTTTTCTCACTCCTATTAGTGAATGTAATGTAACACACACCCATACAATGCGCACCACCCCGGGATGTTTTTCTCACTCCTACTAGTGAATGTAATGTAACACACACCCGTACAATTCGCACCACCCCGTGATGTTTTTCTCACTCCTACAAGTGAATCTAATGTAACACACACCCATACAATGCGCACCACCCCGTGATGTTTTTCTCACTGCTACTAGTGAATGTAATGTAACACACCCATACAATGCGCACCACCCCGTGATGTTTTTCTCACTCCTACTAGTGAATGTAATGTAACACACACCCATACAATGCGCACCACCCCGTGATGTTTTTCTCACTCCTACTAGTGAATGTAATGTAACACACACCCATACAATGCGCACCACCCCGTGATGTTTTTCTCACTCCTATTAGTGAATCTAATGTAACACACCCATACAATGCGCACCACCCCGTGATGTTTTTCTCACTCCTACTAGTGAATGTAATGTAACCCATACACATTCAATGCGCACCACCGCGTGATGATTTTCTCACTCCTACTAGTGAATCTAATGTAACAAACACCCATACAATGCGCACCACCCGTTATGTTTTTCTCACTCCTACTAGTGAATGTAATGTAACACACACCCATACAATGCGCACCACCCCGTGATGATTTTCTCACTCCTACTAGTGAATCTAATGTAACAAACACCCATACAATGCGCACCACCCTGTGATGATTTTCTCACTCCTACTAGTGAATGTAATGTAACAAACACCCATACAATGCGCACCACCCCGTGATGTTTTTCTCACTCATACTAGTGAATCTAATGTAACACACACCAATACAATGCGCACCACCCCGTGATGTTTTTCTCACTCCTACTAGTGAATGTAATGTAACACACACCCATACAATGCGTACCACCCCGTGATGTTTTTCTCACTCCTACTAGTGAATGTAATGTAACACACACCCATACAATGCGCACCACCCCGTGATGTTTTTCTCACTCCTACTAGTGAATGTAATGTAACACACAGCCATACAATGCGCACCACCCCGTGATGTATTTCTCACTACTAGTGAATGTAATGTAACACACACCCATACAATGTGGACCACCCCGTGATGTTTTTCTCACTCCTACTAGTGAATCTAATGTAACACACACCCATACAATGCGAACAACCCCGTGATGTTTTTCTCACTCCTACTAGTGAATCTAATGTAACACACACCCATACAATGCGCACCACCCCGTGATGTTTTTCTCACTCCTCCTAGTGAATCTAATGTAACACACACCCATACAATGCGCACCACCCCGTGATGTTTTTCTCACTCTTACTAGTGAATGTAATGTAACACACACCCATACAATGCGCACCACCCCGTGATGTTTTTCTCACTGCTACTAGTGAATGTAATGTAACACACACCCATACAATGCGCACCACCACGTGATGTTTTTCTCACTCCTACTAGTGAATGTAATGTAACACACACCCATACAATGCGCACCACCCCATGATGTTTTTCTCACTCCTACTAGTGAATCTAATGTAACACACACCCATACAATGCGCACCACCCCGTGATGCTTTTCTCACTGCTACGTGTGAATGTAATGTAACACACCCATACAATGCGCACCACCCCGTGATGTTTTTCTCACTCCTACTAGTGAATGTAATGTAACACACACCCATACAATGCGCACCACCCCGTGATGTTTTTCTCACTCCTACTAGTGAATGTAATGTAACACACCCCCATACAATGCGCACCACCCCGTGATGTTTTTCTCACTCCTACTAGTGAATCTAATGTAACACACCCATACAATGCGCACCACCCCGTGATGTTTTTCTCACTCCTACTAGTGAATGTAATGTAACACACACCCATACAATGCGCACCACCGCGTGATGATTTTCTCACTCCTACTAGTGAATGTAATGTAACACACACCCATACAATGAGCACCACCCCGTGATGTTTTTCTCACTCCTACTAGTGAATGTAATGTAACACACACCCATACAATGAGCACCACCCCGTGATGATTTTCTCACTCCTACTAGTAAATCTAATGTAACAAACACCCATACAATGCGCACCACCCCGTGATGTTTTTCTCACTCCTACTAGTGAATGTAATGTAACAAACACCCATACAATGCGCACCACCCCGTGATGTTTTTCTCACTCCTAGTAGTGAATCTAATGTAACACACACCCATACAATGCGCACCACCCCGTGATGTTTTTCTCACACCTACTAGTGAATCTAATGTAACACACACCCATACAATGCGCACCACCCCCTGATGTTTTTCTCACTCCTACTAGTGAATGTAATGTAACACACACCCATACCATGCGCACCACCGCGTGATGATTTTCTCACTCCTACTAGTGAATCTAATGTAACACACACCCATACAATGCGCACCACCCCATGATGTTTTTCTCACTCCTACTAGTGAAGGTAATGTAACACACACCCATACCATGCGCACCACCCCGTGATGATTTTCTCACTCCTACTAGAGAATCTAATGTAACAAACATCCCTACCATGCGCACCACCCCGTGATGTTTTTCTCACTCCTACTAGTGAATGTAATGTAACACACACCCATACAATGCGCACCACCCCGTGATGTTTTTCTCACTCCTACTAGTGAATGTAATGTAACACACACCCATACAATGCGCACCACCCCGTGATGTTTTTCTCACTACTAGTGAATGTAATGTAACACACACCCATACAATGTGGACCACCCCGTGATGTTTTTCTCACTCCTACTAGTGAATCTAATGTAACACACACCCATACAATGCGAACAACCCCGTGATGTTTTTCTCACTCCTACTAGTGAATCTAATGTAACACACACCCATACAATGCGCACCACCCCGTGATGTTTTTCTCACTCCTCCTAGTGAATCTAATGTAACACACACCCATACAATGCGCACCACCCCGTGATGTTTTTCTCACTCTTACTAGTGAATGTAATGTAACACACACCCATACAATGCGCACCACCCCGTGATGTTTTTCTCACTGCTACTAGTGAATGTAATGTAACACACACCCATACAATGCGCACCACCACGTGATGTTTTTCTCACTCCTACTAGTGAATGCAATGTAACACACACCCATACAATGCGCACCACCCCATGATGTTTTTCTCACTCCTACTAGTGAATCTAATGTAACACACACCCATACAATGCGCACCACCCCGTGATGTTTTTCTCACTGCTACTAGTGAATGTAATGTAACACACCCATACAATGCGCACCACCCCGTGATGTTTTTCTCATTCCTACTAGTGAATGTAATGTAACACACACTCATACAATGCGCACCACCCCGTGATGTTTTTCTCACTCCTACTAGTGAATGTAATGTAACACACCCCCATACAATGCGCACCACCCCGTGATGTTTTTCTCACTCCTAGTAGTGAATCTAATGTAACACACCCATACAATGCGCACCACCCCGTGATGTTTTTCTCACTCCTACTAGTGAATGTAATGTAACACACACCCATACAATGCGCACCACCGCGTGATGATTTTCTCACTCCTACTAGTGAATGTAATGTAACACACACCCATACAATGAGCACCACTCCGTGATGTTTTTCTCACTCCTACTAGTGAATGTAATGTAACACACACCCATACAATGAGCACCACCCCGTGATGATTTTCTCACTCCTACTAGTAAATCTAATGTAACAAACACCCATACAATGCGCACCACCCCGTGATGTTTTTCTCACTACTACTAGTGAATGTAATGTAACAAACACCCATACAATGCGCACCACCCCGTGATGTTTTTCTCACTCCTAGTAGTGAATCTAATGTAACACACACCCATACAATGCGCACCACCCCGTGATGTTTTTCTCACACCTACTAGTGAATCTAATGTAACACACACCCATACAATGCGCACCACCCCCTGATGTTTTTCTCACTCCTACTAGTGAGTGTAATGTAACACACACCCATACCATGCGCACCACCGCGTGATGATTTTCTCACTCCTACTTGTGAATCTAATGTAACAAACACCCATGCAATGCGCACCACCCCGTGATGTTTTTCTCACTCCTACTAGTGAATGTAATGTAACAAACACCCATAAAATGCGCACCACCCCGTGATGTTTTTCTCACTGCTACTAGTGAAACTAATGTAACACACACACATACAATGCACACCACCCCATGATGTTTTTCTCACTCCTACTAGTGAATGTAATGTAACACACACCCATACAATGCGCACCACCCCGTGATGTTTTTCTCACTCCTACTAGTGAATGTAATGTAACACACACCCATACAATGCGCACCACCCCGTGATGTTTTTCTCACTCCTACTAGTGAATGTAATGTAACACACACCCATACAATGCGCACCACCCCGTGATGTTTTTCTCACTCCTATTAGTGAATGTAATGTAACACACACCCATACAATGCGCACCACCCCGGGATGTTTTTCTCACTCCTACTAGTGAATCTAATGTAACACACACCCATACAATGCGCACCACCCCGTGATGTTTTTCTCACTCCTACTAGTGAATCTAATGTAACACACACCCATACAATGCGCACCACGCCGTGATGTTTTTCTCACTCCTACTAGTGAATCTAATGTAACACACACCCATACAATGTGCACCACCCCGTGATGTTTTTCTCACTCCTACTAGTGAATCTAATGTAACACACACCCATACAATGCGCACCACCAAGTGATGTTTTTCTCACTCCTACTAGTGAATCTAATGTAACACACACCCATACAATGCGCACCACCCCGTGATGTTTTTCTCACTCTTACTAGTGAATGTAATGTAAAACACACCCATACAATGCGAACCACCCCGTGATGTTTTTCTCACTGCTACTAGTGAATGTAATGTAACACGCACCCATACAATGCGCACCACCCCGTGATGTTTTTCTCACTCCTACTAGTGAATGTAATGTAACACACACCCGTACAATTCGCACCACCCCGTGATGTTTTTCTCAAACCTACTAGTGAATCTAATGTAACACACCCATACAATGCGCACCACCCCGTGATGTTTTTCTCACTGCTACTAGTGAATGTAATGTAACACACCCATACAATGCGCACCACCCCGTGATGTTTTTCTCACTCCTACTAGTGAATGTAATGTAACACACACCCATACAATGCGCACCACCCCGTGATGTTTTTCTCACTCCTACTAGTGAATGTAATGTAACACACACCCATACAATGCGCACCACCCCGTGATGTTTTTCTCACTCCTATTAGTGAATCTAATGTAACACACCCATACAATGCGCACCACCCCGTGATGTTTTTCTCACTCCTACTAGTGAATGTAATGTAACCCATACACATTCAATGCGCACCACCGCGTGATGATTTTCTCACTCCTACTAGTGAATCTAATGTAACAAACACCCATACAATGCGCACCACCCGTTATGTTTTTCTCACTCCTACTAGTGAATGTAATGTAACACACACCCATACAATGCGCACCACCCCGTGATGATTTTCTCACTCCTACTAGTGAATCTAATGTAACAAACACCCATACAATGCGCACCACCCTGTGATGATTTTCTCACTCCTACTAGTGAATGTAATGTAACAAACACCCATACAATGCGCACCACCCCGTGATGTTTTTCTCACTCATACTAGTGAATCTAATGTAACACACACCCATACAATGCGCACCACCCCGTGATGTTTTTCTCACTCCTACTAGTGAATGTAATGTAACACACACCCATACAATGCGTACCACCCCGTGATGTTTTTCTCACTCCTACTAGTGAATGTAATGTAACACACACCCATACAATGCGTACCACCCCGTGATGTTTTTCTCACTCCTACTAGTGAATGTAATGTAACACACACCCATACAATGCGCACCACCCCGTGATGTTTTTCTCACTCCTACTAGTGAATGTAATGTAACACACAGCCATACAATGCGCACCACCCCGTGATGTATTTCTCACTACTAGTGAATGTAATGTAACACACACCCATACAATGTGGACCACCCCGTGATGTTTTTCTCACTCCTACTAGTGAATCTAATGTAACACACACCCATACAATGCGAACAACCCCGTGATGTTTTTCTCACTCCTACTAGTGAATCTAATGTAACACACACCCATACAATGCGCACCACCCCGTGATGTTTTTCTCACTCCTCCTAGTGAATCTAATGTAACACACACCCATACAATGCGCACCACCCCGTGATGTTTTTCTCACTCTTACTAGTGAATGTAATGTAACACACACCCATACAATGCGCACCACCCCGTGATGTTTTTCTCACTGCTACTAGTGAATGTAATGTAACACACACCCATACAATGCGCACCACCACGTGATGTTTTTCTCACTCCTACTAGTGAATGTAATGTAACACACACCCATACAATGCGCACCACCCCATGATGTTTTTCTCACTCCTACTAGTGAATCTAATGTAACACACACCCATACAATGCGCACCACCCCGTGATGCTTTTCTCACTGCTACGTGTGAATGTAATGTAACACACCCATACAATGCGCACCACCCCGTGATGTTTTTCTCACTCCTACTAGTGAATGTAATGTAACACACACCCATACAATGCGCACCACCCCGTGATGTTTTTCTCACTCCTACTAGTGAATGTAATGTAACACACCCCCATACAATGCGCACCACCCCGTGATGTTTTTCTCACTCCTACTAGTGAATCTAATGTAACACACCCATACAATGCGCACCACCCCGTGATGTTTTTCTCACTCCTACTAGTGAATGTAATGTAACACACACCCATACAATGCGCACCACCGCGTGATGATTTTCTCACTCCTACTAGTGAATGTAATGTAACACACACCCATACAATGAGCACCACCCCGTGATGTTTTTCTCACTCCTACTAGTGAATGTAATGTAACACACACCCATACAATGAGCACCACCCCGTGATGATTTTCTCACTCCTACTAGTAAATCTAATGTAACAAACACCCATACAATGCGCACCACCCCGTGATGTTTTTCTCACTCCTACTAGTGAATGTAATGTAACAAACACCCATACAATGCGCACCACCCCGTGATGTTTTTCTCACTCCTAGTAGTGAATCTAATGTAACACACACCCATACAATGCGCACCACCCCGTGATGTTTTTCTCACACCTACTAGTGAATCTAATGTAACACACACCCATACAATGCGCACCACCCCCTGATGTTTTTCTCACTCCTACTAGTGAATGTAATGTAACACACACCCATACCATGCGCACCACCGCGTGATGATTTTCTCACTCCTACTAGTGAATCTAATGTAACACACACCCATACAATGCGCACCACCCCATGATGTTTTTCTCACTCCTACTAGTGAAGGTAATGTAACACACACCCATACCATGCGCACCACCCCGTGATGATTTTCTCACTCCTACTAGAGAATCTAATGTAACAAACATCCCTACCATGCGCACCACCCCGTGATGTTTTTCTCACTCCTACTAGTGAATGTAACACACACCCATACAATGCGCACCACCCCGTGATGTTTTTCTCACTCCTACTAGTGAATCTAATGTAACACACACCCATACAATGCGCACCACCCCGTGATGTTTTTCTCACTCCTACTAGTGAATGTAATGTAACACACCCCCATACAATGCGTACCACCCCGTGATGTTTTTCTCACTCCTACTAGTGAATGTAATGTAACACACACCCATACAATGCGCACCACCCCGTGATGTTTTTCTCACTCCTACTAGTGAATGTAATGTAACACACACCCATACAATGCGCACCACCCCGTGATGTTTTTCTCACTACTAGTGAATGTAATGTAACACACACCCATACAATGTGGACCACCCCGTGATGTTTTTCTCACTCCTACTAGTGAATCTAATGTAACACACACCCATACAATGCGAACAACCCCGTGATGTTTTTCTCACTCCTACTAGTGAATCTAATGTAACACACACCCATACAATGCGCACCACCCCGTGATGTTTTTCTCACTCCTCCTAGTGAATCTAATGTAACACACACCCATACAATGCGCACCACCCCGTGATGTTTTTCTCACTCTTACTAGTGAATGTAATGTAACACACACCCATACAATGCGCACCACCCCGTGATGTTTTTCTCACTGCTACTAGTGAATGTAATGTAACACACACCCATACAATGCGCACCACCACGTGATGTTTTTCTCACTCCTACTAGTGAATGCAATGTAACACACACCCATACAATGCGCACCACCCCATGATGTTTTTCTCACTCCTACTAGTGAATCTAATGTAACACACACCCATACAATGCGCACCACCCCGTGATGTTTTTCTCACTGCTACTAGTGAATGAAATGTAACACACCCATACAATGCGCACCACCCCGTGATGTTTTTCTCATTCCTACTAGTGAATGTAATGTAACACACACCCATACAATGCGCACCACCCCGTGATGTTTTTCTCACTGCTACTAGTGAATGTAATGTAACACACCCCCATACAATGCGCACCACCCCGTGATGTTTTTCTCACTCCTACTAGTGAATCTAATGTAACACACCCATACAATGCGCACCACCCCGTGATGTTTTTCTCACTCCTACTAGTGAATGTAATGTAACACACACCCATACAATGCGCACCACCGCGTGATGATTTTCTCACTCCTACTAGTGAATGTAATGTAACACACACCCATACAATGAGCACCACTCCGTGATGTTTTTCTCACTCCTACTAGTGAATGTAATGTAACACACACCCATACAATGAGCACCACCCCGTGATGATTTTCTCACTCCTACTAGTAAATCTAATGTAACAAACACCCATACAATGCGCACCACCCCGTGATGTTTTTCTCACTACTACTAGTGAATGTAATGTAACAAACACCCATACAATGCGCACCACCCCGTGATGTTTTTCTCACTCCTTGTAGTGAATCTAATGTAACACACACCCATACAATGCGCACCACCCCGTGATGTTTTTCTCACACCTACTAGTGAATCTAATGTAACACACACCCATACAATGCGCACCACCCCCTGATGTTTTTCTCACTCCTACTAGTGAGTGTAATGTAACACACACCCATACCATGCGCACCACCGCGTGATGATTTTCTCACTCCTACTAGTGAATCTAATGTAACACACACCCATACAATGCGCACCACCCCATGATGTTTTTCTCACTCCTACTAGTGAAGGTAATGTAACACACACCCATACCATGCGCACCACCCCGTGATGATTTTCTCACTCCTACTAGAGAATCTAATGTAACAAACACCCCTACCATGCGCACGACCCCGTGATGTTTTTCTCACTCCTACTAGTGAATGTAATGTAACACACACCCATACAATGCGCACCACCCCGTGATGTTTTTCTCACTCCTACTAGTGAATCTAATGTAACACACACATACAATGCGCACCACCCCGTGATGTTTTTCTCACTCCTACTAGTGAATGTAATGTAACACACACCCATACAATGCGCACCACCCCGTGATGTTTTTCTCAGTCCTACTAGTGAATGTAATGTAACACACACCCATACAATGCGCACCACCCCGTGATGTTTTTCTCACTGCTACTAGTGAATGTAATGTAACACACAACCATACAATGCGCACCACCCCGTGATGTTTTTCTCACTCCTACTAGTGAATGTAATGTAACACACACCCATACAATGCGCACCACCCCGTGATGTTTTTCTCACTCCTACTAGTGAATCTAATGTAACACACACCCATACCATGCGCAACACCCCGTGATGTTTTTCTCACTGCTACTAGTGAATGTAATGTAACACACCCATACAATGCGCACCACCCCGTGATGTTTTTCTCACTCCTACTAGTGAATGTAATGTAACACACACCCATACAATGCGCACCACCCCGTGATGTTTTTCTCACTCCTACTAGTGAATGTAATGTAACACACACCCATACAATGCGCACCACCCCGTGATGATTTTCTCACTCCTACTAGAGAATCTAATGTAACAAACACCCCTACCATGCGCACCACCCCGTGATGTTTTTCTCACTCCTACTAGTGAATGTAATGTAACACACACCCATACCATGCGCACCACCGCGTGATGATTTTCTCACTCCTACTAGTGAATCTAATGTAACAAACACCCATACAATGCGCACCACCCCGTGATGTTTTTCTCACTCCTACTAGTGAATGTAATGTAACACACACCCATACAATGCGCACCACCCCGTGATGATTTTCTCACTCCTACTAATGAATCTTATTTAACAAACACCCATACAATGCGCACCACCCCGTGATGTTTTTCTCACTCCTACTAGTGAATGTAATGTAACAAACACCCATACAATGCGCACCACCCCGTGATGTTTTTCTCACTCCTACTAGTGAATCTAATGTAACAAACACCCATACAATGCGCACCACCCCGTGATGTTTTTCTCACTCCTACTAGTGAATCTAATGTAACACACACCCATACAATGCGCACCACCCCCTGATGTTTTTCTCACTCCTACTAGTGAATGTAATGTAACACACACCCATACCATGCGCACCACTCCGTGATGATTTTCTCACTCCTACTAGTGAATCTAATGTAACAAACACCCATACCATGCGCACAACCCCGTGATGTTTTTCTCACTCCTACTAGTGAATGTAATGTAACACACACCCATACAATGCGCACCACCCCGTGATGTTTTTCTCACTCCTACTAGTGAATCTAATGTAACACACACCCATACAATGCGCACCACCCCGTGATGATTTTCTCACTTCTACTAGTGAATCTAATGTAACACACCCATACAATGCGCACCACCCCGTGATGTTTTTCTCACTCCTACTAGTGAATGTAATGTAACACACACCCATACAATGCTCACCACCCCGTGATGTTTTTCTCACTGCTACTAGTGAATGTAATGTAACGAACACCCATACAATGCGCACCACCCCGTGATGTTTTTCTCACTCCTACTAGTGAAGGTAATGTAACACACACCCATACAATGCGCACCACCCCGTGATGTTTTTCTCACTCCTACTAGTGAATGTAATGTAACACACACCCATACAATGCGCACTACCCCGGGATGTTTTTCTCACTACTAGTGAATATAATGTAACACACACCCATACAATGTGGACCACCCCGTGATGTTTTTCTCACTCCTACTAGTGAATCTAATGTAACACACACCCATACAATGCGCACCACCCCGTGATGTTTTTCTCACTCCTACTAGTGAATCTAATGTAACACACACCCATACAATGCGCACCACCCCGTGATGTTTTTCTCACTCCTACTAGTGAATCTAATGTAACACACACCCATACAATGCGCACCACCCCGTGATGTTTTTCTCACTGCTACTAGTGAATGTAATGTAACACACACCCATACAATGCGCACCACCACGTGATGTTTTTCTCACTGCTACTAGTGAATGTAATGTAACACACACCCATACAATGGGCACCACCACGTGATGTTTTTCTCACTCCTACTAGTGAATGTAATGTAACACACACCCATACAATGCGCACCACCCCGTGATGTTTTTCTCACTCCTACTAGTGAATCTAATGTAACACACACCCATACAATGCGCACCACACCGTGATGTTTTTCTCACTCCTACTAGTGAATGTAATGTAACACACACCCATACAATGCGCACCACCCCGTGATGTTTTTCTCACTCCTACTAGTGAATGTAATGTAACACACCCCCATACAATGCGCACCACCCCGTGATGTTTTTCTCACTCCTACTAGTGAATCTAATGTAACACACCCATACAATGCGCACCACCCCGTGATGTTTTTCTCA
The DNA here is from genome assembly GCF_034190915.1 of Cavia porcellus. Lineage (NCBI taxonomy): Eukaryota > Metazoa > Chordata > Mammalia > Rodentia > Caviidae > Cavia > Cavia porcellus. Next base: position 2,065,992 of record NW_026947541.1, on the reverse strand, counting down.
CTCCTACTAGTGAATGTAATGTAACACACACCCATACAATGCGCACCACCGCGTGATGATTTTCTCACTCCTACTAGTGAATGTAATGTAACACACACCCATACAATGAGCACCACCCCGTGATGTTTTTCTCACTCCTACTAGTGAATGTAATGTAACACACACCCATAAAATGAGCACCACCTCGTGATGATTTTCTCACTCCTACTAGTAAATCTAATGTAACAAACACCCATACAATGCGCACCACCCCGTGATGTTTTTCTCACTCCTACTAGTGAATCTAATGTAACACACACCCATACAATGCGCACCACCCCGTGATGTTTTTCTCACTCCTACTAGTGAATCTAATGTAACACACACCCATACAATGCGCACCACCCCCTGATGTTTTTCTCACTCCTACTAGTGAATGTAATGTAACACACACCCATACCATGCGCACCACCGCGTGATGATTTTCTCACTCCTACTAGTGAATCTAATGCAACAAACACCCATACAATGCGCACCACCCCGTGATGTTTTTCTCACTCCACCTAGTGAATGTAATGTAACACACACCCATACAATGCGCACCACCCCGTGATGATTTTCTCACTCCTACTTGTGAATCTAATGTAACAAACACCCATACAATGCGCACCACCCCGTGATGTTTTTCTCACTCCTACTAGTGAATGTAATGTAACAAACACCCATACAATGCGCACCACCCCGTGATGTTTTTCTCACTCCTACTAGTGAATCTAATGTAACACACACCCATACAATGCGCACCACCCCGTGATGTTTTTCTCACTCCTACTAGTGAATCTAATGTAACACACACCCATACAATGCGCACCACCCCCTGATGTTTTTCTCACTCCTACTAGTGAATGTAATGTAACACACACCCATACAATGCGCACCACCCCGTGATGATTTTCTCACTCCTACTAGAGAATCTAATGTAACAAACACCCCTACCATGCGCACCACTCCGTGATGTTTTTCTCACTCCTACTAGTGAATGTAATGTAACACACACCCATACAATGCGCACCACCCCGTGATGTTTTTCTCACTCCTACTAGTGAATCTAATGTAAAACACACATACAATGCGCACCACCCCGTGATGTTTTTCTCACTCCTACTAGTGAATGTAATGTAACACACACCCATACAATGCGCACCACCCCGTGATGTTTTTCTCAGTCCTACTAGTGAATGTAATGTAACACACACCCATACAATGCGCACCACCCCGTGATGTTTTTCTCACTGCTACTAGTGAATGTAATGTAACACACAACCATACAATGCGCACCACCCCGTGATGTTTTTCTCACTCCTACTAGTGAATGTAATGTAACACACACCCATACAATGCGCACCACCCCGTGATGTTTTTCTCACTCCTACTAGTGAATCTAATGTAACACACACCCATACCATGCGCAACACCCCGTGATGTTTTTCTCACTGCTACTAGTGAATGTAATGTAACACACCCATACAATGCGCACCACCCCGTGATGTTTTTCTCACTCCTACTAGTGAATGTAATGTAACACACACCCATACAATGCGCACCACCCCGTGATGTTTTTCTCACTCCTACTAGTGAATGTAATGTAACACACACCCATACAATGCGCACCACCCCGTGATGTTTTTCTCACTCCTACTAGAGAATGTAATGTAACACACAGCCATACAATGCGCACCACCCCGTGATGTTTTTCTCACTCCTACTAGTGAATGTAATGTAACACACACCCATACAATGCGCACCACCCCGTGATGTTTTTCTCACTCCTACTAGTGAATCTAATGTAACACACACCCATACAATGCGCACCACCCCGTGATGTTTTTGTCACTCCTACTAGTGAATGTAATGTAACACACACCCATACAATGCGCACCACCCCGTGATGTTTTTCTCACTCCTACTAGTGAATGTAATGTAACACACCCATACAATGCGCACCACCCCGTGATCTTTTTCTCACTCCTACTAGTGAATGTAATGTAACACACACCCATACAATGCGCACCACCGCGTGATGATTTTCTCACTCCTACTAGTGAATCTAATGTAACAAACACCCATACAATGCGCACCACCCCGTGATGTTTTTCTCACTCCTACTAGTGAATGTAATGTAACACACACCCATACAATGCGCACCACCCCGTGATGATTTTCTCACTCATACTAGTGAATCTAATGTAACAAACACCCATACAATGCGCACCACCCCGTGATGTTTTTCTCACTCCTACTAGTGAATGTAATGTAACAAACACCCATACAATGCGCACCACCCCGTGATGTTTTTCTCACTCCTACTAGTGAATCTAATGTAACACACACCCATACAATGCGCACCACCCCGTGATGTTTTTCTCACTCCTACTAGTGAATCTAATGTAACACACCCATACAATGCGCACCACCCCGTGATGTTTTTCTCACTCCTACTAGTGAATGTAATGTAACACACACCCATACAATGCGCACCACCGCGTGATGATTTTCTCACTCCTACTAGTGAATCTAATGTAAGAAACACCCATACAATGCGCACCACCCCGTGATGTTTTTGTCACTCCTACTAGTGAATCTAATGTAACACACACCCATACAATGCGCACCACCCCCTGATGTTTTTCTCACTCCTACTAGTGAATGTAATGTAACACACACCCATACCATGCGCACCACCACGTGATGATTTTCTCACTCCTACTAGTGAATCTAATGTAACAAACACCCATACAATGCGCACCACCCCGTGATGTTTTTCTCACTCCTACTAGTGAATGTAATGTAACAAACACCCATACAATGCGCACCACCCCATGATGTTTTTCTCACTCCTACTAGTGAATCTAATGTAACACACACCCATACAATGCGCACCACCCCGTGATGTTTTTCTCACTCCTACTAGTGAATCTAATGCAACACACACCCATAGAATGCGCACCACCCCCTGATGTTTTTCTCACTCCTACTAGTGAATGTAATGTAACACACACCCATACCATGCGCACAACCCCGTGATGTTTTTCTCACTCCTACTAGTGAATGTAATGTAACACACACCCATACAATGCGCACCAGCCCGTGATGTTTTTCTCACTCCTACTAGTGAATCTAATGTAACACACACCCATACAATGCGCACCAACCCGTGATGTTTTTCTCACTTCTACTAGTGAATCTAATGTAACACACCCATACAATGCGCACCACCCCGTGATGTTTTTCTCACTCCTACTAGTGAATGTAATGTAACACACACCCATACAATGCGCACCACCCCGTGATGTTTTTCTCACTCCTACTAGTGAATGTAATGTAACACACACCCATACAATGCGCACCACCCCTTGATGTTTTTCTCACTCCTACTAGTGAATGTAATGTAACACACACCCATACAATGCGCACCACCCCGTGATGTTTTTCTCACTCCTACTAGTGAATGTAATGTAACACACACCCATACAATGCGCACCACCCCGTGATGTTTTTCTCACTCCTACTAGTGAATCTAATGTAACACACACCCATACCATGCGCAACACCCCGTGATGTTTTTCTCACTGCTACTAGTGAATGTAATGTAACACACCCATACAATGCGCACCACCCCGTGATGTTTTTCTCACTCCTACTAGTGAATGTAATGTAACACACACCCATACAATGCGCACCACCCCGTGATGTTTTTCTCACTCCTACTAGTGAATGTAATGTAACACACACCCATACAATGCGCACCACCCCGTGATGTTTTTCTCACTCCTACTAGAGAATGTAATGTAACACACAGCCATACAATGCGCACCACCCCGTGATGTTTTTCTCACTCCTACTAGTGAATGTAATGTAACACACACCCATACAATGCGCACCACCCCGTGATGATTTTCTCACTCATACTAGTGAATCTAATGTAACAAACACCCATACAATGCGCACCACCCCGTGATGTTTTTCTCACTCCTACTAGTGAATGTAATGTAACAAACACCCATACAATGCGCACCACCCCGTGATGTTTTTCTCACTCCTACTAGTGAATCTAATGTAACACACACCCATACAATGCGCACCACCCCGTGATGTTTTTCTCACTCCTACTAGTGAATCTAATGTAACACACCCATACAATGCGCACCACCCCGTGATGTTTTTCTCACTCCTACTAGTGAATGTAATGTAACACACACCCATACAATGCGCACCACCGCGTGATGATTTTCTCACTCCTACTAGTGAATCTAATGTAAGAAACACCCATACAATGCGCACCACCCCGTGATGTTTTTGTCACTCCTACTAGTGAATCTAATGTAACACACACCCATACAATGCGCACCACCCCCTGATGTTTTTCTCACTCCTACTAGTGAATGTAATGTAACACACACCCATATCATGCGCACCACCACGTGATGATTTTCTCACTCCTACTAGTGAATCTAATGTAACAAACACCCATACAATGCGCACCACCCCGTGATGTTTTTCTCACTCCTACTAGTGAATGTAATGTAACAAACACCCATACAATGCGCACCACCCCATGATGTTTTTCTCACTCCTACTAGTGAATCTAATGTAACACACACCCATACAATGCGCACCACCCCGTGATGTTTTTCTCACTCCTACTAGTGAATCTAATGCAACACACACCCATAGAATGCGCACCACCCCCTGATGTTTTTCTCACTCCTACTAGTGAATGTAATGTAACACACACCCATACCATGCGCACCACCCCGTGATGTTTTTCTCACTCCTACTAGTGAATGTAATGTAACACACACCCATACAATGCGCACCAGCCCGTGATGTTTTTCTCACTCCTACTAGTGAATCTAATGTAACACACACCCATACAATGCGCACCAACCCGTGATGTTTTTCTCACTTCTACTAGTGAATCTAATGTAACACACCCATACAATGCGCACCACCCCGTGATGTTTTTCTCACTCCTACTAGTGAATGTAATGTAACACACACCCATACAATGCGCACCACCCCGTGATGTTTTTCTCACTCCTACTAGTGAATGTAATGTAACACACACCCATACAATGCGCACCACCCCGTGATGTTTTTCTCACTCCTACTAGTGAATGTAATGTAACACACACCCATACAATGCGCACCACCCCGTGATGTTTTTCTCACTCCTACTAGTGAATGTAATGTAACACACACCCATACAATGCGCACCACCCCGTGATGTTTTTCTCACTCCTACTAGTGAATGTAATGTAACACACACCCATACAATGCGCACCACCCCGTGATGTTTTTCTCACTCCTACTAGTGAATCTAATGTAACACACCCATACAATGCGCACCACCCCGTGATGTTTTTCTCACTCCTACTAGTGAATGTAATGTAACACACACCCATACAATGCGCACCGCCGCGTGATGATTTTCTCACTCCTACTAGTGAATCTAATGTAACACACACCCATACCATGCGCACCACCCCCTGATGTTTTTCTCACTCCTACTAGTGAATCTAATGTAACACACACCCATACCATGCGCACCACTGCGTGATGATTTTCTCACTCCTACTAGTGAATCTAATGTAACAAACACCCCTACAATGCGCACCACCCCGTGATGTTTTTCTCACTCCTACTAGTGAATGTAATGTAACACACACCCATACAATGCGCACCACCCCGTGATGTTTTTCCCACTCCTCCTAGTGAATGTAATGTAACACACACCCATACAATGCGCACCACCGCGTGATGATTTTCTCACTCCTACTAGTGAATCTAATGTAACAAAAACCCATACAATGCGCACCACCCCGTGATGTTTTTCTCACTCCTACTAGTGAATGTAATGTAACACACACCCATACAATGCGCACCACCGCGTGATGATTTTCTCATTCCTACTAGTGAATCTAATGTAACAAACACCCATACAATGCGCACCACCCCGTGATGTTTTTCTCACTCCTACTAGTGAATGTAATGTAACACACACCCATACAATGCGCACCACCCCGTGATGATTTTCTCACTCCTACTAGTGAATCTAATGTAACAAACACCCATACAATGCGCACCATCCCGTGATGTTTTTCTCACTCCTACTAGTGAATGTAATATAACAAACACCCATACAATGCGCACCACCCCGTGATGTTTTTCTCACTCCTACTAGTGAATGTAATGTAACACACACCGATACAATGCGCACCACCCCGTGATGTTTTTGTCACTCCTACTAGTGAATCTAATGTAACACACACCCATACAATGCGCACCACCCCCTGATGTTTTTCTCACTCCTACTAGTGAATGTAATGTAACACACACCCATACCATGCGCACCACCGCGTGATGATTTTCTCACTCCTACTAGTGAATCTAATGTAACAAACACCCATACAATGCGCACCACCCCGTGATGTTTTTCTCACTCCTACTAGTGAATGTAATGTAACACACACCCATACAATGCGCACCACCCCTTGATGATTTTCTCACTCCTAATAGTGAATGTAATGTAACACACACCCATAAAATGCGCACCACCCCGTGATGTTTTTCTCACTCCTACTAGTGAATGTAATGTAACAAACACCCATACAATGCGCACCACCCCGTGATGTTTTTCTCACTCCTACTAGTGAATCTAATGTAACAAACACCCATACAATGCGCACCACCCCGTGATGTTTTTCTCACTCCTACTAGTGAATCTAATGTAACACACACCCATACAATGCGCACCACCCCCTGATGTTTTTCTCACTCCTACTAGTGAATGTAATGTAACACACACCCATACCATGCGCACCACCCCGTGATGATTTTCTCACTCCTACTAGTGAATCTAATGTAACAAACACCCATACCATGCGCACCACCCCGTGATGTTTTTCTCACTCCTACTAGTGAATCTAATGTAACACACACCCATACAATGCGCACCACCCCGTGATATTTTTCTCACTCCTACTAGTGAATCTAATGTAACACACCCATACAATGCGCACCACCCCGTGATGTTTTTCTCACTCCTACTAGTGAATGTAATGTAACACACACCCATACAATGCGCACCACCGCGTGATGATTTTCTCACTCCTACTAGTGAATCTAATGTAACACACACCCATACCATGCGCACCACCCCCTGATGTTTTTCTCACTCCTACTAGTGAATCTAATGTAACACACACCCATACCATGCGCACAACCGCGTAATGATTTTCTCACTCCTACTAGTGAATCTAATGTAACAAACACCCATACAATGTGCACCACCCCGTGATGTTTTTCTCACTCCTACTAGTGAATGTAACACACACCCATACAATGGGCACCACCCCCTGATGTTTTTCTCACTCCTACTAGTGAATGTAATGTAACACACACCCATACCATGCGCACCACCGCGTGATGATTTTCTCACTCCTACTAGTGAATCTAATGTAACAAACACCCATACAATGCGCACCACACCGTGATGTTTTTCTCACTCCTACTAGTGAATGTAATGTAACACACACCCATACAATGCGCACCACCGCGTGATGATTTTCTCACTCCTACTAGTGAATCTAATGTAACACACACCCATACAATGCGCACCACCCCCTGATGTTTTTCTCACTCCTACTAGTGAATGTAATGTAACACACACCCATACCATGCGCACCACCGCGTGATGATTTTCTCACTCCTACTAGTGAATCTAATGTAACAAACACCCATACAATGCGCACCACACCGTGATGTTTTTCTCACTCCTACTAGTGAATGTAATGTAACACACACCCATACAATGCGCACCACCCCTTGATGATTTTCTCACTCCTAATAGTGAATGTAATGTAACACACACCCATACAATGCGCACCACCCCGTGATGTTTTTCTCACTCCTACTAGTGAATGTAATGTAACAAACACCCATACAATGCGCACCACCCCGTGATGTTTTTCTCACTCCTACTAGTGAATCTAATGTAACAAACACCCATACAATGCGCACCACCCCGTGATGTTTTTCTCACTCCTACTAGTGAATCTAATGTAACACAGACCCATACAATGCGCACCACCCCCTGATGTTTTTCTCACTCCTACTAGTGAATGTAATGTAACACACACCCATACCATGCGCACCACCCCATTATGATTTTCTCACTCCTACTAGTGAATCTAATGTAACAAACACCCATACCATGCGCACAACCCCGTGATGTTTTTCTCACTCCTACTAGTGAATGTAATGTAACACACACCCATACAATGCGCACCACCCCGTGATATTTTTCTCACTCCTACTAGTGAATCTAATGTAACACACACCCATACAATGCGCACCACCCCGTGATGTTTTTCTCACTTCTACTAGTGAATCTAATGTAACACACCCATACAATGCGCACCACCCCGTGATGTTTTTCTCACTCCTACTAGTGAATGTAATGTAACACACACCCATACAATGCTCACCACCCCGTGATGTTTTTCTCACTGCTACTAGTGAATGTAATGTAACGCACACCCATACAATGCGCACCACCCCGTGATGTTTTTCTCACTCCTACTAGTGAATGTAATGTAACACACACCCATACAATGCGCACCACCCCGTGATGTTTTTCTCACTCCTACTAGTGAATGTAATGTAACACACACCCATACAATGCGCACCACCCCGTGATGTTTTTCTCACTCCTACTAGTGAATCTAATGTAACACACACCCATACAATGCGCACCACCCCGTGATATTTTTCTCACTCCTACTAGTGAATCTAATGTAACACACCCATACAATGCGCACCACCCCGTGATGTTTTTCTCACTCCTACTAGTGAATGTAATGTAACACACACCCATACAATGCGCACCACCGCGTGATGATTTTCTCACTCCTACTAGTGAATCTAATGTAACACACACCCATACCATGCGCACCACCCCCTGATGTTTTTCTCACTCCTACTAGTGAATCTAATGTAACACACACCCATACCATGCGCACAACTGCGTAATGATTTTCTCACTCCTACTAGTGAATCTAATGTAACAAACACCCATACAATGTGCACCACCCCGTGATGTTTTTCTCACTCCTACTAGTGAATGTAACACACACCCATACAATGCGCACCACCCCGTGATGATTTTCTCACTCCTACTAGTGAATCTAATGTAACAAACACCCATACAATGCGCACCACCCCGTGATGTTTTTCTCACTCCTACTAGTGAATGTAATGTAACAAACACCCATACAATGCGCACCACCCCGTGATGTTTTTCTCACTCCTACTAGTGAATCTAATGTAACACACACCCATACAATGCGCACCACCCCATGATGTTTTTCTCACTCCTACTAGTGAATGTAATGTAACACACACCCATACAATGCGCACCACCCCGTGATGTTTTTCTCACTCCTACTAGTGAATGTAATGTAACACACACCCATACAATGCGCACCACCCCGTGATGTTTTTCTCACTGCTACTAGTGAATCTAATGTAACACACCCATACAATGCGCACCACCCCGTGATGTTTTTCTCACTCCTACTAGTGAATGTAATGTAACACACACCCATACAATGTGCACCACCGCGTGATGATTTTCTCACTCCTACTAGTGAATCTAACGTAAGAAACACCCATACAATGCGCACCACCCCGTGATGTTTTTCTCACTCCTACTAGTGAATGTAATGTAACACACACCCATACAATACGCACCACCCCGTGATGATTTTCTCACTCCTACTAGTGAATCTAATGTAACAAACACCCATACAATGCGCACCACCCCTTGATGTTTTTCTCACTCCTACTAGTGAATGTAATGTAACAAACACCCATACAATGCGCACCACCCCGTGATGTTTTTCTCACTCCTACTAGTGAATGTAATGTAACACACACCCATACAATGCGCACCACCCCGTGATGTTTTTCTCACTCCTAATAGTGAATCTAATGTAACACACACCGATACAATGCGCACCACCCCGTGATGTTTTTGTCACTCCTAATAGTGAATCTAATGTACCACACACCCATACAATGCGCACCACCCCGTGATGTTTTTCTCACTCCTACTAGTGAATCTAATGTAACACACACCCATACAATGCGCACCACCCCGTGATGTTTTTCTCACTCCTACTAGTGAATCTAATGTAACAAACACCCATACAATGCGCACCACCCCGTGATGTTTTTCTCACTCCTACTAGTGAATGTAATGTAACACACACCCATACAATGCGCACCACCCCGTGATGATTTTCACACTCCTACTAGTGAATCTAATGTAACAAACACCCATACAATGCGCACCACCCCGTGATGTTTTTCTCACTCCTACTAGTGAATGTAATGTAACAAACACCCATACAATGCGCACCACCCCGTGATGTTTTTCTCACTCCTACTAGTGAATCTAATGTAACACACACCGATACAATGCGCACCACCCCGTGATGTTTTTGTCACTCCTACTAGTGAATCTAATGTAACACACACCCATACAATGCGCACCACCCCCTGATGTTTTTCTCACTCCTACTAGTGAATGTAATGTAACAAAAACCCATACCATGCGCACCACCGCGTGATGATTTTCTCACTCCTACTAGTGAATCTAATGTAACAAACACCCATACAATGCGCACCACCCCGTGATGTTTTTCTCACTCCTACTAGTGAATGTAATGTAACACACACCCATACAATGCGCACCACCCCGTGATGATTTTCTCACTCCTACTAGTGAATCTAATGTAACAAACACCCATACAATGCGCACCACCCCGTGATGTTTTTCTCACTCCTACTAGTGAATGTAATGTAACAAACACCCATACAATGCGTACCACCCCGTGATGTTTTTCTCACTCCTACTAGTGAATCTAATGTAACAAACACCCATACAATGCGCACCACCCCGTGATGTTTTTCTCACTCCTACTAGTGAATCTAATGTAACACACACCCATACAATGCGCACCACCCCGTGATGTTTTTCTCACTCCTACTAGTGAATGTAATGTAACACACACCCATACCATGCGCACCACCCCGTGATGATTTTCTCATTCCTACTAGTGAATCTAATGTAACACACCCATACAATGCGTACCACCCCGTGATGTTTTTCTCACTCCTACTAGTGAATGTAAGGTAACACACACCCATACAATGCTCACCACCCCGTGATGTTTTTCTCACTGCTACTAGTGAATGTAATGTAACGCACACCCATACAATGCGCACCACCCCGTGATGTTTTTCTCACTCCTACTAGTGAATCTAATGTAACACACACCCATACAATGCGCACCACCCCGTGATGTTTTTCTCACTCCTACTAGTGAATGTAATGTAACACACACCCATACAATGCGCAGCACCCCGTGATGTTTTTCTCACTCCTACTAGTGAATGTAATGTAACACACACCCATACAATGCGCACTACCCCGTGATGTTTTTCTCACTCCTACTAGTGAATCTAATGTAACACACCCATACAATGCGCACCACCCCGTGATGTTTTTCTCACTCCTACTAGTGAATGTAATGTAACACACACCCATACAATGCGCACCACCGCGTGATGATTTTCTCACTCCTACTAGTGAATCTAATGTAATACACACCCATACCATGCGCACCACCCCCTGATGTTTTTCTCACTCCTACTAGTGAATCTAATGTAACACACACCCATACCATGCGCACCACTGCGTAATGATTTTCTCACTCCTACTAGTGAATCTAATGTAACAAACACCCATACAATGCGCACCACCCCGTGATGTTTTTCTCACTCCTACTAGTGAATGTAACACACACCCATACAATGCGCACCACCCCGTGATGATTTTCTCACACCTACTAGTGAATCTAATGTAACAAACACCCATACAATGCGCACCACCCCGTGATGTTTTTCTCACTCCTACTAGTGAATGTAATGTAACAAACACCCATACAATGCGCACCACCCCGTGATGTTTTTCTCACTCCTACTAGTGAATCTAATGTAACACACACTATACAATGCGCACCACCCCGTGATGTTTTTCTCACTCCTACTAGTGAATGTAATGTAACACACACCCATACAATGCGCACCACCCCGTGATGTTTTTCTCACTCCTACTAGTGAATGTAATGTAACACACACCCATACAATGCGCACCACCCCGTGATGTTTTTCTCACTGCTACTAGTGAATCTAATGTAACACACCCATACAATGCGCACCACCCCGTGATGTTTTTCTCACTCCTACTAGTGAATGTAATGTAACACACACCCATACAATGCGCACCACCGCGTGATGATTTTCTCACTCCTACTAGTGAATCTAATGTAAGAAACACCCATACAATGCGCACCACCCCGTGATGTTTTTCTCACTCCTACTAGTGAATGTAATGTAACACACACCCATACAATACGCACCACCCCGTGATGATTTTCTCACTCCTACTAGTGAATCTAATGTAACAAACACCCATACAATGCGCACCACCCCGTGATGTTTTTCTCACTCCTACTAGTGAATGTAATGTAACAAACACCCATACAATGCGCACCACCCCGTGATGTTTTTCTCACTCCTACTAGTGAATGTAATGTAACACACACCCATACAATGCGCACCACCCCGTGATGTTTTTCTCACTCCTAATAGTGAATCTAATGTAACACACACCGATAAAATGCGCACCACCCCGTGATATTTTTGTCACTCCTAATAGTGAATCTAATGTAACACACACCCATACAATGCGCACCACCCCGTGATGTTTTTTCTCACTCCTACTAGTGAATGTAATGTAACACACACCCATACAATGCGCACCACCCCGTGATGTTTTTCTCACTCCTACTAGTGAATGTAATGTAACACACACCCATACAATGCGCACGACCGCGTGATGATTTTCTCACTCCTACTAGTGAATCTAATGTAAGAAACACCCATACAATGCTCACCACCCCGTGATGTTTTTCTCACTCCTACTTGTGAATGTAATGTAACGCACACCCATACAATGCGCACCACCCCGTGATGATTTTCTCACTCCTACTAGTGAATCTAATGTAACAAACACCCATACAATGCGCACCACCCCGTGATGATTTTCACACTCCTACTAGTGAATCTAATGTAACAAACACCCATACAATGCGCACCACCCCGTGATGTTTTTCTCACTCCTACTAGTGAATGTAATGTAACAAACACCCATACAATGCGCACCACCCCGTGATGTTTTTCTCACTCCTACTAGTGAATCTAATGTAACACACACCGATACAATGCGCACCACCCCGTGATGTTTTTGTCACTCCTACTAGTGAATCTAATGTAACACACACCCATACAATGCGCACCACCCCCTGATGTTTTTCTCACTCCTACTAGTGAATGTAATGTAACAAAAACCCATACCATGCGCACCACCGCGTGATGATTTTCTCACTCCTACTAGTGAATCTAATGTAACAAACACCCATACAATGCGCACCACCCCGTGATGTTTTTCTCACTCCTACTAGTGAATGTAATGTAACACACACCCATACAATGCGCACCACCCCGTGATGATTTTCTCACTCCTACTAGTGAATCTAATGTAACAAACACCCATACAATGCGCACCACCCCGTGATGTTTTTCTCAGTCCTACTAGTGAATGTAATGTAACAAACACCCATACAATGCGTACCACCCCGTGATGTTTTTCTCACTCCTACTAGTGAATCTAATGTAACAAACACCCATACATTGCGCACCACCCCGTGATGTTTTTCTCACTCCTACTAGTGAATCTAATGTAACACACACCCATACAATGCGCACCACCCCGTGATGTTTTTCTCACTCCTACTAGTGAATGTAATGTAACACACACCCATACCATGCGCACCACCCCGTGATGATTTTCTCATTCCTACTAGTGAATCTAATGTAACAAACACCCATACCATGCGCACAACCCCGTGATGTTTTTCTCACTCCTACTAGTGAATGTAATGTAACACACACCCATACAATGCGCACCACCCCGTATATTTTTCTCACTCCTACTAATGAATCTAATGTAACACACACCCATACAATGCGCACCACCCCGTGATGTTTTTCTCACTTCTACTAGTGAATCTAATGTAACACACCCATACAATGCGCACCACCCCGTGATGTTTTTCTCACTCCTACTAGTGAATGTAATGTAACACACACCCATACAATGCTCACCACCCCGTGATGTTTTTCTCACTGCTACTAGTGAATGTAATGTAACGCACACCCATACAATGCGCACCACCCCGTGATGTTTTTCTCACTCCTACTAGTGAATGTAATGTAACACACACCCATACAATGCGCACCACCCCGTGATGTTTTTCTCACTCCTACTAGTGAATGTAATGTAACACACACCCATACAATGCGCAGCACCCCGTGATGTTTTTCTCACTCCTACTAGTGAATGTAATGTAACACACACCCATACAATGCGCACCACCCCGTGATGTTTTTCTCACTCCTACTAGTGAATCTAATGTAACACACCCATACAATGCGCACCACCCCGTGATGTTTTTCTCACTCCTACTAGTGAATGTAATGTAACACACACCCATACAATGCGCACCACCGCGTGATGATTTTCTCACTCCTACTAGTGAATCTAATGTAACACACACCCATACCATGCGCACCACCCCCTGATGTTTTTCTCACTCCTACTAGTGAATCTAATGTAACACACACCCATACCATGCGCACCACTGCGTAATGATTTTCTCACTCCTACTAGTGAATCTAATGTAACAAACACCCATACAATGCGCACCACCCCGTGATGTTTTTCTCACTCCTACTAGTGAATGTAACACACACCCATACAATGCGCAGCACCCCGTGATGATTTTCTCACACCTACTAGTGAATCTAATGTAACAAACACCCATACAATGCGCACCACCCCGTGATGTTTTTCTCACTCCTACTAGTGAATGTAATGTAACAAACACCCATACAATGCGCACCACCCCGTGATGTTTTTCTCACTCCTACTAGTGAATCTAATGTAACACACACTATACAATGCGCACCACCCCGTGATGTTTTTCTCACTCCTACTAGTGAATGTAATGTAACACACACCCATACAATGCGCACCACCCCGTGATGTTTTTCTCACTCCTACTAGTGAATGTAATGTAACACACACCCATACAATGCGCACCACCCCGTGATGTTTTTCTCACTGCTACTAGTGAATCTAATGTAACACACCCATACAATGCGCACCACCCCGTGATGTTTTTCTCACTCCTACTAGTGAATGTAATGTAACACACACCCATACAATGCGCACCACCGCGTGATGATTTTCTCACTCCTACTAGTGAATCTAATGTAAGAAACACCCATACAATGCGCACCACCCCGTGATGTTTTTCTCACTCCTACTAGTGAATGTAATGTAACACACACCCATACAATACGCACCACCCCGTGATGATTTTCTCACTCCTACTAGTGAATCTAATGTAACAAACACCCATACAATGCGCACCACCCCGTGATGTTTTTCTCACTCCTACTAGTGAATGTAATGTAACAAACACCCATACAATGCGCACCACCCCGTGATGTTTTTCTCACTCCTACTAGTGAATGTAATGTAACACACACCCATACAATGCGCACCACCCCGTGATGTTTTTCTCACTCCTAATAGTGAATCTAATGTAACACACACCGATACAATGCGCACCACCCCGTGATATTTTTGTCACTCCTAATAGTGAATCTAATGTAACACACACCCATACAATGCGCACCACCCCGTGATGTTTTTTCTCACTCCTACTAGTGAATGTAATGTAACACACACCCATACAATGCGCACCACCCCGTGATGTTTTTCTCACTCCTACTAGTGAATGTAATGTAACACACACCCATACAATGCGCACGACCGCGTGATGATTTTCTCACTCCTACTAGTGAATCTAATGTAAGAAACACCCATACAATGCTCACCACCCCGTGATGTTTTTCTCACTCCTACTAGTGAATGTAATGTAACGCACAAACATACAATGCGCACCACCCCGTGATGATTTTCTCACTCCTACTAGTGAATCTAATGTAACAAACACCCATACAATGCGCACCACCCCGTGATGTTTTTCTCACTCCTACTAGTGAATGTAATGTAACAAACACCCATACAATGCGCACCACCCCGTGATGTTTTTCTCACTCCTACTAGTGAATGTAATGTAACACACACCCATACAATGCGCACCACCCCGTGATGTTTTTCTCACTCCTACTAGTGAATCTAATGTAACACACACCGATACAATGCGCACCACCCCGTGATGTTTTTGTCACTCCTACTAGTGAATCTAATGTAACACACACCCATACAATGCGCACCACCCCCTGATGTTTTTCTCACTCCTACTAGTGAATGTAATGTAACACACACCCATACCATGCGCACCACCGCGTGATGATTTTCTCACTCCTACTAGTGAATCTAATGTAACAAACACCCATACAATGCGCACCACCCCGTGATGTTTTTCTCACTCCTACTAGTGAATGTAATGTAACACACACCCATACAATGCGCACCACCCCGTGATGATTTTCTCACTCCTACTAGTGAATCTAATGTAACAAACACCCATACAATGCGCACCACCCCGTGATGTTTTTCTCACTCCTACTAGTGAATGTAATGTAACAAACACCCATACAATGCGCACCACCCCGTGATGTTTTTCTCACTCCTACTAGTGAATCTAATGTAACACACACCCATACAATGTTCACCACCCCGTGATGTTTTTCTCACTCCTACTAGTGAATCTAATGTAACACACACCCATAAAATGCGCACCACCCCGTGATGTTTTTCTCACTCCTACTAGTGAATGTAATGTAACACACACCCATACAATGCTCACCACCCCGTGATGTTTTTCTCACTGCTACTAGTGAATGTAATGTAACACACACCCATACAATGCGCACCACCCCGTGATGTTTTTCTCACTCCTACTAGTGAATGTAATGTAACACACACCCATACAATGCGCACCACCCCGTGATGTTTTTCTCACTCCTACTAGTGAATGTAATGTAACACACACCCATACAATGCGCAGCACCCCGTGATGTTTTTCTCACTCCTACTAGTGAATGTAATGTAACACACACCCATACAATGCGCACAACCCCGTGATGTTTTTCTCACTCCTACTAGTGAATCTAATGTAACACACCCATACCATGCGCACCACCCCCTGATGTTTTTCTCACTCCTACTAGTGAATCTAATGTAACACACACCCATACCATGCGCACCACTGCGTGATGATTTTCTCACTCCTACTAGTGAATCTAATGTAACAAACACCCATACAATGCGCACCACCTCGTGATGTTTTTCTCACTCCTACTAGTGAATGTAATGTAACACACACCCATACAATGCGCACCACCCCGTGATGTTTTTCTCACTCCTACTAGTGAATGTAATGTAACACACACCCATACAATGCGCACCACCGCGTGATGATTTTCTCACTCCTACTAGTGAATGTAATGTAACAAACACCCATACAATGCGCACCACCCCGTGATGTTTTTCTCACTCCTACTAGTGAATCTAATGTAACAAACACCCATACAATGCACACCACCCCGTGATGTTTTTCTCACTCCTACTAGTGAATCTAATGTAACACACACCCATACAATGCGCACCACCCCCTGATGTTTTTCTCACTCCTACTAGTGAATGTAATGTAACACACACCCATACCATGCGCACCACCCCGTGATGATTTTCTCACTCCTACTAGTGAATCTAATGTAACAAACACCCATACCATGCGCACAACCCCGTGATGTTTTTCTCACTCCTACTAGTGAATATAATGTAACACACACCCATACAATGCGCACCACCCCGTGATGTTTTTCTCACTCCTACTAGTGAATCTAATGTAACACACACCCATACAATGCGCACCACCCCGTGATGTTTTTCTCACTTCTACTAGTGAATCTAATGTAACACACCCATACAATGCGCACCACCCCGTGATGTTTTTCTCACTCCTACTAGTGAATGTAATGTAACACACACCCATACAATGCTCACCACCCCGTGATGTTTTTCTCACTGCTACTAGTGAATGTAATGTAACGCACACCCATACAATGCGCACCACCCCGTGATGTTTTTCTCACTCCTACTAGTGAATGTAATGTAACACACACCCATAAAATGCGCACCACCCTGTGATGTTTTTCTCACTCCTACTAGTGAATGTAATGTAACACACACCCATACAATGCGCACCACCCCGTGATGTTTTTCTCACTCCTACTAGTGAATGTAATGTAACACACACAAATACAATGCGCACCACCCCGTGATGTTTTTCTCACTCCTACTAGTGAATCTAATGTAACACACACCCATACCATGCGCACCACCCCCTGATGTTTTTCTCACTCCTACTAGTGAATCTAATGTAACACACACCCATACCATGCGCACCACTGCGTGATGATTTTCTCACTCCTAATAGTGAATCTAATGTAACAAACACCCATACAATGCGCACCACCCCGTGATGTTTTTCTCACTCCTACTAGTGAATGTAACACACACCCATACAATGCGCACCACCCCGTGATGTTTTTCTCACTCCTACTAGTGAATGTAATGTAACACACACCCATACAATGCGCACCACCCCGTGATGTTTTTCTCACTTCTACTAGTGAATGTAATGTAACACACACCCATACAATGCGCACCACCCCGTGATGTTTTTCTCACTCCTACTAGTGAATCTAATGTAACACACCCATACAATGCGCACCACCCCGTGATGTTTTTCTCACTCCTACTAGTGAATGTAATGTAACACACACCCATACAATGCGCACCACCGCGTGATGATTTTCTCACTCCTACTAGTGAATCTAATGTAACACACACCCATACCATGCGCACCACCCCCTGATGTTTTTTTCACTCATACTAGTGAATCTAATGTAACACACACCCATACCATGCGCACCACTGCGTAATGATTTTCTCACTCCTACTAGTGAATCTAATGTAACAAACACCCATACAATGCGCACCACCCCGTGATGTTTTTCTCACTCCTACTAGTGAATGTAACACACACCCATACAATGTGCACCACCCCGTGATGATTTTCTCACTCCTACTAGTGAATCTAATGTAACAAACACCCATACAATGCGCACCACCCCGTGATGTTTTTCTCACTCCTACTAGTGAATGTAATGTAACAAACACCCATACAATGCGCACCACCCCGTGATGTTTTTCTCACTCCTACTAGTGAATGTAATGTAACACACACCCATACAATGCGCACCACCCCGTGATGTTTTTCTCACTCCTAATAGTGAATCTAATGTAACACACACCGATACAATGCGCACCACCCCGTGATGTTTTTGTCACTCCTAATAGTGAATCTAATGTAACACACACCCATACAATGCGCACCACACCGTGATGTTTTTCTCACTCCTACTAGTGAATGTAATGTAACACACACCCATACAATGCGCACCACCCCGTGATGTTTTTCTCACTCCTACTAGTGAATGTAATGTAACACACACCCATACAATGCGCACCACCCCGTGATGATTTTCTCACTCCTACTAGTGAATCTAATGTAACAAACACCCATACAATGCGCACCACCCCGTGATGTTTTTCTCACTCCTACTAGTGAATGTAATGTAACAAACACCCATACAATGCGCACCACCGCGTGATGTTCTTCTCACTCCTACTAGTGAATCTAATGTAACACACACCCATACAATGCGCACCACCCCGTGATGTTTTTCTCACTCCTACTAGTGAATCTAATGTAACACACCCATACAATGCGCACCACCCCGTGATGTTTTTCTCACTCCTACTAGTGAATGTAATGTAACACACACCCATACAATGCGCACCACCGCGTGATGATTTTCTCACTCCTACTAGTGAATCTAATGTAACAAACACCCATACAATGCGCACCACCCCGTGATGTTTTTCTCACTCCTACTAGTGAATGTAATGTAACACACACCCATACAATGCGCACCACCCCGTGATGATTTTCTCACTCCTACTAGTGAATCTAATGTAACACACACCCATACAATGCGCACCACCCCGTGATGTTTTTCTCACTCCTACTAGTGAATCTAATGTAACACACACCCATACAATGCGCACCACCCCGTGATGTTTTTCTCACTCCTACTAGTGAATCTAATGTAACACACACCCATACAATGCGCACCACCCCCTGATGTTTTTCTCACTCCTACTAGTGAATGTAATGTAACACAGACCCATACCATGCGCACCACCGCGTGATGATTTTCTCACTCCTACTAGTGAATCTAATGTAACAAACACCCATACAATGCGCACCACCCCGTGATGTTTTTCTCACTCCTACTAGTGAGTTTAAAGTAACACACACCCATACAATGCGCACCACCCCGTGATGATTTTCTCACTCCTACTAGTGAATCTAATGTAACAAACACCCATACAATGCGCACCACCCCGTGATGTTTTTCTCACTCCTACTAGTGAATGTAATGTAACAAACACCCATACAATGCGCACCACCCCGTGATGTTTTTCTCACTCCTACTAGTGAATCTAATGTAACACACACCCATACAATGCTCACCACCCCGTGATGTTTTTCTCACTGCTACTAGTGAATGTAATGTAACGCACACCCATACAATGCGCACAACCGCGTGATGATTTTCTCACTCCTACTAGTGAATCTAATGTAACAAACACCCATACAATGCGCACCACCCCGTGATGTTTTTCTCACTCCTACTAGTGAATGTAACACACACCCATACAATGTGCACCACCCCGTGATGATTTTCTCACTCCTACTAGTGAATCTAATGTAACAAACACCCATACAATGCGCACCACCCCGTGATGTTTTTCTCACTCCTACTAGTGAATGTAATGTAACAAACACCCATACAATGCGCACCACCCCGTGATGTTTTTCTCACTCCTACTAGTGAATCTAATGTAACACACACCCATACAATGCGCACCACCCCGTGATGTTTTTCTCACTCCTACTAGTGAACGTAATGTAACACACACCCATACAATGCGCACCACCCCGTGATGTTTTTCTCACTCCTACTAGTGAATGTAATGTAACACACACCCATACAATGCGCACCACCCCGTGATGTTTTTCTCACTGCTACTAGTGAATCTAATGTAACACACCCATACAATGCGCACCACCCCGTGATGTTTTTCTCACTCCTACTAGTGAATGTAATGTAACACACACCCATACAATGCGCACCACCGCGTGATGATTTTCTCACTCCTACTAGTGAATCTAATGTAAGAAACACCCATACAATGCGCACCACCCCGTGATGTTTTTCTCACTCCTACTAGTGAATGTAATGTAACACACACCCATACAATACGCACCACCCCGTGATGATTTTCTCACTCCTACTAGTGAATCTAATGTAACAAACACCCATACAATGCGCACCACCCCGTGATGTTTTTCTCACTCCTACTAGTGAATGTAATGTAACAAACACCCATACAATGCGCACCACCCCGTGATGTTTTTCTCACTCCTACTAGTGAATGTAATGTAACACACACCCATACAATGCGCACCACCCCGTGATGTTTTTCTCACTCCTAATAGTGAATCTAATGTAACACCCACCGATAAAATGCGCACCACCCCGTGATGTTTTTGTCACTCCTAATAGTGAATCTAATGTAACACACACCCATACAATGCGCACCACCCCGTGATGTTTTTCTCACTCCTACTAGTGAATGTAATGTAACACACACCCATACAATGCGCACCACCCCGTGATGTTTTTCTCACTCCTACTAGTGAATGTAATGTAACACACACCCATACAATGCGCACGACCGCGTGATGATTTTCTCACTCCTACTAGTGAATCTAATGTAAGAAACACCCATACAATGCTCACCACCCCGTGATGTTTTTCTCACTCCTACTAGTGAATGTAATGTAACGCACACCCATACAATGCGCACCACCCCGTGATGATTTTCTCACTCCTACTAGTGAATCTAATGTAACAAACACCCATACAATGCGCACCACCCCGTGATGTTTTTCTCACTCCTTCTAGTGAATGTAATGTAACAAACACCCATACAATGCGCACCACCCCGTGATGTTTTTCTCACTCCTACTAGTGAATGTAATGTAACACACACCCATACAATGCGCACCACCCCGTGATGTTTTTCTCACTCCTACTAGTGAATCTAATGTAACACACACCGATACAATGCGCACCACCCCGTGATGTTTTTGTCACTCCTACTAGTGAATCTAATGTAACACACACCCATACAATGCGCACCACCCCCTGATGTTTTTCTCACTCCTACTAGTGAATGTAATGTAACACACACCCATACCATGCGCACCACCGCGTGATGATTTTCTCACTCCTACTAGTGAATCTAATGTAACAAACACCCATACAATGCGCACCACCCCGTGATGTTTTTCTCACTCCTACTAGTGAATGTAATGTAACACACACCCATACAATGCGCACCACCCCGTGATGATTTTCTCACTCCTACTAGTGAATCTAATGTAACAAACACCCATACAATGCGCACCACCCCGTGATGTTTTTCTCACTCCTACTAGTGAATCTAATGTAACACACACCCATACAATGCGCACCACCCCGTAATGTTTTTCTCACTCCTACTAGTGAATGTAATGTAACACACACCCATACAATGCTCACCACCCCGTGATGTTTTTCTCACTGCTACTAGTGAATGTAATGTAACACACACCCATACAATGCGCACCACCCCGTGATGTTTTTCTCACTCCTACTAGTGAATGTAATGTAACACACACCCATACAATGCGCACCACCCCGTGATGTTTTTCTCACTCCTACTAGTGAATGTAATGTAACACACACCCATACAATGCGCACCACCCCGTGATGTTTTTCTCACTCCTACTAGTGAATGTAATGTAACACACACCCATACAATGCGCACAACCCCGTGATGTTTTTCTCACTCCTACTAGTGAATCTAATGTAACACACCCATACCATGCGCACCACCCCCTGATGTTTTTCTCACTCCTACTAGTGAATCTAATGTAACACACACCCATACCATGCGCACCACTGCGTGATGATTTTCTCACTCCTACTAGTGAATCTAATGTAACAAACACCCATACAATGCGCACCACCCCGTGATGTTTTTCTCACTCCTACTAGTGAATGTAATGTAACACACACCCATACAATGCGCACCACCCCGTGATGTTTTTCTCACTCCTACTAGTGAATGTAATGTAACACACACCCATACAATGCGCACCACCGCGTGATGATTTTCTCACTCCTACTAGTGAATCTAATGTAACAAACACCCATACAATGCGCACCACCCCGTGATGTTTTTCTCACTCCTACTAGTGAATGTAATGTAACACACACCCATACAATGCGCACCACCGCGTGATGATTTTCTCACTCCTACTAGTGAATGTAATGTAACAAACACCCATACAATGCGCACCACCCTGTGATGTTTTTCTCACTCCTACTAGTGAATGTAATGTAACACACACCCATGCAATGCGCACCACCCCGTGATGATTTTCTCACTCCTACTAGTGAATCTAATGTAACAAACACCCATACAATGCGCACCACCCCGTGATGTTTTTCTCACTCCTACTAGTGAATGTAATGTAACAAACACCCATACAATGCGCACCACCCCGTGATGTTTTTCTCACTCCTACTAGTGAATCTAATGTAACAAACACCCATACAATGCACACCACCCCGTGATGTTTTTCTCACTCCTACTAGTGAATCTAATGTAACACACACCCATACAATGCGCACCACCCCCTGATGTTTTTCTCACTCCTACTAGTGAATGTAATGTAACACACACCCATACCATGCGCACCACCCCGTGATGATTTTCTCACTCCTACTAGTGAATCTAATGTAACAAACACCCATACCATGCGCACAACCCCGTGATGTTTTTCTCACTCCTCCTAGTGAATATAATGTAACACACACCCATACAATGCGCACCACCCCGTGATGTTTTTCTCACTCATACTAGTGAATCTAATGTAACACACACCCATACAATGCGCACCACCCCGTGATGTTTTTCTCACTTCTACTAGTGAATCTAATGTAACACACCCATACAATGCGCACCACCCCGTGATGTTTTTCTCACTCCTACTAGTGAATGTAATGTAACACACACCCATACAATGCTCATCACCCCGTGATGTTTTTCTCACTGCTACTAGTGAATGTAATGTAACGCACACCCATACAATGCGCACCACCCCGTGATGTTTTTCTCACTCCTACTAGTGAATGTAATGTAACACACACCCATACAATGCGCACCACCCCGTGATGTTTTTCTCACTCCTACTAGTGAATGTAATGTAAGAAACACCCATACAATGCGCACCACCCCGTGATGTTTTTCTCACTCCTACTAGTGAATGTAACACACACCCATACAATGTGCACCACCCCGTGATGATTTTCTCACTCCTACTAGTGAATCTAATGTAACACACCCATACAATGCGCACCACCCCGTGATGTTTTTCTCACTCCTACTAGTGAATGTAATGTAACAAACACCCATACAATGCGCACCACCCCGTGATGTTTTTCTCACTCCTACTAGTGAATGTAATGTAACACACACCCATACAATGCGCACCACCCCGTGATGTTTTTCTCACTCCTACTAGTGAATCTAATGTAACACACACCGATACAATGCGCACCACCCCGTGATGTTTTTGTCACTCCTACTAGTGAATCTAATGTAACACACACCCATACAATGCGCACCACCCCCTGATGTTTTTCTCACTCCTACTAGTGAATGTAATGTAACACACACCCATACCATGCGCACCACCGCGTGATGATTTTCTCACTCCTACTAGTGAATCTAATGTAACAAACACCCATACAATGCGCACCACCCCGTGATGTTTTTCTCACTCCTACTAGTGAATGTAATGTAACACACACCCATACAATGCGCACCACCCCGTGATGATTTTCTCACTCCTACTAGTGAATCTAATGTAACAAACACCCATACAATGCGCACCACCCCGTGATGTTTTTCTCACTCCTACTAGTGAATGTAATGTAACAAACACCCATACAATGCGCACCACCCCGTGATGTTTTTCTCACTCCTACTAGTGAATCTAATGTAACACACACCCATACAATGTTCACCACCCCGTGATGTTTTTCTCACTCCTACTAGTGAATCTAATGTAACACACACCCATAAAATGCGCACCACCCCGTGATGTTTTTCTCACTCCTACTAGTGAATGTAATGTAACACACACCCATACAATGCTCACCACCCCGTGATGTTTTTCTCACTGCTACTAGTGAATGTAATGTAACACACACCCATACAATGCGCACCACCCCGTGATGTTTTTCTCACTCCTACTAGTGAATGTAATGTAACACACACCCATACAATGCGCACCACCCCGTGATGTTTTTCTCACTCCTACTAGTGAATGTAATGTAACACACACCCATACAATGCGCAGCACCCCGTGATGTTTTTCTCACTCCTACTAGTGAATGTAATGTAACACACACCCATACAATGCGCACAACCCCGTGATGTTTTTCTCACTCCTACTAGTGAATCTAATGTAACACACCCATACCATGCGCACCACCCCCTGATGTTTTTCTCACTCCTACTAGTGAATCTAATGTAACACACACCCATACCATGCGCACCACTGCGTGATGATTTTCTCACTCCTACTAGTGAATCTAATGTAACAAACACCCATACAATGCGCACCACCTCGTGATGTTTTTCTCACTCCTACTAGTGAATGTAATGTAACACACACCCATACAATGCGCACCACCCCGTGATGTTTTTCTCACTCCTACTAGTGAATGTAATGTAACACACACCCATACAATGCGCACCACCGCGTGATGATTTTCTCACTCCTACTAGTGAATGTAATGTAACAAACACCCATACAATGCGCACCACCCCGTGATGTTTTTCTCACTCCTACTAGTGAATCTAATGTAACAAACACCCATACAATGCACACCACCCCGTGATGTTTTTCTCACTCCTACTAGTGAATCTAATGTAACACACACCCATACAATGCGCACCACCCCCTGATGTTTTTCTCACTCCTACTAGTGAATGTAATGTAACACACACCCATACCATGCGCACCACCCCGTGATGATTTTCTCACTCCTACTAGTGAATCTAATGTAACAAACACCCATACCATGCGCACAACCCCGTGATGTTTTTCTCACTCCTACTAGTGAATATAATGTAACACACACCCATACAATGCGCACCACCCCGTGATGTTTTTCTCACTCCTACTAGTGAATCTAATGTAACACACACCCATACAATGCGCACCACCCCGTGATGTTTTTCTCACTTCTACTAGTGAATCTAATGTAACACACCCATACAATGCGCACCACCCCGTGATGTTTTTCTCACTCCTACTAGTGAATGTAATGTAACACACACCCATACAATGCTCACCACCCCGTGATGTTTTTCTCACTGCTACTAGTGAATGTAATGTAACGCACACCCATACAATGCGCACCACCCCGTGATGTTTTTCTCACTCCTACTAGTGAATGTAATGTAACACACACCCATAAAATGCGCACCACCCTGTGATGTTTTTCTCACTCCTACTAGTGAATGTAATGTAACACACACCCATACAATGCGCACCACCCCGTGATGTTTTTCTCACTCCTACTAGTGAATGTAATGTAACACACACAAATACAATGCGCACCACCCCGTGATGTTTTTCTCACTCCTACTAGTGAATCTAATGTAACACACACCCATACCATGCGCACCACCCCCTGATGTTTTTCTCACTCCTACTAGTGAATCTAATGTAACACACACCCATACCATGCGCACCACTGCGTGATGATTTTCTCACTCCTAATAGTGAATCTAATGTAACAAACACCCATACAATGCGCACCACCCCGTGATGTTTTTCTCACTCCTACTAGTGAATGTAACACACACCCATACAATGCGCACCACCCCGTGATGTTTTTCTCACTCCTACTAGTGAATGTAATGTAACACACACCCATACAATGCGCACCACCCCGTGATGTTTTTCTCACTTCTACTAGTGAATGTAATGTAACACACACCCATACAATGCGCACCACCCCGTGATGTTTTTCTCACTCCTACTAGTGAATCTAATGTAACACACCCATACAATGCGCACCACCCCGTGATGTTTTTCTCACTCCTACTAGTGAATGTAATGTAACACACACCCATACAATGCGCACCACCGCGTGATGATTTTCTCACTCCTACTAGTGAATCTAATGTAACACACACCCATACCATGCGCACCACCCCCTGATGTTTTTTTCACTCATACTAGTGAATCTAATGTAACACACACCCATACCATGCGCACCACTGCGTAATGATTTTCTCACTCCTACTAGTGAATCTAATGTAACAAACACCCATACAATGCGCACCACCCCGTGATGTTTTTCTCACTCCTACTAGTGAATGTAACACACACCCATACAATGTGCACCACCCCGTGATGATTTTCTCACTCCTACTAGTGAATCTAATGTAACAAACACCCATACAATGCGCACCACCCCGTGATGTTTTTCTCACTCCTACTAGTGAATGTAATGTAACAAACACCCATACAATGCGCACCACCCCGTGATGTTTTTCTCACTCCTACTAGTGAATGTAATGTAACACACACCCATACAATGCGCACCACCCCGTGATGTTTTTCTCACTCCTAATAGTGAATCTAATGTAACACACACCGATACAATGCGCACCACCCCGTGATGTTTTTGTCACTCCTAATAGTGAATCTAATGTAACACACACCCATACAATGCGCACCACACCGTGATGTTTTTCTCACTCCTACTAGTGAATGTAATGTAACACACACCCATACAATGCGCACCACCCCGTGATGTTTTTCTCACTCCTACTAGTGAATGTAATGTAACACACACCCATACAATGCGCACCACCCCGTGATGATTTTCTCACTCCTACTAGTGAATCTAATGTAACAAACACCCATACAATGCGCACCACCCCGTGATGTTTTTCTCACTCCTACTAGTGAATGTAATGTAACAAACACCCATACAATGCGCACCACCGCGTGATGTTCTTCTCACTCCTACTAGTGAATCTAATGTAACACACACCCATACAATGCGCACCACCCCGTGATGTTTTTCTCACTCCTACTAGTGAATCTAATGTAACACACCCATACAATGCGCACCACCCCGTGATGTTTTTCTCACTCCTACTAGTGAATGTAATGTAACACACACCCATACAATGCGCACCACCGCGTGATGATTTTCTCACTCCTACTAGTGAATCTAATGTAACAAACACCCATACAATGCGCACCACCCCGTGATGTTTTTCTCACTCCTACTAGTGAATGTAATGTAACACACACCCATACAATGCGCACCACCCCGTGATGATTTTCTCACTCCTACTAGTGAATCTAATGTAACACACACCCATACAATGCGCACCACCCCGTGATGTTTTTCTCACTCCTACTAGTGAATCTAATGTAACACACACCCATACAATGCGCACCACCCCGTGATGTTTTTCTCACTCCTACTAGTGAATCTAATGTAACACACACCCATACAATGCGCACCACCCCCTGATGTTTTTCTCACTCCTACTAGTGAATGTAATGTAACACAGACCCATACCATGCGCACCACCGCGTGATGATTTTCTCACTCCTACTAGTGAATCTAATGTAACAAACACCCATACAATGCGCACCACCCCGTGATGTTTTTCTCACTCCTACTAGTGAGTTTAAAGTAACACACACCCATACAATGCGCACCACCCCGTGATGATTTTCTCACTCCTACTAGTGAATCTAATGTAACAAACACCCATACAATGCGCACCACCCCGTGATGTTTTTCTCACTCCTACTAGTGAATGTAATGTAACAAACACCCATACAATGCGCACCACCCCGTGATGTTTTTCTCACTCCTACTAGTGAATCTAATGTAACACACACCCATACAATGCTCACCACCCCGTGATGTTTTTCTCACTGCTACTAGTGAATGTAATGTAACGCACACCCATACAATGCGCACAACCGCGTGATGATTTTCTCACTCCTACTAGTGAATCTAATGTAACAAACACCCATACAATGCGCACCACCCCGTGATGTTTTTCTCACTCCTACTAGTGAATGTAACACACACCCATACAATGTGCACCACCCCGTGATGATTTTCTCACTCCTACTAGTGAATCTAATGTAACAAACACCCATACAATGCGCACCACCCCGTGATGTTTTTCTCACTCCTACTAGTGAATGTAATGTAACAAACACCCATACAATGCGCACCACCCCGTGATGTTTTTCTCACTCCTACTAGTGAATCTAATGTAACACACACCCATACAATGCGCACCACCCCGTGATGTTTTTCTCACTCCTACTAGTGAACGTAATGTAACACACACCCATACAATGCGCACCACCCCGTGATGTTTTTCTCACTCCTACTAGTGAATGTAATGTAACACACACCCATACAATGCGCACCACCCCGTGATGTTTTTCTCACTGCTACTAGTGAATCTAATGTAACACACCCATACAATGCGCACCACCCCGTGATGTTTTTCTCACTCCTACTAGTGAATGTAATGTAACACACACCCATACAATGCGCACCACCGCGTGATGATTTTCTCACTCCTACTAGTGAATCTAATGTAAGAAACACCCATACAATGCGCACCACCCCGTGATGTTTTTCTCACTCCTACTAGTGAATGTAATGTAACACACACCCATACAATACGCACCACCCCGTGATGATTTTCTCACTCCTACTAGTGAATCTAATGTAACAAACACCCATACAATGCGCACCACCCCGTGATGTTTTTCTCACTCCTACTAGTGAATGTAATGTAACAAACACCCATACAATGCGCACCACCCCGTGATGTTTTTCTCACTCCTACTAGTGAATGTAATGTAACACACACCCATACAATGCGCACCACCCCGTGATGTTTTTCTCACTCCTAATAGTGAATCTAATGTAACACCCACCGATAAAATGCGCACCACCCCGTGATGTTTTTGTCACTCCTAATAGTGAATCTAATGTAACACACACCCATACAATGCGCACCACCCCGTGATGTTTTTCTCACTCCTACTAGTGAATGTAATGTAACACACACCCATACAATGCGCACCACCCCGTGATGTTTTTCTCACTCCTACTAGTGAATGTAATGTAACACACACCCATACAATGCGCACGACCGCGTGATGATTTTCTCACTCCTACTAGTGAATCTAATGTAAGAAACACCCATACAATGCTCACCACCCCGTGATGTTTTTCTCACTCCTACTAGTGAATGTAATGTAACGCACACCCATACAATGCGCACCACCCCGTGATGATTTTCTCACTCCTACTAGTGAATCTAATGTAACAAACACCCATACAATGCGCACCACCCCGTGATGTTTTTCTCACTCCTTCTAGTGAATGTAATGTAACAAACACCCATACAATGCGCACCACCCCGTGATGTTTTTCTCACTCCTACTAGTGAATGTAATGTAACACACACCCATACAATGCGCACCACCCCGTGATGTTTTTCTCACTCCTACTAGTGAATCTAATGTAACACACACCGATACAATGCGCACCACCCCGTGATGTTTTTGTCACTCCTACTAGTGAATCTAATGTAACACACACCCATACAATGCGCACCACCCCCTGATGTTTTTCTCACTCCTACTAGTGAATGTAATGTAACACACACCCATACCATGCGCACCACCGCGTGATGATTTTCTCACTCCTACTAGTGAATCTAATGTAACAAACACCCATACAATGCGCACCACCCCGTGATGTTTTTCTCACTCCTACTAGTGAATGTAATGTAACACACACCCATACAATGCGCACCACCCCGTGATGATTTTCTCACTCCTACTAGTGAATCTAATGTAACAAACACCCATACAATGCGCACCACCCCGTGATGTTTTTCTCACTCCTACTAGTGAATCTAATGTAACACACACCCATACAATGCGCACCACCCCGTAATGTTTTTCTCACTCCTACTAGTGAATGTAATGTAACACACACCCATACAATGCTCACCACCCCGTGATGTTTTTCTCACTGCTACTAGTGAATGTAATGTAACACACACCCATACAATGCGCACCACCCCGTGATGTTTTTCTCACTCCTACTAGTGAATGTAATGTAACACACACCCATACAATGCGCACCACCCCGTGATGTTTTTCTCACTCCTACTAGTGAATGTAATGTAACACACACCCATACAATGCGCACCACCCCGTGATGTTTTTCTCACTCCTACTAGTGAATGTAATGTAACACACACCCATACAATGCGCACAACCCCGTGATGTTTTTCTCACTCCTACTAGTGAATCTAATGTAACACACCCATACCATGCGCACCACCCCCTGATGTTTTTCTCACTCCTACTAGTGAATCTAATGTAACACACACCCATACCATGCGCACCACTGCGTGATGATTTTCTCACTCCTACTAGTGAATCTAATGTAACAAACACCCATACAATGCGCACCACCCCGTGATGTTTTTCTCACTCCTACTAGTGAATGTAATGTAACACACACCCATACAATGCGCACCACCCCGTGATGTTTTTCTCACTCCTACTAGTGAATGTAATGTAACACACACCCATACAATGCGCACCACCGCGTGATGATTTTCTCACTCCTACTAGTGAATCTAATGTAACAAACACCCATACAATGCGCACCACCCCGTGATGTTTTTCTCACTCCTACTAGTGAATGTAATGTAACACACACCCATACAATGCGCACCACCGCGTGATGATTTTCTCACTCCTACTAGTGAATGTAATGTAACAAACACCCATACAATGCGCACCACCCTGTGATGTTTTTCTCACTCCTACTAGTGAATGTAATGTAACACACACCCATGCAATGCGCACCACCCCGTGATGATTTTCTCACTCCTACTAGTGAATCTAATGTAACAAACACCCATACAATGCGCACCACCCCGTGATGTTTTTCTCACTCCTACTAGTGAATGTAATGTAACAAACACCCATACAATGCGCACCACCCCGTGATGTTTTTCTCACTCCTACTAGTGAATCTAATGTAACAAACACCCATACAATGCACACCACCCCGTGATGTTTTTCTCACTCCTACTAGTGAATCTAATGTAACACACACCCATACAATGCGCACCACCCCCTGATGTTTTTCTCACTCCTACTAGTGAATGTAATGTAACACACACCCATACCATGCGCACCACCCCGTGATGATTTTCTCACTCCTACTAGTGAATCTAATGTAACAAACACCCATACCATGCGCACAACCCCGTGATGTTTTTCTCACTCCTCCTAGTGAATATAATGTAACACACACCCATACAATGCGCACCACCCCGTGATGTTTTTCTCACTCATACTAGTGAATCTAATGTAACACACACCCATACAATGCGCACCACCCCGTGATGTTTTTCTCACTTCTACTAGTGAATCTAATGTAACACACCCATACAATGCGCACCACCCCGTGATGTTTTTCTCACTCCTACTAGTGAATGTAATGTAACACACACCCATACAATGCTCATCACCCCGTGATGTTTTTCTCACTGCTACTAGTGAATGTAATGTAACGCACACCCATACAATGCGCACCACCCCGTGATGTTTTTCTCACTCCTACTAGTGAATGTAATGTAACACACACCCATACAATGCGCACCACCCCGTGATGTTTTTCTCACTCCTACTAGTGAATGTAATGTAAGAAACACCCATACAATGCGCACCACCCCGTGATGTTTTTCTCACTCCTACTAGTGAATGTAACACACACCCATACAATGTGCACCACCCCGTGATGATTTTCTCACTCCTACTAGTGAATCTAATGTAACACACCCATACAATTCGCACCACCCCGTGATGTTTTTCTCACTCCTACTAGTGAATGTAATGTAACACACACCCATACAATGCGCACCACCGCGTGATGATTTTCTCACTCCTACTAGTGAATCTAATGTAACAAACACCCATACAATGCGCACCACCCCGTGATGTTTTTCTCACTCCTACTAGTGAATGTAACACACACCCATACAATGTGCACCACCCCGTGATGATTTTCTCACTCCTACTAGTGAATCTAATGTAACAAACACCCATACAATGCGCACCACCCCGTGATGTTTTTCTCACTCCTACTAGTGAATGTAATGTAACAAACACCCATACAATGCGCACCACCCCGTGATGTTTTTCTCACTCCTACTAGTGAATCTAATGTAACACACACCCATACAATGCGCACCACCCCGTGATGTTTTTCTCACTCCTACTAGTGAATGTAATGTAACACACACCCATACAATGCGCACCACCCCGTGATGTTTTTCTCACTCCTACTAGTGAATGTAATGTAACACACACCCATACAATGCGCACCACCCCGTGATGTTTTTCTCACTGCTACTAGTGAATCTAATGTAACACACCCATACAATGCGCACCACCCCGTGATGTTTTTCTCACTCCTACTAGTGAATGTAATGTAACACACACCCATACAATGCGCACCACCGCGTGATGATTTTCTCACTCCTACTAGTGAATCTAATGTAAGAAACACCCATACAATGCGCAACACCCCGTGATGTTTTTCTCACTCCTACTAGTGAATGTAATGTAACACACACCCATACAATACGCACCACCCCGTGATGATTTTCTCACTCCTATTAGTGAATCTAATGTAACAAACACCCATACAATGCGCACCACCCCGTGATGTTTTTCTCACTCCTACTAGTGAATGTAATGTAACAAACACCCATACAATGCGCACCACCCCGTGATGTTTTTCTCACTCCTACTAGTGAATGTAATGTAACACACACCCATACAATGCGCACCACCCCGTGATGTTTTTCTCACTCCTAATAGTGAATCTAATGTAACACCCACCGATAAAATGCGCACCACCCCGTGATGTTTTTGTCACTCCTAATAGTGAATCTAATGTAACACACACCCATACAATGCGCACCACCCCGTGATGTTTTTCTCACTCCTACTAGTGAATCTAATGTAACACACACCCATACAATGCGCACCACCCCGTGATGTTTTTCTCACTCCTACTAGTGAATGTAATGTAACACACACCCATACAATGCGCACGACAGCGTGATGATTTTCTCACTCCTACTAGTGAATCTAATGTAAGAAACACCCATACAATGCTCACCACCCCGTGATGTTTTTCTCACTCCTACTAGTGAATGTAATGTAACGCACACCCATACAATGCGCACCACCCCGTGATGATTTTCTCACTCCTACTAGTGAATCTAATGTAACAAGCACCCATACAATGCGCACCACCCCGTGATGTTTTTCTCACTCCTTCTAGTGAATGTAATGTAACAAACACCCATACAATGCGCACCACCCCGTGATGTTTTTCTCACTCCTACTAGTGAATGTAATGTAACACACACCCATACAATGCGCACCACCCCGTGATGTTTTTCTCACTCCTACTAGTGAATCTAATGTAACACACACCGATACAATGCGCACCACCCCGTGATGTTTTTGTCACTCCTACTAGTGAATCTAATGTAACACACACCCATACAATGCGCACCACCCCCTGATGTTTTTCTCACTCCTACTAGTGAATGTAATGTAACACACACCCATACCATGCGCACCACCGCGTGATGATTTTCTCACTCCTACTAGTGAATCTAATGTAACAAACACCCATACAATGCGCACCACCCCGTGATGTTTTTCTCACTCCTACTAGTGAATGTAATGTAACACACACCCATACAATGCGCACCACCCCGTGATGATTTTCTCACTCCTACTAGTGAATCTAATGTAACAAACACCCATACAATGCG
Source organism: Cavia porcellus (assembly GCF_034190915.1). Lineage (NCBI taxonomy): Eukaryota > Metazoa > Chordata > Mammalia > Rodentia > Caviidae > Cavia > Cavia porcellus. The sequence continues at coordinate 2,030,510 of NW_026947541.1, read as the reverse complement.
CACCACCCCGTGATGTTTTTCTCACTCCTACTAGTGAATGTAATGTAACAAACACCCATACAATGCGCACCACCCCGTGATGTTTTTCTCACTCCTACTAGTGAATCTAATGTAACACACACCCATACAATGCGCACCACCCCGTGATGTTTTTCTCACTCCTACTAGTGAATCTAATGTAACACACACCCATACAATGCGCACCACCCCGTGATGTTTTTCTCACTCCTACTAGTGAATGTAATGTAACACACACCCATACAATGCTCACCACCCCGTGATGTTTTTCTCACTGCTACTAGTGAATGTAATGTAACACACACCCATACAATGCGCACCACCCCGTGATGTTTTTCTCACTCCTACTAGTGAATGTAATGTAACACACACCCATACAATGCGCACCACCCCGTGATGTTTTTCTCACTCCTACTAGTGAATGTAATGTAACACACACCCATACAATGCGCACCACCCCGTGATGTTTTTCTCACTCCTACTAGTGAATGTAATGTAACACACACCCATACAATGCGCACAACCCCGTGATGTTTTTCTCACTCCTACTAGTGAATCTAATGTAACACACCCATACCATGCGCACCACCCCCTGATGTTTTTCTCACTCCTACTAGTGAATCTAATGTAACACACACCCATACCATGCGCACCACTGCGTGATGATTTTCTCACTCCTACTAGTGAATCTAATGTAACAAACACCCATACAATGCGCACCACCCCGTGATGTTTTTCTCACTCCTACTAGTGAATGTAATGTAACACACACCCATACAATGCGCACCACCCCGTGATGTTTTTCTCACTCCTACTAGTGAATGTAATGTAACACACACCCATACAATGCGCACCACCGCGTGATGATTTTCTCACTCCTACTAGTGAATCTAATGTAACAAACACCCATACAATGCGCACCACCCCGTGATGTTTTTCTCACTCCTACTAGTGAATGTAATGTAACACACACCCATACAATGCGCACCACCGCGTGATGATTTTCTCACTCCTACTAGTGAATGTAATGTAACAAACACCCATACAATGCGCACCACCCTGTGATGTTTTTCTCACTCCTAGTAGTGAATGTAATGTAACACACACCCATGCAATGCGCACCACCCCGTGATGATTTTCTCACTCCTACTAGTGAATCTAATGTAACAAACACCCATACAATGCGCACCACCCCGTGATGTTTTTCTCACTCCTACTAGTGAATGTAATGTAACAAACACCCATACAATGCGCACCACCCCGTGATGTTTTTCTCACTCCTACTAGTGAATCTAATGTAACAAACACCCATACAATGCACACCACCCCGTGATGTTTTTCTCACTCCTACTAGTGAATCTAATGTAACACACACCCATACAATGCGCACCACCCCCTGATGTTTTTCTCACTCCTACTAGTGAATGTAATGTAACACACACCCATACCATGCGCACCACCCCGTGATGATTTTCTCACTCCTACTAGTGAATCTAATGTAACAAACACCCATACCATGCGCACAACCCCGTGATGTTTTTCTCACTCCTACTAGTGAATATAATGTAACACACACCCATACAATGCGCACCACCCCGTGATGTTTTTCTCACTCCTACTAGTGAATCTAATGTAACACACACCCATACAATGCGCACCACCCCGTGATGTTTTTCTCACTTCTACTAGTGAATCTAATGTAACACACCCATACAATGCGCACCACCCCGTGATGTTTTTCTCACTCCTACTAGTGAATGTAATGTAACACACACCCATACAATGCTCATCACCCCGTGATGTTTTTCTCACTGCTACTAGTGAATGTAATGTAACGCACACCCATACAATTCGCACCACCCCGTGATGTTTTTCTCACTCCTACTAGTGAATGTAATGTAACACACACCCATACAATGCGCACCACCCCGTGATGTTTTTCTCACTCCTACTAGTGAATGTAATGTAACACACACCCATACAATGCGCACCACCCCGTGATGTTTTTCTCACTCATACTAGTGAATCTAATGTAACACACCCATACAATGCGCACCACCCCGTGATGTTTTTCTCACTCCTACTAGTGAATGTAATGTAACACACACCCATACCATGCGCACCACCGCGTGATGATTTTCTCACTCCTACTAGTGAATCTAATGTAACACACACCCATACCATGCGCACCACCCCCTGATGTTTTTCTCACTCCTACTAGTGAATCTAATGTAACACACACCCATACCATGCGCACCACTGCGTGATGATTTTCTCACTCCTAATAGTGAATCTAATGTAACAAACACCCATACAATGCGCACCACCCCGTGATGTTTTTCTCACTCCTACTAGTGAATGTAACACACACCCATACAATGCGCACCACCCCGTGATGATTTTCTCACTCCTACTAATGAATCTAATGTAACAAACACCCATACAATGCGCACCACCCCGTGATGTTTTTCTCACTCCTACTAGTGAATGTAATGTAACAACCACCCATACAATGCGCACCACCCCGTGATGTTTTTCTCACTCCTACTAGTGAATCTAATGTAACACACACCCATACAATGCGCACCACCCCGTGATGTTTTTCTCAGTCCTACTAGTGAATGTAATGTAACACACACCCATACAATGCGCACCACCCCGTGATGTTTTTCTCACTCCTACTAGTGAATCTAATGTAACAAACACCCATACAATGCACACCACCCCGTGATGTTTTTCTCACTCCTACTAGTGAATCTAATGTAACACACACCCATACAATGCGCACCACCCCCTGATGTTTTTCTCACTCCTACTAGTGAATGTAATGTAACACACACCCATACCATGCGCACCACCCCGTGATGATTTTCTCACTCCTACTAGTGAATCTAATGTAACAAACACCCATACCATGCGCACAACCCCGTGATGTTTTTCTCACTCCTACTAGTGAATATAATGTAACACACACCCATACAATGCGAACCACCCCGTGATGTTTTTCTCACTCCTACTAGTGAATCTAATGTAACACACACCCATACAATGCGCACCACCCCGTGATGTTTTTCTCACTTCTACTAGTGAATCTAATGTAACACACCCATACAATGCGCACCACCCCGTGATGTTTTTCTCACTCCTACTAGTGAATGTAATGTAACACACACCCATACAATGCTCATCACCCCGTGATGTTTTTCTCACTGCTACTAGTGAATGTAACGTAACGCACACCCATACAATGCGCACCACCCCGTGATGTTTTTCTCACTCCTACTAGTGAATGTAATGTAACACACACCCATACAATGCGCACCACCCCGTGATGTTTTTCTCACTCCTACTAGTGAATGTAATGTAACACACACCCATACAATGCGCACCACCCCGTGATGTTTTTCTCACTCCTACTAGTGAATGTAATGTAACACACACCCATACAATGCGCACCACCCCGTGATGTTTTTCTCACTCATACTAGTGAATCTAATGTAACACACCCATACAATGCGCACCACCCCGTGATGTTTTTCTCACTCCTACTAGTGAATGTAATGTAACACACACCCATACAATGCGCACCACCCCCTGATGTTTTTCTCACTCCTACTAGTGAATCTAATGTAACACACACCCATACCATGCGCACCACTGCGTGATGATTTTCTCACTCCTAATAGTGAATCTAATGTAACAAACACCCATACAATGCGCACCACCCCGTGATGTTTTTCTCACTCCTACTAGTGAATGTAACACACACCCATACAATGCGCACCACCCCGTGATGATTTTCTCACTCCTACTAATGAATCTAATGTAACAAACACCCATACAATGCGCACCACCCCGTGATGTTTTTCTCACTCCTACTAGTGAATGTAATGTAACAACCACCCATACAATGCGCACCACCCCGTGATGTTTTTCTCACTCCTACTAGTGAATCTAATGTAACACACACCCATACAATGCGCACCACCCCGTGATGTTTTTCTCAGTCCTACTAGTGAATGTAATGTAACACACACCCATACAATGCGCACCACCCCGTGATGTTTTTCTCACTCCTACTAGTGAATGTAATGTAACACACACCCATACAATGCGCACCACCCCGTGATGATTTTCTCACTCCTACTAGTGAATCTAATGTAACAAACACCCATACAATGCGCACCACCCCGTGATGTTTTTCTCACTCCTACTAGTGAATGTAATGTAACAAACACCCATACAATGCGCACCACCCCGTGATGTTTTTCTCACTCCTACTAGTGAATGTAATGTAACACACACCCATACAATGCCCACCACCCGGTGATGTTTTTCTCACTCCTTCTAGTGAATCTAATGTAACACACACCAATACAATGCGCACCACCCCGTGATGTTTTTGTCACTCCTACTAGTGAATCTAATGTAACACACACCCATACAATGCGCACCACCCCCTGATGTTTTTCTCACTCCTACTAGTGAATGTAATGTAACACACACCCATACCATGCGCACCACCGCGTGATGATTTTCTGACTCCTACTAGTGAATCTAATGTAACAAACACCCATACAATGCGCACCACCCCGTGATGTTTTTCTCACTCCTACTAGTGAATGTAATGTAACACACACCCATACAATGCGCACCACCCCGTGATGATTTTCTCACTCCTACTAGTGAATCTAATGTAACAAACACCCATACAATGCGCACCACCCCGTGATGTTTTTCTCACTCCTACTAGTGAATGTAATGTAACAAACACCCATACAATGCGCACCACCCCGTGATGTTTTTCTCACTCCTACTAGTGAATCTAATGTAACACACACCCATACAATGCGCACCACCCCGTGATGTTTTTCTCACTCCTACTAGTGAATCTAATGTAACACACACCCATACAATGCGCACCACCCCGTGATGTTTTTCTCACTCCTACTAGTGAATGTAATGTAACACACACCCATACAATGCTCACCACCCCGTGATGTTTTTCTCACTGCTACTAGTGAATGTAATGTAACACACACCCATACAATGCGCACCACCCCGTGATGATTTTCTCACTCCTACTAGTGAATGTAATGTAACACACACCCATACAATGCGCACCACCCCGTGATGTTTTTCTCACTCCTACTAGTGAATGTAATGTAACACACACCCATACAATGCGCACCACCCCGTGATGTTTTTCTCACTCCTACTAGTGAATGTAATGTAACACACACCCATACAATGCGCACAACCCCGTGATGTTTTTCTCACTCCTACTAGTGAATCTAATGTAACACACCCATACCATGCGCACCACCCCCTGATGTTTTTCTCACTCCTACTAGTGAATCTAATGTAACACACACCCATACCATCCGCACCACTGCGTGATGATTTTCTCACTCCTACTAGTGAATCTAATGTAACAAACACCCATACAATGCGCACCACCCCGTGATGTTTTTCTCACTCCTACTAGTGAATGTAATGTAACACACACCCATACAATGCGCACCACCCCGTGATGTTTTTCTCACTCCTACTAGTGAATGTAATGTAACACACACCCATACAATGCGCACCACCGCGTGATGATTTTCTCACTCCTACTAGTGAATCTAATGTAACAAACACCCATACAATGCGCACCACCCCGTGATGTTTTTCTCACTCCTACTAGTGAATGTAATGTAACACACACCCATACAATGCGCACCACCGCGTGATGATTTTCTCACTCCTACTAGTGAATGTAATGTAACAAACACCCATACAATGCGCACCACCCCGTGATGATTTTCTCACTCCTACTAGTGAATCTAATGTAACAAACACCCATACAATGCGCACCACCCCGTGATGTTTTTCTCACTCCTACTAGTGAATGTAATGTAACAAACACCCATACAATGCGCACCACCCCGTGATGTTTTTCTCACTCCTACTAGTGAATCTAATGTAACACACCCATACAATGCGCACCACCCCGTGATGTTTTTCTCACTCCTACTAGTGAATGTAATGTAACACACACCCATACAATGCGCACCACCGCGTGATGATTTTCTCACTCCTACTAGTGAATCTAATGTAACACACACCCATACCATGCGCACCACCCCCTGATGTTTTTCTCACTCCTACTAGTGAATCTAATGTAACACACACCCATACCATGCGCACCACTGCGTGATGATTTTCTCACTCCTAATAGTGAATCTAATGTAACAAACACCCATACAATGCGCACCAAAACGTGATGTTTTTCTCACTCCTACTAGTGAATGTAACACACACCCATACAATGCGCACCACCCCGTGATGATTTTCTCACTCCTACTAATGAATCTAATGTAACAAACACCCATACAATGCGCACCACCCCGTGATGTTTTTCTCACTCCTACTAGTGAATGTAATGTAACAACCACCCATACAATGCGCACCACACCGTGATGTTTTTCTCACTCCTACTAGTGAATCTAATGTAACACACACCCATACAATGCGCCCCACCCCGTGATGATTTTCTCAGTCCTACTAGTGAATGTAATGTAACACACACCCATACAATGCGCACCACCCCGTGATGTTTTTCTCACTCCTACTAGTGAATGTAATGTAACACACACCCATACAATGCGCACCACCCCGTGATGTTTTTCTCACTCCTACTAGTGAATCTAATGTAACACACCCATACAATGCGCACCACCCCGTGATGTTTTTCTCACTCCTACTAGTGAATGTAATGTAACACACACCCATACAATGCGCACCACCGCGTGATGATTTTCTCACTCCTACTAGTGAATCTAATGTAACAAACACCCATACCATACGCCCAACCCCGTGATGTTTTTCTCACTCCTACTAGTGAATGTAATGTAACACACACCCATACAATGCGCACCACCCCGTGATATTTTTCTCACTCCTACTAGTGAATCTAATGTAACACACACCCATACAATGCGCACCACCCAGTGATGTTTTTCTCACTCCTACTAGTGAATCTAATGTAACACACCCATACAATGCGCACCACCCCGTGATGTTTTTCTCACTCCTACTAGTGAATGTAATGTAACACACACCCATACAATGCTCACCACCCCGTGATGTATTTCTCACTGCTACTATTGAATGTAATGTAACGCACACCCATACAATGCGCACCACCCCGTGATGTTTTTCTCACTCCTACTAGTGAATGTAATGTAACACACACCCATACAATGCGCACCACCCCGTGATGTTTTTCTCACTCCTACTAGTGAATGTAATGTAACACACACCCATACAATGCGCACCACCCCGTGATGTTTTTCTCACTCCTACTAGTGAATGTAATGTAACACACACCCATACAATGCGCACCACCCCGTGATGTTTTTCTCACTCCTACTAGTGAATCTAATGTAACACACCCATACAATGCGCACCACCCCGTGATGTTTTTCTCACTCCTACTAGTGAATGTAATGTAACACACACCCATACAATGCGCACCACCCCGTGATGTTTTTCTCACTCCTACTAGTGAATGTAATGTAACACACACCCATACAATGCGCACCACCCCGTGATGATTTTCTCACTCCTACTAGTGAATCTAATGTAACAAACACCCATACAATGCGCACCACCCCGTGATGTTTTTCTCACTCCTACTAGTGAATGTAATGTAACAAACACCCATACAATGCGCACCACCCCGTGATGTTTTTCTCACTCCTACTAGTGAATCTAATGTAACAAACACCCATACAATGCACACCACCCCGTGATGTTTTTCTCACTCCTACTAGTGAATCTAATGTAACACACACCCATATAATGCGCACCACCCCCTGATGTTTTTCTCACTCCTACTAGTGAATGTAATGTAACACACACCCATACCATGCGCACCACCCCGTGATGATTTTCTCACTCCTACTAGTGAATCTAATGTAACAAACACCCATACCATGCGCACAACCCCGTGATGTTTTTCTCACTCCTACTAGTGAATATAATGTAACACACACCCATACAATGCGCACCACCCCGTGATGTTTTTCTCACTCCTACTAGTGAATCTAATGTAACACACACCCATACAATGCGCACCACCCCGTGATGTTTTTCTCACTTCTACTAGTGAATCTAATGTAACACACCCATACAATGCGCACCACCCCGTGATGTTTTTATCACTCCTACTAGTGAATGTAATGTAACACACACCCATACAATGCTCACCACCCCGTGATGTTTTTCTCACTGCTACTAGTGAATGTAATGTAACACACACCCATACAATGCGCACCACCCCGTGATGTTTTTCTCACTCCTACTAGTGAATGTAATGTAACACACACCCATACAATGCGCACCACCCCGTGATGTTTTTCTCACTCCTACTAGTGAATGTAATGTAACACACACCCATACAATGCGCACCACCCCGTGATGTTTTTCTCACTCCTACTAGTGAATGTAATGTAACACACACCCATACAATGCGCACCACCCCGTGATGTTTTTCTCACTCCTACTAGTGAATCTAATGTAACACACCCATACAATGCGCACCACCCCGTGATGTTTTTCTCACTCCTACTAGTGAATGTAATGTAACACACACCCATACAATGCGCACCACCGCGTGATGATTTTCTCACTCCTACTAGTGAATCTAATGTAACACACACCCATACCATGCGCACCACCCCCTGATGTTTTTCTCACTCCTACTAGTGAATCTAATGTAACACACACCCATACCATGCGCACCACTGCGTGATGATTTTCTCACTCCTAATAGTGAATCTAATGTAACAAACACCCATACAATGCGCACCAAAACGTGATGTTTTTCTCACTCCTACTAGTGAATGTAACACACACCCATACAATGCGCACCACCCCCTGATGATTTTCTCACTCCTACTAATGAATCTAATGTAACAAACACCCATACAATGCGCACCACCCCGTGATGTTTTTCTCACTCCTACTAGTGAATGTAATGTAACAACCACCCATACAATGCGCACCACCCCGTGATGTTTTTCTCACTCCTACTAGTGAATCTAATGTAACACACACCCATACAATGCGCCCCACACCGTGATGATTTTCTCAGTCCTACTAGTGAATGTAATGTAACACACACCCATACAATGCGCACCACCCCGTGATGTTTTTCTCACTCCTACTAGTGAATGTAATGTAACACACACCCATACAATGCGCACCACCCCGTGATGTTTTTCTCACTCCTACTAGTGAATCTAATGTAACACACCCATACAATGCGCACCACCCCGTGATGTTTTTCTCACTCCTACTAGTGAATGTAATGTAACACAAACCCATACAATGCGCACCACCCCGTGATGTTTTTCTCACTCCTACTAGTGAATGTAATGTAACACACACCCATACAATGCGCACCACCCCGTGATGTTTTTCTCACTCCTACTAGTGAATCTAATGTAACACACCCATACAATGCGCACCACCCCGTGATGTTTTTCTCACTCCTACTAGTGAATGTAATGTAACACACACCCATACAATGCGCACCACCCCGTGATGTTTTTCTCACTCCTACTAGTGAATGTAATGTAACACACACCCATACAATGCGCACCACCCCGTGATGTTTTTCTCCCTCCTACTAGTGAATGTAATGTAACACACACCCATACAATGCGCACCACCCCGTGATGTTTTTCTCACTCCTACTAGTGAATGTAATGTAACACACACCCATACAATGCGCACCACCCCGTGATGTTTTTCTCACTCCTACTAGTGAATCTAATGTAACACACCCATACAATGCGCACCACCCCGTGATGTTTTTCTCACTCCTACTAGTGAATGTAATGTAACACACACCCATACAATGCGCACCACCGCGTGATGATTTTCTCACTCCTACTAGTGAATCTAATGTAACACACACCCATACCATGCGCACCACCCCCTGATGTTTTTTTCACTCATACTATTGAATCTAATGTAACACACACCCATACCATGCGCACCACTGCGTAATGATTTTCTCACTCCTACTAGTGAATCTAATGTAACAAACACCCATACAATGCGCACCACCCCGTGATGTTTTTCTCACTCCTACTAGTGAATGTAACACACACCCATACAATGTGCACCACCCCGTGATGATTTTCTCACTCCTACTAGTGAATCTAATATAACAAACACCCATACAATGCGCACCACCCCGTGATGTTTTTCTCACTCCTACTAGTGAATGTAATGTAACAAACACCCATACAATGCGCACCACCCCGTGATGTTTTTCTCACTCCTACTAGTGAATCTAATGTAACACACACCCATACAATGCGCACCACCCCGTGATGTTTTTCTCACTCCTACTAGTGAATGTAATGTAACACACACCCATACAATGCGCACCACCCCGTGATGTTTTTCTCACTCCTACTAGTGAATGTAATGTAACACACACCCATACAATGCGCACCACCCCGTGATGTTTTTCTCACTGCTACTAGTGAATCTAATGTAACACACCCATACAATGCGCACCACCCCGTGATGTTTTTCTCACTCCTACTAGTGAATGTAATGTAACACACACCCATACAATGCGCACCACCGCGTGATGATTTTCTCACTCCTACTAGTGAATCTAATGTAAGAAACACCCATACAATGCGCACCACCCCGTGATGTTTTTCTCACTCCTACTAGTGAATGTAATGTAACACACACCCATACAATGCGCACCACCCCGTGATGATTTTCTCACTCCTACTAGTGAATCTAATGTAACAAACACCCATACAATGCGCACCACCCCGTAATGTTTTTCTCACTCCTACTAGTGAATGTAATGTAACAAACACCCATACAATGCGCACCACCCCGTGATGTTTTTCTCACTCCTACTAGTGAATGTAATGTAACACACACCCATACAATGCGCACCACCCCGTGATGTTTTTCTCACTCCTAATAGTGAATCTAATGTAACACACACCGATACAATGCGCACCACCCCGTGATGTTTTTGTCACTCCTAATAGTGAATCTAATGTAACACACACCCATACAATGCGCACCACCCCGTGATGTTTTTCTCACTCCTACTAGTGAATGTAATGTAACACACACCCATACAATGCGCACCACCCCGTGATGTTTTTCTCACTCCTACTAGTGAATGTAATGTAACACACACCCATACAATGCGCACCACCCCGTGATGATTTTCTCACTCCTACTAGTGAATCTAATGTAACAAACACACATACAATGCGCACCACCCCGTGATGTTTTTCTCACTCCTACTAGTGAATGTAATGTAACAAACACCCATACAATGCGCACCACCGCGTGATGTTCTTCTCACTCCTACTAGTGAATCTAATGTAACACACACCCATACAATGCGCACCACCCCGTGATGTTTTTCTCACTCCTACAAGTGAATCTAATGTAACACACCCATACAATGCGCACCACCCCGTGATGTTTTTCTCACTCCTACTAGTGAATGTAATGTAACACACACCCATACAATGCGCACCACCGCGTGATGATTTTCTCACTCCTACTAGTGAATCTAATGTAACAAACACCCATACAATGCGCACCACCCCGTGATGTTTTTCTCACTCCTACTAGTGAATGTAATGTAACACACACCCATACAATGCGCACCACCCCGTGATGATTTTCTCACTCCTACTAGTGAATCTAATGTAACACACACCCATACAATGCGCACCACCCCGTGATGTTTTTCTCACTCCTACTAGTGAATCTAATGTAACACACACCCATACAATGCGCACCACCCCGTGATGTTTTTCTCACTCCTACTAGTGAATCTAATGTAACACACTCCCATACAATGCGCACCACCCCCTGATTTTTTTCTCACTCCTACTAGTGAATGTAATGTAACACACACCCATACCATGCGCACCACCGCGTGATGATTTTCTCACTCCTACTAGTGAATCTAATGTAACAAACACCCATACAATGCGCACCTCCCCGTGATGTTTTTCTCACTCCTACTAGTGAATGTAATGTAACACACACCCATACAATGCGCACCACCCCGTGATGATTTTCTCACTCCTACTAGTGAATCTAATGTAACACACACCCATACAATGCGCACCACCCCGTGATGTTTTTCTCACTGCTACTAGTGAATGTAATGTAACACACCCATACAATGCGCACCACCCCGTGATGTTTTTCTCACTCCTACTAGTGAATCTAATGTAACACACACCCATACAATGCGCACCACCCCGTGATGTTTTTCTCACTGCTACTAGTGAATCTAATGTAACACACCCATACAATGCGCACCACCCCGTGATGTTTTTCTCACTCCTACTAGTGAATGTAATGTAACACACACCCATACAATGCACACCCCCCCATGATGTTTTTCTCACTCCTACTAGTGAATGTATGTAACACACACCCATACAATGCGCACCACCCCATGATGCTTTTCTCACTCCTACTAGTGAATGTAATGTAACACACACCCATACAATGCGCACCACCCCGTTATGTTTTTCTCACTGCTACTAGTGAATGTAATGTAACACACCCATACAATGCGCACCACCCCGTGATGTTTTTCTCACTCCTACTAGTGAATGTAATGTAACACACACCCATACAATGCGCACCACCCCGTGATGTTTTTCTCACTCCTACTAGTGAATGTAATGTAACACACACCCATACAATGCGCACCTCCCCGTGATGTTTTTCTCACTCCTACTAGTGAATGTAATGTAACACACACCCATACAATGCGCACCACCCCGTGATGATTTTCTCACTCCTACTAGTGAATCTAATGTAACACACACCCATACAATGCGCACCACCCCGTGATGTTTTTCTCACTGCTACTAGTGAATGTAATGTAACACAGCCATACAATGCGCACCACCCCGTGATGTTTTTCTCACTCCTACTAGTGAATCTAATGTAACACACACCCATACAATGCGCACCACCCCGTGATGTTTTTCTCACTGCTACTAGTGAATCTAATGTAACACACCCATACAATGCGCACCACCCCGTGATGTTTTTCTCACTCCTACTAGTGAATGTAATGTAACACACACCCATACAATGCACACCCCCCATGATGTTTTTCTCACTCCTACTAGTGAATGTATGTAACACACACCCATAAAATGCGCACCACCCCATGATGCTTTTCTCACTCCTACTAGTGAATGTAATGTAACACACACCCATACAATGCGCACCACCCCGTGATGCTTTTCTCACTCCTACTAGTGAATCTAATGTAACACACCCATACAATGCGCACCACCCCGTGATGTTTTTCTCACTCCTACTAGTGAATGTAATGTAACACACACCCATACAATGCGCACCACCCCGTGATGTTTTTCTCACTCCTACTAGTGAATGTAATGTAACACACACCCATACAATGCGCACCACCCCGTGATGTTTTTCTCACTCCTACTAGTGAATGTAATGTAACACACACCCATACAATGCGCACCACCCCGTGATGTTTTTCTCACTCCTACTAGTGAATGTAATGTAACACACACCCATACAATGCGCACCACCCCGTGATGTTTTTCTCACTCCTACTAGTGAATCTAATGTAACACACCCATACAATGCGCACCACCCCGTGATGTTTTTCTCACTCTTACTAGTGAATGTAATGTAACACACACCCATACAATGCGCACCACCGCGTGATGATTTTCTCACTCCTACTAGTGAATCTAATGTAACACACACCCATACAATGCGCACCACCCCGTGATGATTTTCTCACTCCTACTAGTGAATCTAATGTAACAAACACCCATACAATGCGCACCACCCCGTGATGTTTTTCTCACTCCTACTAGTGAATGTAATGTAACAAACACCCATACAATGCGCAACACCCCGTGATGTTTTTCTCACTCCACTAGTGAATCTAATGTAACACACACCCATACAGTGCGCACCACCCCGTGATGTTTTTCTCACTCCTACTAGTGAATCTAATGTAACACACACCCATACAATGCGCACCACCCCCTGATGTTTTTCTCACTCCTACTAGTGAAACTGATGTAACACACACCCATACCATGCGCACCACCCCGTGATGATTTTCTCACTCCTACTAGTGAATCTAATGTAACAAACACCCATACAATGCGCACCACCCCGTGATGTTTTTCTCACTCCTACTAGTGAATGTAATGTAACAAACACCCATACAATGCGCACCACCGCGTGATGTTCTTCTCACTCCTACTAGTGAATCTAATGTAACACACACCCATACAATGCGCACCACCCCGTGATGTTTTTCTCACTCCTACTAGTGAATCTAATGTAACACACCCATACAATGCGCACCACCCCGTGATGTTTTTCTCACTCCTACTAGTGAATGTAATGTAACACACACCCATACAATGCGCACCACCGCGTGATGATTTTCTCACTCCTACTAGTGAATGTAATGTAACACACACCCATACAATGCGCACCACCGCGTGATGATTTTCTCACTCCTACTAGTGAATCTAATGTAACAAACACCCATACAATGCGCACCACCCCGTGATGTTTTTCTCACTCCTACTAGTGAATGTAATGTAACACACACCCATACAATGCGCACCACCCCGTGATGATTTTCTCACTCCTACTAGTGAATCTAATGTAACACACACCCATACAATGCGCACCACCCCATGATGTTTTTCTCACTCCTACTAGTGAATGTAATGTAACACACACCCATATAATGCGCACCACCCCCTGATGTTTTTCTCACTCCTACTAGTGAATGTAATGTAACACACACACATACCATGCGCACCACCCCGTGATGATTTTCTCACTCCTACTAGTGAATCTAATGTAACAAACACCCATACCATGCCCACCACCCCGTGATTTTTTTCTCACTCCTACTAGTGAATGTAATGTAACACACACCCATACAATGCGCACCACCCCGTGATGTTTTTCTCACTCCTACGAGTGAATGTAATGTAACAAACACCCATACAATGCGCACCACCCCGTGATGTTTTTCTCACTCCTACTAGTGAATCTAATGTAACACACACCCATACCATGCGCACCACCGCGTGATGATTTTCTCACTCCTACTAGTGAATCTAATGTAACAAACACCCATACAATGCGCACCTCCCCGTGATGTTTTTCTCACTCCTACTAGTGAATGTAATGTAACACACACCCATACAATGCGCACCACCCCGTGATGATTTTCTCACTCCTACTAGTGAATCTAATGTAACACACACCCATACAATGCGCACCACCCCGTGATGTTTTTCTCACTGCTACTAGTGAATGTAATGTAACACACCCATACAATGCGCACCACCCCGTGATGTTTTTCTCACTCCTACTAGTGAATCTAATGTAACACACACCCATACAATGCGCACCACCCCGTGATGTTTTTCTCACTGCTACTAGTGAATCTAATGTAACACACCCATACAATGCGCACCACCCCGTGATGTTTTTCTCACTCCTACTAGTGAATGTAATGTAACACACACCCATACAATGCACACCCCCCCATGATGTTTTTCTCACTCCTACTAGTGAATGTATGTAACACACACCCATACAATGCGCACCACCCCATGATGCTTTTCTCACTCCTACTAGTGAATGTAATGTAACACACACCCATACAATGCGCACCACCCCGTTATGTTTTTCTCACTGCTACTAGTGAATGTAATGTAACACACCCATACAATGCGCACCACCCCGTGATGTTTTTCTCACTCCTACTAGTGAATGTAATGTAACACACACCCATACAATGCGCACCACCCCGTGATGTTTTTCTCACTCCTACTAGTGAATGTAATGTAACACACACCCATACAATGCGCACCTCCCCGTGATGTTTTTCTCACTCCTACTAGTGAATGTAATGTAACACACACCCATACAATGCGCACCACCCCGTGATGATTTTCTCACTCCTACTAGTGAATCTAATGTAACACACACCCATACAATGCGCACCACCCCGTGATGTTTTTCTCACTGCTACTAGTGAATGTAATGTAACACAGCCATACAATGCGCACCACCCCGTGATGTTTTTCTCACTCCTACTAGTGAATCTAATGTAACACACACCCATACAATGCGCACCACCCCGTGATGTTTTTCTCACTGCTACTAGTGAATCTAATGTAACACACCCATACAATGCGCACCACCCCGTGATGTTTTTCTCACTCCTACTAGTGAATGTAATGTAACACACACCCATACAATGCACACCCCCCATGATGTTTTTCTCACTCCTACTAGTGAATGTATGTAACACACACCCATAAAATGCGCACCACCCCATGATGCTTTTCTCACTCCTACTAGTGAATGTAATGTAACACACACCCATACAATGCGCACCACCCCGTGATGCTTTTCTCACTCCTACTAGTGAATCTAATGTAACACACCCATACAATGCGCACCACCCCGTGATGTTTTTCTCACTCCTACTAGTGAATGTAATGTAACACACACCCATACAATGCGCACCACCCCGTGATGTTTTTCTCACTCCTACTAGTGAATGTAATGTAACACACACCCATACAATGCGCACCACCCCGTGATGTTTTTCTCACTCCTACTAGTGAATGTAATGTAACACACACCCATACAATGCGCACCACCCCGTGATGTTTTTCTCACTCCTACTAGTGAATGTAATGTAACACACACCCATACAATGCGCACCACCCCGTGATGTTTTTCTCACTCCTACTAGTGAATCTAATGTAACACACCCATACAATGCGCACCACCCCGTGATGTTTTTCTCACTCTTACTAGTGAATGTAATGTAACACACACCCATACAATGCGCACCACCGCGTGATGATTTTCTCACTCCTACTAGTGAATCTAATGTAACACACACCCATACAATGCGCACCACCCCGTGATGATTTTCTCACTCCTACTAGTGAATCTAATGTAACAAACACCCATACAATGCGCACCACCCCGTGATGTTTTTCTCACTCCTACTAGTGAATGTAATGTAACAAACACCCATACAATGCGCAACACCCCGTGATGTTTTTCTCACTCCACTAGTGAATCTAATGTAACACACACCCATACAGTGCGCACCACCCCGTGATGTTTTTCTCACTCCTACTAGTGAATCTAATGTAACACACACCCATACAATGCGCACCACCCCCTGATGTTTTTCTCACTCCTACTAGTGAAACTGATGTAACACACACCCATACCATGCGCACCACCCCGTGATGATTTTCTCACTCCTACTAGTGAATCTAATGTAACAAACACCCATACAATGCGCACCACCCCGTGATGTTTTTCTCACTCCTACTAGTGAATGTAATGTAACAAACACCCATACAATGCGCACCACCGCGTGATGTTCTTCTCACTCCTACTAGTGAATCTAATGTAACACACACCCATACAATGCGCACCACCCCGTGATGTTTTTCTCACTCCTACTAGTGAATCTAATGTAACACAACCATACAATGCGCACCACCCCGTGATGTTTTTCTCACTCCTACTAGTGAATGTAATGTAACACACACCCATACAATGCGCACCACCGCGTGATGATTTTCTCACTCCTACTAGTGAATGTAATGTAACACACACCCATACAATGCGCACCACCGCGTGATGATTTTCTCACTCCTACTAGTGAATCTAATGTAACAAACACCCATACAATGCGCACCACCCCGTGATGTTTTTCTCACTCCTACTAGTGAATGTAATGTAACACACACCCATACAATGCGCACCACCCCGTGATGATTTTCTCACTCCTACTAGTGAATCTAATGTAACACACACCCATACAATGCGCACCACCCCATGATGTTTTTCTCACTCCTACTAGTGAATGTAATGTAACACACACCCATATAATGCGCACCACCCCCTGATGTTTTTCTCACTCCTACTAGTGAATGTAATGTAACACACACACATACCATGCGCACCACCCCGTGATGATTTTCTCACTCCTACTAGTGAATCTAATGTAACAAACACCCATACCATGCCCACCACCCCGTGATTTTTTTCTCACTCCTACTAGTGAATGTAATGTAACACACACCCATACAATGCGCACCACCCCGTGATGTTTTTCTCACTCCTACGAGTGAATGTAATGTAACAAACACCCATACAATGCGCACCACCCCGTGATGTTTTTCTCACTCCTACTAGTGAATCTAATGTAACACACACCCATACAATGCGCACCACCCCCTGATGTTTTTCTCACTCCTACTAGTGAATGTAATGTAACACACACCCATACCATGCGCATCACCGCGTGATGATTTTCTCACTCCTACTAGTGAATCTAATGTAACAAACACCCATACAATGCGCACCACCCCGTGATGTTTTTCTCACTCCTACTAGTGAGTTTAAAGTAACACACACCCATACAATGCGCACCACCCCGTGATGATTTTCACACTCCTACTAGTGAATCTAATGTAACAAACACCCATACAATGCGCACCACCCCGTGATGTTTTTCTCACTCCTACTAGTGAATGTAATGTAACAAACACCCATACAATGCGCACCACCCCGTGATGTTTTTCTCACTCCTACTAGTGAATCTAATGTAACACACACCCATACAATGCGCACCACCCCGTGATGTTTTTCTCACTCCTACTAGTGAATCTAATGTAACACACACCCATATAATGCGCACCACCCCCTGATGTTTTTCTCACTCCTACTAGTGAATGTAATGTAACACACACCCATACCATGCGCACCACCCCGTGATGATTTTCTCACTCCTACTAGTGAATCTAATGTAACAAACACCCATACCATGCGCACCACCCCGTGATGTTTTTCTCACTCCTACTAGTGAATGTAATGTAACACACACCCATACAATGCGCACCACCCCGTGATGTTTTTCTCACTCCTACTAGTGAATGTAATGTAACACACACCCATACAATGCGCACCTCCCCGTGATGTTTTTCTCACTCCTACTAGTGAATGTAATGTAACACACACCCATACAATGCGCACCACCCCGTGATGATTTTCTCACTCCTACTAGTGAATCTAATGTAACACACACCCATACAATGCGCACCACCCCGTGATGTTTTTCTCACTGCTACTAGTGAATGTAATGTAACACACACCCATACAATGCGCACCACCCCGTGATGTTTTTCTCACTGCTACTAGTGAATCTAATGTAACACACCCATACAATGCGCACCACCCCGTGATGTTTTTCTCACTCCTACTAGTGAATGTAATGTAACACAATCCCATACAATGCACAACACCCCGTGATGTTTTTCTCACTCCTACTAGTGAATCTAATGTAACACACACCCATACAATGCGCACCACCCCGTGATGTTTTTCTCACTGGTACTAGTGAATGTAATGTAACACACCCATACAATGCGCACCACCCCGTGATGTTTTTCTCACTCCTACTAGTGAATGTAATGTAACACACACCCATACAATGCGCACCACCCCGTGATGTTTTTCTCACTCCTACTAGTGAATGTAATGTAACACAAACCCATACAATGCGCACCACCCCGTGATGTTTTTCTCACTCCTACTAGTGAATGTAATGTAACACACACCCATACAATGCGCACCACCCTGTGATGTTTTTCTCACTCCTACTAGTGAATCTAATGTAACACACCCATACAATGCGCACCACCCCGTGATGTTTTTCTCACTCTTACTAGTGAATGTAATGTAACACACACCCATACAATGCGCACCACCGCGTGATGATTTTCTCACTCCTACTAGTGAATCTAATGTAACACACACCCATACAATGCGAACCACCCCGTGATGATTTTCTCACTCCTACTAGTGAATCTAATGTAACAAACACCCATACAATGCGCACCACCCCGTGATGTTTTTCTCACTCCTACTAGTGAATGTAATGTAACAAACACCCATACAATGCGCACCACCCCGTGATGTTTTTCTCACTCCTACTAGTGAATCTAATGTAACACACACCCATACAATGCGCACCACCCCGTGATGTTTTTCTCACTCCTACTAGTGAATCTAATGTAACACACACCCATACAATGCGCACCACCCCCTGATGTTTTTCTCACTCCTACTAGTGAATGTAATGTAACACACACCCATACCATGCGCACCATTGCGTGATGATTTTCTCACTCCTACTAGTGAATCTAATGTAACAAACACCCATACAATGCGCACCACCCCGTGATGTTTTTCTCACTCCTACTAGTGAATGTAATGTAACACACACCCATACAATGCGCACCACCCCGTGATGTTTTTCTCACTGCTACTAGTGAATCTAATGTAACACACACCCATACAATGCGCACCACCCCCTGATGTTTTTCTCACTCCTACTAGTGAAACTGATGTAACACACACCCATACCATGCGCAACACTGCGTGATGATTTTCTCACTCCTACTAGTGAATCTAATGTAACAAACACCCATACAATGCGCACCACCCCGTGATGTTTTTCTCACTCCTACTAGTGAATGTAATGTAACACACACCCATACAATGCGCACCACCCCGTGATGATTTTCTCACTCCTACTAGTGAATCTAATGTAACAAACACCCATACAATGCGCACCACCCCGTGATGTTTTTCTCACTCCTACTAGTGAATCTAATGTAACACACACCCATACAATGCGCACCACCCCGTGATGTTTTTCTCACTCCTACTAGTGAATCTAATGTAACACACCCATACAATGCGCACCACCCCGTGATGTTTTTCTCACTCCTACTAGTGAATGTAATGTAACACACACCCATACAATGCGCACCACCGCGTGATGATTTTCTCACTCCTACTAGTGAATCTAATGTAACAAACACCCATACAATGCGCACCACCCCGTGATGTTTTTCTCACTCCTACTAGTGAATGTAATGTAACACACACCCATACAATGCGCACCACCCCGTGATGTTTTTCTCACTCCTACGAGTGAATGTAATGTAACAAACACCCATACAATGCGCACCACCCCGTGATGTTTTTCTCACTCCTACTAGTGAATCTAATGTAACACACACCCATACAATGCGCACCACCCCGTGATGTTTTTCTCACTCCTATTAGTGAATGTAATGTAACACACACCCATACAATGCGCACCACCCCGGGATGTTTTTCTCACTCCTACTAGTGAATGTAATGTAACACACACCCATACAATGCGCACCACCCCGTGATGTTTTTCTCACTCCTATTAGTGAATGTAATGTAACACACACCCATACAATGCGCACCACCCCGTGATGTTTTTCTCACTCCTACTAGTGAATGTAATGTAACACACACCCATACAATGCGCACCACCCAGGGATGTTTTTCTCACTCCTACTAGTGAATGTAATGTAACACACACCCATACAATGCGCACCACCCCGTGATGTTTTTCTCACTGCTATTAGTGAATGTAATGTAACACACACCCATACAATGCGCACCACCCCGGGATGTTTTTCTCACTCCTACTAGTGAATCTAATGTAACACACACCCATACAATGCGCACCACCCCGTGATGTTTTTCTCACTCCTACTAGTGAATCTAATGTAACACACACCCATACAATGTGCACCACCCCGTGATGTTTTTCTCACTCCTACTAGTGAATCTAATGTAACACACACCCATACAATGCGCACCACCCCGTGATGATTTTCTCACTCCTACTAGTGAATCTAATGTAACAAACACCCATACAATGCGCACCACCCCGTGATGTTTTTCTCACTCCTACTAGTGAATGTAATGTAACACACACCCATACAATGCGCACCACCCCGTGATGATTTTCTCACTCCTACTAGTGAATCTAATGTAACAAACACCCATACAATGCGCACCACCCCGTGATGTTTTTCTCACTCCTACTAGTGAATGTAATGTAACAAACACCCATACAATGCGCACCACCGCGTGATGTTCTTCTCACTCCTACTAGTGAATCTAATGTAACACACACCCATACAATGCGCACCACCCCGTGATGTTTTTCTCACTCCTACTAGTGAATCTAATGTAACACACCCATACAATGCGCACCACCCCATGATGTTTTTCTCACTCCTACTAGTGAATGTAATGTAACACACACCCATACAATGAGCACCACCCCGTGATGATTTTCTCACTCCTACTAGTGAATCTAATGTAACAAACACCCATACAATGCGCACCACCCCGTGATGTTTTTCTCACTCCTACTAGTGAATGTAATGTAACACACACCCATACAATGCGCACCACCGCGTGATGATTTTCTCACTCCTACTAGTGAATCTAATG
This sequence comes from Cavia porcellus, assembly GCF_034190915.1. NCBI lineage: Eukaryota > Metazoa > Chordata > Mammalia > Rodentia > Caviidae > Cavia > Cavia porcellus. The sequence goes on along the minus strand of NW_026947541.1, from coordinate 2,007,995 downwards.
TAACACACACCCATACAATGCGAACCACCCCGTGATGATTTTCTCACTCCTACTAGTGAATCTAATGTAACAAACACCCATACAATGCGCACCACCCCGTGATGTTTTTCTCACTCCTACTAGTGAATGTAATGTAACAAACACCCATACAATGCGCACCACCCCGTGATGTTTTTCTCACTCCTACTAGTGAATCTAATGTAACACACACCCATACAATGCGCACCACCCCGTGATGTTTTTCTCACTCCTACTAGTGAATCTAATGTAACACACACCCATACAATGCGCACCACCCCCTGATGTTTTTCTCACTCCTACTAGTGAATGTAATGTAACACACACCCATACCATGCGCACCATTGCGTGATGATTTTCTCACTCCTACTAGTGAATCTAATGTAACAAACACCCATACAATGCGCACCACCCCGTGATGTTTTTCTCACTCCTACTAGTGAATGTAATGTAACACACACCCATACAATGCGCACCACCCCGTGATGTTTTTCTCACTGCTACTAGTGAATCTAATGTAACACACACCCATACAATGCGCACCACCCCCTGATGTTTTTCTCACTCCTACTAGTGAAACTGATGTAACACACACCCATACCATGCGCAACACTGCGTGATGATTTTCTCACTCCTACTAGTGAATCTAATGTAACAAACACCCATACAATGCGCACCACCCCGTGATGTTTTTCTCACTCCTACTAGTGAATGTAATGTAACACACACCCATACAATGCGCACCACCCCGTGATGATTTTCTCACTCCTACTAGTGAATCTAATGTAACAAACACCCATACAATGCGCACCACCCCGTGATGTTTTTCTCACTCCTACTAGTGAATCTAATGTAACACACACCCATACAATGCGCACCACCCCGTGATGTTTTTCTCACTCCTACTAGTGAATCTAATGTAACACACCCATACAATGCGCACCACCCCGTGATGTTTTTCTCACTCCTACTAGTGAATGTAATGTAACACACACCCATACAATGCGCACCACCGCGTGATGATTTTCTCACTCCTACTAGTGAATCTAATGTAACAAACACCCATACAATGCGCACCACCCCGTGATGTTTTTCTCACTCCTACTAGTGAATGTAATGTAACACACACCCATACAATGCGCACCACCCCGTGATGTTTTTCTCACTCCTACGAGTGAATGTAATGTAACAAACACCCATACAATGCGCACCACCCCGTGATGTTTTTCTCACTCCTACTAGTGAATCTAATGTAACACACACCCATACAATGCGCACCACCCCGTGATGTTTTTCTCACTCCTATTAGTGAATGTATTGTAACACACACCCATACAATGCGCACCACCCCGGGATGTTTTTCTCACTCCTACTAGTGAATGTAATGTAACACACACCCATACAATGCGCACCACCCCGTGATGTTTTTCTCACTCCTATTAGTGAATGTAATGTAACACACACCCATACAATGCGCACCACCCCGTGATGTTTTTCTCACTCCTACTAGTGAATGTAATGTAACACACACCCATACAATGCGCACCACCCAGGGATGTTTTTCTCACTCCTACTAGTGAATGTAATGTAACACACACCCATACAATGCGCACCACCCCGTGATGTTTTTCTCACTGCTATTAGTGAATGTAATGTAACACACACCCATACAATGCGCACCACCCCGGGATGTTTTTCTCACTCCTACTAGTGAATCTAATGTAACACACACCCATACAATGCGCACCACCCCGTGATGTTTTTCTCACTCCTACTAGTGAATCTAATGTAACACACACCCATACAATGTGCACCACCCCGTGATGTTTTTCTCACTCCTACTAGTGAATCTAATGTAACACACACCCATACAATGCGCACCACCCCGTGATGTTTTTCTCACTCCTACTAGTGAATCTAATGTAACACACACCCATACAATGCGCACCACCCCGTGATGTTTTTCTCACTCCTACTAGTGAATCTAATGTAACACACACCCATACAATGCGCACCACCCCGTGATGTATTTCTCACTCCTACTAGTGAATCTAATGTAACACACACCCATACAATGCGCACCACCCCGTGATGTTTTTCTCACTCCTACTAGTGAATCTAATGTAACACACACCCATACAATGCGCACCACCCCGTGATGATTTTCTCACTCCTACTAGTGAATCTAATGTAACAAACACCCATACAATGCGCACCACCCCGTGATGTTTTTCTCACTCCTACTAGTGAATGTAATGTAACACACACCCATACAATGCGCACCACCCCGTGATGATTTTCTCACTCCTACTAGTGAATCTAATGTAACAAAAACCCATACAATGCGCACCACCCCGTGATGTTTTTCTCACTCCTACTAGTGAATGTAATGTAACAAACACCCATACAATGCGCACCACCGCGTGATGTTCTTCTCACTCCTACTAGTGAATCTAATGTAACACACACCCATACAATGCGCACCACCCCGTGATGTTTTTCTCACTCCTACTAGTGAATCTAATGTAACACACCCATACAATGCGCACCACCCCATGATGTTTTTCTCACTCCTACTAGTGAATGTAATGTAACACACACCCTTACAATGAGCACCACCCCGTGATGATTTTCTCACTCCTACTAGTGAATCTAATGTAACAAACACCCATACAATGCGCACCACCCCGTGATGTTTTTCTCACTCCTACTAGTGAATGTAATGTAACACACACCCATACAATGCGCACCACCCCGTGATGATTTTCTCACTCCTACTAGTGAATCTAATGTAACAAACACCCATACAATGCGCACCACCCCGTGATGTTTTTCTCACTCCTACTAGTGAATGTAATGTAACACACACCCATACAATGCGCACCACCCCGTGATGTTTTTCTCACTCCTACTAGTGAATCTAATGTAACAAACACCCATACAATGCGCACCACCCCGTGATGATTTTCTCACTCCTACTAGTGAATCTAATGTAACAAACACCCATACAATGCGCACCACCCCGTGATGTTTTTCTCACTCCTACTAGTGAATGTAATGTAACAAACACCCATACAATGCGCACCACCGCGTGATGATTTTCTCACTCCTACTAGTGAATCTAATGTAACACACACCCATACCATGCGCACCACCTCCTGATGTTTTTTTCACTCATACTAGTGAATCTAATGTAACACACACCCATACCATGCGCACCACTGCGTAATGATTTTCTCACTCCTACTAGTGAATCTAATGTAACAAACACCCATACAATGCGCACCACCCCGTGATGTTTTTCTCACTCCTACTAGTGAATGTAATGTAACACACACCCATACAATGCGCACCACCCCGTGATGTTTTTCTCACTCCTACGAGTGAATGTAATGTAACAAACACCCATACAATGCGCACCACCCCGTGATGTTTTTCTCACTCCTAATAGTGAATCTAATGTAACACACACCCATACAATGCGCACCACCCCGTGATGTTTTTCTCACTCCTATTAGTGAATGTAATGTAACACACACCCATACAATGCGCACCACCCCGGGATGTTTTTCTCACTCCTACTAGTGAATGTAATGTAACACACACCCATACAATGCGCACCACCCCGTGATGTTTTTCTCACTCCTATTAGTGAATGTAATGTAACACACACCCATACAATGCGCACCACCCCGTGATGTTTTTCTCACTCCTACTAGTGAATGTAATGTAACACACACCCATACAATGCGCACCACCCCGGGATGTTTTTCTCACTCCTACTAGTGAATGTAATGTAACACACACCCATACAATGCGCACCACCCCGTGATGTTTTTCTCACTGCTATTAGTGAATGTAATGTAACACACACCCATACAATGCGCACCACCCCGGGATGTTTTTCTCACTCCTACTAGTGAATCTAATGTAACACACACCCATACAATGCGCACCACCCCGTGATGTTTTTCTCACTCCTACTAGTGAATCTAATGTAACACACACCCATACAATGCGCACCACCCCGTGATGTTTTTCTCACTCCTACTAGTGAATCTAATGTAACACACACCCATACAATGCGCACCACCCCGTGATGTTTTTCTCACTCCTACTAGTGAATCTAATGTAACACACACCCATACAATGCGCACCACCCCGTGATGTTTTTCTCACTCCTACTAGTGAATCTAATGTAACACACACCCATATAATGCGAACCACCCCGTGATGTTTTTCTCACTCCTACTAGTGAATCTAATGTAACACACACCCATACAATGCGCACCACCCCGTGATGTTTTTCTCACTCCTACTAGTGAATCTAATGTAACACACACCCATACAATGCGCACCACCCCGTGATGATTTTCTCACTCCTACTAGTGAATCTAATGTAACAAACACCCATACAATGCGCACCACCCCGTGATGTTTTTCTCACTCCTACTAGTGAATGTAATGTAACACACACCCATACAATGCGCACCACCCCGTGATGATTTTCTCACTCCTACTAGTGAATCTAATGTAACAAACACCCATACAATGCGCACCACCCCGTGATGTTTTTCTCACTCCTACTAGTGAATGTAATGTAACAAACACCCATACAATGCGCACCACCGCGTGATGTTCTTCTCACTCCTACTAGTGAATCTAATGTAACACACACCCATACAATGCGCACCACCCCGTGATGTTTTTCTCACTCCTACTAGTGAATCTAATGTAACACACCCATACAATGCGCACCACCCCATGATGTTTTTCTCACTCCTACTAGTGAATGTAATGTAACACACACCCATACAATGAGCACCACCGCGTGATGATTTTCTCACTCCTACTAGTGAATCTAATGTAACAAACACCCATACAATGCGCACCACCCCGTGATGTTTTTCTCACTCCTACTAGTGAATGTAATGTAACACACACCCATACAATGCGCACCACCCCGTGATGATTTTCTCACTCCTACTAGTGAATCTAATGTAACAAACACCCATACAATGCGCACCACCCCGTGATGTTTTTCTCACTCCTACTAGTGAATGTAATGTAACACACACCCATACAATGCGCACCACCCTGTGATGTTTTTCTCACTCCTACTAGTGAGTCTAATGTAACAAACACCCATACAATGCGCACCACCCCGTGATGATTTTCTCACTCCTACTAGTGAATCTAATGTAACAAACACCCATACAATGCGCACCACCCCGTGATGTTTTTCTCACTCCTACTAGTGAATGTAATGTAACAAACACCCATACAATGCGCACCACCGCGTGATGATTTTCTCACTCCTACTAGTGAATCTAATGTAACACACACCCATACCATGCGCACCACCCCCTGATGTTTTTTTCACTCATACTAGTGAATCTAATGAAACACACACCCATACCATGCGCACCACTGCGTAATGATTTCCTCACTCCTACTAGTGAATCTAATGTAACAAACACCCATACAATGCGCACCACCCCGTGATGTTTTTCTCACTCCTACTAGTGAATGTAACACACACCCATACAATGTGCACCACCCCGTGATGATTTTCTCATTCCTACTAGTGAATCTAATGTAACAAACACCCATACAATGCGCACCAACCCGTGATGTTTTTCTCACTCCTACTAGTGAATGTAATGTAACAAACACCCATACAATGCGCACCACCCCGTGATGTTTTTCTCACTCCTACTAGTGAATCTAATGTAACACACACCCATACAATGCGCACCACCCCGTGATGTTTTTCTCACTCCTACTAGTGAATGTAATGTAACACACACCCATACAATGCGCACCACCCCGTGATGTTTTTCTCACTCCTACTAGTGAATGTAATGTAACACACACCCATACAATGCGCACCACCCCGTGATGTTTTTCTCACTGCTACTAGTGAATCTAATGTAACACACCGATACAATGCGCACCACCCCGTGATGGTTTTCTCACTCCTACTAGTGAATGTAATGTAACACACACCCATACAATGCGCACCACCGCGTGATGATTTTCTCACTCCTACTAGTGAATCTAATGTAAGAAACACCCATACAATGCGCACCACCCCGTGATGTTTTTCTCACTCCTACTAGTGAATGTAATGTAACACACACCCATACAATGCGCACCACACCGTGATGATTTTCTCACTCCTACTAGTGAATCTAATGTAACAAACACCCATACAATGCGCACCACCCCGTGATGTTTTTCTCACTCCTACTAGTGAATGTAATGTAACAAACACCCATACAATGCGCACCACCCCGTGATGTTTTTCTCACTCCTACTAGTGAATGTAATGTAACACACACCCATACAATGCGCACCACCCCGTGATGTTTTTCTCACTCCTAATAGTGAATCTAATGTAACACACACCGATACAATGCGCACCACCCCGTGATGTTTTTGTCACTCCTAATAGTGAATCTAATGTAACACACACCCATACAATGCGCACCACCCCGTGATGTTTTTCTCACTCCTACTAGTGAATGTAATGTAACACACACCCATACAATGCGCACCACCCCGTGATGTTTTTCTCACTCCTACTAGTGAATGTAATGTAACACACACCCATACAATGCGCACCACCCCGTGATGATTTTCTCACTCCTACTAGTGAATCTAATGTAACAAACACACATACAATGCGCACCACCCCGTGATGTTTTTCTCACTCCTACTAGTGAATGTAATGTAACAAACACCCATACAATGCGCACCACCGCGTGATGTTCTTCTCACTCCTACTAGTGAATCTAATGTAACACACACCCATACAATGCGCACCACCCCGTGATGTTTTTCTCACTCCTACTAGTGAATCTAATGTAACACACCCATACAATGCGCACCACCCCGTGATGTTTTTCTCACTCCTACTAGTGAATGTAATGTAACACACACCCATACAATGCGCACCACCGCGTGATGATTTTCTCACTCCTACTAGTGAATCTAATGTAACAAACACCCATACAATGCGCACCACCCCGTGATGTTTTTCTCACTCCTACTAGTGAATGTAATGTAACACACACCCATACAATGCGCACCACCCCGTGATGATTTTCTCACTCCTACTAGTGAATCTAATGTAACACACACCCATACAATGCGCACCACCCCGTGATGTTTTTCTCACTCCTACTAGTGAATCTAATGTAACACACACCCATACAATGCGCACCACCCCGTGATGTTTTTCTCACTCCTACTAGTGAATCTAATGTAACACACTCCCATACAATGCGCATCACCCCCTGATTTTTTTCTCACTCCTACTAGTGAATGTAATGTAACACACACCCATACCATGCGCACCACCGCGTGATGATTTTCTCACTCCTACTAGTGAATCTAATGTAACAAACACCCATACAATGCGCACCACCCCGTGATGTTTTTCTCACGCCTACTAGTGAGTTTAAAGTAACACACACCCATACAATGCGCACCACCCCGTGATGATTTTCTCACTCCTACTAGTGAATCTAATGTAACAAACACCCATACAATGCGCACCACCCCGTGATGTTTTTCTCACTCCTACTAGTGAATGTAATGTAACACACACCCATACAATGCGCACCTCCCCGTGATGTTTTTCTCACTCCTACTAGTGAATGTAATGTAACACACACCCATACAATGCGCACCACCCCGTGATGATTTTCTCACTCCTACTAGTGAATCTAATGTAACACACACCCATACAATGCGCACCACCCCGTGATGTTTTTCTCACTCCTACTAGTGAATGTAATGTAACACACACCCATACAATGCGCACCACCCCGTGATGTTTTTCTCACTCCTACTAGTGAGTCTAATGTAACAAACACCCATACAATGCGCACCACCCCGTGATTTTCTCACTCCTACTAGTGAATCTAATGTAACAAACACCCATACAATGCGCACCACCCCGTGATGTTTTTCTCACTCCTACTAGTGAATGTAATGTAACAAACACCCATACAATGCGCACCACCGCGTGATGATTTTCTCACTCCTACTAGTGAATCTAATGTAACACACACCCATACCATGCGCACCACCCCCTGATGTTTTTTTCACTCATACTAGTGAATCTAATGAAACACACACCCATACCATGCGCACCACTGCGTAATGATTTTCTCACTCCTACTAGTGAATCTAATGTAACAAACACCCATACAATGCGCACCACCGCGTGATGATTTTCTCACTCCTACTAGTGAATCTAATGTAACACACACCCATACCATGCGCACCACCCCCTGATGTTTTTTTCACTCATACTAGTGAATCTAATGAAACACACACCCATACCATGCGCACCACTGCGTAATGATTTTCTCACTCCTACTAGTGAATCTAATGTAACAAACAACCATACAATGCGCACCACCCCGTGATGTTTTTCTCACTCCTACTAGTGAATGTAACACACACCCATACAATGTGCACCACCCCGTGATGATTTTCTCATTCCTACTAGTGAATCTAATGTAACAAACACCCATACAATGCGCACCACCCCGTGATGTTTTTCTCACTCCTACTAGTGAATGTAATGTAACAAACACCCATACAATGCGCACCACCCCGTGATGTTTTTCTCACTCCTACTAGTGAATCTAATGTAACACACACCCATACAATGCGCACCACCCCGTGATGTTTTTCTCACTCCTACTAGTGAATGTAATGTAACACACACCCATACAATGCGCACCACCCCGTGATGTTTTTCTCACTCCTACTAGTGAATGTAATGAAACACACACCCACACAATGCGCACCACCCCGTGATGTTTTTCTCACTGCTACTAGTGAATCTAATGTAACACACCGATACAATGCGCACCACCCCGTGATGGTTTTCTCACTCCTACTAGTGAATGTAATGTAACACACACCCATACAATGCGCACCACCGCGTGATGATTTTCTCACTCCTACTAGTGAATCTAATGTAAGAAACACCCATACAATGCGCACCACCCCGTGATGTTTTTCTCACTCCTACTAGTGAATGTAATGTAACACACACCCATACAATGCGCACCACCGCGTGATGATTTTCTCACTCCTACTAGTGAATCTAATGTAACAAACACCCATACAATGCGCACCACCCCGTGATGTTTTTCTCACTCCTACTAGTGAATGTAATGTAACAAACACCCATACAATGCGCACCACCCCGTGATGTTTTTCTCACTCCTACTAGTGAATGTAATGTAACACACACCCATACAATGCGCACCACCCCGTGATGTTTTTCTCACTCCTAATAGTGAATCTAATGTAACACACACCGATACAATGCGCACCACCCCGTGATGTTTTTGTCACTCCTAATAGTGAATCTAATGTAACACACACCCATACAATGCGCACCACCCCGTGATGTTTTTCTCACTCCTACTAGTGAATGTAATGTAACACACACCCATACAATGCGCACCACCCCGTGATGTTTTTCTCACTCCTACTAGTGAATGTAATGTAACACACACCCATACAATGCGCACCACCCCGTGATGATTTTCTCACTCCTACTAGTGAATCTAATGTAACAAACACACATACAATGCGCACCACCCCGTGATGTTTTTCTCACTCCTACTAGTGAATGTAATGTAACAAACACCCATACAATGCGCACCACCGCGTGATGTTCTTCTCACTCCTACTAGTGAATCTAATGTAACACACACCCATACAATGCGCACCACCCCGTGATGTTTTTCTCACTCCTACTAGTGAATCTAATGTAACACACCCATACAATGCGCACCACCCCGTGATGTTTTTCTCACTCCTACTAGTGAATGTAATGTAACACACACCCATACAATGCGCACCACCGCGTGATGATTTTCTCACTCCTACTAGTGAATCTAATGTAACAAACACCCATACAATGCGCACCACCCCGTGATGTTTTTCTCACTCCTACTAGTGAATGTAATGTAACACACACCCATACAATGCGCACCACCCCGTGATGATTTTCTCACTCCTACTAGTGAATCTAATGTAACACACACCCATACAATGCGCACCACCCCGTGATGTTTTTCTCACTCCTACTAGTGAATCTAATGTAACACACACCCATACAATGCGCACCACCCCGTGATGTTTTTCTCACTCCTACTAGTGAATCTAATGTAACACACTCCCATACAATGCGCACCACCCCCTGATTTTTTTCTCACTCCTACTAGTGAATGTAATGTAACACACACCCATACCATGCGCACCACCGCGTGATGATTTTCTCACTCCTACTAGTGAATCTAATGTAACAAACACCCATACAATGCGCACCACCCCGTGATGTTTTTCTCACGCCTACTAGTGAGTTTAAAGTAACACACACCCATACAATGCGCACCACCCCGTGATGATTTTCTCACTCCTACTAGTGAATCTAATGTAACAAACACCCATACAATGCGCACCACCCCGTGATGTTTTTCTCACTCCTACTAGTGAATGTAATGTAACAAACACCCATACAATGCGCACCACCCCGTGATGTTTTTCTCACTCCTACTAGTGAATCTAATGTAACACACACCCATACAATGCGCACCACCCCGTGATGTTTTTCTCACTCCTACTAGTGAATCTAATGTAACACACACCCATATAATGCACACCACCCCCTGATGTTTTTCTCACTGCTACTAGTGAATGTAATGTAACACACACCCATACCATGCGCACCACCCCGTGATGATTTTCTCACTCCTACTAGTGAATCTAATGTAACAAACACCCATACCATGCGCACCACCCCGTGATGTTTTTCTCACTCCTACTAGTGAATGTAATGTAACACACACCCATACAATGCGCACCACCCCGTGAAGTTTTTCTCACTCCTACTAGTGAATGTAATGTAACACACACCCATACAATGCGCACCACCCCGTGATGTTTTTCTCACTCCTACTAGTGAATGTAATGTAACACACACCCATACAATGCGCACCTCCCCGTGATGTTTTTCTCACTCCTACTAGTGAATGTAATGTAACACACACCCATACAATGCGCACCACCCCGTGATGATTTTCTCACTCCTACTAGTGAATCTAATGTAACACACACCCATACAATGCGCACCACCCCGTGATGTTTTTCTCACTGCTACTAGTGAATGTAATGTAACACACACCCATACAATGCGCACCACCCCGTGATGTTTTTCTCACTCTTACTAGTGAATCTAATGTAACACACACCCATACAATGCGCACCACCCCGTGATGTTTTTCTCACTGCTACTAGTGAATCTAATGTAACACACCCATACAATGCGCACCACCCCGTGATGTTTTTCTCACTCCTACTAGTGAATGTAATGTAACACACACCCATACAATGCACACCCCCCCATGATCTTTTTCTCACTCCTACTAGTGAATGTATGTAACACACACCCATACAATGCGCACCACCCCATGATGCTTTTCTCACTCCTACTAGTGAATGTAATGTAACACACACCCATACAATGCGCACCACCCCGTTATGTTTTTCTCACTGCTACTAGTGAATGTAATGTAACACACCCATACAATGCGCACCACCCCGTGATGTTTTTCTCACTCCTACTAGTGAATGTAATGTAACACACACCCATACAATGCGCACCACCCCGTGATGTTTTTCTCACTCCTACTAGTGAATGTAATGTAACACACACCCATACAATGCGCACCACCCCGTGATGTTTTTCTCACTCCTACTAGTGAATGTAATGTAACACACACCCATACAATGCGCACCACCCCGTGATGTTTTTCTCACTCCTACTAGTGAATGTAATGTAACACACACCCATACAATGCGCACCACCCCGTGATGTTTTTCTCACTCCTACTAGTGAATCTAATGTAACACACCCATACAATGCGCACCACCCCGTGATGTTTTTCTCACTCTTACTAGTGAATGTAATGTAACACACACCCATACAATGCGCACCACCGCGTGATGATTTTCTCACTCCTACTAGTGAATCTAATGTAACACACACCCATACAATGCGCACCACCCCGTGATGATTTTCTCACTCCTACTAGTGAATCTAATGTAACAAACACCCATACAATGCGCACCACCCCGTGATGTTTTTCTCACTCCTACTAGTGAATGTAATGTAACAAACACCCGTACAATGCGCACCACACCGTGATGTTTTTCTCACTCCTACTAGTGAATCTAATGTAACACACACCCATACAATGCGCACCACCCCGTGATGTTTTTCTCACTCCTACTAGTGAATCTAATGTAACACACACCCATACAATGCGCACCACCCCCTGATGTTTTTCTCACTCCTACTAGTGAATGTAATGTAACACACACCCATACCATGCGCACCATTGCGTGATGATTTTCTCACTCCTACTAGTGAATCTAATGTAACAAACACCCATACAATTCGCACCACCCCGTGATGTTTTTCTCACTCCTACTAGTGAATGTAATGTAACACACACCCATACAATGCGCACCACCCCGTGATGTTTTTCTCACTGCTACTAGTGAATGTAATGTAACACACACCCATAAAATGCGCACCACACCGTGATGTTTTTCTCACTGCTACTAGTGAATGTAATGTAACACACACCCATACAATGCGCACCACCGCGTGATGATTTTCTCACTCCTACTAGTGAATCTAATGTAACAAACACCCATACAATGCGCACCACCCCGTGATGTTTTTCTCACTCCTACTAGTGAATGTAATGTAACACACACCCATACAATGCGCACCACCCCGTGATGATTTTCTCACTCCTACTAGTGAATCTAATGTAACACACACCCATACAATGCGCACCACCCCGTGATGTTTTTCTCACTCCTACTAGTGAATCTAATGTAACACACACCCATACAATGCGCACCACCCCGTGATGTTTTTCTCACTCCTACTAGTGAATCTAATGTAACACACTCCCATACAATGCGCACCACCCCCTGATTTTTTTCTCACTCCTACTAGTGAATGTAATGTAACACACACCCATACCATGCGCACCACCGCGTGATGATTTTCTCACTCCTACTAGTGAATCTAATGTAACAAACACCCATACAATGCGCACCACCCCGTGATGTTTTTCTCACTCCTACTAGTGAGTTTAAAGTAACACACACCCATACAATGCGCACCACCCCGTGATGATTTTCTCACTCCTACTAGTGAATCTAATGTAACAAACACCCATACAATGCGCACCACCCCGTGATGTTTTTCTCACTCCTACTAGTGAATGTAATGTAACAAACACCCATACAATGCGCACCACCCCGTGATGTTTTTCTCACTCCTACTAGTGAATCTAATGTAACACACACCCATACAATGCGCACCACCCCGTGATGTTTTTCTCACTCCTACTAGTGAATCTAATGTAACACACACCCATATAATGCGCACCACCCCCTGATGTTTTTCTCACTGCTACTAGTGAATGTAATGTAACACACACCCATACCATGCGCACCACTCCGTGATGATTTTCTCACTCCTACTAGTGAATCTAATGTAACAAACACCCATACCATGCGCACCACCCCGTGATGTTTTTCTCACTCCTACTAGTGAATGTAATGTAACACACACCCATACAATGCGCACCACCCCGTGAAGTTTTTCTCACTCCTACTAGTGAATGTAATGTTACACACACCCATAGAATGCGCACCACCCCGTGATGTTTTTCTCACTCCTACTAGTGAATGTAATGTAACACACACCCATACAATGCGCACCTCCCCGTGATGTTTTTCTCACTCCTACTAGTGAATCTAATGTAACACACACCCATATAATGCGCACCACCCCCTGATGTTTTTCTCACTCTTACTAGTGAATGTAATGTAACACACACACATACCATGCGCACCACCCCGTGATGATTTTCTCACTCCTACTAGTGAATCTAATGTAACAAACACCAATACCATGCCCACCACCCCGTGATTTTTTTCTCACTCCTACTAGTGAATGTAATGTAACACACACCCATACAATGCGCACCACCCCGTGATGTTGTTCTCACTCCTACGAGTGAATGTAATGTAACAAACACCCATACAATGCGCACCACCCCGTGATGTTTTTCTCACTCCTACTAGTGAATCTAATGTAACACACACCCATACAATGTGCACCACCCCGTGATGTTTTTCTCACTCCTACTAGTGAATCTAATGTAACACACACCCATACAATGCGCACCACCCCCTGATGTTTTTCTCACTCCTACTAGTGAATGTAATGTAACACACACCCATACCATGCGCACCACCGCGTGATGATTTTCTCACTCCTACTAGTGAATCTAATGTAACAAACACCCATACAATGCGCACCACCCCGTGATGTTTTTCTCACTCCTACTAGTGAGTTTAAAGTAACACACACCCATACAATGCGCACCACCCCGTAATGATTTTCTCACTCCTACTAGTGAATCTAATGTAACAAACACCCATACAATGCGCACCACCCAGTGATGTTTTTCTCACTCCTACTAGTGAATGTAATGTAACAAACACCCATACAATGCGCACCACCCCGTGATGTTTTTCTCACTCCTACTTGTGAATCTAATGTAACACACACCCATACAATGCGCACCACCCCGTGATGTTTTTCTCACTCCTACTAGTGAATCTAATGTAACACACACCCATATAATGCGCACCACCCCCTGATGTTTTTCTCACTCCTACTAGTGAATGTAATGTAACACACACCCATACCATGCGCACCACCCCGTGATGATTTTCTCACTCCTACTAGTGAATCTAATGTAACAAACACCCATACCATGCGCACCACCCCGTGATGTTTTTCTCACTCCTACTAGTGAATGTAATGTAACACACACCCATACAATGCGCACCACCCCGTGATGTTTTTCTCACTCCTACTAGTGAATGTAATGTAACACACACCCATACAATGCGCACCACCCCGTGATGTTTTTCTCACTCCTACTAGTGAATGTAATGTAACACACACCCATACAATGCGCACCTCCCCGTGATGTTTTTCTCACTCCTACTAGTGAATGTAATGTAACACACACCCATACAATGCGCACCACCCCGTGATGATTTTCTCACTCCTACTAGTGAATCTAATGTAACACACACCCGTACAATGTGCACCACCCCGTGATGTTTTTCTCACTGCTACTAGTGAATGTAATGTAACACACACCCATACAATGCGCACCACCCCGTGATGTTTTTCTCACTCCTACTAGTGAATCTAATGTAACACACACCCATACAATGCGCACCACCCCGTGATGTTTTTCTCACTGCTACTAGTGAATCTAATGTAACACACCCATACAATGCGCACCACCCCGTGATGTTTTTCTCACTCCTACTAGTGAATGTAATGTAACACAATCCCATACAATGCACACCACCCCGTGATGTTTTTCTCACTCCTACTAGTGAATGTATGTAACACACACCCATACAATGCGCACGACCCCGTGATGCTTTTCTCACTCCTACTAGTGAATCTAATGTAACACACACCCATACAATGCGGACCACCCCGTGATGTTTTTCTCACTGCTACTAGTGAATGTAATGTAACACACCCATACAATGCGCACCACCCCGTGATGTTTTTCTCACTCCTACTAGTGAATGTAATGTAACACACACCCATACAATGCGCACCACCCCGTGATGTTTTTCTCACTCCTACTAGTGAATGTAATGTAACACACACCCATACAATGCGCACCACCCCGTGATGTTTTTCTCACTCCTACTAGTGAATGTAATGTAACACAAACCCATACAATGCGCACCACCCCGTGATGTTTTTCTCACTCCTACTAGTGAATGTAATGTAACACACACCCATACAATGCGCACCACCCTGTGATGTTTTTCTCACTCCTACTAGTGAATCTAATGTAACACACCCATACAATGCGCACCACCCCGTGATGTTTTTCTCACTCTTACTAGTGAATGTAATGTAACACACACCCATACAATGCGCACCACCGCGTGATGATTTTCTCACTCCTACAAGTGAATCTAATGTAACACACACCCATACAATGCGCACCACCCCGTGATGATTTTCTCACTCCTACTAGTGAATCTAATGTAACAAACACCCATACAATGCGCACCACCCCGTGATGTTTTTCTCACTCCTACTAGTGAATGTAATGTAACAAACACCCATACAATGCGCACCACCCCGTGATGTTTTTCTCACTCCTACTAGTGAATCTAATGTAACACACACCCATACAATGCGCACCACCCCGTGATGTTTTTCTCACTCCTACTAGTGAATCTAATGTAACACACACCCATACAATGCGCACCACCCCCTGATGTTTTTCTCACTCCTACTAGTGAATGTAATGTAACACACACCCATACCATGCGCACCATTGCGTGATGATTTTCTCACTCCTACTAGTGAATCTAATGTAACAAACACCCATACAATGCGCACCACCCCGTGATGTTTTTCTCACTCCTACTAGTGAATGTAATGTAACACACACCCATACAATGCGCACCACCCCGTGATGTTTTTCTCACTGCTACTAGTGAATCTAATGTAACACACACCCATACAATGCGCACCACCCCCTGATGTTTTTCTCACTCCTACTAGTGAAACTGATGTAACACACACCCATACCATGCGCAACACTGCGTGATGATTTTCTCACTCCTACTAGTGAATCTAATGTAACAAACACCCATACAATGCGCACCACCCCGTGATGTTTTTCTCACTCCTACTAGTGAATGTAATGTAACACACACCCATACAATGCGCACCACCCCGTGATGATTTTCTCACTCCTACTAGTGAATCTAATGTAACAAACACCCATACAATGCGCACCACCCCGTGATGTTTTTCTCACTCCTACTAGTGAATCTAATGTAACACACACCCATACAATGCGCACCACCCCGTGATGTTTTTCTCACTCCTACTAGTGAATCTAATGTAACACACCCATACAATGCGCACCACCCCGTGATGTTTTTCTCACTCCTACTAGTGAATGTAATGTAACACACACCCATACAATGCGCACCACCCCGGGATGTTTTTCTCACTCCTACTAGTGAATGTAATGTAACACACACCCATACAATGCGCACCACCCCGTGATGTTTTTCTCACTGCTATTAGTGAATGTAATGTAACACACACCCATACAATGCGCACCACCCCGGGATGTTTTTCTCACTCCTACTAGTGAATCTAATGTAACACACACCCATACAATGCGCACCACCCCGTGATGTTTTTCTCACTCCTACTAGTGAATCTAATGTAACACACACCCATACAATGTGCACCACCCCGTGATGTTTTTCTCACTCCTACTAGTGAATCTAATGTAACACACACCCATACAATGCGCACCACCCCGTGATGTTTTTCTCACTCCTACTAGTGAATCTAATGTAACACACACCCATACAATGCGCACCACCCCGTGATGTTTTTCTCACTCCTACTAGTGAATCTAATGTAACACACACCCATACAATGCGCACCACCCCGTGATGTTTTTCTCACTCCTACTAGTGAATCTAATGTAACACACACCCATACAATGCGCACCACCCCGTGATGTTTTTCTCACTCCTACTAGTGAATCTAATGTAACACACACCCATACAATGCGCACCACCCCGTGATGATTTTCTCACTCCTACTAGTGAATCTAATGTAACAAACACCCATACAATGCGCACCACCCCGTGATGTTTTTCTCACTCCTACTAGTGAATGTAATGTAACACACACCCATACAATGCGCACCACCCCGTGATGATTTTCTCACTCCTACTAGTGAATCTAATGTAACAAACACCCATACAATGCGCACCACCCCGTGATGTTTTTCTCACTCCTACTAGTGAATGTAATGTAACAAACACCCATACAATGCGCACCACCGCGTGATGTTCTTCTCACTCCTACTAGTGAATCTAATGTAACACACACCCATACAATGCGCACCACCCCGTGATGTTTTTCTCACTCCTACTAGTGAATCTAATGTAACACACCCATACAATGCGCACCACCCCATGATGTTTTTCTCACTCCTACTAGTGAATGTAATGTAACACACACCCATACAATGCGCACCACCCCGTGATGATTTTCTCACTCCTACTAGTGAATCTAATGTAACAAACACCCATACAATGCGCACCACCCCGTGATGTTTTTCTCACTCCTACTAGTGAATGTAATGTAACACACACCCATACAATGCGCACCACCCCGTGATGTTTTTCTCACTCCTACTAGTGAATCTAATGTAACAAACACCCATACAATGCGCACCACCCCGTGATGATTTTCTCACTCCTACTAGTGAATCTAATGTAACAAACACCCATACAATGCGCACCACCCCGTGATGTTTTTCTCACTCCTACTAGTGAATGTAATGTAACAAACACCCATACAATGCGCACCACCGCGTGATGTTCTTCTCACTCCTACTAGTGAATCTAATGTAACACACACCCATACAATGCGCACCACCCCGTGATGTTTTTCTCACTCCTACTAGTGAATCTAATGTAACACACCCATACAATGCGCACCACCCCATGATGTTTTTCTCACTCCTACTAGTGAATGTAATGTAACACACACCCATACAATGAGCACCACTGCGTGATGATTTTCTCACTCCTACTAGTGAATCTAATGTAACAAACACCCATACAATGCGCACCACCCCGTGATGTTTTTCTCACTCCTACTAGTGAATGTAATGTAACACACACCCATACAATGCGCACCACCCCGTGATGATTTTCTCACTCCTACTAGTGAATCTAATGTAACAAACACCCATACAATGCGCACCACCCCGTGATGTTTTTCTCACTCCTACTAGTGAATGTAATGTAACACACACCCATACAATGCGCACCACCCCGTGATGTTTTTCTCACTCCTACTAGTGAATCTAATGTAACACACACCCATACAATGTGCACCACCCCGTGATGTTTTTCTCACTCCTACTAGTGAATCTAATGTAACACACACCCATACAATGCGCACCACCCCCTGATGTTTTTCTCACTCCTACTAGTGAATGTAATGTAACACACACCCATACCATGCGCACCACCGCGTGATGATTTTCTCACTCCTACTAGTGAATCTAATGTAACAAACACCCATACAATGCGCACCACCCCGTGATGTTTTTCTCACTCCTACTAGTGAGTTTAAAGTAACACACACCCATACAATGCGCACCACCCCGTGATGATTTTCTCACTCCTACTAGTGAATCTAATGTAACAAACACCCATACAATGCGCACCACCCCGTGATGTTTTTCTCACTCCTACTAGTGAATGTAATGTAACAAACACCCATACAATGCGCACCACCCCGTGATGTTTTTCTCACTCCTACTAGTGAATCTAATGTAACACACACCCATACAATGCGCACCACCCCGTGATGTTTTTCTCACTCCTACTAGTGAATCTAATGTAACACACACCCATACCATGCGCACCACCCCCTGATGTTTTTCTCACTCCTACTAGTGAATGTAATGTAACACACACCCATACCATGCGCACCACCCCGTGATGATTTTCTCACTCCTACTAGTGAATCTAATGTAACAAACACCCATACCATGCGCACCACCCCGTGATGTTTTTCTCACTCCTACTAGTGAATGTAATGTAACACACACCCATACAATGCGCACCACCCCGTGATGTTTTTCTCACTCCTACTAGTGAATGTATGTAACACACACCCATACAATGCGCACCACCCCGTGATGCTTTTCTCACTCCTACTAGTGAATCTAATGTAACACACACCCATACAATGCGCACCACCCCGTGATGTTTTTCTCACTGCTACTAGTGAATGTAATGTAACACACCCATACAATGCGCACCACCCCGTGATGTTTTTCTCACTCCTACTAGTGAATGTAATGTAACACACACCCATACAATGCGCACCACCCCGTGATGTTTTTCTCACTCCTACTAGTGAATGTAATGTAACACACACCCATACAATGCGCACCACCCCGTGATGTTTTTCTCACTCCTACTAGTGAATGTAATGTAACACACACCCATACAATGCGCACCACCCCGTGATGTTTTTCTCACTCCTACTAGTGAATGTAATGTAACACACAGCCATACAATGCGCACCACCCTGTGATGTTTTTCTCACTCCTACTAGTGAATCTAATGTAACACACCCATACAATGCGCACCACCCCGTGATGTTTTTCTCACTCTTACTAGTGAATGTAATGTAACACACACCCATACAATGCGCACCACCGCGTGATGATTTTCTCACTCCTACTAGTGAATCTAATGTAACACACACCCATACAATGCGCACCACCCCGTGATGATTTTCTCACTCCTACTAGTGAATCTAATGTAACAAACACCCATACAATGCGCACCACCCCGTGATGTTTTTCTCACTCCTACTAGTGAATGTAATGTAACAAACACCCATACAATGCGCACCACCCCGTGATGTTTTTCTCACTCCTACTAGTGAATCTAATGTAACACACACCCATACAATGCGCACCACCCCGTGATGTTTTTCTCACTCCTACTAGTGAATCTAATGTAACACACACCCATACAATGCGCACCACCCCCTGATGTTTTTCTCACTCCTACTAGTGAATGTAATGTAACACACACCCATACCATGCGCACCATTGCGTGATGATTTTCTCACTCCTACTAGTGAATCTAATGTAACAAACACCCATACAATGCGCACCACCCCGTGATGTTTTTCTCACTCCTACTAGTGAATGTAATGTAACACACACCCATACAATGCGCACCACACCGTGATGTTTTTCTCACTGCTACTAGTGAATGTAATGTAACACACACCCATAAAATGCGCACCACCCCGTGATATTTTCCTCACTGCTACTAGTGAATGTAATGTAACACACACCCATACAATGCGCACCACCCCGTGATGTTTTTCTCACTCCTACTAGTGAATCTAATGTAACACACCCATACAATGCGCACCACCCCGTGATGTTTTTCTCACTCCTACTAGTGAATGTAATGTAACACACCCATACAATGCGCACCACCCCGTGATGTTTTTCTCACTCCTACTAGTGAATCTAATGTAACACACACCCATACAATGCGCACCACCCCGTGATGTTTTTCTCACTCCTACTAGTGAATCTAATGTAACACAGACCCATACAATGCGCACCACCCCCTGATGTTTTTCTCACTCCTACTAGTGAAACTGATGTAACACACACCCATACCATGCGCAACACTGCGTGATGATTTTCTCACTCCTACTAGTGAATCTAATGTAACAAACACCCATACAATGCGCACCACCCCGTGATGTTTATCTCACTCCTACTAGTGAATGTAATGTAACACACACCCATACAATGCGCACCACCCCGTGATGATTTTCTCACTCCTACTAGTGAATCTAATGTAACAAACACCCATACAATGCGCACCACCCCGTGATGTTTTTCTCACTCCTACTAGTGAATGTAATGTAACAAACACCCATACAATGCGCACCACCCCGTGATGTTTTTCTCACTCCTACTAGTGAATCTAATGTAACACACACCCATAAAATGCGCACCACCCCGTGATGTTTTTCTCACTCCTACTAGTGAATGTAATGTAACACACACCCATACAATGCGCACCACCCCGTGATGTTTTTCTCACTCCTACTAGTGAATGTAATGTAACACACACCCATACAATGCGCAGCACCCCGTGATGTTTTTCTCACTCCTACTAGTGAATCTAATGTAACACACCCATACAATGCGCACCACCCCGTGATGTTTTTCTCACTCCTACTAGTGAATGTAATGTAACACACACCCATACAATGCGCACCACCGCGTGATGATTTTTTGACTCCTACTAGTGAATATAATGTAACAAACACCCATACAATGCGCACCACCCCGTGATGTTTTTCTCACTCCTACTAGTGAATGTAATGTAACACACACCCATACAATGCGCACCACCCCGTGATGATTTTCTCACTCCTACTAGTGAATCTAATGTAACAAACACCCATACAATGCGCACCACCCCGTGATGTTTTTCTCACTCCTACTAGTGAATGTAATGTAACAAACACCCATAAAATGCGCACCACACCGTGATGTTTTTCTCACTCCTACTAGTGAATCTAATGTAACACACACCCATACAATGCGCACCACCCCGTGATGTTTTTCTCACTCCTACTAGTGAATCTAATGTAACACACCCATACAATGCGCACCACCCCGTGATGTTTTTCTCACTCCTACTAGTGAATGTAATGTAACACACACCCATACAATGCGCACCACCGCGTGATGATTTTCTCACTCCTACTAGTGAATCTAATGTAACAAACACCCATACAATGCGCACCACCCCGTGATGTTTTTCTCACTCCTACTAGTGAATCTAATGTAACACACACCCATACAATGCGCACCACCCCGTGATGTTTTTCTCACTCCTACGAGTGAATGTAATGTAACAAACACCCATACAATGCGCACCACACCGTGATGTTTTTCTCACTCCTACTAATGAATCTAATGTAACACACACCCATACAATGCGCACCACCCCGTGATGTTTTTCTCACTCCTATTAGTGAATGTAATGTAACACACACACATACAATGCGCACCACCCCGGGATGTTTTTCTCACTCCTACTAGTGAATGTAATGTAAAACACACCCATACAATGCGCACCACCCCGTGATGTTTTTCTCACTCTTATTAGTGAATGTAATGTAACACACACCCATACAATGCGCACCACCCCGTGATGTTTTTCTCACTCCTACTAGTGAATGTAATGTAACACACACCCATACAATGCGCACCACCCCGGGATGTTTTTCTCACTCCTACTAGTGAATGTAATGTAACACACACCCATACAATGCGCACCACCCCGTGATGTTTTTCTCACTGCTATTAGTGAATGTAATGTAACACACACCCATACAATGCGCACCACCCCGGGATGTTTTTCTCACTCCTACTAGTGAATCTAATGTAACACACACCCATACAATGCGCACCACCCCGTGATGTTTTTCTCACTCCTACTAGTGAATCTAATGTAACACACACCCATACAATGTGCACCACCCCGTGATGTTTTTCTCACTCCTACTAGTGAATCTAATGTAACACACACCCATACAATGCGCACCACCCCGTGATGTTTTTCTCACTCCTACTAGTGAATCTAATGTAACACACACCCATACAATGCGCACCACCCCGTGATGTTTTTCTCACTCCTACTAGTGAATCTAATGTAACACACACCCATACAATGCGCACCACCCCGTGATGTTTTTCTCACTCCTACTAGTGAATCTAATGTAACACACACCCATACAATGCGCACCACCCCCTGATGTTTTTCTCACTCCTACTAGTGAATGTAATGTAACACACACCCATACCATGCGCACCACCCCGTGATGATTTTCTCACTCCTACTAGTGAATCTAATGTAACAAACACCCCTACCATGCGCACCACCCCGTGATGTTTTTCTCACTCCTACTAGTGAATGTAATGTAACACACACCCATACAATGCGCACCACCCCGTGATGTTTTTCTCACTCCTACTAGTGAATCTAATGTAACACACACATACAATGCGCACCACCCCGTGATGTTTTTCTCACTCCTACTAGTGAATGTAATGTAACACACACCCATACAATGCACACCACCCCGTGATGTTTTTCTCACTCCTACTAGTGAATCTAATGTAACACACCCATACAATGCAAACCACCCCGTGATGTTTTTCTCACTCCTACTAGTGAATGTAATGTAACACACACCCATACAATGCGCACCACCCCGTGATGATTTTCTCACTCCTACTAGTGAATTTAATGTAACAAACACCCATACAATGCGCACCACCCCGTGAAGTTTTTCTCACTCCTATTAGTGAATGTAATGTAACACACACCCATACAATGCGCACCACCCCGTGATGTTTTTCTCACTCCTACTAGTGAATGTAATGTAACAGACACCCATACAATGCGCACCACCCCGTGATATTTTTCTCACTCCTACTAGTGAATGTAATGTTACACACAGCCATACAATGCGCACCACCCCGTGATGTTTTTCTCACTCCTACTAGTGAATGTAATGTAACACACACCCATACAATGTGCACCACCCCGTGATGTTTTTCTAACTCCTACTAGTGAATGTAATGTAACACACACCCATACAATGCGCACCACCCCGTGATGATTTTCTCACTCCTACTAGTGAATGTAATGTAACACACACCCATACAATGCGCACCACCCCGTGATGTTTTTCTCACTCCTACTAGTGAATGTAATGTAACACACACCCATACAATGCGCACCACCCCGTGATGTTTTTCTCACTCCTACTAGTGAATGTAATGTAACACACACCCATACAATGCGCACCACCCCGTGGTGTTTTTCTCACTCCTACTAGTGAATGTAATGTAACACACACCCATACAATGCGCACCACCCCGTGGTGTTTTTCTCACTCCTACTAGTGAATGTAATGTAACACACACCCATACAATGCGCACCACCCCCTGATGTTTTTCTCACTCCTACTAGTGAAACTGATGTAACACACACCCATACCATGCGCAACACTGCGTGATGATTTTCTCACTCCTACTAGTGAATCTAATGTAACAAACACCCATACAATGCGCACCACCCCGTGATGTTTATCTCACTCCTACTAGTGAATGTAATGTAACACACACCCATACAATGCGCACCACCCCGTGATGATTTTCTCACTCCTACTAGTGAATCTAATGTAACAAACACCCATACAATGCGCACCACCCCGTGATGTTTTTCTCACTCCTACTAGTGAATGTAATGTAACAAACACCCATACAATGCGCACCACCCCGTGATGTTTTTCTCACTCCTACTAGTGAATCTAATGTAACACACACCCATAAAATGCGCACCACCCCGTGATGTTTTTCTCACTCCTACTAGTGAATGTAATGTAACACACACCCATACAATGCGCACCACCCCGTGATGTTTTTCTCACTCCTACTAGTGAATGTAATGTAACACACACCCATACAATGCGCACCACCCCGTGATGTTTTTCTCACTCCTACTAGTGAATCTAATGTAACACACCCATACAATGCGCACCACCCCGTGATGTTTTTCTCACTCCTACTAGTGAATGTAATGTAACACACACCCATACAATGCGCACCACCGCGTGATGATTTTTTGACTCCTACTAGTGAATATAATGTAACAAACACCCATACAATGCGCACCACCCCGTGATGTTTTTCTCACTCCTACTAGTGAATGTAATGTAACACACACCCATACAATGCGCACCACCCCGTGATGATTTTCTCACTCCTACTAGTGAATCTAATGTAACAAACACCCATACAATGCGCACCACCCCGTGATGTTTTTCTCACTCCTACTAGTGAATGTAATGTAACAAACACCCATAAAATGCGCACCACACCGTGATGTTTTTCTCACTCCTACTAGTGAATCTAATGTAACACACACCCATACAATGCGCACCACCCCGTGATGTTTTTCTCACTCCTACTAGTGAATCTAATGTAACACACCCATACAATGCGCACCACCCCGTGATGTTTTTCTCACTCCTACTAGTGAATGTAATGTAACACACACCCATACAATGCGCACCACCGCGTGATGATTTTCTCACTCCTACTAGTGAATCTAATGTAACAAACACCCATACAATGCGCACCACCCCGTGATGTTTTTCTCACTCCTACTAGTGAATCTAATGTAACACACACCCATACAATGCGCACCACCCCGTGATGTTTTTCTCACTCCTACGAGTGAATGTAATGTAACAAACACCCATACAATGCGCACCACACCGTGATGTTTTTCTCACTCCTACTAGTGAATCTAATGTAACACACACCCATACAATGCGCACCACCC
Organism: Cavia porcellus; assembly: GCF_034190915.1. Classification (NCBI taxonomy): domain Eukaryota; kingdom Metazoa; phylum Chordata; class Mammalia; order Rodentia; family Caviidae; genus Cavia; species Cavia porcellus. The sequence continues at coordinate 1,981,769 of NW_026947541.1, read as the reverse complement.
CGTGATGTTTTTCTCACTCCTATTAGTGAATGTAATGTAACACACACACATACAATGCGCACCACCCCGGGATGTTTTTCTCACTCCTACTAGTGAATGTAATGTAACACACACCCATACAATGCGCACCACCCCGTGATGTTTTTCTCACTCTTATTAGTGAATGTAATGTAACACACACCCATACAATGCGCACCACCCCGTGATGTTTTTCTCACTCCTACTAGTGAATGTAATGTAACACACACCCATACAATGCGCACCACCCCGGGATGTTTTTCTCACTCCTACTAGTGAATGTAATGTAACACACACCCATACAATGCGCACCACCCCGTGATGTTTTTCTCACTGCTATTAGTGAATGTAATGTAACACACACCCATACAATGCGCACCACCCCGGGATGTTTTTCTCACTCCTACTAGTGAATCTAATGTAACACACACCCATACAATGCGCACCACCCCGTGATGTTTTTCTCACTCCTACTAGTGAATCTAATGTAACACACACCCATACAATGTGCACCACCCCGTGATGTTTTTCTCACTCCTACTAGTGAATCTAATGTAACACACACCCATACAATGCGCACCACCCCGTGATGTTTTTCTCACTCCTACTAGTGAATCTAATGTAACACACACCCATACAATGCGCACCACCCCGTGATGTTTTTCTCACTCCTACTAGTGAATCTAATGTAACACACACCCATACAATGCGCACCACCCCGTGATGTTTTTCTCACTCATACTAGTGAATCTAATGTAACACACACCCATACAATGCGCACCACCCCCTGATGTTTTTCTCACTCCTACTAGTGAATGTAATGTAACACACACCCATACCATGCGCACCACCCCGTGATGATTTTCTCACTCCTACTAGTGAATCTAATGTAACAAACACCCCTACCATGCGCACCACCCCGTGATGTTTTTCTCACTCCTACTAGTGAATGTAATGTAACACACACCCATACAATGCGCACCACCCCGTGATGTTTTTCTCACTCCTACTAGTGAATCTAATGTAACACACACATACAATGCGCACCACCCCGTGATGTTTTTCTCACTCCTACTAGTGAATGTAATGTAACACACACCCATACAATGCACACCACCCCGTGATGTTTTTCTCAGTCCTACTACTGAATGTAATGTAACACACACCCATACAATGCGCACCACCCCGTGATGTTTTTCTCACTCCTACTAGTGAATGTAATGTAACACACACCCATACAATGCGCACCACCCCGTGATGTTTTTCTCACTCCTACTAGTGAATGTAATGTAACACACACCCATACAATGCGCACCACCCCGTGATGTTTTTCTCACTCCTACTAGTGAATGTAATGTAACACACACCCATACAATGCGCACCACCCCGTGATGTTTTTCTCACTCCTACTAGTGAATGTAATGTAACACACACCCATACAATGCGCACCACCCCGTGATGTTTTTCTCACTCCTACTAGTGAATGTAATGTAACACACACCCATACAATGCGCACCACCCCGTGATGTTTTTCTCACTCCTACTAGTGAATCTAATGTAACACACCCATACAATGCGCACCACCCCGTGATGTTTTTCTCACTCCTACTAGTGAATGTAATGTAACACACACCCATACAATGCGCACCACCGCGTGATGATTTTTTGACTCCTACTAGTGAATATAATGTAACAAACACCCATACAATGCGCACCACCCCGTGATGTTTTTCTCACTCCTACTAGTGAATGTAATGTAACACACACCCATACAATGCGCACCACCCCGTGATGATTTTCTCACTCCTACTAGTGAATCTAATGTAACAAACACCCATACAATGCGCACCACCCCGTGATGTTTTTCTCACTCCTACTAGTGAATGTAATGTAACAAACACCCATAAAATGCGCACCACACCGTGATGTTTTTCTCACTCCTACTAGTGAATCTAATGTAACACACACCCATACAATGCGCACCACCCCGTGATGTTTTTCTCACTCCTACTAGTGAATCTAATGTAACACACCCATACAATGCGCACCACCCCGTGATGTTTTTCTCACTCCTACTAGTGAATGTAATGTAACACACACCCATACAATGCGCACCACCGCGTGATGATTTTCTCACTCCTACTAGTGAATCTAATGTAACAAACACCCATACAATGCGCACCACCCCGTGATGTTTTTCTCACTCCTACTAGTGAATCTAATGTAACACACACCCATACAATGCGCACCACCCCGTGATGTTTTTCTCACTCCTACGAGTGAATGTAATGTAACAAACACCCATACAATGCGCACCACACCGTGATGTTTTTCTCACTCCTACTAGTGAATCTAATGTAACACACACCCATACAATGCGCACCACCCCGTGATGTTTTTCTCACTCCTATTAGTGAATGTAATGTAACACACACACATACAATGCGCACCACCCCGGGATGTTTTTCTCACTCCTACTAGTGAATGTAATGTAACACACACCCATACAATGCGCACCACCCCGTGATGTTTTTCTCACTCTTATTAGTGAATGTAATGTAACACACACCCATACAATGCGCACCACCCCGTGATGTTTTTCTCACTCCTACTAGTGAATGTAATGTAACACACACCCATACAATGCGCACCACCCCGGGATGTTTTTCTCACTCCTACTAGTGAATGTAATGTAACACACACCCATACAATGCGCACCACCCCGTGATGTTTTTCTCACTGCTATTAGTGAATGTAATGTAACACACACCCATACAATGCGCACCACCCCGGGATGTTTTTCTCACTCCTACTAGTGAATCTAATGTAACACACACCCATACAATGCGCACCACCCCGTGATGTTTTTCTCACTCCTACTAGTGAATCTAATGTAACACACACCCATACAATGCGCACCACCCCGTGATGTTTTTCTCACTCCTACTAGTGAATCTAATGTAACACACACCCATACAATGCGCACCACCCCGTGATGTTTTTCTCACTCCTACTAGTGAATCTAATGTAACACACACCCATACAATGCGCACCACCCCGTGATGTTTTTCTCACTCCTACTAGTGAATCTAATGTAACACACACCCATACAATGCGCACCACCCCGTGATGTTTTTCTCACTCATACTAGTGAATCTAATGTAACACACACCCATACAATGCGCACCACCCCCTGATGTTTTTCTCACTCCTACTAGTGAATGTAATGTAACACACACCCATACCATGCGCACCACCCCGTGATGATTTTCTCACTCCTACTAGTGAATCTAATGTAACAAACACCCCTACCATGCGCACCACCCCGTGATGTTTTTCTCACTCCTACTAGTGAATGTAATGTAACACACACCCATACAATGCGCACCACCCCGTGATGTTTTTCTCACTCCTACTAGTGAATCTAATGTAACACACACATACAATGCGCACCACCCCGTGATGTTTTTCTCACTCCTACTAGTGAATGTAATGTAACACACACCCATACAATGCACACCACCCCGTGATGTTTTTCTCAGTCCTACTACTGAATGTAATGTAACACACACCCATACAATGCGCACCACCCCGTGATGTTTTTCTCACTCCTACTAGTGAATGTAATGTAACACACACCCATACAATGCGCACCACCCCGTGATGTTTTTCTCACTCCTACTAGTGAATGTAATGTAACACACACCCATACAATGCGCACCACCCCGTGATGTTTTTCTCACTCCTACTAGTGAATGTAATGTAACACACACCCATACAATGCGCACCACCCCGTGATGTTTTTCTCACTCCTACTAGTGAATCTAATGTAACACACACATACAATGCGCACCACCCCGTGATGTTTTTCTCACTCCTACTAGTGAATGTAATGTAACACACACCCATACAATGCACACCACCCCGTGATGTTTTTCTCACTCCTACTAGTGAATCTAATGTAACACACCCATACAATGCAAACCACCCCGTGATGTTTTTCTCACTCCTACTAGTGAATGTAATGTAACACACACCCATACAATGCGCACCACCCCGTGATGATTTTCTCACTCCTACTAGTGAATTTAATGTAACAAACACCCATACAATGCGCACCACCCCGTGAAGTTTTTCTCACTCCTATTAGTGAATGTAATGTAACACACACCCATACAATGCGCACCACCCCGTGATGTTTTTCTCACTCCTACTAGTGAATGTAATGTAACAGACACCCATACAATGCGCACCACCCCGTGATATTTTTCTCACTCCTACTAGTGAATGTAATGTTACACACAGCCATACAATGCGCACCACCCCGTGATGTTTTTCTCACTCCTACTAGTGAATGTAATGTAACACACACCCATACAATGTGCACCACCCCGTGATGTTTTTCTAACTCCTACTAGTGAATGTAATGTAACACACACCCATACAATGCGCACCACCCCGTGATGATTTTCTCACTCCTACTAGTGAATGTAATGTAACACACACCCATACAATGCGCACCACCCCGTGATGTTTTTCTCACTCCTACTAGTGAATGTAATGTAACACACACCCATACAATGCGCACCACCCCGTGATGTTTTTCTCACTCCTACTAGTGAATGTAATGTAACACACACCCATACAATGCGCACCACCCCGTGGTGTTTTTCTCACTCCTACTAGTGAATGTAATGTAACACACACCCATACAATGCGCACCACCCCGTGGTGTTTTTCTCACTCCTACTAGTGAATGTAATGTAACACACACCCATACAATGCGCACCACCCCCTGATGTTTTTCTCACTCCTACTAGTGAAACTGATGTAACACACACCCATACCATGCGCAACACTGCGTGATGATTTTCTCACTCCTACTAGTGAATCTAATGTAACAAACACCCATACAATGCGCACCACCCCGTGATGTTTATCTCACTCCTACTAGTGAATGTAATGTAACACACACCCATACAATGCGCACCACCCCGTGATGATTTTCTCACTCCTACTAGTGAATCTAATGTAACAAACACCCATACAATGCGCACCACCCCGTGATGTTTTTCTCACTCCTACTAGTGAATGTAATGTAACAAACACCCATACAATGCGCACCACCCCGTGATGTTTTTCTCACTCCTACTAGTGAATCTAATGTAACACACACCCATAAAATGCGCACCACCCCGTGATGTTTTTCTCACTCCTACTAGTGAATGTAATGTAACACACACCCATACAATGCGCACCACCCCGTGATGTTTTTCTCACTCCTACTAGTGAATGTAATGTAACACACACCCATACAATGCGCACCACCCCGTGATGTTTTTCTCACTCCTACTAGTGAATCTAATGTAACACACCCATACAATGCGCACCACCCCGTGATGTTTTTCTCACTCCTACTAGTGAATGTAATGTAACACACACCCATACAATGCGCACCACCGCGTGATGATTTTTTGACTCCTACTAGTGAATATAATGTAACAAACACCCATACAATGCGCACCACCCCGTGATGTTTTTCTCACTCCTACTAGTGAATGTAATGTAACACACACCCATACAATGCGCACCACCCCGTGATGATTTTCTCACTCCTACTAGTGAATCTAATGTAACAAACACCCATACAATGCGCACCACCCCGTGATGTTTTTCTCACTCCTACTAGTGAATGTAATGTAACAAACACCCATAAAATGCGCACCACACCGTGATGTTTTTCTCACTCCTACTAGTGAATCTAATGTAACACACACCCATACAATGCGCACCACCCCGTGATGTTTTTCTCACTCCTACTAGTGAATCTAATGTAACACACCCATACAATGCGCACCACCCCGTGATGTTTTTCTCACTCCTACTAGTGAATGTAATGTAACACACACCCATACAATGCGCACCACCGCGTGATGATTTTCTCACTCCTACTAGTGAATCTAATGTAACAAACACCCATACAATGCGCACCACCCCGTGATGTTTTTCTCACTCCTACTAGTGAATCTAATGTAACACACACCCATACAATGCGCACCACCCCGTGATGTTTTTCTCACTCCTATGAGTGAATGTAATGTAACAAACACCCATACAATGCGCACCACACCGTGATGTTTTTCTCACTCCTACTAGTGAATCTAATGTAACACACACCCATACAATGCGCACCACCCCGTGATGTTTTTCTCACTCCTATTAGTGAATGTAATGTAACACACACACATACAATGCGCACCACCCCGGGATGTTTTTCTCACTCCTACTAGTGAATGTAATGTAACACACACCCATACAATGCGCACCACCCCGTGATGTTTTTCTCACTCTTATTAGTGAATGTAATGTAACACACACCCATACAATGCGCACCACCCCGTGATGTTTTTCTCACTCCTACTAGTGAATGTAATGTAACACACACCCATACAATGCGCACCACCCCGGGATGTTTTTCTCACTCCTACTAGTGAATGTAATGTAACACACACCCATACAATGCGCACCACCCCGTGATGTTTTTCTCACTGCTATTAGTGAATGTAATGTAACACACACCCATACAATGCGCACCACCCCGGGATGTTTTTCTCACTCCTACTAGTGAATCTAATGTAACACACACCCATACAATGCGCACCACCCCGTGATGTTTTTCTCACTCCTACTAGTGAATCTAATGTAACACACACCCATACAATGTGCACCACCCCGTGATGTTTTTCTCACTCCTACTAGTGAATCTAATGTAACACACACCCATACAATGCGCACCACCCCGTGATGTTTTTCTCACTCCTACTAGTGAATCTAATGTAACACACACCCATACAATGCGCACCACCCCGTGATGTTTTTCTCACTCCTACTAGTGAATCTAATGTAACACACACCCATACAATGCGCACCACCCCGTGATGTTTTTCTCACTCATACTAGTGAATCTAATGTAACACACACCCATACAATGCGCACCACCCCCTGATGTTTTTCTCACTCCTACTAGTGAATGTAATGTAACACACACCCATACCATGCGCACCACCCCGTGATGATTTTCTCACTCCTACTAGTGAATCTAATGTAACAAACACCCCTACCATGCGCACCACCCCGTGATGTTTTTCTCACTCCTACTAGTGAATGTAATGTAACACACACCCATACAATGCGCACCACCCCGTGATGTTTTTCTCACTCCTACTAGTGAATCTAATGTAACACACACATACAATGCGCACCACCCCGTGATGTTTTTCTCACTCCTACTAGTGAATGTAATGTAACACACACCCATACAATGCACACCACCCCGTGATGTTTTTCTCAGTCCTACTACTGAATGTAATGTAACACACACCCATACAATGCGCACCACCCCGTGATGTTTTTCTCACTCCTACTAGTGAATGTAATGTAACACACACCCATACAATGCGCACCACCCCGTGATGTTTTTCTCACTCCTACTAGTGAATGTAATGTAACACACACCCATACAATGCGCACCACCCCGTGATGTTTTTCTCACTCCTACTAGTGAATGTAATGTAACACACACCCATACAATGCGCACCATCCCGTGATGTTTTTCTCACTCCTACTAGTGAATGTAATGTAACACACACCCATACAATGCGCACCACCCCGTGATGTTTTTCTCACTCCTACTAGTGAATCTAATGTAACACACACCCATACAATGCGCACCACCCCGTGATGTTTTTCTCACTCCTACTAGTGAATGTAATGTAACACACACCCATACAATGCGCACCACCCCGTGATGTTTTTCTCACTCCTACTAGTGAATGTAATGTAACACACACCCATACAATGCGCACCACCCCGTGATGATTTTCTCACTCCTACTAGTGAATGTAATGTAACACACACCCATACAATGCGCACCACCCCGTGATGTTTTTCTCACTCCTACTAGTGAATGTAATGTAACACACACCCATACAATGCGCCCCACCCCGTGATGTTTTTCTCACTCCTACTAGTGAATGTAATGTAACACACACCCATACAATGCGCACCACCCCGTGATGTTTTTCTCACTACTAGTGAATGTAATGTAACACACACCCATACAATGTGGACCACCCCGTGATGTTTTTCTCACTCCTACTAGTGAATCTAATGTAACACACACCCATACAATGCGCACCACCCCGTGATGTTTTTCTCACTCCTACTAGTGAATCTAATGTAACACACACCCATACAATGCGCACCACCCCGTGATGTTTTTCTCACTCCTACTAGTGAATCTAATGTAACACACACCCATACAATGCGCACCACCCCGTGATGTTTTTCTCACTCTTACTAGTCAATGTAATGTAACACACACCCATACAATGCGCACCACCCCGTGATGTTTTTCTCACTGCTACTAGTGAATGTAATGTAACACACACCCATACAATGCGCACCACCACGTGATGTTTTTCTCACTCCTACTAGTGAATGTAATGTAACACACACCCATACAATGCGCACCACCCCGTGATGTTTTTCTCACTCCTACTAGTGAATCTAATGTAACACACACCCATACAATGCGCACCACCCCGTGATGTTTTTCTCACTGCTACTAGTGAATGTAATGTAACACACCCATACAATGCGCATCACCCCGTGATGTTTTTCTCACTCCTACTAGTGAATGTAATGTAACACACACCCATACAATGCGCACCACCCCGTGATGTTTTTCTCACTCCTACTAGTGAATGTAATGTAACACACCCCCATACAATGCGCACCACCCCGTGATGTTTTTCTCACTCCTACTAGTGAATCTAATGTAACACACCCATACAATGCGCACCACCCCGTGATGTTTTTCTCACTCCTACTAGTGAATGTAATGTAACACACACCCATACAATGCGCACCACCGCGTGATGATTTTCTCACTCCTACTAGTGAATGTAATGTAACACACACCCATACAATGAGCACCACCCCGTGATGTTTTTCTCACTCCTACTAGTGAATGTAATGTAACACACACCCATACAATGAGCACCACCCCGTGATGATTTTCTCACTCCTACTAGTAAATCTAATGTAACAAACACCGATACAATGCGCACCACCCCGTGATGTTTTTCTCACTCCTACTAGTGAATGTAATGTAACAAACACCCATACAATGCACACCACCCCGTGATGTTTTTCTCACTGCTACTAGTGAATCTAATGTAACACACACCCATACAATGCGCACCACCCCGTGATGTTTTTCTCACTCCTACTAGTGAATGTAATGTAACACACACCCATACCATGCGCACCACCCCGTGATGATTTTCTCACTCCTACTTGTGAATCTAATGTAACAAACACCCATACAATGCGCACCACCCCGTGATGTTTTTCTCACTCCTACTAGTGAATCTAATGTAACACACCCATACAATGCGCACCACCCCGTGATGTTTTTCTCACTCCTACTAGTGAATCTAATGTAACACACACCCATACAATGCGCACCACCCCGTGATGTTTTTCTCACTCCTACTAGTGAATCTAATGTAACACACACCCATACAATGCGCACCACCCCGTGATGTTTTTCTCACTCCTACTAGTGAATCTAATGTAACACACACCCATACAATGCGCACCACCCCCTGATGTTTTTCTCACTCCTACTAGTGAATGTAATGTAACACACACCCATACCATGCGCACCACCCCGTGATGATTTTCTCACTCCTACTAGTGAATCTAATGTAACAAACACCCCTACCATGCGCACCACCCCGTGATGTTTTTCTCACTCCTACTAGTGAATGTAATGTAACACACACCCATACAATGCGCACCACCCCGTGATGTTTTTCTCACTCCTACTAGTGAATCTAATGTAACACACACATACAATGCGCACCACCCCGTGATGTTTTTCTTACTCCTACTAGTGAATGTAATGTAACACACACCCATACAATGCACACCACCCCGTGATGTTTTTCTCAGTCCTACTACTGAATGTAATGTAACACACACCCATACAATGCGCACCACCCCGTGATGTTTTTCTCACTCCTACTAGTGAATGTAATGTAACACACACCCATACAATGCGCACCACCCCGTGATGTTTTTCTCACTCCTACTAGTGAATGTAATGTAACACACACCCATACAATGCGCACCACCCCGTGATGTTTTTCTCACTCCTACTAGTGAATGTAATGTAACACACACCCATACAATGCGCACCATCCCGTGATGTTTTTCTCACTCCTACTAGTGAATGTAATGTAACACACACCCATACAATGCGCACCACCCCGTGATGTTTTTCTCACTCCTACTAGTGAATCTAATGTAACACACACCCATACAATGCGCACCACCCCGTGATGTTTTTCTCACTCCTACTAGTGAATGTAATGTAACACACACCCATACAATGCGCACCACCCCGTGATGTTTTTCTCACTCCTACTAGTGAATGTAATGTAACACACACCCATACAATGCGCACCACCCCGTGATGATTTTCTCACTCCTACTAGTGAATGTAATGTAACACACACCCATACAATGCGCACCACCCCGTGATGTTTTTCTCACTCCTACTAGTGAATGTAATGTAACACACACCCATACAATGCGCCCCACCCCGTGATGTTTTTCTCACTCCTACTAGTGAATGTAATGTAACACACACCCATACAATGCGCACCACCCCGTGATGTTTTTCTCACTACTAGTGAATGTAATGTAACACACACCCATACAATGTGGACCACCCCGTGATGTTTTTCTCACTCCTACTAGTGAATCTAATGTAACACACACCCATACAATGCGCACCACCCCGTGATGTTTTTCTCACTCCTACTAGTGAATCTAATGTAACACACACCCATACAATGCGCACCACCCCGTGATGTTTTTCTCACTCCTACTAGTGAATCTAATGTAACACACACCCATACAATGCGCACCACCCCGTGATGTTTTTCTCACTCTTACTAGTCAATGTAATGTAACACACACCCATACAATGCGCACCACCCCGTGATGTTTTTCTCACTGCTACTAGTGAATGTAATGTAACACACACCCATACAATGCGCACCACCACGTGATGTTTTTCTCACTCCTACTAGTGAATGTAATGTAACACACACCCATACAATGCGCACCACCCCGTGATGTTTTTCTCACTCCTACTAGTGAATCTAATGTAACACACACCCATACAATGCGCACCACCCCGTGATGTTTTTCTCACTGCTACTAGTGAATGTAATGTAACACACCCATACAATGCGCATCACCCCGTGATGTTTTTCTCACTCCTACTAGTGAATGTAATGTAACACACACCCATACAATGCGCACCACCCCGTGATGTTTTTCTCACTCCTACTAGTGAATGTAATGTAACACACCCCCATACAATGCGCACCACCCCGTGATGTTTTTCTCACTCCTACTAGTGAATCTAATGTAACACACCCATACAATGCGCACCACCCCGTGATGTTTTTCTCACTCCTACTAGTGAATGTAATGTAACACACACCCATACAATGCGCACCACCGCGTGATGATTTTCTCACTCCTACTAGTGAATGTAATGTAACACACACCCATACAATGAGCACCACCCCGTGATGTTTTTCTCACTCCTACTAGTGAATGTAATGTAACACACACCCATACAATGAGCACCACCCCGTGATGATTTTCTCACTCCTACTAGTAAATCTAATGTAACAAACACCGATACAATGCGCACCACCCCGTGATGTTTTTCTCACTCCTACTAGTGAATGTAATGTAACAAACACCCATACAATGCACACCACCCCGTGATGTTTTTCTCACTGCTACTAGTGAATCTAATGTAACACACACCCATACAATGCGCACCACCCCGTGATGTTTTTCTCACTCCTACTAGTGAATCTAATGTAACACACACCCATACAATGCGCACCACCCCCTGATGTTTTTCTCACTCCTACTAGTGAATGTAATGTAACACACACCCATACCATGCGCACCACCCCGTGATGATTTTCTCACTCCTACTTGTGAATCTAATGTAACAAACACCCATACAATGCGCACCACCCCGTGATGTTTTTCTCACTCTTGCTAGTGAATGTAATGTAACAAACACCCATACAATGCGCACCACCCCGTGATGTTTTTCTCACTCCTACTAGTGAATCTAATGTAACACACACCCATACAATGCGCACCACCCCGTGATGTTTTTCTCACTCCTACTAGTGAATCTAATGTAACACACACCCATACAATGCGCACCACCCCCTGATGTTTTTCTCACTCCTACTAGTGAATGTAATGTAACACACACCCATACAATGCGCACCACCCCGTGAGGTTTTTCTCACTACTAGTGAATGTAATGTAACACACACCCATACAATGTGGACCACCCCGTGATGTTTTTCTCACTCCTACTAGTGAATCTAATGTAACACACACCCATACAATGCGCACCACCCCGTGATGTTTTTCTCACTCCTACTAGTGAATGTAATGTAACACACACCCATACAATGCGCACCACCCCGTGATGTTTTTCTCACTCCTACTAGTGAATGTAATGTAACACACACCCATACAATGCGCACCACCCCGTGATGTTTTTCTCACTCCTACTAGTGAATGTAATGTAACACACACCCATACAATGCGCACCACCCCGTGATGTTTTTCTCACTCCTACTAGTGAATGTAATGTAACACACACCCATACAATGCGCACCACCCCGTGATGTTTTTCTCACTCCTACTAGTGAATCTAATGTAACACACACCCATACAATGCGCACCACCCCGTGATGTTTTTCTCACTCCTACTAGTGAATGTAATGTAACACACACCCATACAATGCGCACCACCCCGTGATGTTTTTCTCACTCCTACTAGTGAATGTAATGTAACACACACCCATACAATGCGCACCACCCCGTGATGATTTTCTCACTCCTACTAGTGAATGTAATGTAACACATACCCATACAATGCGCACCACCCCGTGATGTTTTTCTCACTCCTACTAGTGAATGTAATGTAACACACACCCATACAATGCGCACCACCCCGTGATGTTTTTCTCACTCCTACTAGTGAATGTAATGTAACACACACCCATACAATGCGCACCACCCCGTGATGTTTTTCTCACTACTAGTGAATGTAATGTAACACACACCCATACAATGTGGACCACCCCGTGATGTTTTTCTCACTCCTACTAGTGAATCTAATGTAACACACACCCATACAATGCGCACCACCCCGTGATGTTTTTCTCACTCCTACTAGTGAATCTAATGTAACACACACCCATACAATGCGCACCACCCCGTGATGTTTTTCTCACTCCTACTAGTGAATCTAATGTAACACACACCCATACAATGCGCACCACCCCGTGATGTTTTTCTCACTCTTACTAGTCAATGTAATGTAACACACACCCATACAATGCGCACCACCCCGTGATGTTTTTCTCACTGCTACTAGTGAATGTAATGTAACACACACCCATACAATGCGCACCACCACGTGATGTTTTTCTCACTCCTACTAGTGAATGTAATGTAACACACACCCATACAATGCGCACCACCCCGTGATGTTTTTCTCACTCCTACTAGTGAATCTAATGTAACACACACCCATACAATGCGCACCACCCCGTGATGTTTTTCTCACTGCTACTAGTGAATGTAATGTAACACACCCATACAATGCGCATCACCCCGTGATGTTTTTCTCACTCCTACTAGTGAATGTAATGTAACACACACCCATACAATGCGCACCACCCCGTGATGTTTTTCTCACTCCTACTAGTGAATGTAATGTAACACACCCCCATACAATGCGCACCACCCCGTGATGTTTTTCTCACTCCTACTAGTGAATCTAATGTAACACACCCATACAATGCGCACCACCCCGTGATGTTTTTCTCACTCCTACTAGTGAATGTAATGTAACACACACCCATACAATGCGCACCACCGCGTGATGATTTTCTCACTCCTACTAGTGAATGTAATGTAACACACACCCATACAATGAGCACCACCCCGTGATGTTTTTCTCACTCCTACTAGTGAATGTAATGTAACACACACCCATACAATGAGCACCACCCCGTGATGATTTTCTCACTCCTACTAGTAAATCTAATGTAACAAACACCGATACAATGCGCACCACCCCGTGATGTTTTTCTCACTCCTACTAGTGAATGTAATGTAACAAACACCCATACAATGCACACCACCCCGTGATGTTTTTCTCACTGCTACTAGTGAATCTAATGTAACACACACCCATACAATGCGCACCACCCCGTGATGTTTTTCTCACTCCTACTAGTGAATCTAATGTAACACACACCCATACAATGCGCACCACCCCGTGATGATTTTCTCGCTCCTACTAGTGAATATAATGTAACAAACACCCATACCATGCGCACCACCCCGTGATGATTTTCTCACTCCTACTTGTGAATCTAATGTAACAAACACCCATACAATGCGCACCACCCCGTGATGTTTTTCTCACTCTTACTAGTGAATGTAATGTAACAAACACCCATACAATGCGCACCACCCCGTGATGTTTTTCTCACTCCTACTAGTGAATCTAATGTAACACACACCCATACAATGCGCACCACCCCGTGATGTTTTTCTCACTCCTACTAGTGAATCTAATGTAACACACACCCATACAATGCGCACCACCCCCTGATGTTTTTCTCACTCCTACTAGTGAATGTAATGTAACACACACCCATACCATGCGCACCACCCCGTGATGATTTTCTCACTCCTACTAGAGAATCTAATGTAACAAACACCCCTACCATGCGCACCACCCCGTGATGTTTTTCTCACTCCTACTAGTGAATGTAATGTAACACACACCCATACAATGCGCACCACCCCGTGATGTTTTTCTCACTCCTACTAGTGAATCTAATGTAACACACACATACAATGCGCACCACCCCGTGATGTTTTTCTCACTCCTACTAGTGAATGTAATGTAACACACACCCATACAATGCGCACCACCCCGTGATGTTTTTCTCAGTCCTACTACTGAATGTAATGTAACACACACCCATACAATGCGCACCACCCCGTGATGTTTTTCTCACTGCTACTAGTGAATGTAATGTAACACACAACCATACAATGCGCACCACCCCGTGATGTTTTTCTCACTCCTACTAGTGAATGTAATGTAACACACACCCATACAATGCGCACCACCCCGTGATGTTTTTCTCACTCCTACTAGTGAATCTAATGTAACACACACCCATACCATGCGCAACACCCCGTGATGTTTTTCTCACTGCTACTAGTGAATGTAATGTATCACACCCATACAATGCGCACCACCCCGTGATGTTTTTCTCACTCCTACTAGTGAATGTAATGTAACACAAACCCATACAATGCGCACCACCCCGTGATGTTTTTCTCACTCCTACTAGTGAATATAATGTAACACACACCCATACAATGCGCACCACCCCGTGATGTTTTTCTCACTCCTACTAGTGAATGTAATGTAACACACACCCATACAATGCGCACCACCCCGTGATGTTTTTCTCACTCCTACTAGTGAATGTAATGTAACACACACCCATACAATGCGCACCACCCCGTGATGTTTTTCTCACTCCTACTAGTGAATGTAATGTAACACACACCCATACAATGCGCACCACCCCGTGATGTTTTTCTCACTCCTACTAGTGAATCTAATGTAACACACACCCATACAATGCGCACCACCCCGTGATGTTTTTCTCACTCCTACTAGTGAATCTAATGTAACACACACCCATACAATGCGCACCACCCCCTGATGTTTTTCTCACTCCTACTAGTGAATCTAATGTAACACACACATACAATGCGCACCACCCCGTGATGTTTTTCTCACTCCTACTAGTGAATGTAATGTAACACACACCCATACAATGCACACCACCCCGTGATGTTTTTCTCAGTCCTACTACTGAATGTAATGTAACACACACCCATACAATGCGCACCACCCCGTGATGTTTTTCTCACTCCTACTAGTGAATGTAATGTAACACACACCCATACAATGCGCACCACCCCGTGATGTTTTTCTCACTCCTACTAGTGAATGTAATGTAACACACACCCATACAATGCGCACCACCCCGTGATGTTTTTCTCACTCCTACTAGTGAATGTAATGTAACACACACCCATACAATGCGCACCACCCCGTGATGTTTTTCTCACTCCTACTAGTGAATGTAATGTAACACACACCCATACAATGCGCACCACCCCGTGATGTTTTTCTCACTCCTACTAGTGAATCTAATGTAACACACACCCATACAATGCGCACCACCCCGTGATGTTTTTCTCACTCCTACTAGTGAATGTAATGTAACACACACCCATACAATGCGCACCACCCCGTGATGTTTTTCTCACTCCTACTAGTGAATGTAATGTAACACACACCCATACAATGCGCACCACCCCGTGATGATTTTCTCACTCCTACTAGTGAATGTAATGTAACACACACCCATACAATGCGCACCACCCCGTGATGTTTTTCTCACTCCTACTAGTGAATGTAATGTAACACACACCCATACAATGCGCACCACCCCGTGATGTTTTTCTCACTCCTACTAGTGAATGTAATGTAACACACACCCATACAATGCGCACCACCCCGTGATGTTTTTCTCACTACTAGTGAATGTAATGTAACACACACCCATACAATGTGGACCACCCCGTGATGTTTTTCTCACTCCTACTAGTGAATCTAATGTAACACACACCCATACAATGCGCACCACCCCGTGATGTTTTTCTCACTCCTACTAGTGAATCTAATGTAACACACACCCATACAATGCGCACCACCCCGTGATGTTTTTCTCACTCCTACTAGTGAATCTAATGTAACACACACCCATACAATGCGCACCACCCCGTGATGTTTTTCTCACTCTTACTAGTCAATGTAATGTAACACACACCCATACAATGCGCACCACCCCGTGATGTTTTTCTCACTGCTACTAGTGAATGTAATGTAACACACACCCATACAATGCGCACCACCACGTGATGTTTTTCTCACTCCTACTAGTGAATGTAATGTAACACACACCCATACAATGCGCACCACCCCGTGATGTTTTTCTCACTCCTACTAGTAAATCTAATGTAACACACACCCATACAATGCGCACCACCCCGTGATGTTTTTCTCACTGCTACTAGTGAATGTAATGTAACACACCCATACAATGCGCATCACCCCGTGATGTTTTTCTCACTCCTACTAGTGAATGTAATGTAACACACACCCATACAATGCGCACCACCCCGTGATGTTTTTCTCACTCCTACTAGTGAATGTAATGTAACACACCCCCATACAATGCGCACCACCCCGTGATGTTTTTCTCACTCCTACTAGTGAATCTAATGTAACACACCCATACAATGCGCACCACCCCGTGATGTTTTTCTCACTCCTACTAGTGAATGTAATGTAACACACACCCATACAATGCGCACCACCGCGTGATGATTTTCTCACTCCCACTAGTGAATGTAATGTAACACACACCCATACAATGAGCACCACCCCGTGATGTTTTTCTCACTCCTACTAGTGAATGTAATGTAACACACACCCATACAATGAGCACCACCCCGTGATGATTTTCTCACTCCTACTAGTAAATCTAATGTAACAAACACCGATACAATGCGCACCACCCCGTGATGTTTTTCTCACTCCTACTAGTGAATGTAATGTAACACACACCCATACAATGCGCACCACCCCGTGATGTTTTTCTCACTCCTACTAGTGAATCTAATGTAACACACACCCATACAATGCGCACCACCCCGTGATGTTTTTCTCACTGCTACTAGTGAATGTAATGTAACACACCCATACAATGCGCATCACCCCGTGATGTTTTTCTCACTCCTACTAGTGAATGTAATGTAACACACACCCATACAATGCGCACCACCCCGTGATGTTTTTCTCACTCCTACTAGTGAATGTAATGTAACACACCCCCATACAATGCGCACCACCCCGTGATGTTTTTCTCACTCCTACTAGTGAATCTAATGTAACACACCCATACAATGCGCACCACCCCGTGATGTTTTTCTCACTCCTACTAGTGAATGTAATGTAACACACACCCATACAATGCGCACCACCGCGTGATGATTTTCTCACTCCTACTAGTGAATGTAATGTAACACACACCCATACAATGAGCACCACCCCGTGATGTTTTTCTCACTCCTACTAGTGAATGTAATGTAACACACACCCATACAATGAGCACCACCCCGTGATGATTTTCTCACTCCTACTAGTAAATCTAATGTAACAAACACCGATACAATGCGCACCACCCCGTGATGTTTTTCTCACTCCTACTAGTGAATGTAATGTAACAAACACCCATACAATGCACACCACCCCGTGATGTTTTTCTCACTGCTACTAGTGAATCTAATGTAACACACACCCATACAATGCGCACCACCCCGTGATGTTTTTCTCACTCCTACTAGTGAATCTAATGTAACACACACCCATACAATGCGCACCACCCCCTGATGTTTTTCTCACTCCTACTAGTGAATGTAATGTAACACACACCCATACCATGCGCACCACCCCGTGATGATTTTCTCACTCCTACTTGTGAATCTAATGTAACAAACACCCATACAATGCGCACCACCCCGTGATGTTTTTCTCACTCTTACTACTGAATGTAATGTAACAAACACCCATACAATGCGCACCACCCCGTGATGTTTTTCTCACTCCTACTAGTGAATCTAATGTAACACACACCCATACAATGCGCACCACCCCGTGATGTTTTTCTCACTCCTACTAGTGAATCTAATGTAACACACACCCATACAATGCGCACCAACCCTGATGTTTTTCTCACTCCTACTAGTGAATGTAATGTAACACACACCCATACCATGCGCACCACCCCGTGATGATTTTCTCACTCCTACTAGAGAATCTAATGTAACAAACACCCCTACCATGCGCACCACCCCGTGATGTTTTTCTCACTCCTACTAGTGAATGTAATGTAACACACACCCATACAATGCGCACCACCCCGTGATGTTTTTCTCACTCCTACTAGTGAATCTAATGTAACACACACATACAATGCGCACCACCCCGTGATGTTTTTCTCACTCCTACTAGTGAATGTAATGTAACACACACCCATACAATGCGCACCACCCCGTGATGTTTTTCTCAGTCCTACTACTGAATGTAATGTAACACACACCCATACAATGCGCACCACCCCGTGATGTTTTTCTCACTGCTACTAGTGAATGTAATGTAACACACAACCATACAATGCGCACCACCCCGTGATGTTTTTCTCACTCCTACTAGTGAATGTAATGTAACACACACCCATACAATGCGCACCACCCCGTGATGTTTTTCTCACTCCTACTAGTGAATCTAATGTAACACACACCCATACCATGCGCAACACCCCGTGATGTTTTTCTCACTGCTACTAGTGAATGTAATGTATCACACCCATACAATGCGCACCACCCCGTGATGTTTTTCTCACTCCTACTAGTGAATGTAATGTAACACAAACCCATACAATGCGCACCACCCCGTGATGTTTTTCTCACTCCTACTAGTGAATATAATGTAACACACACCCATACAATGCGCACCACCCCGTGATGTTTTTCTCACTCCTACTAGTGAATGTAATGTAACACACACCCATACAATGCGCACCACCCCGTGATGTTTTTCTCACTCCTACTAGTGAATGTAATGTAACACACACCCATACAATGCGCACCACCCCGTGATGTTTTTCTCACTCCTACTAGTGAATCCAATGTAACACACACCCATACAATGCGCACCACCCCGTGATGTTTTTCTCACTCCTACTAGTGAATCTAATGTAACACACACCCATACAATGCGCACCACCCCCTGATGTTTTTCTCACTCCTACTAGTGAATCTAATGTAACACACACATACAATGCGCACCACCCCGTGATGTTTTTCTCACTCCTACTAGTGAATGTAATGTAACACACACCCATACAATGCACACCACCCCGTGATGTTTTTCTCAGTCCTACTACTGAATGTAATGTAACACACACCCATACAATGCGCACCACCCCGTGATGTTTTTCTCACTCCTACTAGTGAATGTAATGTAACACACACCCATACAATGCGCACCACCCCGTGATGTTTTTCTCACTCCTACTAGTGAATGTAATGTAACACACACCCATACAATGCGCACCACCCCGTGATGTTTTTCTCACTCCTACTAGTGAATGTAATGTAACACACACCCATACAATGCGCACCACCCCGTGATGTTTTTCTCACTCCTACTAGTGAATGTAATGTAACACACACCCATACAATGCGCACCACCCCGTGATGTTTTTCTCACTCCTACTAGTGAATCTAATGTAACACACACCCATACAATGCGCATGACCCCGTGATGTTTTTCTCACTCCTACTAGTGAATGTAATGTAACACACACCCATACAATGCGCACCACCCCGTGATGTTTTTCTCACTCCTACTAGTGAATGTAATGTAACACACACCCATACAATGCGCACCACCCCGTGATGATTTTCTCACTCCTACTAGTGAATGTAATGTAACACACACCCATACAATGCGCACCACCCCGTGATGTTTTTCTCACTCCTACTAGTGAATGTAATGTAACACACACCCATACAATGCGCACCACCCCGTGATGTTTTTCTCACTCCTACTAGTGAATCTAATGTAACACACCCATACAATGCGCACCACCCCGTGATGTTTTTCTCACTCCTACTAGTGAATGTAATGTAACACACACCCATACAATGAGCACCACCCCGTGATGTTTTTCTCACTCCTACTAGTGAATGTAATGTAACACACACCCATACAATGAGCACCACCCCGTGATGATTTTCTCACTCCTACTAGTAAATCTAATGTAACAAACACCGATACAATGCGCACCACCCCGTGATGTTTTTCTCACTCCTACTAGTGAATGTAATGTAACAAACACCCATACAATGCACACCACCCCGTGATGTTTTTCTCACTGCTACTAGTGAATCTAATGTAACACACACCCATACAATGCGCACCACCCCGTGATGTTTTTCTCACTCCTACTAGTGAATCTAATGTAACACACACCCATACAATGCGCACCACCCCCTGATGTTTTTCTCACTCCTACTAGTGAATGTAATGTAACACACACCCATACCATGCGCACCACCCCGTGATGATTTTCTCACTCCTACTTGTGAATCTAATGTAACAAACACCCATACAATGCGCACCACCCCGTGATGTTTTTCTCACTCTTACTAGTGAATGTAATGTAACAAACACCCATACAATGCGCACCACCCCGTGATGTTTTTCTCACTCCTACTAGTGAATCTAATGTAACACACACCCATACAATGCGCACCACCCCGTGATGTTTTTCTCACTCCTACTAGTGAATCTAATGTAACACACACCCATACAATGCGCACCACCCCCTGATGTTTTTCTCACTCCTACTAGTGAATGTAATGTAACACACACCCATACCATGCGCACCACCCCGTGATGATTTTCTCACTCCTACTAGAGAATCTAATGTAACAAACACCCCTACCATGCGCACCACCCCGTGATGTTTTTCTCACTCCTACTAGTGAATGTAATGTAACACACACCCATACAATGCGCACCACCCCGTGATGTTTTTCTCACTCCTACTAGTGAATCTAATGTAACACACACATACAATGCGCACCACCCCGTGATGTTTTTCTCACTCCTACTAGTGAATGTAATGTAACACACACCCATACAATGCGCACCACCCCGTGATGTGTTTCTCAGTCCTACTACTGAATGTAATGTAACACACACCCATACAATGCGCACCACCCCGTGATGTTTTTCTCACTGCTACTAGTGAATGTAATGTAACACACACCCATACAATGCGCACCACCCCGTGATGTTTTTCTCACTCCTACTAGTGAATGTAATGTAACACACACCCATACAATGCGCACCACCCCGTGATGTTTTTCTCACTCCTACTAGTGAATCTAATGTAACACACACCCATACCATGCGCAACACCCCGTGATGTTTTTCTCACTGCTACTAGTGAATGTAATGTATCACACCCATACAATGCGCACCACCCCGTGATGTTTTTCTCACTCCTACTAGTGAATGTAATGTAACACAAACCCATACAATGCGCACCACCCCGTGATGTTTTTCTCACTCCTACTAGTGAATATAATGTAACACACACCCATACAATGCGCACCACCCCGTGATGTTTTTCTCACTCCTACTAGTGAATGTAATGTAACACACACCCATACAATGCGCACCACCCCGTGATGTTTTTCTCACTCCTACTAGTGAATGTAATGTAACACACACCCATACAATGCGCACCACCCCGTGATGTTTTTCTCACTCCTACTAGTGAATCTAATGTAACACACACCCATACAATGCGCACCAC
Organism: Cavia porcellus; assembly: GCF_034190915.1. Taxonomy (NCBI): domain Eukaryota; kingdom Metazoa; phylum Chordata; class Mammalia; order Rodentia; family Caviidae; genus Cavia; species Cavia porcellus. The sequence goes on along the minus strand of NW_026947541.1, from coordinate 1,959,000 downwards.
CCCGTGATGTTTTTCTCACTCCTACTAGTGAATCTAATGTAACACACACCCATACAATGCGCACCACCCCCTGATGTTTTTCTCACTCCTACTAGTGAATCTAATGTAACACACACATACAATGCGCACCACCCCGTGATGTTTTTCTCACTCCTACTAGTGAATGTAATGTAACACACACCCATACAATGCACACCACCCCGTGATGTTTTTCTCAGTCCTACTACTGAATGTAATGTAACACACACCCATACAATGCGCACCACCCCGTGATGTTTTTCTCACTCCTACTAGTGAATGTAATGTAACACACACCCATACAATGCGCACCACCCCGTGATGTTTTTCTCACTCCTACTAGTGAATGTAATGTAACACACACCCATACAATGCGCACCACCCCGTGATGTTTTTCTCACTCCTACTAGTGAATGTAATGTAACACACACCCATACAATGCGCACCACCCCGTGATGTTTTTCTCACTCCTACTAGTGAATGTAATGTAACACACACCCATACAATGCGCACCACCCCGTGATGTTTTTCTCACTCCTACTAGTGAATCTAATGTAATACACACCCATACAATGCGCACCACCCCGTGATGTTTTTCTCACTCCTACTAGTGAATGTAATGTAACACACACCCATACAATGCGCACCACCCCGTGATGTTTTTCTCACTCCTACTAGTGAATGTAATGTAACACACACCCATACAATGCGCACCACCCCGTGATGATTTTCTCACTCCTACTAGTGAATGTAATGTAACACACACCCATACAATGCGCACCACCCCGTGATGTTTTTCTCACTCCTACTAGTGAATGTAATGTAACACACACCCATACAATGCGCACCACCCCGTGATGTTTTTCTCACTCCTACTAGTGAATGTAATGTAACACACACCCATACAATGCGCACCACCCCGTGATGTTTTTCTCACTACTAGTGAATGTAATGTAACACACACCCATACAATGTGGACCACCCCGTGATGTTTTTCTCACTCCTACTAGTGAATCTAATGTAACACACACCCATAAAATGCGCACCACCCCGTGATGTTTTTCTCACTCCTACTAGTGAATCTAATGTAACACACACCCATACAATGCGCACCACCCCGTGATGTTTTTCTCACTCCTACTAGTGAATCTAATGTAACACACACCCATACAATGCGCACCACCCCGTGATGTTTTTCTCACTCTTACTAGTCAATGTAATGTAACACACACCCATACAATGCGCACCACCCCGTGATGTTTTTCTCACTGCTACTAGTGAATGTAATGTAACACACACCCATACAATGCGCACCACCACGTGATGTTTTTCTCACTCCTACTAGTGAATGTAATGTAACACACACCCATACAATGCGCACCACCCCGTGATGTTTTTCTCACTCCTACTAGTGAATCTAATGTACCACACACCCATACAATGCGCACCACCCCGTGATGTTTTTCTCACTGCTACTAGTGAATGTAATGTAACACACCCATACAATGCGCATCACCCCGTGATGTTTTTCTCACTCCTACTAGTGAATGTAATGTAACACACACCCATACAATGCGCACCACCCCGTGATGTTTTTCTCACTCCTACTAGTGAATGTAATGTAACACACCCCCATACAATGCGCACCACCCCGTGATGTTTTTCTCACTCCTACTAGTGAATCTAATGTAACACACCCATACAATGCGCACCACCCCGTGATGTTTTTCTCACTCCTACTAGTGAATGTAATGTAACACACACCCATACAATGCGCACCACCGCGTGATGATTTTCTCACTCCTACTAGTGAATGTAATGTAACACACACCCATACAATGAGCACCACCCCGTGATGTTTTTCTCACTCCTACTAGTGAATGTAATGTAACACACACCCATACAATGAGCACCACCCCGTGATGATTTTCTCACTCCTACTAGTAAATCTAATGTAACAAACACCCATACAATGCGCACCACCCCGTGATGTTTTTCTCACTCCTACTAGTGAATGTAATGTAACAAACACCCATACAATGCACACCACCCCGTGATGTTTTTCTCACTGCTACTAGTGAATCTAATGTAACACACACCCATACAATGCGCACCACCCCCTGATGTTTTTCTCACTCCTACTAGTGAATGTAATGTAACACACACCCATACCATGCGCACCACCCCGTGATGATTTTCTCACTCCTACTAGAGAATCTAATGTAACAAACACCCCTACCATGCGCACCACCCCGTGATGTTTTTCTCACTCCTACTAGTGAATGTAATGTAACACACACCCATACAAGGCGCACCACCCCGTGATGTTTTTCTCACTCCTACTAGTGAATCTAATGTAACACACACATACAATGCGCACCACCCCGTGATGTTTTTCTCACTCCTACTAGTGAATGTAATGTAACACACACCCATACAATGCGCACCACCCCGTGATGTTTTTCTCAGTCCTACTACTGAATGTAATGTAACACACACCCATACAATGCGCACCACCCCGTGATGTTTTTCTCACTGCTACTAGTGAATGTAATGTAACACACAACCATACAATGCGCACCACCCCGTGATGTTTTTCTCACTCCTACTAGTGAATGTAATGTAACACACACCCATACAATGCGCACCACCCCGTGATGTTTTTCTCACTCCTACTAGTGAATCTAATGTAACACACACCCATACCATGCGCAACACCCCGTGATGTTTTTCTCACTGCTACTAGTGAATGTAATGTATCACACCCATACAATGCGCACCACCCCGTGATGTTTTTCTCACTCCTACTAGTGAATGTAATGTAACACAAACCCATACAATGCGCACCACCCCGTGATGTTTTTCTCACTCCTACTAGTGAATATAATGTAACACACACCCATACAATGCGCACCACCCCGTGATGTTTTTCTCACTCCTACTAGTGAATGTAATGTAACACACACCCATACAATGCGCACCACCCCGTGATGTTTTTCTCACTCCTACTAGTGAATGTAATGTAACACACACCCATACAATGCGCACCACCCCGTGATGTTTTTCTCACTCCTACTAGTGAATGTAATGTAACACACACCCATACAATGCGCACCACCCCATGATGTTTTTCTCACTCCTACTAGTGAATGTAATGTAACACACACCCATACAATGCGCACCACCCCGTGATGTTTTTCTCACTCCTACTAGTGAATGTAATGTAACACACCCATACAATGCGCACCACCCCGTGATGTTTTTCTCACTCCTACTAGTGAATGTAATGTAACACACACCCATACAATGCGCACCACCGCGTGATGATTTTCTCACTCCTACTAGTGAATCTAATGTAACAAACACCCATACAATGTGCACCACCCCGTGATGTTTTTCTCACTCCTACTAGTGAATGTAATGTAACACACACCCATACAATGCGCACCACCCCGTGATGATTTTCTCACTCCTACTAGTGAATCTAATGTAACAAACACCCATACAATGCGCACCACCCCGTGATGATTTTCTCACTCCTACTAGTGAATGTAATGTAACAAACACCCATACCATGCGCACCACCCCGTGATGTTTTTCTCACTCCTACTAGTGAATCTAAAGTAACACAAACCCATACAATGCGCACCACCCCGTGATGTTTTTCTCACTCCTACTAGTGAATCTAATGTAACACACCCATACAATGCGCACCACCCCGTGATGTTTTTCTCACTCCTACTAGTGAATGTAATGTAACACACACCCATACAATGCGCACCACCGCGTGATGATTTTCTCACTCCTACTAGTGAATCAAATGTAAGAAACACCCATACAATGCGCAACACCCCGTGATGATTTTCTCACTCCTACTAGTGAATCTAATGTAACAAACACCCCTACCATGCGCACCACCCCGTGATGTTTTTCTCACTCCTACTAGTGAATGTAATGTAACACACACCCATACAATGCGCACCACCCCGTGATGTTTTTCTCACTCCTACTAGTGAATGTAATGTAACACACACCCATACAATGCGCACCACCCCGTGATGTTTTTCTCACTCCTACTAGTGAATCTAATGTAACACACACCCATACAATGCGCACCACCCCGTGATGTTTTTCTCACTCCTACTAGTGAATCTAATGTAACACACACCCATACAATGCGCACCACCCCGTGATGTTTTTCTCACTCCTACTAGTGAATGTAATGTAACACACACCCATACAATGCGCACCACCCCGTGATGTTTTTCTCACTCCTACTAGTGAATCTAATGTAACACACACATACAATGCGCACCACCCCGTGATGTTTTTCTCACTCCTACTAGTGAATGTAATGTAACACACACCCATACAATGCGCACCACCCCGTGATGTTTTTCTCAGTCCTACTACTGAATGTAATGTAACACACACCCATACAATGCGCACCACCCCGTGATGTTTTTCTCACTCCTACTAGTGAATGTAATGTAACACACACCCATACAATGCGCACCACCCCGTGATGTTTTTCTCACTCCTACTAGTGAATGTAATGTAACACACACCCATACAATGCGCACCACCCCGTGATGTTTTTCTCACTCCTACTAGTGAATGTAATGTAACACACACCCATACAATGCGCACCACCCCGTGATGTTTTTCTCACTCCTACTAGTGAATGTAATGTAACACACACCCATACAATGCGCACCACCCCGTGATGTTTTTCTCACTCCTACTAGTGAATCTAATGTAACACACACCCATACAATGCGCACCACCCCGTGATGTTTTTCTCACTCCTACTAGTGAATGTAATGTAACACACACCCATACAATGCGCACCACCCCGTGATGATTTTCTCACTCCTACTAGTGAATGTAATGTAACACACACCCATACAATGCGCACCACCCTGTGATGTTTTTCTCACTCCTACTAGTGAATGTAATGTAACACACACCCATACAATGCGCACCACCCCGTGATGTTTTTCTCACTCCTACTAGTGAATGTAATGTAACACACACCCATACAATGCGCACCACCCCGTGATGTTTTTCTCACTACTAGTGAATGTAATGTAACACACACCCATACAATGTGGACCACCCCGTGATGTTTTTCTCACTCCTACTAGTGAATCTAATGTAACACACACCCATACAATGCGCACCACCCCGTGGTGTTTTTCTCACTCCTACTAGTGAATCTAATGTAACACACACCCATACAATGCGCACCACCCCGTGATGTTTTTCTCACTCTTACTAGTGAATGTAATGTAACACACACCCATACAATGCGCAGCACCCCGTGATGTTTTTCTCACTGCTACTAGTGAATGTAATGTAACACACACCCATACAATGCGCACCACCACGTGATGTTTTTCTCACTCCTACTAGTGAATCTAATGTAACACACACCCATACAATGCGCACCACCCCGTGATGTTTTTCTCACTCCTACTAGTGAATGTAATGTAACACACACCCATACAATGCGCACCACCCCGTGATGTTTTTCTCACTCCTACTAGTGAATGTAATGTAACACACACCCATACAATGCGCACCACCCCGTGATGATTTTCTCACTCCTACTAGTGAATGTAATGTAACACACACCCATACAATGCGCACCACCCCGTGATGTTTTTCTCACTCCTACTAGTGAATGTAATGTAACACACACCCATACAATGCGCACCACCCCGTGATGTTTTTCTCACTCCTACTAGTGAATGTAATGTAACACACACCCATACAATGCGCACCACCCCGTGATGTTTTTCTCACTACTAGTGAATGTAATGTAACACACACCCATACAATGTGGACCACCCCGTGATGTTTTTCTCACTCCTACTAGTGAATCTAATGTAACACACACCCATACAATGCGCACCACCCCGTGGTGTTTTTCTCACTCCTACTAGTGAATCTAATGTAATACACACCCATACAATGCGCACCACCCCGTGATGTTTTTCTCACTCTTACTAGTGAATGTAATGTAACACACACCCATACAATGCGCACCACCCCGTGATGTTTTTCTCACTGCTACTAGTGAATGTAATGTAACACACACCCATAAAATGCGCACCACCACGTGATGTTTTTCTCACTCCTACTAGTGAATGTAATGTAACACACACCCATACAATGCGCACCACCCCGTGATGTTTTTCTCACTCCTACTAGTGAATCTAATGTAACACACACCCATACAATGCGCACCACCCCGTGATGTTTTTCTCACTGCTACTAGTGAATGTAATGTAACACACCTATACAATGCGCATCACCCCGTGATGTTTTTCTCACTCCTACTAGTGAATGTAATGTAACACACACCCATACAATGCGCACCACCCCGTGAAGTTTTTCTCACTCCTACTAGTGAATGTAATGTAACACACCCCCATACAATGCGCACCACCCCGTGATGTTTTTCTCACTCTTACTAGTGAATCTAATGTAACACACCCATACAATGCGCACCACCCCGTGATGTTTTTCTCACTCCTACTAGTGAATGTAATGTAACACACACCCATACAATGCGCACCACCGCGTGATGATTTTCTCACTCCTACTAGTGAATGTAATGTAACACACACCCATACAATGAGCACCACCCCGTGATGTTTTTCTCACTCCTACTAGTGAATGTAATGTAACACACACCCATACAATGAGCACCACCCCGTGATGATTTTCTCACTCCTACTAGTAAATCTAATGTAACAAACACCGATACAATGCGCACCACCCCGTGATGTTTTTCTCACTCCTACTAGTGAATGTAATGTAACAAACACCCATACAATGCACACCACCCCGTGATGTTTTTCTCACTGCTACTAGTGAATCTAATGTAACACACACCCATACAATGCGCACCACCCCGTGATGTTTTTCTCACTCCTACTAGTGAATCTAATGTAACACACACCCATACAATGCGCACCACCCCCTGATGTTTTTCTCACTCCTACTAGTGAATGTAATGTAACACACACCCATACCATGCGCACCACCCCGTGATGATTTTCTCACTCCTACTTGTGAATCTAATGTAACAAACACCCATACAATGCGCACCACCCCGTGATGTTTTTCTCACTCTTACTAGTGAATGTAATGTAACAAACACCCATACAATGCGCACCACCCCGTGATGTTTTTCTCACTCCTACTAGTGAATGTAATGTAACACACACCCATACAATGCGCACCACCCCGTGATGTTTTTCTCACTCCTACTAGTGAATCTAATGTAACACACACCCATACAATGCGCACCACCCCCTGATGTTTTTCTCACTCCTACTAGTGAATGTAATGTAACACACACCCATACCATGCGCACCACCCCGTGATGATTTTCTCACTCCTACTAGTGAATCTAATGTAACAAACACCCCTACCATGCGCACCACCCCGTGATGTTTTTCTCACTCCTACTAGTGAACGTAATGTAACATACACCCATACAATGCGCACCACCCCGTGATGTTTTTCTCACTCCTACTAGTGAATCTAATGTAACACACACATACAATGCGCACCACCCCGTGATGTTTTTCTCACTCCTACTAGTGAATGTAATATAACACACACCCATACAATGCGCACCACCCCGTGATGTTTTTCTCAGTCCTACTACTGAATGTAATGTAACACACACCCATACAATGCGCACCACCCCGTGATGTTTTTCTCACTGCTACTAGTGAATGTAATGTAACACACAACCATACAATGCGCACCACCCCGTGATGTTTTTCTCACTCCTACTAGTGAATGTAATGTAACACACACCCATACAATGCGCACCACCCCGTGATGTTTTTATCACTCCTACTAGTGAATCTAATGTAACACACACCCATACCATGCGCAACACCCCGTGATGTTTTTCTCACTGCTACTAGTGAATGTAATGTATCACACCCATACAATGCGCACCACCCCGTGATGTTTTTCTCACTCCTACTAGTGAATGTAATGTAACACAAACCCATACAATGCGCACCACCCCGTGATGTTTTTCTCACTCCTACTAGTGAATATAATGTAACACACACCCATACAATGCGCACCACCCCGTGATGTTTTTCTCACTCCTACTAGTGAATGTAATGTAACACACACCCATACTATGCGCACCACCCCGTGATATTTTTCTCACTCCTACTAGTGAATGTAATGTAACACACACCCATACAATGCGCACCACCCCGTGATGTTTTTCTCACTCCTACTAGTGAATGTAATGTAACACACACCCATACAATGCGCACCACCCCGTGATGTTTTTCTCACTCCTACTAGTGAATGTAATGTAACACACACCCATACAATGCGCACCACCCCGTGATGTTTTTCTCACTCCTACTAGTGAATGTAATGTAACACACCCATACAATGCGCACCACCCCGTGATCTTTTTCTCACTCCTACTAGTGAATGTAATGTAACACACACCCATACAATGCGCACCACCGCGTGATGATTTTCTCACTCCTACTAGTGAATCTAATGTAACAAACACCCATACAATGCGCACCACCCCGTGATGTTTTTCTCACTCCTACTAGTGAATGTAATGTAACACACACCCATACAATGCGCACCACCCCGTGATGATTTTCTCACTCCTACTAGTGAATCTAATGTAACAAACACCCATACAATGCGCACCACCCCGTGATGTTTTTCTCACTCCTACTAGTGAATGTAATGTAACAAACACCCATACCATGCGCACCACCCCGTGATGTTTTTCTCACTCCTACTAGTGAATCTAATGTAACACACACCCATACAATGCGCACCACCCCGTGATGTTTTTCTCACTCCTACTAGTGAATCTAATGTAACACACCCATACAATGCGCACCACCCCGTGATGTTTTTCTCACTCCTACTAGTGAATGTAATGTAACACACACCCATACAATGCGCACCACCGCGTGATGATTTTCTCACTCCTACTAGTGAATCTAATGTAAGAAACACCCATACAATGCGCACCACCCCGTGATGTTTTTCTCACTCCTACTAGTGAATGTAATGTAACACACACCCATACAATGCGCACCACCCCTTGATGATTTTCTCACTCCTACTAGTGAATCTAATGTAACAAACACCCATACAATGCGCACCACCCCGTGATGTTTTTCTCACTCCTACTAGTGAATGTAATGTAACAAACACCCATACAATGCGCACCACCCCGTGATGTTTTTCTCACTCCTACTAGTGAATCTAATGTAACACACACCGATACAGTGCGCACCACCCCGTGATGTTTTTGTCACTCCTACTAGTGAATCTAATGTAACACACACCCATACAATGCGCACCACCCCCTGATGTTTTTCTCACTCCTACTAGTGAATGAAATGTAACACACACCCATACCATGCGCACCACCGCGTGATGATTTTCTCACTCCTACTAGTGAATCTAATGTAACAAACACCCATACAATGCGCACCACCCCGTGATGTTTTTCTCACTCCTACTAGTGAATGTAATGTAACACACACCCATACAATGCGCACCACCCCGTGATGATTTTCTCACTCCTACTAGTGAATCTAATGTAACAAACACCCATACAATGCGCACCACCCCGTGATGTTTTTCTCACTCCTACTAGTGAATGTAATGTAACAAACACCCATACAATGCGCACCACCCCGTGATGTTTTTCTCACTCCTACTAGTGAATCTAATGTAACACACACCCATACAATGCGCACCACCCCGTGATGTTTTTCTCACTCCTACTAGTGAATCTAATGTAACACACACCCATACAATGCGCACCACCCCCTGATGTTTTTCTCACTCCTACTAGTGAATGTAATGTAACACACACCCATACCATGCGCACCACCCCGTGATGATTTTCTCACTCCTACTAGTGAATCTAATGTAACAAACACCCATACCATGCGCACAACCCCGTGATGTTTTTCTCACTCCTACTAGTGAATGTAATGTAACACACACCCATACAATGCGCACCACCCCGTGATGATTTTCTCACTCCTACTAGTGAATCTAATGTAACAAACACCCATACAATGCGCACCACCCCGTGATGTTTTTCTCACTCCTACTAGTGAATGTAATGTAACAAACACCCATACAATGCGCACCACCCCGTGATGTTTTTCTCACTCCTACTAGTGAATCTAATGTAACAAACACCCATACAATGCGCACCACCCCGTGATGTTTTTCTCACTCCTACTAGTGAATCTAATGTAACACACACCCATACAATGCGCACCACCCCCTGATGTTTTTCTCACTCCTACTAGTGAATGTAATGTAACACACACCCATACCATGCGCACCACCCCCTGATGATTTTCTCACTCCTACTAGTGAATCTAATGTAACAAACACCCATACCATGCACACAACCCCGTGATGTTTTTCTCACTCCTACTAGTGAATGTAATGTAACACACACCCATACAATGCGCACCACCCCGTGATGTTTTTCTCACTCCTACTAGTGAATCTAATGTAACACACACCCATACAATGTGCACCACCCCGTGATGTTTTTCTCACTCCTACTAGTGAATCTAATGTAACACACACCCATACCATGCGCACCACCCCCTGATGTTTTTCTCACTCCTACTAGTGAATCTAATGTAACACACACCCATACCATGCGCACCACTGCGTGATGATTTTCTCACTCCTACTAGTGAATCTAATGTAACAAACACCCATACAATGCGCACCACCCTGTGATGTTTTTCTCACTCCTACTAGTGAATGTAACACACACCCATACAATGCGCACAACCCCGTGATGATTTTCTCACTCCTACTAGTGAATCTAATGTAACAAACACCCATACAATGCGCACCACCCCGTGATGTTTTTCTCACTCCTACTAGTGAATGTAATGTAACACACACCCATACAATGCGCACCACCCCGTGATGTTTTTCTCACTCCTACTAGTGAATGTAATGTAACACACACCCATACAATGCGCACCACCCCGTGATGTTTTTCTCACTCCTACTAGTGAATGTAATGTAACAAACACCCATACAATGCGCACCACCCCGTGATGTTTTTCTCACTCCTACTAGTGAATCTAATGTAACACACACCCATACAATGCGCACCACCCCGTGATGTTTTTCTCACTCCTACTAGTGAATCTAATGTAACACACCCATACAATGCGCACCACCCCGTGATGTTTTTCTCACTCCTACTAGTGAATGTAATGTAACACACACCCATACAATGCGCACCACCGCGTGATGCTTTTCTCACTCCTACTACTGAATCTAGTGTAACAAACACCCATACAATGCGCACCACCCAGTGATGTTTTTCTCACTCCTACTAGTGAATGTAATGTAACACACACCCATACAATGCGCACCACCCCGTGATGATTTTCTCACTCCTACTAGTGAATCTAATGTAACAAACACCCATACAATGCGCACCACCCCGTGATGTTTTTCTCACTCCTACTAGTGAATGTAATGTAACACACACCCATACAATGCGCACCACCCCGTGATGATTTTCTCACTCCTACTAGTGAATCTAATGTAACACACACCCATACAATGCGCACCACCCCGTGATGTTTTTCTCACTCCTACTAGTGAATCTAATGTAACACACCCATACAATGCGCACCACCCCGTGATGTTTTTCTCACTCCTACTAGTGAATGTAATGTAACACACACATATACAATGCGCACCACCGCGTGATGATTTTCTCACTCCTACTAGTGAATCTAATGTAACAAACACCCATACAATGCGCACCACCCCGTGATGTTTTTCTCACTCCTACTAGTGAGTTTAAAGTAACACACACCCATACAATGCGCACCACCCCGTGATGATTTTCTCACTCCTACTAGTGAATGTAATGTAACAAACACCCATACAATGCGCACCACACCGTGATGTTTTTCTCACTCCTACTAGTGAATGCAATGTAACAAACACCCATACAATGCGCACCACCCCGTGATGTTTTTCTCACTCCTACTAGTGAATCTAATGTAACACACACCCATACAATGCGCACCACCCCGTGATGTTTTTCTCACTCCTACTAGTGAATCTAATGTAACACACACCCATATAATGCGCACCACCCCCTGATGTTTTTCTCACTCCTACTAGTGAATGTAATGTAACACACACCCATACCATGCGCACCACCCCGTGATGATTTTCTCACTCCTACTAGTGAATCTAATGTAACAAACACCCATACCATGCGCAGCACCCCGTGATGTTTTTCTCACTCCTACTAGTGAATGTAATGTATCACACACCCATACAATGCGCACCACCCCGTGATGTTTTTCTCACTCCTACTAGTGAATGTAATGTAACACACACCCATACAATGCGCACCACCCCGTGATGTTTTTTTCACTCCTACTAGTGAATCTAATGTAACACACACCCATACAATGCGCACCACCCCGTGATCTTTTTCTCACTGCTACCAGTGAATCTAATGTAACACACCCATACAATGCGCACCACCCCGTGATGTTTTTCTCACTCCTACTAGTGAATGTAATGTAACACACACCCATACAATGCGCACCACCCCGTGATGTTTTTCTCACTGCTACTAGTGAATGTAATGTAACACACACCCATACAATGCACACCACCCCGTGATGTTTTTCTCACTCCTACTAGTGAATGTAATGTAACACACACCCATACAATGCGCACCACCCCGTGATGTTTTTCTCACTCCTACTAGTGAATCTAATGTAACACACACCCATACAATGCGCACCACCCCGTGATGTTTTTCTCACTGCTACTAGTGAATGTAATGTAACACACCCATACAATGCGCACCACCCCGTGATGTTTTTCTCACTCCTACTAGTGAATGTAATGTAACACACACCCATACAATGCGCACCACCCCGTGATGTTTTTCTCACTCCTACTAGTGAATGTAATGTAACACACACCCATACAATGCGCACCACCCCGTGATGTTTTTCTCACTCCTACTAGTGAATGTAATGTAACACACACCCATACAATGCTTACCACCCCGTGATGTTTTTCTCACTCCTACTAGTGAATGTAATGTAACACACACCCATACAATGCGCACCACCCCGTGATGTTTTTCTCACTCCTACTAGTGAATCTAATGTAACACACCCTTACAATGCGCACCACCCCGTGATTTTTTTCTCAGTCTTACTAGTGAATGTAATGTAACACACACCCATACAATGCGCACCACCGCGTGATGATTTTCTCACTCCTACTAGTGAATCTAATGTAACACACACCCATACAATGCGCACCACCCAGTGATGATTTTCTCACTCCTACTAGTGAATCTAATGTAACAAACACCCATACAATGCGCACCACCCCGTGATGTTTTTCACACTCCTACTAGTGAATGTAATGTAACAAACACCCATACAATGCGCACCACCCCGTGATGTTTTTCTCACTCCTACTAGTGAATCTAATGTAACACACACCCATACAATGCGCACCACCCCGTGATGTTTTTCTCACCCCTACTAGTGAATCTAATGTAACACACACCCATACAATGCGCACCACCCCCTGATGTTTTTCTCACTCCTACTAGTGAATGTAATGTAACACACACCCATACCATGCGCACCATTGCGTGATGATTTTCTCACTCCTACTAGTGAATCTAATGTAACAAACACCCATACAATGCGCACCACCCCGTGATGTTTTTCTCACTCCTACTAGTGAATGTAATGTAACACACACCCATACAATGCGCACAACCCCGTGATGTTTTTCTCACTGCTACTAGTGAATGTAATGTAACACACACCCATAAAATGCGCACCACCCCGTGATGTTTTTCTCACTCCTACTAGTGAATGTAATGTAACACACACCCATACAATGCGCACCACGCCGTGATGTTTTTCTCACTCCTACTAGTGAATCTAATGTAACACACACCCATACAATGCGCACCACCCCGTGATGTTTTTCTCACTGCTACTAGTGAATGTAATGTAACACACCCATACAATGCGCATCACCCCGTGATGTTTTTCTCACTCCTACTAGTGAATTTAATGTAACACACACCCATACAATGCGCACCACCCCGTGAAGTTTTTCTCACTCCTACTAGTGAATGTAATGTAACACACCCCCATACAATGCGCACCACCCCGTGATGTTTTTCTCACTCTTACTAGTGAATCTAATGTAACACACCCATACAATGCGCACCACCCCGTGATGTTTTTCTCACTCCTACTAGTGAATGTAATGTAACACACACCCATACAATGCGCACCACCGCGTGTTGATTTTCTCACTCCTACTAGTGAATGTAATGTAACACACACCCATACAATGAGCACCACCCCGTGATGTTTTTCTCACTCCTACTAGTGAATGTAATGTAACACACACCCATACAATGAGCACCACCCCGTGATGATTTTCTCACTCCTACTAGTAAATCTAATGTAACAAACACCGATACAATGCGCACCACCCCGTGATGTTTTTCTCACTCCTACTAGTGAATGTAATGTAACAAACACCCATACAATGCACACCACCCCGTGATGTTTTTCTCACTGCTACTAGTGAATCTAATGTAACACACACCCATACAATGCGCACCACCCCGTGATGTTTTTCTCACTCCTACTAGTGAATCTAATGTAACACACACCCATACAATGCGCACCACCCCCTGATGTTTTTCTCACTCCTACTAGTGAATGTAATGTAACACACACCCATACCATGCGCACCACCCCGTGATGATTTTCTCACTCCTACTTGTGAATCTAATGTAACAAACACCCATACAATGCGCACCACCCCGTGATGTTTTTCTCACTCTTACTAGTGAATGTAATGTAACAAACAGCCATACAATGCGCACCACCCCGTGATGTTTTTCTCACTCCTACTAGTGAATCTAATGTAACACACACCCATACAATGCGCACCACCCCGTGATGTTTTTCTCACTCCTACTAGTGAATGTAATGTAACACACACCCATACAATGCGCACCACCCCGTGATGTTTTTCTCACTGCTACTAGTGAATGTAATGTAACACACACCCATACCATGCGCACCACCCCGTGATGATTTTCTCACTCCTACTAGTGAATCTAATGTAACAAACACCCCTACCATGCGCACCACCCCGTGATATTTTTCTCACTCCTACTAGTGAACATAATGTAACATACACCCATACAATGCGCACCACCCCGTGATGTTTTTCTCACTCCTACTAGTGAATCTAATGTAACACACACATACAATGCGCACCAACCCGTGATGTTTTTCTCACTCCTACTAGTGAATGTAATGTAACACACACCCATACAATGCGCACCACCCCGTGATGTTTTTCTCAGTCCTACTACTGAATGTAATGTAACACACACCCATACAATGCGCACCACCCCGTGATGTTTTTCTCACTGCTACTAGTGAATGTAATGTAACACACAACCATACAATGCGCACCACCCCGTGATGTTTTTCTCACTCCTACTAGTGAATGTAATGTAACACACACCCATACAATGCGCACCACCCCGTGATGTTTTTCTCACTGCTACTAGTGAAT
The DNA here is from genome assembly GCF_034190915.1 of Cavia porcellus. Classification (NCBI taxonomy): domain Eukaryota; kingdom Metazoa; phylum Chordata; class Mammalia; order Rodentia; family Caviidae; genus Cavia; species Cavia porcellus. Next base: position 1,943,280 of record NW_026947541.1, on the reverse strand, counting down.
GTAATGTAACACACACCCATACAATGCACACCACCCCGTGATGTTTTTCTCACTCCTACTAGTGAATGTAATGTAACACACACCCATACAATGCGCACCACCCCGTGATGTTTTTCTCACTCCTACTAGTGAATCTAATGTAACACACACCCATACAATGCGCACCACCCCGTGATGTTTTTCTCACTGCTACTAGTGAATGTAATGTAACACACCCATACAATGCGCACCACCCCGTGATGTTTTTCTCACTCCTACTAGTGAATGTAATGTAACACACACCCATACAATGCGCACCACCCCGTGATGTTTTTCTCACTCCTACTAGTGAATGTAATGTAACACACACCCATACAATGCGCACCACCCCGTGATGTTTTTCTCACTCCTACTAGTGAATCTAATGTAACACACACCCATACAATGCGCACGACCCCGTGATGTTTTTCTCACTCCTACTAGTGAATCTAATGTAACACACACCCATATAATGCGCACCACCCCCTGATGTTTTTCTCACTCCTACTAGTGAATGTAATGTAACACACACCCATACCATGCGCACCACCCCGTGATGATTTTCTCACTCCTACTAGTGAATCTAATGTAACAAACACCCATACCATGCGCAGCACCCCGTGATGTTTTTCTCACTCCTACTAGTGAATGTAATGTATCACACACCCATACAATGCGCACCACCCCGTGATGTTTTTCTCACTCCTACTAGTGAATGTAATGTAACACACACCCATACAATGCGCACCACCCCGTGATGTTTTTTTCACTCCTACTAGTGAATCTAATGTAACACACACCCATACAATGCGCACCACCCCGTGATCTTTTTCTCACTGCTACCAGTGAATCTAATGTAACACACCCATACAATGCGCACCACCCCGTGATGTTTTTCTCACTCCTACTAGTGAATGTAATGTAACACACACCCATACAATGCGCACCACCCCGTGATGTTTTTCTCACTGCTACTAGTGAATGTAATGTAACACACACCCATACAATGCACACCACCCCGTGATGTTTTTCTCACTCCTACTAGTGAATGTAATGTAACACACACCCATACAATGCGCACCACCCCGTGATGTTTTTCTCACTCCTACTAGTGAATCTAATGTAACACACACCCATACAATGCGCACCACCCCGTGATGTTTTTCTCACTGCTACTAGTGAATGTAATGTAACACACCCATACAATGCGCACCACCCCGTGATGTTTTTCTCACTCCTACTAGTGAATGTAATGTAACACACACCCATACAATGCGCACCACCCCGTGATGTTTTTCTCACTCCTACTAGTGAATGTAATGTAACACACACCCATACAATGCGCACCACCCCGTGATGTTTTTCTCACTCCTACTAGTGAATGTAATGTAACACACACCCATACAATGCTTACCACCCCGTGATGTTTTTCTCACTCCTACTAGTGAATGTAATGTAACACACACCCATACAATGCGCACCACCCCGTGATGTTTTTCTCACTCCTACTAGTGAATCTAATGTAACACACCCATACAATGCGCACCACCCCGTGATTTTTTTCTCACTCTTACTAGTGAATGTAATGTAACACACACCCATACAATGCGCACCACCGCGTGATGATTTTCTCACTCCTACTAGTGAATCTAATGTAACACACACCCATACAATGCGCACCACCCAGTGATGATTTTCTCACTCCTACTAGTGAATCTAATGTAACAAACACCCATACAATGCGCACCACCCCGTGATGTTTTTCACACTCCTACTAGTGAATGTAATGTAACAAACACCCATACAATGCGCACCACCCCGTGATGTTTTTCTCACTCCTACTAGTGAATCTAATGTAACACACACCCATACAATGCGCACCACCCCGTGATGTTTTTCTCACCCCTACTAGTGAATCTAATGTAACACACACCCATACAATGCGCACCACCCCCTGATGTTTTTCTCACTCCTACTAGTGAATGTAATGTAACACACACCCATACCATGCGCACCATTGCGTGATGATTTTCTCACTCCTACTAGTGAATCTAATGTAACAAACACCCATACAATGCGCACCACCCCGTGATGTTTTTCTCACTCCTACTAGTGAATGTAATGTAACACACACCCATACAATGCGCACCACCCCGTGATGTTTTTCTCACTGCTACTAGTGAATGTAATGTAACACACACCCATAAAATGCGCACCACCCCGTGATGTTTTTCTCACTCCTACTAGTGAATGTAATGTAACACACACCCATACAATGCGCACCACCCCGTGATGTTTTTCTCACTCCTACTAGTGAATCTAATGTAACACACACCCATACAATGCGCACCACCCCGTGATGTTTTTCTCACTGCTACTAGTGAATGTAATGTAACACACCCATACAATGCGCATCACCCCGTGATGTTTTTCTCACTCCTACTAGTGAATGTAATGTAACACACACCCATACAATGCGCACCACCCCGTGAAGTTTTTCTCACTCCTACTAGTGAATGTAATGTAACACACCCCCATACAATGCGCACCACCCCGTGATGTTTTTCTCACTCTTACTAGTGAATCTAATGTAACACACCCATACAATGCGCACCACCCCGTGATGTTTTTCTCACTCCTACTAGTGAATGTAATGTAACACACACCCATACAATGCGCACCACCGCGTGATGATTTTCTCACTCCTACTAGTGAATGTAATGTAACACACACCCATACAATGAGCACCACCCCGTGATGTTTTTCTCACTCCTACTAGTGAATGTAATGTAACACACACCCATACAATGAGCACCACCCCGTGATGATTTTCTCACTCCTACTAGTAAATCTAATGTAACAAACACCGATACAATGCGCACCACCCCGTGATGTTTTTCTCACTCCTACTAGTGAATGTAATGTAACAAACACCCATACAATGCACACCACCCCGTGATGTTTTTCTCACTGCTACTAGTGAATCTAATGTAACACACACCCATACAATGCGCACCACCCCGTGATGTTTTTCTCACTCCTACTAGTGAATCTAATGTAACACACACCCATACAATGCTCACCACCCCCTGATGTTTTTCTCACTCCTACTAGTGAATGTAATGTAACACACACCCATACCATGCGCACCACCCCGTGATGATTTTCTCACTCCTACTTGTGAATCTAATGTAACAAACACCCATACAATGCGCACCACCCCGTGATGTTTTTCTCACTCTTACTAGTGAATGTAATGTAACAAACAGCCATACAATGCGCACCACCCCGTGATGTTTTTCTCACTGCTACTAGTGAATGTAATGTAACACACACGCATACAATGCACACCACCCCGTGATGTTTTTCTCACTCCTACTAGTGAATGTAATGTAACACACACCCATACAATGCGCACCACCCCGTGATGTTTTTCTCACTCCTACTAGTGAATCTAATGTAACACACACCCATACAATGCGCACCACCCCGTGATGTTTTTCTCACTGCTACTAGTGAATGTAATGTAACACACCCATACAATGCGCACCACCCCGTGATGTTTTTCTCACTCCTACTAGTGAATGTAATGTAACACACACCCATACAATGCGCACCACCCCGTGATGTTTTTCTCACTCCTACTAGTGAATGTAATGTAACACACACCCATACAATGCGCACCACCCCGTGATGTTTTTCTCACTCCTACTAGTGAATGTAATGTAACACACACCCATACAATGCGCACCACCCCGTGATGTTTTTCTCACTCCTACTAGTGAATGTAATGTAACACACACCCATACAATGCGCACCACCCCGTGATGTTTTTCTCACTCCTACTAGTGAATCTAATGTAACACACCCATACAATGCGCACCACCCCGTGATTTTTTTCTCACTCTTACTAGTGAATGTAATGTAACACACACCCATACAATGCGCACCACCGCGTGATGATTTTCTCACTCCTACTAGTGAATCTAATGTAACACACACCCATACAATGCGCACCACCCAGTGATGATTTTCTCACTCCTACTAGTGAATCTAATGTAACAAACACCCATACAATGCGCACCACCCCGTGATGTTTTTCACACTCCTACTAGTGAATGTAATGTAACAAACACCCATACAATGCGCACCACCCCGTGATGTTTTTCTCACTCCTACTAGTGAATCTAATGTAACACACACCCATACAATGCGCACCACCCCGTGATGTTTTTCTCACTCCTACTAGTGAATCTAATGTAACACACACCCATACAATGCGCACCACCCCCTGATGTTTTTCTCACTCCTACTAGTGAATGTAATGTAACACACACCCATACCATGCGCACCACCCCGTGATGATTTTCTCACTCCTACTAGTGAATCTAATGTAACAAACACCCCTACCATGCGCACCACCCCGTGATATTTTTCTCACTCCTACTAGTGAACATAATGTAACATACACCCATACAATGCGCACCACCCCGTGATGTTTTTCTCACTCCTACTAGTGAATCTAATGTAACACACACATACAATGCGCACCAACCCGTGATGTTTTTCTCACTCCTACTAGTGAATGTAATGTAACACACACCCATACAATGCGCACCACCCCGTGATGTTTTTCTCAGTCCTACTACTGAATGTAATGTAACACACACCCATACAATGCGCACCACCCCGTGATGTTTTTCTCACTGCTACTAGTGAATGTAATGTAACACACAACCATACAATGCGCACCACCCCGTGATGTTTTTCTCACTCCTACTAGTGAATGTAATGTAACACACACCCATACAATGCGCACCACCCCGTGATGTTTTTCTCACTGCTACTAGTGAATGTAATGTAACACACACCCATACAATGCACACCACCCCGTGATGTTTTTCTCACTCCTACTAGTGAATGTAATGTAACACACACCCATACAATGCGCACCACCCCGTGATGTTTTTCTCACTCCTACTAGTGAATCTAATGTAACACACACCCATACAATGCGCACCACCCCGTGATGTTTTTCTCACTGCTACTAGTGAATGTAATGTAACACACCCATACAATGCGCACCACCCCGTGATGTTTTTCTCACTCCTACTAGTGAATGTAATGTAACACACACCCATACAATGCGCACCACCCCGTGATGTTTTTCTCACTCCTACTAGTGAATGTAATGTAACACACACCCATACAATGCGCACCACCCCGTGATGTTTTTCTCACTCCTACTAGTGAATCTAATGTAACACACACCCATACAATGCGCACGACCCCGTGATGTTTTTCTCACTCCTACTAGTGAATCTAATGTAACACACACCCATATAATGCGCACCACCCCCTGATGTTTTTCTCACTCCTACTAGTGAATGTAATGTAACACACACCCATACCATGCGCACCACCCCGTGATGATTTTCTCACTCCTACTAGTGAATCTAATGTAACAAACACCCATACCATGCGCAGCACCCCGTGATGTTTTTCTCACTCCTACTAGTGAATGTAATGTATCACACACCCATACAATGCGCACCACCCCGTGATGTTTTTCTCACTCCTACTAGTGAATGTAATGTAACACACACCCATACAATGCGCACCACCCCGTGATGTTTTTTTCACTCCTACTAGTGAATCTAATGTAACACACACCCATACAATGCGCACCACCCCGTGATCTTTTTCTCACTGCTACCAGTGAATCTAATGTAACACACCCATACAATGCGCACCACCCCGTGATGTTTTTCTCACTCCTACTAGTGAATGTAATGTAACACACACCCATACAATGCGCACCACCCCGTGATGTTTTTCTCACTGCTACTAGTGAATGTAATGTAACACACACCCATACAATGCACACCACCCCGTGATGTTTTTCTCACTCCTACTAGTGAATGTAATGTAACACACACCCATACAATGCGCACCACCCCGTGATGTTTTTCTCACTCCTACTAGTGAATCTAATGTAACACACACCCATACAATGCGCACCACCCCGTGATGTTTTTCTCACTGCTACTAGTGAATGTAATGTAACACACCCATACAATGCGCACCACCCCGTGATGTTTTTCTCACTCCTACTAGTGAATGTAATGTAACACACACCCATACAATGCGCACCACCCCGTGATGTTTTTCTCACTCCTACTAGTGAATGTAATGTAACACACACCCATACAATGCGCACCACCCCGTGATGTTTTTCTCACTCCTACTAGTGAATGTAATGTAACACACACCCATACAATGCTTACCACCCCGTGATGTTTTTCTCACTCCTACTAGTGAATGTAATGTAACACACACCCATACAATGCGCACCACCCCGTGATGTTTTTCTCACTCCTACTAGTGAATCTAATGTAACACACCCATACAATGCGCACCACCCCGTGATTTTTTTCTCACTCTTACTAGTGAATGTAATGTAACACACACCCATACAATGCGCACCACCGCGTGATGATTTTCTCACTCCTACTAGTGAATCTAATGTAACACACACCCATACAATGCGCACCACCCAGTGATGATTTTCTCACTCCTACTAGTGAATCTAATGTAACAAACACCCATACAATGCGCACCACCCCGTGATGTTTTTCACACTCCTACTAGTGAATGTAATGTAACAAACACCCATACAATGCGCACCACCCCGTGATGTTTTTCTCACTCCTACTAGTGAATCTAATGTAACACACACCCATACAATGCGCACCACCCCGTGATGTTTTTCTCACCCCTACTAGTGAATCTAATGTAACACACACCCATACAATGCGCACCACCCCCTGATGTTTTTCTCACTCCTACTAGTGAATGTAATGTAACACACACCCATACCATGCGCACCATTGCGTGATGATTTTCTCACTCCTACTAGTGAATCTAATGTAACAAACACCCATACAATGCGCACCACCCCGTGATGTTTTTCTCACTCCTACTAGTGAATGTAATGTAACACACACCCATACAATGCGCACCACCCCGTGATGTTTTTCTCACTGCTACTAGTGAATGTAATGTAACACACACCCATAAAATGCGCACCACCCCGTGATGTTTTTCTCACTCCTACTAGTGAATGTAATGTAACACACACCCATACAATGCGCACCACCCCGTGATGTTTTTCTCACTCCTACTAGTGAATCTAATGTAACACACACCCATACAATGCGCACCACCCCGTGATGTTTTTCTCACTGCTACTAGTGAATGTAATGTAACACACCCATACAATGCGCATCACCCCGTGATGTTTTTCTCACTCCTACTAGTGAATGTAATGTAACACACACCCATACAATGCGCACCACCCCGTGAAGTTTTTCTCACTCCTACTAGTGAATGTAATGTAACACACCCCCATACAATGCGCACCACCCCGTGATGTTTTTCTCACTCTTACTAGTGAATCTAATGTAACACACCCATACAATGCGCACCACCCCGTGATGTTTTTCTCACTCCTACTAGTGAATGTAATGTAACACACACCCATACAATGCGCACCACCGCGTGATGATTTTCTCACTCCTACTAGTGAATGTAATGTAACACACACCCATACAATGAGCACCACCCCGTGATGTTTTTCTCACTCCTACTAGTGAATGTAATGTAACACACACCCATACAATGAGCACCACCCCGTGATGATTTTCTCACTCCTACTAGTAAATCTAATGTAACAAACACCGATACAATGCGCACCACCCCGTGATGTTTTTCTCACTCCTACTAGTGAATGTAATGTAACAAACACCCATACAATGCACACCACCCCGTGATGTTTTTCTCACTGCTACTAGTGAATCTAATGTAACACACACCCATACAATGCGCACCACCCCGTGATGTTTTTCTCACTCCTACTAGTGAATCTAATGTAACACACACCCATACAATGCTCACCACCCCCTGATGTTTTTCTCACTCCTACTAGTGAATGTAATGTAACACACACCCATACCATGCGCACCACCCCGTGATGATTTTCTCACTCCTACTTGTGAATCTAATGTAACAAACACCCATACAATGCGCACCACCCCGTGATGTTTTTCTCACTCTTACTAGTGAATGTAATGTAACAAACAGCCATACAATGCGCACCACCCCGTGATGTTTTTCTCACTGCTACTACTGAATGTAATGTAACACACACGCATACAATGCACACCACCCCGTGATGTTTTTCTCACTCCTACTAGTGAATGTAATGTAACACACACCCATACAATGCGCACCACCCCGTGATGTTTTTCTCACTCCTACTAGTGAATCTAATGTAACACACACCCATACAATGCGCACCACCCCGTGATGTTTTTCTCACTGCTACTAGTGAATGTAATGTAACACACCCATACAATGCGCACCACCCCGTGATGTTTTTCTCACTCCTACTAGTGAATGTAATGTAACACACACCCATACAATGCGCACCACCCCGTGATGTTTTTCTCACTCCTACTAGTGAATGTAATGTAACACACACCCATACAATGCGCACCACCCCGTGATGTTTTTCTCACTCCTACTAGTGAATGTAATGTAACACACACCCATACAATGCGCACCACCCCGTGATGTTTTTCTCACTCCTACTAGTGAATGTAATGTAACACACACCCATACAATGCGCACCACCCCGTGATGTTTTTCTCACTCCTACTAGTGAATCTAATGTAACACACCCATACAATGCGCACCACCCCGTGATTTTTTTCTCACTCTTACTAGTGAATGTAATGTAACACACACCCATACAATGCGCACCACCGCGTGATGATTTTCTCACTCCTACTAGTGAATCTAATGTAACACACACCCATACAATGCGCACCACCCAGTGATGATTTTCTCACTCCTACTAGTGAATCTAATGTAACAAACACCCATACAATGCGCACCACCCCGTGATGTTTTTCACACTCCTACTAGTGAATGTAATGTAACAAACACCCATACAATGCGCACCACCCCGTGATGTTTTTCTCACTCCTACTAGTGAATCTAATGTAACACACACCCATACAATGCGCACCACCCCGTGATGTTTTTCTCACTCCTACTAGTGAATCTAATGTAACACACACCCATACAATGCGCACCACCCCCTGATGTTTTTCTCACTCCTACTAGTGAATGTAATGTAACACACACCCATACCATGCGCACCATTGCGTGATGATTTTCTCACTCCTACTAGTGAATCTAATGTAACAAACACCCATACAATGCGCACCACCCCGTGATGTTTTTCTCACTCCTACTAGTGAATGTAATGTAACACACACCCATACAATGCGCACCACCCCGTGATGTTTTTCTCACTGCTACTAGTGAATGTAATGTAACACACACCCATAAAATGCGCACCACCCCGTGATGTTTTTCTCACTCCTACTAGTGAATGTAATGTAACACACACCCATACAATGCGCACCACCCCGTGATGTTTTTCTCACTCCTACTAGTGAATCTAATGTAACACACACCCATACAATGCGCACCACCCCGTGATGTTTTTCTCACTGCTACTAGTGAATGTAATGTAACACACCCATACAATGCGCATCACCCCGTGATGTTTTTCTCACTCCTACTAGTGAATGTAATGTAACACACACCCATACAATGCGCACCACCCCGTGAAGTTTTTCTCACTCCTACTAGTGAATGTAATGTAACACACCCCCATACAATGCGCACCACCCCGTGATGTTTTTCTCACTCTTACTAGTGAATCTAATGTAACACACCCATACAATGCGCACCACCCCGTGATGTTTTTCTCACTCCTACTAGTGAATGTAATGTAACACACACCCATACAATGCGCACCACCGCGTGATGATTTTCTCACTCCTACTAGTGAATGTAATGTAACACACACCCATACAATGAGCACCACCCCGTGATGTTTTTCTCACTCCTACTAGTGAATGTAATGTAACACACACCCATACAATGAGCACCACCCCGTGATGATTTTCTCACTCCTACTAGTAAATCTAATGTAACAAACACCGATACAATGCGCACCACCCCGTTATGTTTTTCTCACTCCTACTAGTGAATGTAATGTAACAAACACCCATACAATGCACACCACCCCGTGATGTTTTTCTCACTGCTACTAGTGAATCTAATGTAACACACACCCATACAATGCGCACCACCCCGTGATGTTTTTCTCACTCCTACTAGTGAATCTAATGTAACACACACCCATACAATGCGCACCACCCCCTGATGTTTTTCTCACTCCTACTAGTGAATGTAATGTAACACACACCCATACCATGCGCACCACCCCGTGATGATTTTCTCACTCCTACTTGTGAATCTAATGTAACAAACACCCATACAATGCGCACCACCCCGTGATGTTTTTCTCACTCTTACTAGTGAATGTAATGTAACAAACAGCCATACAATGCGCACCACCCCGTGATGTTTTTCTCACTCCTACTAGTGAATCTAATGTAACACACACCCATACAATGCGCACCACCCCGTGATGTTTTTCTCACTCCTACTAGTGAATCTAATGTAACACACACCCATACAATGCGCACCACCCCCTGATGTTTTTCTCACTCCTACTAGTGAATCTAATGTAACACACACATACAATGCGCACCACCCCGTGATGTTTTTCTCACTCCTACTAGTGAATCTAATGTAACACACACCCATACCATGCGCAACACCCCGTGATGTTTTTCTCACTGCTACTAGTGAATGTAATGTATCACACCCATACAATGCGCACCACCCCGTGATGTTTTTCTCACTCCTACTAGTGAATGTAATGTAACACAAACCCATACAATGCGCACCACCCCGTGATGTTTTTCTCACTCCTACTAGTGAATATAATGTAACACACACCCATACAATGCGCACCACCCCGTGATGTTTTTCTCACTCCTACTAGTGAATGTAATGTAACACACACCCATATTATGCGCACCACAACGTGATGTTTTTCTCACTCCTACTAGTGAATGTAATGTAACACACACCCATACAATGCGCACCACCCCGTGATGTTTTTCTCACTCCTACTAGTGAATGTAATGTAACACACACCCATACAATGCGCACCACCCCGTGATGGTTTTCTCACTCCTACTAGTGAATGTAATGTAACACACACCCATACAATGCGCACCACCCCGTGATGTTTTTCTCACTCCTACTAGTGAATGTAATGTAACACACCCATACAATGCGCACCACCCCGTGATCTTTTTCTCACTCCTACTAGTGAATGTAATGTAACACACACCCATACAATGCGCACCACCGCGTGATGATTTTCTCACTCCTACTAGTGAATCTAATGTAACAAACACCCATACAATGCGCACCACCCCGTGATGTTTTTCTCACTCCTACTAGTGAATGTAATGTAACACACACCCATACAATGCGCACCACCCCGTGATGATTTTCTCACTCCTACTAGTGAATCTAATGTAACAAACACCCATACAATGCGCACCACCCCGTGATGTTTTTCTCACTCCTACTAGTGAATGTAATGTAACAAACACCCATACCATGCGCACCACCCCGTGATGTTTTTCTCACTCCTACTAGTGAATCTAATGTAACACACACCCATACAATGCGCACCACCCCGTGATGTTTTTCTCACTCCTACTAGTGAATCTAATGTAACACACCCATACAATGCGCACCACCCCGTGATGTTTTTCTCACTCCTACTAGTGAATGTAATGTAACACACACCCATACAATGCGCACCACCGCGTGATGATTTTCTCACTCCTACTAGTGAATCTAATGTAAGAAACACCCATACAATGCGCACCACCCCGTGATGTTTTTCTCACTCCTACTAGTGAATGTAATGTAACACACACCCATACAATGCGCACCACCCCTTGATGATTTTCTCACTCCTACTAGTGAATCTAATGTAACAAACACCCATACAATGCGCACCACCCCGTGATGTTTTTCTCACTCCTACTAGTGAATGTAATGTAACAAACACCCATACAATGCGCACCACCCCGTGATGTTTTTCTCACTCCTACTAGTGAATCTAATGTAACACACACCGATACAGTGCGCACCACCCCGTGATGTTTTTGTCACTCCTACTAGTGAATCTAATGTAACACACACCCATACAATGCGCACCACCCCCTGATGTTTTTCTCACTCCTACTAGTGAATGAAATGTAACACACACCCATACCATGCGCACCACCGCGTGATGATTTTCTCACTCCTACTAGTGAATCTAATGTAACAAACACCCATACAATGCGCACCACCCCGTGATGTTTTTCTCACTCCTACTAGTGAATGTAATGTAACACACACCCATACAATGCGCACCACCCCGTGATGTTTTTCTCACTCCTACTAGTGAATGTAATGTAACAAACACCCATACAATGCGCACCACCCCGTGATGTTTTTCTCACTCCTACTAGTGAATGTAATGTAACACACACCCATACAGTGCGCACCACCCCGTGATGTTTTTCTCACTCCTACTAGTGAATCTAATGTAACAAACACCCATACAATGCGCACCACCCCCTGATGTTTTTCTCACTCCTACTAGTGAATGTAATGTAACACACACCCATACCATGCGCACCACCCCGTGATGATTTTCTCACTCCTACTAGTGAATCTAATGTAACAAACACCCATACCATGCGCACAACCCCGTGATGTTTTTCTCACTCCTACTAGTGAATGTAATGTAACACACACCCATACAATGCGCACCACCCCGTGATGATTTTCTCACTCCTACTAGTGAATCTAATGTAACACACACCCATACAATGCGCACCACCCCGTGATGTTTTTCTCACTCCTACTAGTGAATGTAATGTAACAAACACCCATACAATGCGCCCCACCCCGTGATGTTTTTCTCACTCCTACTAGTGAATCTAATGTAACAAACACCCATACAATGCGCACCACCCCGTGATGTTATTCTCACTCCTACTAGTGAATCTAATGTAACACACACCCATACAATGCGCACCACCCCCTGATGTTTTTCTCACTCCTACTAGTGAATGTAATGTAACAAACACCCATACCATGCGCACCACCCCCTGATGATTTTCGCACTCCTACTAGTGAATCTAATGTAACAAACACCCATACCATGCACACAACCCCGTGATGTTTTTCTCACTCCTACTAGTGAATGTAATGTAACACACACCCATACAATGCGCACCACCCGGTGATGTTTTTCTCACTCCTACTAGTGAATCTAATGTAACACACACCCATACAATGCGCACCACCCCGTGATGTTTTTCTCACTTCTACTAGTGAATCTAATGTAACACACCCATACAATGCGCACCACCCTGTGATGTTTTTCTCACTCCTACTAGTGAATGTAATGTAACACACACCCATACAATGCTCACCACCCCATGATGTTTTTCTCACTGCTACTAGTGAATGTAATGTAACGCACACCCATACAATGCGCACCACCCCGTGATGTTTTTCTCACTCCTACTAGTGAATGTAATGTAACACACACCCATACAATGCGCACCACCCCGTGATGTTTTTCTCACTCCTACTAGTGAATGTAATGTAACACACACCCATACAATGCGCACCACCCCGTGATGTTTTTCTCACTCCTACTAGTGAATGTAATGTAACACACACCCATACAATGCGCACCACCCCGTGATGTTTTTCTCACTCCTACTAGTGAATCTAATGTAACACACCCATACAATGCGCACCACCCCGTGATGTTTTTCTCACTCCTACTAGTGAATGTAATGTAACACACACCCATACAATGCGCACCACCGCGTGATGATTTTCTCACTCCTACTAGTGAATCTAATGTAACACACACCCATACCATGCGCACCACCTCCTGATGTTTTTCTCACTCCTACTAGTGAATCTAATGTAACACACACCCATACCATGCGCACCACTGCGTGATGATTTTCTCACTCCTACTAGTGAATCTAATGTAACAAACACCCATACAATGCGCACCACCCTGTGATGTTTTTCTCACTCCTACTAGTGAATGTAACACACACCCATACAATGCGCACAACCCCGTGATGATTTTCTCACTCCTACTAGTGAATCTAATGTAACAAACACCCATACAATGCGCACCACCCCGTGATGTTTTTCTCACTCCTACTAGTGAATGTAATGTAACACACACCCATACAATGCGCACAACCCCGTGATGTTTTTCTCACTCCTACTAGTGAATGTAATGTAACACACACCCATACAATGCGCACCACCCCGTGATGTTTTTCTCACTCCTACTAGTGAATGTAATGTAACAAACACCCATACAATGCGCACCACCCCGTGATGTTTTTCTCACTCCTACTAGTGAATCTAATGTAACACACACCCATACAATGCGCACCACCCCGTGATGTTTTTCTCACTCCTACTAGTGAATCTAATGTAACACACCCATACAATGCGCACCACCCCGTGATGTTTTTCTCACTCCTACTAGTGAATGTAATGTAACACACACCCATACAATGCGCACCACCGCGTGATGATTTTCTCACTCCTACTAGTGAATCTAATGTAACAAACACCCATACAATGCGCACCACCCAGTGATGTTTTTCTCACTCCTACTAGTGAATGTAATGTAACACACACCCATACAATGCGCACCACCCCGTGATGATTTTCTCACTCCTACTAGTGAATCTAATGTAACAAACACCCATACAATGCGCACCACCCCGTGATGTTTTTCTCACTCCTACTAGTGAATGTAATGTAACAAACACCCATACAATGCGCACCACCCCGTGATGTTTTTCTCACTCCTACTAGTGAATCTAATGTAACACACACCCATACAATGCGCACCACCCCGTGATGTTTTTCTCACTCCTACGAGTGAATCTAATGTAACACACCCATACAATGCGCACCACCCCGTGATGTTTTTCTCACTCCTACTAGTGAATGTAATGTAACACACACCCATACAATGCGCACCACCGCGTGATGATTTTCTCACTCCTACTAGTGAATCTAATGTAACAAACACCCATACAATGCGCACCACCCCGTGATGTTTTTCTCACTCCTACTAGTGAGTTTAAAGTAACACACACCCATACAATGCGCACCACCCCGTGATGATTTTCTCACTCCTACTAGTGAATCTAATGTAACAAACACCCATACAATGCGCACCACCCCGTGATGTTTTTCTCACTCCTACTAGTGAATGCAATGTAACAAACACCCATACAATGCGCACCACCCCGTGATGTTTTTCTCACTCCTACTAGTGAATCTAATGTAACACACACCCATACAATGCGCACCACCCCGTGATGTTTTTCTCACTCCTACTAGTGAATCTAATGTAACACACACCCATATAATGCGCACCACCCCCTGATGTTTTTCTCACTCCTACTAGTGAATGTGATGTAACACACACCCATACCATGCGCACCACCCCGTGATGATTTTCTCACTCCTACTAGTGAATCTAATGTAACAAACACCCATACCATGCGCAGCACCCCGTGATGTTTTTCTCACTCCTACTAGTGAATGTAATGTATCACACACCCATACAATGCGCACCACCCCGTGATGTTTTTCTCACTCCTACTAGTGAATGTAATGTAACACACACCCATACAATGCGCACCACCCCGTGATGTTTTTTTCACTCCTACTAGTGAATCTAATGTAACACACACCCATACAATGCGCACCACCCCGTGATCTTTTTCTCACTGCTACCAGTGAATCTAATGTAACACACCCATACAATGCGCACCACCCCGTGATGTTTTTCTCACTCCTACTAGTGAATGTAATGTAACACACACCCATACAATGCGCACCACCCCGTGATGTTTTTCTCACTGCTACTAGTGAATGTAATGTAACACACACCCATACAATGCACACCACCCCGTGATGTTTTTCTCACTCCTACTAGTGAATGTAATGTAACACACACCCATACAATGCGCACCACCCCGTGATGTTTTTCTCACTCCTACTAGTGAATCTAAAGTAACACACACCCATACAATGCGCACCACCCCGTGATGTTTTTCTCACTGCTACTAGTGAATGTAATGTAACACACCCATACAATGCGCACCACCCCGTGATGTTTTTCTCACTCCTACTAGTGAATGTAATGTAACACACACCCATACAATGCGCACCACCCCGTGATGTTTTTCTCACTCCTACTAGTGAATGTAATGTAACACACACCCATACAATGCGCACCACCCCGTGATGTTTTTCTCACTCCTACTAGTGAATGTAATGTAACACACACCCAAACAATGCGCACCACCCCGTGATGTTTTTCTCACTCCTACTAGTGAATGTAATGTAACACACACCCATACAATGCGCACCACCCCGTGATGTTTTTCTCACTCCTACTAGTGAATCTAATGTAACACACCCATACAATGCGCACCACCCCGTGATTTTTTTCTCACTCTTACTAGTGAATGTAATGTAACACACACCCATACAATGCGCACCACCGCGTGATGATTTTCTCACTCCTACTAGTGAATCTAATGTAACAAACACCCATACAATGCGCACCACCCCGTGATGTTTTTCACACTCCTACTAGTGAATGTAATGTAACACACACCCATACAATGCGCACCACCCCGTGATGTTTTTCTCACTCCTACTAGTGAATCTAATGTAACACACCCATACAATGCGCACCACCCCGTGATTTTTTTCTCACTCTTACTAGTGAATGTAATGTAACACACACCCATACAATGCGCACCACCGCGTGATGATTTTCTCACTCCTACTAGTGAATCTAATGTAACAAACACCCATACAATGCGCACCACCCCGTGATGTTTTTCACACTCCTACTAGTGAATGTAATGTAACAAACACCCATACAATGCGCACCACCCCGTGATGTTTTTCTCACTCCTACTAGTGAATCTAATGTAACACACACCCATACAATGCGCACCACCCCGTGATGTTTTTCTCACTCCTACTAGTGAATCTAATGTAACACACACCCATACAATGCGCACCACCCCCTGATGTTTTTCTCACTCCTACTAGTGAATGTAATGTAACACACACCCATACCATGCGCACCATTGCGTGATGATTTTCTCACTCCTACTAGTGAATCTAATGTAACAAACACCCATACAATGCGCACCACCCCGTGATGTTTTTCTCACTCCTACTAGTGAATGTAATGTAACACACACCCATACAATGCGCACCACCCCGTGATGTTTTTCTCACTGCTACTAGTGAATGTAATGTAACACACACCCATAAAATGCGCACCACCCCGTGATGTTTTTCTCACTCCTACTAGTGAATGTAATGTAACACACACCCATACAATGCGCACCACCCCGTGATGTTTTTCTCACTCCTACTAGTGAATGTAATGTAACACACACCCATGCAATGCTCACCACCCCGTGATGTTTTTCTCACTGCTACTAGTGAATGTAATGTAACGCACACCCATACAATGCGCAACACCCCGTGATGTTTTTATCACTCCTACTAGTGAATGTAATGTAACACACACCCATACAATGCGCACCACCCCGTGATGTTTTTCTCACTCCTACTAGTGAATGTAATGTAACACACACCCATACAATGCGCACCACCCCGTGATGTTTTTCTCACTCCTACTAGTGAATGTAATGTAACACACACCCATACAATGCGCACCAACCCGTGATGTTTTTCTCACTCCTACTAGTGAATCTAATGTAACACACCCATACAATGCGCACCACCCCGTGATGTTTTTCTCACTCCTAATAGTGAATGTAATGTAACACACACCCATACAATGGGCACCACCGCATGATGATTTTCTCACTCCTACTAGTGAATCTAATGTAACACACACCCATACCATGCGCACCACCCCCTGATGTTTTTCTCACTCCTACTAGTGAATCTAATGTAACACACACCCATAGCATGCGCACCACTGCGTGATGATTTTCTCACTCCTACTAGTGAATCTAATGTAACAAACACCCATACAATGCGCACCACCCCGTGATTTTTTCTCACTCCTACTAGTGAATGTAACACACACCCATACAATGCGCACCACCCCGTGATGATTTTCTCACTCCTACTAGTGAATCTAATGTAACAAACACCCATACAATGCGCACCACCGCGTGATGATTTTCTCACTCCTACTAGTGAATCTAATGTAACAAACACCCATAAAATGCGCACCACCCCGTGATGTTTTTCTCACTCCTACTAGTGAATGTAATGTAACACACACTCATACACTGCGCACCACCCCGTGATGATTTTCTCTCTCCTACTAGTGAATCTAATGTAACAAACACCCATACAATCCGCACCACCCCGTGATGTTTTTCTCACTCCTACTAGTGAATGTAATGTAACAAACACCCATACAATGCGCACCACCCCGTGATGTTTTTCTCACTCCTACTAGTGAATCTAATGTAACACACACCCATACAATGCGCACCACCCCGTGATGTTTTTCTCACTCCTACTAGTGAATCTAATGTAACACACCCATACAATGCGCACCACCCCCTGATGTTTTTCTCACTCCTACTAGTGAATGTAATGTAACACACACCCATACCATGCGCACCACTGCGTGATGATTTTCTCACTCCTACTAGTGAATCTAATGTAACAAACACCCATACAATGCGCACCACCCCGTGATGTTTTTCTCACTCCTACTAGTGAATGTAATGTAACACACACCCATACAATGCGCACCACCCCGTGATGATTTTCTCACTCCTACTAGTGAATCTAATGTAACAAACACCCATACAATGCGCACCACCCCGTGCTGTTTTTCTCACTCCTACTAGTGAATGTAATGTAACACACACCCATACAATGCGCACCACCCCGTGATGTTTTTCTCACTGCTACTAGTGAATGTAATGTAACACACACCCATAAAATGCGCACCACCCCGTGATGTTTTTCTCACTCCTACTAGTGAATGTAATGTAACACACACCCATACAATGCGCACCACCCCGTGATGTTTTTCTCACTCCTACTAGTGAATCAAATGTAACACACACCCATACAATGCGCACCAACCCGTGATGTTTTTCTCACTGCTACTAGTGAATGTAATGTAACACACCCATACAATGCGCACCACCCCGTGATGTTTTTCTCACTGCTACTAGTGAATGTAATGTAACACACCCATACAATGTGCACCACCCCGTGATGTTTTTCTCACTCCTACTAGTGAATCTAATGTAACACACACCCATACAATGCGCACCACACCGTGATGTTTTTCTCAATCCTACTAGTGAATCTAATGTAACACACACCGATACAATGCGCACCACCCCCTGATGTTTTTCTCACTCCTACTAGTGAATCTGATGTAACACACACCCATACCATGTGCACCACTGCGTGATGATTTTCTCACTCCTACTAGTGAATCTAATGTAACAAACACCGATACAATGCGCACCAACCGTGATGTTTTTCTCACTCCTACTAGTGAATGTAATGTAACACACACCCATACAATGCGCACCACCCCGTGATGATTTTCTCACTCCTACTAGTGAATCTAATGTAACAAACACCCATACAATGCGCACCACCCCGTGATGTTTTTCTCACTCCTACTAGTGAATGTAATGTAACAAACACCCATACAATGCGCACCACCCCGTGATGTTTTTCTCACTCCTACTAGTGAATCTAATGTAACACACACCCATACAATGCGCACCACCCCGTGATGTTTTTCTCACTCCTACTAGTGAATGTAATGTAAAACACACCCATACAATGCGCACCACCCCGTGATGATTTTCTCACTCCTACTAGTGAATCTAATGTAACAAACACCCATACAATGCGCACCACCCCGTGATGTTTTTCACACTCCTACTAGTGAATGTAATGTAACAAACACCCATACAATGCGCACCACCCCGTGATGTTTTTCTCACTCCTACTAGTGAATCTAATGTAACACACACCCATACAATGCACACCACCCCGTGATGTTTTTCTCACTCCTACTAGTGAATCTAATGTAACACACACCCATACAATGCGCACCACCCCCTGATGTTTTTCTCACTCCTACTAGTGAATATAATGTAACACACACCCATAAAATGCGCACCATTGCGTGATGATTTTCTCACTCCTAATAGTGAATCTAATGTAACAAACACCCATACAATGCGCACCACCCCGTGATGTTTTTCTCACTCCTACTAGTGAATGTAATGTAACACACCCCCATACAATGCGCACCACCCCGTGATGTTTTTCTCACTGCTACTAGTGAAGGTAATGTAACACACACCCATAAAATGCGCACCACCCCGTGATGTTTTTCTCACTCCTACTAGTGAATGTAATGTAACACACACCCATACAATGCGCACCACCCCGTGATGTTTTTCTCACTCCTACTAGTGAATCAAATGTAACACACACCCATACAATGCGCACCACCCCGTGATGTTTTTCTCAATGCTACTAGTGAATGTAATGTAACACACCCATACAATGCGCACCACCCCGTGAGGTTTTTCTCACTGCTACTAGTGAATGTAATGTAACACACCCATACAATGCGCACAACCCCGTGATGTTTTTCTCACTCCTACTAGTGAATCTAACGTAACACACACCCATACAATGCGCACCACCCCGTGATGTTTTTCTCACTCCTACTAGTTAATGTAATGTAACAAACACCCATACAATGCGCACCAACCCGTGATGTTTTTCTCACTCCTACTAGTGAATCTAATGTAACACACACCCATACAATGCGCACCACCCCGTGATGTTTTTCTCAATCCTACTAGTGAATCTAATGTAACACACACCCATACAATGCGCACCACCCCCTGATGTTTTTCTCACTCCTACTAGTGAATCTGATGTAACACACACCCATACCTTGCGCACCACTGCGTGATGATTTTCTCACTCCTACTAGTGAATCTAATGTAACAAACACACATACAATGCGCACCAACCGTGATGTTTTTCTCACTCCTACTAGTGAATGTAATGTAACACACACCCATACAATGCGCACCACCCCGTGATGTTTTTCTCACTCCTACTAGTGAATGTAATGTAACACACACCCATACAATGCGCACCACCCCGTGATGTTTTTCTCACTCCTACTAGTGAATCTAATGTAACACACACCCATACAATGTGCACCACCCCCTGATGTTTTTCTCACTCCTACTAGTGAATGTAATGTAACACACACCCATACCATGCGCACCATTGCGTGATGATTTTCTCACTCCTACTAGTGAATCTAATGTAACAAACACCCATACAATGCGCACCACCCCGTGATGTTTTTCTCACTCCTACTAGTGAATGTAATGTAACACACACACATACAATGCGCACCACCCCGTGATGTTTTTCTCACTACTACTAGTGAAGGTAATGTAACACACACCCATAAAATGCGCACCACCCCGTGATGTTTTTCTCACTCCTACTAGTGAATGTAATGTAACACACACCCATACAATGCGCACCACCCCGTGATGTTTTTCTCACTGCTACTAGTGAATGTAATGTAACACACACCCATACAATGCGCACCACCCCGTGATGTTTTTCTCACTGCTACTAGTGAATGTAATGTAACACACCCATACAATGCGCACCACCCCGTGATGTTTTTCTCACTGCTACTAGTGAATGTAATGTAACACACCCATACAATGCGCACCACCCCGTGATGTTTTTCTCACTCCTACTAGTGAATCTAATGTAACACACACCCATACAATGCGCACCACCCCGTGATGTTTTTCTCACTCCTACTAGTGAATGTAATGTAACAAACACCCATACAATGCGCACCACCCCGTGATGTTTTTCTCACTCCTACTAGTGAATCTAATGTAACACACACCCATACAATGCGCACCACCCCGTGATGTTTTTCTCACTCCTACTAGTGAATCTAATGTAACACACACCCATACAATGCGGACCACACCCTGATGTTTTTCTCACTCCTACTAGTGAATCTGATGTAACACACACCCATACCATGCGCACCACTGCGTGATGATTTTCTCACTCCTACTAGTGAATCTAATGTAACAAACACACATACAATGCGCACCAACCGTGATGTTTTTCTCACTCCTACTAGTGAATCTAATGTAACACACACCCATACAATGCGCACCACCACGTGATGATTTTCTCACTCCTACTAGTGAATCTAATGTAACAAACACCCATACAATGCGCACCACCCCGTGATGTTTTTCTCACTCCTACTAGTGAATGTAATGTAACAAACACCCATACAATGCGCATCACCCCGTGATGTTTTTCTCACTCCTACTAGTGAATCTAATGTAACACACACCCATACAATGCGCACCACACCGTGATGTTTTTCTCACTCCTACTAGTGAGTTTAAAGTAACACACACCCATACAATGCGCACCACCCCGTGATGATTTTCTCACTCCTACTAGTGAATCTAATGTAACAAACACCCATACAATGCGCACCACCCCGTGATGTTTTTCTCACTCCTACTAGTGATTGTAATGTAACAAACACCCATACAATGCGCACCACCCCGTGATGTTTTTCTCACTCCTACTAGTGAATCTAATGTAACACACACCCATACAATGCGCACCACCCCGTGATGTTTTCTCACTCCTACTAGTGAATGTAATGTAACACACACCCATATAATGCGCACCACCCCCTGATGTTTTTCTCACTCCTACTAGTGAATGTAATGTAACACACACCCATACCATGCGCACCACCCCGTGATGATTTTCTCACTCCTACTAGTGAATCTAATGTAACAAACACCCATACCATGCCCACCACCCCGTGATGTTTTTCTCACTCCTACTAGTGAATGTAATGTAACACACACCCATACAATGCGCACCACCCCGTGATGTTTTTCTCACTCCTATGAGTGAATGTAATGTAACAAACACCCATACAATGCGCACCACCCCGTGATGTTTTTCTCACTCCTACTAGTGAATCTAATGTAACACACACCCATACAATGCGCACCACCCCGTGATGTTTTTCTCACTCCTACTAGTGAATCTAATGTAACACACACCCATACAATGCGCACCACCCCCTGATGTTTTTCTCACTCCTACTAGTGAATGTAATGTAACACACACCCATACCATGCGCACCACCGCGTGATGATTTTCTCACTCCTACTAGTGAATCTAATGTAACAAACACCCATACAATGCGCACCACCCCGTGATGTTTTTCTCACTCCTACTAGTGAGTTTAAAGTAACACACACCCATACAATGCGCACCACCCCGTGATGATTTTCTCACTCCTACTAGTGAATCTAATGTAACAACACCCATACAATGCGCACCACCCCGTGATGTTTTTCTCACTCCTACTAGTGAACGTAATGTAACAAACACCCATACAATGCGCACCACCCCGTGATGTTTTTCTCACTCCTACTAGTGAATCTAATGTAACACACACCCATACAATGCGCACCACCCCGTGATGTTTTTCTCACTCCTACTAGTGAATCTAATGTAACACACACCCATACAATGCGCACCACCCCGTGATGTTTTTCTCACTCCTACTAGTGAATGTAATGTAACACACACCCATACCATGCGCACCACCCCGTGATGATTTTCTCACTCCTACTAGTGAATCTAATGTAACAAACACCCATAAAATGCGCACCACCCCGTGATGTTTTTCTCACTCCTACTAGAGAATGTAATGTAACACACACCCATACAATGCGCACCACCCCGTGATGTTTTTCTCACTCCTACTAGTGAATGTAATGTAACACACACCCATACAATGCGCACCACCCCGTGATGTTTTTCTCACTCCTACTAGTGAATCTAATGTAACACACACCCATACAATGCGCACCAACCCGTGATGTTTTTCTCACTGCTACTAGTGAATCTAATGTAACACACCCATACAATGCGCACCACCCCATGATGTTTTTCTCACTCCTAATAGTGAATGTAATGTAACACACACCCATACAATGCGCACCACCCCGTGATGTTTTTCTCACTGCTACTAGTGAATGTAATGTAACACACACCCATACAATGCACACCACCCCGTGATGTTTTTCTCACTCCTACTAGTGAATGTAATGTAACACACACCCATACAATGCGCACCACCCCGTGATGTTTTTCTCACTCCTACTAGTGAATCTAATGTAACACACACCCATACAATGCGCAACACCCCGTGATGTTTTTCTCACTGCTACTAGTGAATGTAATGTAACACACCCATACAATGCGCACCACCCCGTGATGTTTTTCTCACTCCTACTAGTGAATGTAATGTAACACACACCCATACAATGCGCACCACCCCGTGATGTTTTTCTCACTCCTACTAGTGAATGTAATGTAACACACACCCATACAATGCGCACCACCCCGTGATGTTTTTCTCACTCCTACTAGTGAATGTAATGTAACACACACCCATACAATGCGCACCACCCCGTGATGTTTTTCTCACTCCTACTAGTGAATGTAATGTAACACACACCCATACAATGCGCACCACCCCGTGATGTTTTTCTCACTCCTACTAGTGAATCTAATGTAACACACCCATACAATGCGCACCACCCCGTGATGTTTTTCTCACTCTTACTAGTGAATGTAATGTAACACACACCCATACAATGCGCACCACCGCGTGATTTTCTCACTCCTACTAGTGAATCTAATGTAACACACACCCATACAATGCGCACCACCCCGTGATGTTTTTCTCACTCCTACTAGTGAATGTAATGTAACACACACCCATACCATGCGCACCACCGCGTGATGATTTTCTCACTCCTACTAGTGAATCTAATGTAACAAACACCCATACAATGCGCACCACCCCGTGATGTTTTTCTCACTCCTACTAGTGAACCTAATGTAACACACACCCATACAATGCGCACCACCCCGTGATGATTTTCTCACTCCTACTAGTGAATCTAATGTAACAAACACCCATACAATGCGCACCACCCCGTGATGTTTTTCTCACTCCTACTAGTGAATCTAATGTAACAAACACCCATACAATGCGCACCACCCCGTGATGTTTTTCTCACTCCTACTAGTGAATCTAATGTAACACACACTCATACAATGCGCACCACCCCGTGATGTTTTTCTCACTCCTACTGGTGAATCTAATGTAACACACACCCATACCATGCGCACCACCCCGTGATGTTTTTCTCACTCCTACTAGTGAATGTAATGTAACACACACCCATACCATGCGCACCACCCTGTGATGTTTTTCTCACTCCTACTAGTGAATCTAATGTAACAAACACCCATACCATGCGCACCACCCCGTGATGTTTTTCTCACTCCTACTAGTGAATGTAATGTAACACACACCCATACAATGCGCACCACCCCGTGATGTTTTTCTCACTCCTACTAGTGAATCTAATGTAACACTAATCCATACAATGCGCACCACCCCGTGATGTTTTTCTCACTCCTACTAGTGAATCTAATGTAACACACCCATACAATGCGCACCACCCCGTGATGTTTTTCTCACTTCTACTAGTGAATCTAATGTAACACACCCATACAATGCGCACCACCTCGTGATGTTTTTCTCACTGCTACTAGTGAATGTAATGTAACACACACCCATACAATGCGCACCACCCCGTGATGTTTTTCTCACTCCTACTAGTGAATGTAATGTAACACACACCCATACAATGCACACAACCGCGTGATGATTTTCTCACTCCTACTAGTGAATCTAATGTAACACACACCCATACAATGAGCACCACCCCGTGATGATTTTCTCACTCCTACTAGTGAATCTAATGTAACAAACACCCATACAATGCGCACCACCCCGTGATGTTTTTCTCACACCTACTAGTGAATGTAATGTAACAAACACCCATACAATGCGCACCACCCCGTGATGTTTTTATCACTCCTACTAGTGAATCTAATGTAACACACACCCATACAATGCGCACCACCCCGTGATATTTTTCTCACTCCTACTAGTGAATCTAATGTAACACACACCCATACAATGCGCACCACCCCCTGATGTTTTTCTCACTCCTACTAGTGAATCTAATGTAACACACCCATACCATGCGCACCACTGCGTGATGATTTTCTCACTCCTACTAGTGAATCTAATGTAACAAACACCCATACAATGCGCACCACCCCGTGATGATTTTCTCACTCCTACTAGTGAATCTAATGTAACACACACGCATACAATGCGCACCACCCTGTGATGATTTTCTCACTCCTACTAGTGAATCTAATGTAACAAACACCCATACCATGCGCACCACCCCGTGATGTTTTTCTCACTCCTACTAGTGAATGTAATGTAACACACACCCATACAATGCGCACCACCCCGTGATGTTTTTCTCACTCCTACTAGTGAATGTAATGTAACACACACCCATACAATGCGCACCACCCCGTGATGTTTTTCTCACTCCTACTAGTGAATCTAATGTAACACACACCCATACAATGCGCACCACCCCGTGATGTTTTTCTCACTCCTACTAGTGAATCTAATGTAACACACACCCATATAATGCGCACCACCCCCTGATGTTTTTCTCACTCCTACTAGTGAATGTAATGTAACACACACCCATACCATGCGCACCACCCCGTGATGATTTTCTCACTCCTACTAGTGAATCTAATGTAACAAACACCCATACCATGCGCACCACCCCGTGATGTTTTTCTCACTCCTACTAGTGAATGTAATGTAACACACACCCATACAATGCGCACCACCCCGTGATGTTTTTCTCACTCCTACTAGTGAATGTAATGTAACACACACACGTACAATGCGCACCACCCCGTGATGTTTTTCTCACTCCTACTAGTGAATCTAATGTAACACACACCCATACAATGCGCACCACCCCGTGATGTTTTTCTCACTGCTACTAGTGAATCTAATGTAACACACCCATACAATGCGCACCACCCCATGATGTTTTTCTCACTCCTACTAGTGAATGTAATGTAACACACACCCATACAATGCGCACCACCCCGTGATGTTTTTCTCACTGCTACTAGTGAATGTAATGTAACACACACCCATACAATGCACACCACCCCGTGATGTTTTTCTCACTCCTACTAGTGAATGTAATGTAACACACACCCATACAATGCGCACCACCCCGTGATGTTTTTCTCACTCCTATTAGTGAATCTAATGTAACACACACCCATACAATGCGCAACACCCCGTGATGTTTTTCTCACTCCTACTAGTGAATCTAATGTAACACACCCATACAATGCGCACCACCCCGTGATGTTTTTCTCACTCCTACTAGTGAATGTAATGTAACACACACCCATACAATGCGCACCACCCCGTGATGTTTTTCTCACTCCTACTAGTGAATGTAATGTAACACACACCCATACAATGCGCACCACCCCGTGATGTTTTTCTCACACCTACTAGTGAATGTAATGTAACACACACCCATACAATGCGCACCACCCCGTGATGTTTTTCTCACTCCTACTAGTGAATGTAATGTAACACACACCCATACAATGCGCACCACCCCGTGATGTTTTTCTCACTCCTACTAGTGAATCTAATGTAACACACCCATACAATGCGCACAACCCCGTGATGTTTTTCTCACTCTTACTAGTGAATGTAATGTAACACACACCCATACAATGCGCACCACCGCGTGATTTTCTCACTCCTACTAGTGAATCTAATGTAACACACACCCATACAATGCGCACCACCCCGTGATGTTTTTCTCACTCCTACTAGTGAATGTAAAGTAACACACACCCATACCATGCGCACCACCGCGTGATGATTTTCTCACTCCTACTAGTGAATCTAATGTAACAAACACCCATACAATGCGCACCACCCCGTGATGTTTTTCTCACTCCTACTAGTGAATCTAATGTAACACACACCCATACAATGCGTACCACCCCGTGATGATTTTCTCACTCCTACTAGTGAATCTAATGTAACAAACACCCATACAATGCGCACCACCCCGTGATGTTTTTCTCACTCCTACTAGTGAATCTAATGTAACAAACACCCATACAATGCGCACCACCCCGTGATGTTTTTCTCACTCCTACTAGTGAATCTAATGTAACACACACTCATACAATGCGCACCACCCCGTGATGTTTTTCTCACTCCTACTGGTGAATCTAATGTAACACACACCCATACAATGCGCACCACCCCCTGATGTTTTTCTCACTCCTACTAGTGAATGTAATGTAAAACACACCCATACCATGCGCACCACCCCGTGATGATTTTCTCACTCCTACTAGTGAATCTAATGTAACAAACACCCATACCATGCGCACCACCCCGTGATGTTTTTCTCACTCCTACTAGTGAATGTAATGTAACACACACCCATACAATGCGCACCACCCCGTGATGTTTTTCTCACTCCTACTAGTGAATGTAATGTAACACACACCCATACAATGCGCACCACCCCGTGATGTTTTTCTACTTCCTACTAGTGAATCTAATGTAACACACCCATACAATGCGAACCACCCCGTGATGTTTTTCTCACTCCTACTAGTGAATGTAATGTAACACACACCCATACAATGCGCACCACCCCGTGATGTTTTTCTCACTCCTACTAGTGAATGTAATGTAACAAACACCCATACAATGCGCACAACCGCGTGATGATTTTCTCACTCCTACTAGTGAATCTAATGTAACACACACCCATACAATGAGCACCACCCCTTGATGATTTTCTCACTCCTACTAGTGAATCTAATGTAACAAACACCCATACAATGCGCACCACCCCGTGATGTTTTTCTCACACCTACTAGTGAATGTAATGTAACAAACACCCATACAATGCGCACCACCCCGTGATGTTTTTCTCACTCCTACTAGTGAATCTAATGTAGCACACACCCATACAATGCGCACCACCCCGTGATATTTTTCTCACTCCTACTAGTGAATCTAATGTAACACACACCCATACAATGCGCACCACCCCCTGATGTTTTTCTCACTCCTACTAGTGAATCTAATGTAACACACCCATACCATGCGCACCACTGCGTGATGATTTTCTCACTCCTACTAGTGAATCTAATGTAACAAACACCCATACAATGCGCACCACCCCGTGATGTTTTTCTCACTGCTACTAGTGAATGTAATGTAACACACACCCATACAATGCGCACCACCCCGTGATGTTTTTCTCACTGCTACTAGTGAATGTAATGTAACACACACCCATACAATGCGCACCACCCCGTGATGTTTTTCTCACTCCTACTAGTGAATGTAATGTAACACACACCCATACAATGCGCACCACCCCGTGATGTTTTTCTAACTCCTACTAGTGAATGTAATGTAACACACACCCATACAATGCGCACCACCCCGTGATGTTTTTCTCACTCCTACTAGTGAATCTAATGTAACACACCCATACAATGCGCACCACCCCGTGATGTTTTTCTCACTCCTACTAGTGAATGTAATGTAACAAACACCCATACAATGCGCACAACCGCGTGATGATTTTCTCACTCCTACTAGTGAATCTAATGTAACACACACCCATACAATGAGCACCACCCCGTGATGATTTTCTCACTCCTACTAGTGAATCTAATGTAACAAACACCCATACAATGCGCACCACCCCGTGATGTTTTTCTCACACCTACTAGTGAATGTAATGTAACAAACACCCATACAATGCGCACCACCCCGTGATGTTTTTCTCACTCCTACTAGTGAATCTAATGTAACACACACCCATACAATGCGCACCACCCCGTGATATTTTTCTCACTCCTACTAGTGAATCTAATGTAACACACACCCATACAATGCGCACCACCCCCTGATGTTTTTCTCACTCCTACTAGTCAATCTAATGTAACACACCCATACCATGCGCACCACTGCGTGATGATTTTCTCACTCCTACTAGTGAATCTAATGTAACAAACACCCATACAATGCGCACCACCCCGTGATGATTTTCTCACTCCTACTAGTGAATCTAATGTAACACACACGCATACAATGCGCACCACCCCGTGATGATTTTCTCACTCCTACTAGTGAATCTAATGTAACAAACACCCATACCATGCGCACCACCCCGTTTTGTTTTTCTCACTCCTACTAGTGAATGTAATGTAACACACACCCATACAATGCGCACCACCCCGTGATGTTTTTCTCACTCCTACTAGTGAATGTAATGTAACACACACCCATACAATGCGCACCACCCCGTGATGTTTTTCTCACTCCTACTAGTGAATCTAATGTAACACACACCCATACAATGCGCACCACCCCGTGATGTTTTTCTCACTCCTACTAGTGAATCTAATGTAACACACACCCATATAATGCGCACCACCCCCTGATGTTTTTCTCACTCCTACTAGTGAATGTAATGTAACACACACCCATACCATGCGCACCACCCCGTGATGATTTTCTCACTCCTACTAGTGAATCTAATGTAACAAACACCCATACCATGCGCACCACCCCGTGATGTTTTTCTCACTCCTACTGGTGAATGTAATGTAACACACACCCATACAATGCGCACCACCCCGTGATGTTTTTCTCACTCCTACTAGTGAATGTAATGTAACACACACCCATACAATGCGCACCACCCCGTGATGTTTTTCTCACTCCTACTAGTGAATCTAATGTAACACACACCCATACAATGCGCACCACCCCGTGATGTTTTTCTCACTGCTACTAGTGAATCTAATGTAACACACCCATACAATGCGCACCACCCCATGATGTTTTTCTCACTCCTACTAGTGAATGTAATGTAACACACACCCATACAATGCGCACCACCCCGTGATGTTTTTCTCACTGCTACTAGTGAATGTAATGTAACACACACCCATACAATGCGCACCACCCCGTGATGTTTTTCTCACTCCTACTAGTGAATCTAATGTAACACACACCCATACAATGCGCAACACCCCGTGATGTTTTTCTCACTGCTACTAGTGAATGTAATGTAACACACCCATACAATGCGCACCACCCCGTGATGTTTTTCTCACTCCTACTAGTGAATGTAATGTAACACACACCCATACAATGCGCACCACCCCGTGATGTTTTTCTCACTCCTACTATTGAATGTAATGTAACACACACCCATACAATGCGCACCACCCCGTGATGTTTTTCTCACTCCTACTAGTGAATGTAATGTAACACACACCCATACAATGCGCACCACCCCGTGATGTTTTTCTCACTCCTACTAGTGAATGTAATGTAACACACACCCATACAATGCGCACCACCCCGCGATGTTTTTCTCACTCCTACTACTGAATCTAATGTAACACACCCATACAATGCGCACCACCCCGTGATGTTTTTCTCACTCTTACTAGTGAATGTAATGTAACACACCCCCATACAATGCGCACCACCGCGTGATTTTCTCACTCCTACTATTGAATCTAATGTAACACACACCCATACAATGCGCACCACCCCGTGATGTTTTTCTCACTCCTACTAGTGAATGTAATGTAACACACACCCATACCATGCGCACCACCGCGTGATGATTTTCTCACACCTACTAGTGAATCTAATGTAACAAACACCCATACAATGCGCACCACACCGTGATGTTTTTCTCACTCCTACTAGTGAATCTAATGTAACACACACCCATACAATGCGCACCACCCCGTGATGATTTTCTCACTCCTACTAGTGAATCTAATGTAACAAACACCCATACAATGCGCACCACCCCGTGATGTTTTTCTCACTCCTACTAGTGAATCTAATGTAACAAACACCCATACAATGCGCACCACCCCGTGATGTTTTTCTCACTCCTACTAGTGAATCTAATGTAACACACACTCATACAATGCGCACCACCCCGTGATGTTTTTCTCACTCCTACTGGTGAATCTAATGTAACACACACCCATACAATGCGCAACACCCCCTGATGTTTTTCTCACTCCTACTAGTGAATGTAATGTAAAACACACCCATACCATGCGCACCACCCCGTGATGATTTTCTCACTCCTACTAGTGAATCTAATGTAACAAACACCCATACCATGCGCACCACCCCGTGATGTTTTTCTCACTCCTACTAGTGAATGTAATGTAACACACACCCATACAATGCGCACCACCCCGAGATGTTTTTCTCACTCCTACTAGTGAATGTAATGTAACACACACCCATAAAATGCGCACCACCCCCTGATGTTTTTCTCACTCCTACTAGTGAATGTAATGTAACACACACCCATACAATGCGCACCACCCCGTGATGTTTTTCTCACTGCTACTAGTGAATGTAATGTAACACACACCCATACAATGCGCACCACCCCGTGATGTTTTTCTCACTCCTACTAGTGAATCTAATGTAACACACACCCATACAATGCGCAACACCCCGTGATGTTTTTCTCACTGCTACTAGTGAATGTAATGTAACACACCCATACAATGCGCACCACCCCGTGATGTTTTTCTCACTCCTACTAGTGAATGTAATGTAACACACACCCATACAATGCGCACCACCCCGTGATGTTTTTCTCACTCCTACTATTGAATGTAATGTAACACACACCCATACAATGCGCACCACCCCGTGATGTTTTTCTCACTCCTACTAGTGAATGTAATGTAACACACACCCATACAATGCGCACCACCCCGTGATGTTTTTCTCACTCCTACTAGTGAATGTAATGTAACACACACCCATACAATGCGCACCACCCCGCGATGTTTTTCTCACTCCTACTACTGAATCTAATGTAACACACCCATACAATGCGCACCACCCCGTGATGTTTTTCTCACTCTTACTAGTGAATGTAATGTAACACACACCCATACAATGCGCACCACCGCGTGATTTTCTCACTCCTACTAGTGAATCTAATGTAACACACACCCATACAATGCGCACCACCCTGTGATGTTTTTCTCACTCCTACTAGTGAATGTAATGTAACACACACCCATACCATGCGCACCACCGCGTGATGATTTTCTCACACCTACTAGTGAATCTAATGTAACAAACACCCATACAATGCGCACCACCCCGTGATGTTTTTCTCACTCCTACTAGTGAATCTAATGTAACACACACCCATACAATGCGCACCACCCCGTGCTGATTTTCTCACTCCTACTAGTGAATCTAATGTAACAAACACCCATACAATGCGCACCACCCCGTGATGTTTTTCTCACTCCTACTAGTGAATCTAATGTAACAAACACCCATACAATGCGCACCACCCCGTGATGTTTTTCTCACTCCTACTAGTGAATCTAATGTAACACACACTCATACAATGCGCACCACCCCGTGATGTTTTTCTCACTCCTACTGGTGAATCTAATGTAACACACACCCATACAATGCGCAACACCCCCTGATGTTTTTCTCACTCCTACTAGTGAATGTAATGTAAAACACACCCATACCATGCGCACCACCCCGTGATGATTTTCTCACTCCTACTAGTGAATCTAATGTAACAAACACCCATACCATGCGCACCACCCCGTGATGTTTTTCTCACTCCTACTAGTGAATGTAATGTAACACACACCCATACAATGCGCACCACCCCGAGATGTTTTTCTCACTCCTACTAGTGAATGTAATGTAACACACACCCATAAAATGCGCACCACCCCCTGATGTTTTTCTCACTCCTACTAGTGAATCTAATGTAACACACACCCATACCATGCGCACCACCCCCTGATGTTTTTCTCACTCCTACTAGTGAATCTAATGTAAAACACACCCATACCATGCGCACCACCCCGTGATGATTTTCTCACTCCTACTAGTGAATGTAATGTAACAAACACCCATACCATGCGCACCACCCCGTGATGTTTTTCTCACTCCTACTAGTGAATGTAATGTAACACACACCCATACCATGCGCACCACCCCGTGATGTTTTTCTCACTCCTACTAGTGAATGTAATGTAACACACACCCATACAATGCGCACCACCCCGTGATGTTTTTCTCACTCCTACTAGTGAATCTAATGTAACACTAACCCATACAATGCGCACCACCCCGTGATGTTTTTCTCACTCCTACTAGTGAATCTAATGTAACACACCCATACAATGCGCACCAACCCGTGATGTTTTTCTCACTCCTACTAGTGAATCTAATGTAACACACCCATACCATGCGCACCACTGCGTGATGATTTTCTCACTCCTACTAGTGAATGTAATGTAACACACACCCATACAATGCGCACCACCCCGTGATGTTTTTCTCACTCCTACTAGTGAATCTAATGTAACACACACCCATACAATGCGCACCACCCCGTGATGTTTTTCTCACTGCTACTAGTGAATCTAATGTAACACACCCATACAATGCGCACCACCCCATGATGTTTTTCTCACTCCTACTAGTGAATGTAATGTAACACACACCCATACAATGCGCACCACCCCGTGATGTTTTTCTCACTGCTACTAGTGAATGTAATGTAACACACACCCATACAATGCGCACCACCCCGTGATGTTTTTCTCACTCCTACTAGTGAATCTAATGTAACACACACCCATACAATGCGCAACACCCCGTGATGTTTTTCTCACTGCTACTAGTGAATGTAATGTAACACACCCATACAATGCGCACCACCCCGTGATGTTTTTCTCACTCCTACTAGTGAATGTAATGTAACACACACCCATACAATGCGCACCACCCCGTGATGTTTTTCTCACTCCTACTAGTGAATGTAATGTAACACACACCCATACAATGCGCACCACCCCGCGATGTTTTTCTCACTCCTACTACTGAATCTAATGTAACACACCCATACAATGCGCACCACCCCGTGATGTTTTTCTCACTCTTACTAGTGAATGTAATGTAACACACACCCATACAATGCGCACCACCGCGTGATTTTCTCACTCCTACTAGTGAATCTAATGTAACACACACCCATACAATGCGCACCACCCCGTGATGTTTTTCTCACTCCTACTAGTGAATGTAATGTAACACACACCCATACCATGCGCACCACCGCGTGATGATTTTCTCACACCTACTAGTGAATCTAATGTAACAAACACCCATACAATGCGCACCACCCCGTGATGTTTTTCTCACTCCTACTAGTGAATCTAATGTAACACACACCCATACAATGCGCACCACCCCGTGATGATTTTCTCACTCCTACTAGTGAATCTAATGTAACAAACACCCATACAATGCGCACCACCCCGTGATGTTTTTCTCACTCCTACTAGTGAATCTAATGTAACACACACTCATACAATGCGCACCACCCCGTGATGTTTTTCTCACTCCTACTGGTGAATCTAATGTAACACACACCCATACAATGCGCAACACCCCCTGATGTTTTTCTCACTCCTACTAGTGAATGTAATGTAAAACACACCCATACCATGCGCACCACCCCGTGATGATTTTCTCACTCCTACTAGTGAATCTAATGTAACAAACACCCATACCATGCGCACCACCCCGTGATGTTTTTCTCACTCCTACTAGTGAATGTAATGTAACACACACCCATACAATGCGCACCACCCCGAGATGTTTTTCTCACTCCTACTAGTGAATGTAATGTAACACACACCCATAAAATGCGCACCACCCCCTGATGTTTTTCTCACTCCTACTAGTGAATCTAATGTAACACACACCCATACCATGCGCACCACCCCCTGATGTTTTTCTCACTCCTACTAGTGAATCTAATGTAAAACACACCCATACCATGCGCACCACCCCGTGATGATTTTCTCACTCCTACTAGTGAATGTAATGTAACAAACACCCATACCATGCGCACCACCCCGTGATGTTTTTCTCACTCCTACTAGTGAATGTAATGTAACACACACCCATACCATGCGCACCACCCCGTGATGTTTTTCTCACTCCTACTAGTGAATGTAATGTAACACACACCCATACAATGCGCACGACCCCGTGATGTTTTTCTCACTCCTACTAGTGAATCTAATGTAACACTAACCCATACAATGCGCACCACCCCGTGATGTTTTTCTCACTCCTACTAGTGAATCTAATGTAACACACCCATACAATGCGCACCACCCCGTGATGTTTTTCTCACTCCTACTAGTGAATCTAATGTAACACACCCATACCATGCGCACCACTGCGTGATGATTTTCTCACTCCTACTAGTGAATGTAATGTAACACACACCCATACAATGCGCACCACCCCGTGATGTTTTTCTCACTCCTACTAGTGAATCTAATGTAACACACACCCATACAATGCGCACCACCCCGTGATGTTTTTCTCACTGCTACTAGTGAATCTAATGTAACACACCCATACAATGCGCACCACCCCATGATGTTTTTCTCACTCCTACTAATGAATGTAATGTAACACACACCCATACAATGCGCACCACCCCGTGATGTTTTTCTCACTGCTACTAGTGAATGTAATGTAACACACACCCATACAATGCGCACCACCCCGTGATGTTTTTCTCACTCCTACTAGTGAATCTAATGTAACACACACCCATACAATGCGCAACACCCCGTGATGTTTTTCTCACTGCTACTAGTGAATGTAATGTAACAAACACCCATACAATGCGCACCACCCCGTGATGTTTTTCTCACTCCTACTAGTGAATGTAATGTAACACACACCCATACAATGCGCAACACCCCGTGATGTTTTTCTCACTCCTACTATTGAATGTAATGTAACACACACCCATACAATGCGCACCACCCCGTGATGTTTTTCTCACTCCTACTAGTGAATGTAATGTAACACACACCCATACAATGCGCACCACCCCGTGATGTTTTTCTCACTCCTACTAGTGAATGTAATGTAACACACACCCATACAATGCGCACCACCCCGCGATGTTTTTCTCACTCCTACTACTGAATCTAATGTAACACACCCATACAATGCGCACCACCCCGTGATGTTTTTCTCACTCTTACTAGTGAATGTAATGTAACACACACCCATACAATGCGCACCACCGCGTGATTTTCTCACTCCTACTAGTGAATCTAATGTAACACACACCCATACAATGCGCACCACCCCGTGATGTTTTTCTCACTCCTACTAGTGAATGTAATGTAACACACACCCATACCATGCGCACCACCGCGTGATGATTTTCTCACACCTACTAGTGAATCTAATGTAACAAACACCCATACAATGCGCACCACCCCGTGATGTTTTTCTCACTCCTACTAGTGAATCTAATGTAACACACACCCATACAATGCGCACCACCCCGTGATGATTTTCTCACTCCTACTAGTGAATCTAATGTAACAAACACCCATACAATGCGCACCACCCCGTGATGTTTTTCTCACTCCTACTAGTGAATCTAATGTAACAAACACCCATACAATGCGCACCACCCCGTGATGTTTTTCTCACTCCTACTAGTGAATCTAATGTAACACACACTCATACAATGCGCACCACCCCGTGATGTTTTTCTCACTCCTACTGGTGAATCTAATGTAACACACACCCATACAATGCGCAACACCCCCTGATGTTTTTCTCACTCCTACTAGTGAATGTAATGTAAAACACACCCATACCATGCGCACCACCCCGTGATGTTTTTCTCACTCCTACTAGTGAATCTAATGTAACAAACACCCATACCATGCGCACCACCCCGTGATGTTTTTCTCACTCCTACTAGTGAATGTAATGTAACACACACCCATACAATGCGCACCACCCCGAGATGTTTTTCTCACTCCTACTAGTGAATGTAATGTAACACACACCCATAAAATGCGCACCACCCCCTGATGTTTTTCTCACTCCTACTAGTGAATCTAATGTAACACACACCCATACCATGCGCACCACCCCCTGATGTTTTTCTCACTCCTACTAGTGAATCTAATGTAAAACACACCCATACCATGCGCACCACCCCGTGATGATTTTCTCACTCCTACTAGTGAATGTAATGTAACAAACACCCATACCATGCGCACCACCCCGTGATGTTTTTCTCACTCCTACTAGTGAATGTAATGTAACACACACCCATACCATGCGCACCACCCCGTGATGTTTTTCTCACTCCTACTAGTGAATGTAATGTAACACACACCCATACAATGCGCACCACCCCGTGATGTTTTTCTCACTCCTACTAGTGAATCTAATGTAACACTAACCCATACAATGCGCACCACCCCGTGATGTTTTTCTCACTCCTACTAGTGAATCTAATGTAACACACCCATACAATGCGCACCACCCCGTGATGTTTTTCTCACTCCTACTAGTGAATCTAATGTAACACACCCATACCATGCGCACCACTGCGTGATGATTTTCTCACTCCTACTAGTGAATCTAATGTAACAAACACCCATACAATGCGCACCACCCCGTGATGATTTTCTAAATCCTACTAGTGAATCTAATATAACACACACCCATACAATGCGCACCACCCCGTGATGATTTTCTCACTCCTATAGTGAATCTAATGTAACAAACACCCATACAATGCGCACCACCCCGTGATGTTTTTCTCACTCCTACTAGTGAATGTAATGTAAAAAACACCCATACAATGCGCACCCCCCGTGATGTTTTTCTCACTCCTACTAGTGAATCTAACGTAACACACACCCATACAATGCGCACCACCCCGTGATGTTTTTCTCACTCCTTCTAGTGAATGTAATGTAACACACACCCATACAATGCGCACCACCCCGTGATGTTTTTCTCACTCCTACTAGTGAATGTAATGTAACACACACCCATACAATGCGCACCACCCCGTGATGTTTTTCTCACTCCTACTAGTGAATGTAATGTAACACACACCCATACAATGCGCACCACCGCGTGATGATTTTCTCACTCCTACTAGTGAATCTAATGTAACAAACACCCATACAATGAGCACCACCCCGTGATGTTTTTCTCACTCCTACTAGTAAATGTAATGTAACACACACCCATACAATGCGCACCACCCCGTGATGATTTTCTCACTCCTACTAGTGAATCTAATGTAACAAACACCCATACAATGCGCACCACCCCGTGATGTTTTTCTCACTCCTACTAGTGAATGTAATGTAACAAACACCCATACACTGCGCACCACCCCGTGATGATTTTCTCACTCCTACTAGTGAATCTAATGTAACAAACACCCATACAATGCGCACCACCCCGTGATGTTTTTCTCACTCCTACTAGTGAATCTAATGTAACACACACCCATACAATGCGCACCACCCCGTGATGTTTTTCTCACTCCTACTAGTGAATCTAATGTAACATACCCATACAATGCGCACCACCCCGTGATGTTTTTCTCACTCCTACTAGTGAATGTAATGTAACACACACCCATACAATGCGCACCACCGCGTGATGATTTTCTCACTCCTACTAGTGAATCTAATGTAACAAACACCCATACAATGCGCACCACCCCGTGATGTTTTTCTCACTCCTACTAGTGAATGTAATGTAACACACACCCATACAATGCGCACCACCCCGTGATGATTTTCTCACTCCTACTAGTGAATCTAATGTAACAAACACCCATACAATGCGAACCACCCCGTGATGTTTTTCTCACTCCTACTAGTGAATGTAATGTAACAAACACCCATACAATGCGCACCACCCCGTGATGTTTTTCTCACTCCTACTAGTGAATCTAATGTAACACACACCCATACAATGCGCACCACCCCTTGATGTTTTTCTCACTCCTACGAGTGAATCTAATGTAACACACACCCATACAATGCGCACCACCCCCTGATGTTTTTCTCACTCCTACTAGTGAATGTAATGTAAC
The DNA here is from genome assembly GCF_034190915.1 of Cavia porcellus. NCBI lineage: Eukaryota > Metazoa > Chordata > Mammalia > Rodentia > Caviidae > Cavia > Cavia porcellus. Next base: position 1,902,976 of record NW_026947541.1, on the reverse strand, counting down.
ACACACCCATACCATGCGCACCACCGCGTGATGATTTTCTCACTCCTACTAGTGAATCTAATGTAACACACACCCATACAATGAGCACCACCCCGTGATGTTTTTCTCACTCCTACTAGTGAATCTAATGTAACAAACACCCATACAATGCGCACCACCCCGTGATGTTTTTCTCACTCCTACTAGTGAATCTAATGTAACACACACCCATACAATGCGCACCACCCCGTGATGTTTTTCTCACTCCTACTAGTGAATCTAATGTAACAAACACCCATACAATGCGCACCACCCCGTGATGTTTTTCTCACTCCTACTAGTGAATGTAATGTAACAAACACCCATACAATGCGCACCCCCCCGTGATGTTTTTCTCACTCCTACTAGTGAATCTAATGTAACACACACCCATACAATGCGCACCACCCCGTGATGTTTTTCTCACTCCTTCTAGTGAATGTAATGTAACACACACCCATACAATGCGCACCACCCCGTGATGTTTTTCTCACTCCTACTAGTGAATGTAATGTAACACACACCCATACAATGCGCACCACCCCGTGATGTTTTTCTCACTCCTACTAGTGAATCTAATGTAACACACCCATACAATGCGCACCACCCCGTGATGTTTTTCTCACTCCTACTAGTGAATGTAATGTAACACACACCCATACAATGCGCACCACCGCGTGATGATTTTCTGACTCCTACTAGTGAATCTAATGTAACAAACACCCATACAATGAGCACCACCCCGTGATGTTTTTCTCACTCCTACTAGTGAATGTAATGTAACACACACCCATACAATGCGCACCACCCCGTGATGATTTTCTCACTCCTACTAGTGAATCTAATGTAACAAACACCCATACAATGCGCACCACCCCGTGATGTTTTTCTCACTCCTACTAGTGAATGTAATGTAACAAACACCCATACAATGCGCACCACCCCGTGATGTTTTTCTCACTCCTTCTAGTGAATCTAATGTAACACACACCCATACAATGCGCACCACCCCGTGATGTTTTTCTCACTCCTACTAGTGAATCTAATGTAACACACCCATACAATGCGCACCACCCCGTGATGTTTTTCTCACTGCTAATAGTGAATGTAATGTAACACACCCATACAATGCGCACCACCCCGTGATGTTTTTCTCACTCCTACTAGTGAATGTAATGTAACACACACCCATACAATGCGCACCACCCCGTGATGTTTTTCTCACTCCTACTAGTGAATGTAATGTAACACACACCCATACAATGCGCACCACCCCGTGATGTTTTTCTCACTCCTACTAGTGAATGTAATGTAACACACACCCATACAATGCGCACCACCCCGTGATGTTTTTCTCACTCCTACTAGTGAATGTAATGTAACACACACCCATACAATGCGCACCACCCCGTGATGTTTTTCTCACTCCTACTAGTGAATCTAATGTAACACACCCATACAATGCGCACCACCCCGTGATGTTTTTCTCACTCTTACTAGTGAATGTAATGTAACACACACCCATACAATGCGCACCACCGCGTGATGATTTTCTCACTCCTACTAGTGAATCTAATGTAACAAACACCCATACAATGCGCACCACCCCATGATGATTTTCTCACTCCTACTAGTGAATCTAATGTAACAAACACCCATACAATGCGCACCACCCCGTGATGTTTTTCTCACTCCTACTAGTGAATGTAATGTAACAAACACCCATACAATGCGCACCACCCCGTGATGTTTTTCTCACTCCTACTAGTGAATCTAATGTAACACACACCCATACAATGCGCACCACCCCGTGATGATTTTCTCACTCCTACTAGTGAATCTAATGTAACAAACACCCATACAATGCGCACCACCCCGTGATGTTTTTCTCACTCCTACTAGTGAATGTAATGTAACAAACACCCATACAATGCGCACCACCCCGTGATGTTTTTCTCACTCCTACTAGTGAATCTAATGTAACACACACCCATACAATGCGCACCACCCCGTGATGTTTTTCTCACTCCTACTAGTGAATCTAATGTAACACACACCCATACAATGCGCACCACCCCCTGATGTTTTTCTCACTCCTACTAGTGAATGTAATGTAAAACACACCCATACCATGCGCACCACCCCGTGATGATTTTCTCACTCCTACTAGTGAATCTAATGTAACAAACACCCATACCATGCGCACCACCCCGTGATGTTTTTCTCACTCCTACTAGTGAATGTAATGTAACACACACCCATACAATGCGCACCACCCCGTGATGTTTTTCTCACTCCTACTAGTGAATGTAATGTAACACACACCCATACAATGCGCACCACCCCGTGATGTTTATCTCACTCCTACTAGTGAATCTAATGTAACACACACCCATACCATGCGCACCACCCCCTGATGTTTTTCTCACTCCTACTAGTGAATCTAATGTAAAACACACCCATACCATGCGCACCACCCCGTGATGATTTTCTCACTCCTACTAGTGAATCTAATGTAACAAACACCCATACCATGCGCACCACCCCGTGATGATTTCTCACTCCTACTAGTGAATGTAATGTAACACACACCCATACCATGCGCACCACCCCGTGATGATTTTCTCACTCCTACTAGTGAATCTAATGTAACAAACACCCATACCATGCGCACCACCCCGTGATGTTTTTCTCACTCCTACTAGTGAATGTAATGTAACACACACCCATACAATGCGCACCACCCCGTGATGTTTTTCTCACTCCTACTAGTGAATCTAATGTAACACACACCCATACAATGCGCACCACCCCGTGATGTTTTTCTCACTGCTACTAGGGAATCTAATGTAACACACCCATACAATGCGCACCACCCCATGATGTTTTTCTCACTCCTACTAGTGAATGTAATGTAACACACACCCATACAATGCGCACCACCCCGTGATGTTTTTCTCACTGCTACTAGTGAATGTAATGTAACACACACCCATACAATGCACACCACCCCGTGATGTTTTTCTCACTCCTACTAGTGAATGTAATGTAACACACACCCATACAATGAGCACCACCCCGTGATGTTTTTCTCACTCCTACTAGTGAATGTAATGTAACACACACCCATACAATGCGCAACACCCCGTGATGTTTTTCTCACTGCTACTAGTGAATGTAATGTAACACACACCCATACAATGCGCACCACCCCGTGATGTTTTTCTCACTCCTACTAGTGAATGTAATGTAACACACACCCATACAATGCGCACCACCCCGTGATGTTTTTCTCACTCCTACTAGTGAATGTAATGTAACACACACCCATACAATGCGCACCACCCCGTGATGTTTTTCTCACTCCTACTAGTGAATGTAATGTAACACACACCCATACAATGCGCACCACCCCGTGATGTTTTTCTCACTCCTACTAGTGAATGTAATGTAACACACATCCGTACAATGCGCACCACCCCGTGATGTTTTTCTCACTCCTACTAGTGAATCTAATGTAACACACCCATACAATGCGCACCACCCCGTGATGTTTTTCTCACTCTTACTAGTGAATGTAATGTAACACACACCCATACAATGCGCACCACCGTGTGATGATTTTCTCACTCCTACTAGTGAATCTAATGTAACACACACCCATACAATGCGCACCACCCCGTGATGTTTTTCTCACTCCTACTAGTGAATGTAATGTAACACACACCCATACCATGCGCACCACCGCGTGATGATTTTCTCACTCCTACTAGTGAATGTAATGTAACAAAACCCATACAATGCGCACCACCCCGTGATGTTTTTCTCACTCCTACTAGTGAATCTAATGTAACACACACCCATACAATGCGCACCACCCCGTGATGATTTTCTCACTCCTACTAGTGAATCTAATGTAACAAACACCCATACAATGCGCACCACCCCGTGATGTTTTTCTCACTCCTACTAGTGAATGTAATGTAACAAACACCCATACAATGCGCACCACCCCGTGATGTTTTTCTCACTCCTAGTAGTGAATCTAATGTAACACACACCCATACAATGCGCACCACCCCGTGATGTTTTTCTCACTCCTACTAGTGAATCTAATGTAACACACACCCATACCATGCGCACCACCCCCTGATGTTTTTCTCACTCCTACTAGTGAATGTAATGTAACACACACCCATACCATCCGCACCACCGCGTGATGATTTTCTCACTCCTACTAGTGAATCTAATGTAACAAACACCCATACAATGCGCACCACCCCGTGATGTTTTTCTCACTCCTACTAGTGAATCTAATGTAACACACACCCATACAATGCGCACCACCCCGTGATGATTTTCTCACTCCTACTAGTGAATCTAATGTAACAAACACCCATACAATGCGCACCACCCCGTGATGTTTTTCTCACTCCTACTAGTGAATGTAATGTAACAAACACCCATACAATGCGCACCACCCCGTGATGTTTTTCTCACTCCTACTAGTGAATCTAATGTAACACACACCCATACAATGCGCACCACCCCCTGATGTTTTTCTCACTCCTACTAGTGAATGTAATGTAAAACACACCCATACCATGCGCACCACCCCGTGATGATTTTCTCACTCCTACTAGTGAATCTAATGTAACAAACACCCATACCATGCGCACCACCCCGTGATGTTTTTCTCACTCCTACTAGTGAATGTAATGTAACACACACCCATACAATGCGCACCACCCCGTGATGTTTTTCTCACTCCTACTAGTGAATGTAATGTAACACACACCCATACAATGCGCACCACCCCGTGATGTTTTTCTCACTCCTACTAGTGAATGTAATGTAACACACATCCGTACAATGCGCACCACCCCGTGATGTTTTTCTCACTCCTACTAGTGAATCTAATGTAACACACCCATACAATGCGCACCACCCCGTGATGTTTTTCTCACTCTTACTAGTGAATGTAATGTAACACACACCCATACAATGCGCACCACCGTGTGATGATTTTCTCACTCCTACTAGTGAATCTAATGTAACACACACCCATACAATGCGCACCACCCCGTGATGTTTTTCTCACTCCTACTAGTGAATGTAATGTAACACACACCCATACCATGCGCACCACCGCGTGATGATTTTCTCACTCCTACTAGTGAATCTAATGTAACAAACACCCATACAATGCGCACCACCCCGTGATGTTTTTCTCACTCCTACTAGTGAATCTAATGTAACACACACCCATACAATGCGCACCACCCCGTGATGATTTTCTCACTCCTACTAGTGAATCTAATGTAACAAACACCCATACAATGCGCACCACCCCGTGATGTTTTTCTCACTCCTACTAGTGAATGTAATGTAACAAACACCCATACAATGCGCACCACCCCGTGATGTTTTTCTCACTCCTAGTAGTGAATCTAATGTAACACACACCCATACAATGCGCACCACCCCGTGATGTTTTCCTCACTCCTACTAGTGAATCTAATGTAACACACACCCATACCATGCGCACCACCCCCTGATGTTTTTCTCACTCCTACTAGTGAATGTAATGTAACACACACCCATACCATCCGCACCACCGCGTGATGATTTTCTCACTCCTACTAGTGAATCTAATGTAACAAACACCCATACAATGCGCACCACCCCGTGATGTTTTTCTCACTCCTACTAGTGAATCTAATGTAACACACACCCATACAATGCGCACCACCCCGTGATGATTTTCTCACTCCTACTAGTGAATCTAATGTAACAAACACCCATACAATGCGCACCACCCCGTGATGTTTTTCTCACTCCTACTAGTGAATGTAATGTAACAAACACCCATACAATGCGCACCACCCCGTGATGTTTTTCTCACTCCTACTAGTGAATCTAATGTAACACACACCCATACAATGCGCACCACCCCCTGATGTTTTTCTCACTCCTACTAGTGAATGTAATGTAAAACACACCCATACCATGCGCACCACCCCGTGATGATTTTCTCACTCCTACTAGTGAATCTAATGTAACAAACACCCATACCATGCGCACCACCCCGTGATGTTTTTCTCACTCCTACTAGTGAATGTAATGTAACACACACCCATACAATGCGCACCACCCCGTGATGTTTTTCTCACTCCTACTAGTGAATGTAATGTAACACACACCCATACAATGCGCACCAACCCGTGATGTTTTTCTCACTCCTACTAGTGAATCTAATGTAACACACACCCATACCATGCGCACCACCCCCTGATGTTTTTCTCACTCCTACTAGTGAATCTAATGTAAAACACACCCATACCATGCGCACCACCCCGTGATGATTTTCTCACTCCTACTAGTGAATCTAATGTAACAAACACCCATACCATGCGCACCACCCCGTGATGATTTCTCACTCCTACTAGTGAATGTAATGTAACACACACCCATACCATGCGCACCACCCCGTGATGATTTTCTCACTCCTACTAGTCAATCTAATGTAACAAACACCCATACCATGCGCACCACCCCGTGATGTTTTTCTCACTCCTACTAGTGAATGTAATGTAACACACACCCATACAATGCGCACCACCCCGTGATGTTTTTCTCACTCCTACTAGTGAATCTAATGTAACAAACACCCATACAATGCGCACCACCCCGTGATGATTTTCTCACTCCTACTAGTGAATCTAATGTAACAAACACCCATACAATGCGAACCACCCCGTGATGTTTTTCTCACTCCTACTAGTGAATGTAATGTAACAAACACCCATACAATGCGCACCACCCCGTGATGTTTTTCTCACTCCTACTAGTGAATCTAATGTAACACACACCCATACAATGCGCACCACCCCTTGATGTTTTTCTCACTCCTACGAGTGAATCTAATGTAACACACACCCATACAATGCGCACCACCCCCTGATGTTTTTCTCACTCCTACTAGTGAATGTAATGTAACACACACCCATACCATGCGCACCACCGCGTGATGATTTTCTCACTCCTACTAGTGAATCTAATGTAACACACACCCATACAATGAGCACCACCCCGTGATGTTTTTCTCACTCCTACTAGTGAATCTAATGTAACAAACACCCATACAATGCGCACCACCCCGTGATGTTTTTCTCACTCCTACTAGTGAATCTAATGTAACACACACCCATACAATGCGCACCACCCCGTGATGTTTTTCTCACTCCTACTAGTGAATCTAATGTAACAAACACCCATACAATGCGCACCACCCCGTGATGTTTTTCTCACTCCTACTAGTGAATGTAATGTAACAAACACCCATACAATGCGCACCCCCCCGTGATGTTTTTCTCACTCCTACTAGTGAATCTAATGTAACACACACCCATACAATGCGCACCACCCCGTGATGTTTTTCTCACTCCTTCTAGTGAATGTAATGTAACACACACCCATACAATGCGCACCACCCCGTGATGTTTTTCTCACTCCTACTAGTGAATGTAATGTAACACACACCCATACAATGCGCACCACCCCGTGATGTTTTTCTCACTCCTACTAGTGAATCTAATGTAACACACCCATACAATGCGCACCACCCCGTGATGTTTTTCTCACTCCTACTAGTGAATGTAATGTAACACACACCCATACAATGCGCACCACCGCGTGATGATTTTCTGACTCCTACTAGTGAATCTAATGTAACAAACACCCATACAATGAGCACCACCCCGTGATGTTTTTCTCACTCCTACTAGTGAATGTAATGTAACACACACCCATACAATGCGCACCACCCCGTGATGATTTTCTCACTCCTACTAGTGAATCTAATGTAACAAACACCCATACAATGCGCACCACCCCGTGATGTTTTTCTCACTCCTACTAGTGAATGTAATGTAACAAACACCCATACAATGCGCACCACCCCGTGATGTTTTTCTCACTCCTTCTAGTGAATCTAATGTAACACACACCCATACAATGCGCACCACCCCGTGATGTTTTTCTCACTCCTACTAGTGAATCTAATGTAACACACCCATACAATGCGCACCACCCCGTGATGTTTTTCTCACTGCTAATAGTGAATGTAATGTAACACACCCATACAATGCGCACCACCCCGTGATGTTTTTCTCACTCCTACTAGTGAATGTAATGTAACACACACCCATACAATGCGCACCACCCCGTGATGTTTTTCTCACTCCTACTAGTGAATGTAATGTAACACACACCCATACAATGCGCACCACCCCGTGATGTTTTTCTCACTCCTACTAGTGAATGTAATGTAACACACACCCATACAATGCGCACCACCCCGTGATGTTTTTCTCACTCCTACTAGTGAATGTAATGTAACACACACCCATACAATGCGCACCACCCCGTGATGTTTTTCTCACTCCTACTAGTGAATCTAATGTAACACACCCATACAATGCGCACCACCCCGTGATGTTTTTCTCACTCTTACTAGTGAATGTAATGTAACACACACCCATACAATGCGCACCACCGCGTGATGATTTTCTCACTCCTACTAGTGAATCTAATGTAACAAACACCCATACAATGCGCACCACCCCATGATGATTTTCTCACTCCTACTAGTGAATCTAATGTAACAAACACCCATACAATGCGCACCACCCCGTGATGTTTTTCTCACTCCTACTAGTGAATGTAATGTAACAAACACCCATACAATGCGCACCACCCCGTGATGTTTTTCTCACTCCTACTAGTGAATCTAATGTAACACACACCCATACAATGCGCACCACCCCGTGATGATTTTCTCACTCCTACTAGTGAATCTAATGTAACAAACACCCATACAATGCGCACCACCCCGTGATGTTTTTCTCACTCCTACTAGTGAATGTAATGTAACAAACACCCATACAATGCGCACCACCCCGTGATGTTTTTCTCACTCCTACTAGTGAATCTAATGTAACACACACCCATACAATGCGCACCACCCCGTGATGTTTTTCTCACTCCTACTAGTGAATCTAATGTAACACACACCCATACAATGCGCACCACCCCCTGATGTTTTTCTCACTCCTACTAGTGAATGTAATGTAAAACACACCCATACCATGCGCACCACCCCGTGATGATTTTCTCACTCCTACTAGTGAATCTAATGTAACAAACACCCATACCATGCGCACCACCCCGTGATGTTTTTCTCACTCCTACTAGTGAATGTAATGTAACACACACCCATACAATGCGCACCACCCCGTGATGTTTTTCTCACTCCTACTAGTGAATGTAATGTAACACACACCCATACAATGCGCACCACCCCGTGATGTTTATCTCACTCCTACTAGTGAATCTAATGTAACACACACCCATACCATGCGCACCACCCCCTGAGGTTTTTCTCACTCCTACTAGTGAATCTAATGTAAAACACACCCATACCATGCGCACCACCCCGTGATGATTTTCTCACTCCTACTAGTGAATCTAATGTAACAAACACCCATACCATGCGCACCACCCCGTGATGATTTCTCACTCCTACTAGTGAATGTAATGTAACACACACCCATACCATGCGCACCACCCCGTGATGATTTTCTCACTCCTACTAGTGAATCTAATGTAACAAACACCCATACCATGCGCACCACCCCGTGATGATTTCTCACTCCTACTAGTGAATGTAATGTAACACACACCCATACCATGCGCACCACCCCGTGATGATTTTCTCACTCCTACTAGTGAATCTAATGTAACAAACACCCATACCATGCGCACCACCCCGTGATGATTTCTCACTCCTACTAGTGAATGTAATGTAACACACACCCATACCATGCGCACCACCCCGTGATGATTTTCTCACTCCTACTAGTGAATCTAATGTAACACACACCCATACCATGCGCACCACCCCGTGATGATTTTCTCACTCCTACTAGTGAATCTAATGTAACAAACACCCATACAATGCGCACCACCCCGTGATGTTTTTCTCACTCCTACTAGTGAATCTAATGTAACACACACCCATACCATGCGCACCACCCCCTGATGTTTTTCTCACTCCTACTAGTGAATGTAATGTAACACACACCCATACCATCCGCACCACCGCGTGATGATTTTCTCACTCCTACTAGTGAATCTAATGTAACAAACACCCATACAATGCGCACCACCCCGTGATGTTTTTCTCACTCCTACTAGTGAATCTAATGTAACACACACCCATACAATGCGCACCACCCCGTGATGATTTTCTCACTCCTACTAGTGAATCTAATGTAACAAACACCCATACAATGCGCACCACCCCGTGATGTTTTTCTCACTCCTACTAGTGAATGTAATGTAACAAACACCCATACAATGCGCACCACCCCGTGATGTTTTTCTCACTCCTACTAGTGAATCTAATGTAACACACACCCATACAATGCGCACCACCCCCTGATGTTTTTCTCACTCCTACTAGTGAATGTAATGTAAAACACACCCATACCATGCGCACCACCCCGTGATGATTTTCTCACTCCTACTAGTGAATCTAATGTAACAAACACCCATACCATGCGCACCACCCCGTGATGTTTTTCTCACTCCTACTAGTGAATGTAATGTAACACACACCCATACAATGCGCACCACCCCGTGATGTTTTTCTCACTCCTACTAGTGAATGTAATGTAACACACACCCATACAATGCGCACCACCCCGTGATGTTTTTCTCACTCCTACTAGTGAATGTAATGTAACACACATCCGTACAATGCGCACCACCCCGTGATGTTTTTCTCACTCCTACTAGTGAATCTAATGTAACACACCCATACAATGCGCACCACCCCGTGATGTTTTTCTCACTCTTACTAGTGAATGTAATGTAACACACACCCATACAATGCGCACCACCGTGTGATGATTTTCTCACTCCTACTAGTGAATCTAATGTAACACACACCCATACAATGCGCACCACCCCGTGATGTTTTTCTCACTCCTACTAGTGAATGTAATGTAACACACACCCATACCATGCGCACCACCGCGTGATGATTTTCTCACTCCTACTAGTGAATCTAATGTAACAAACACCCATACAATGCGCACCACCCCGTGATGTTTTTCTCACTCCTACTAGTGAATCTAATGTAACACACACCCATACAATGCGCACCACCCCGTGATGATTTTCTCACTCCTACTAGTGAATCTAATGTAACAAACACCCATACAATGCGCACCACCCCGTGATGTTTTTCTCACTCCTACTAGTGAATGTAATGTAACAAACACCCATACAATGCGCACCACCCCGTGATGTTTTTCTCACTCCTAGTAGTGAATCTAATGTAACACACACCCATACAATGCGCACCACCCCGTGATGTTTTCCTCACTCCTACTAGTGAATCTAATGTAACACACACCCATACCATGCGCACCACCCCCTGATGTTTTTCTCACTCCTACTAGTGAATGTAATGTAACACACACCCATACCATCCGCACCACCGCGTGATGATTTTCTCACTCCTACTAGTGAATCTAATGTAACAAACACCCATACAATGCGCACCACCCCGTGATGTTTTTCTCACTCCTACTAGTGAATCTAATGTAACACACACCCATACAATGCGCACCACCCCGTGATGATTTTCTCACTCCTACTAGTGAATCTAATGTAACAAACACCCATACAATGCGCACCACCCCGTGATGTTTTTCTCACTCCTACTAGTGAATGTAATGTAACAAACACCCATACAATGCGCACCACCCCGTGATGTTTTTCTCACTCCTACTAGTGAATCTAATGTAACACACACCCATACAATGCGCACCACCCCCTGATGTTTTTCTCACTCCTACTAGTGAATGTAATGTAAAACACACCCATACCATGCGCACCACCCCGTGATGATTTTCTCACTCCTACTAGTGAATCTAATGTAACAAACACCCATACCATGCGCACCACCCCGTGATGTTTTTCTCACTCCTACTAGTGAATGTAATGTAACACACACCCATACAATGCGCACCACCCCGTGATGTTTTTCTCACTCCTACTAGTGAATGTAATGTAACACACACCCATACAATGCGCACCACCCCGTGATGTTTTTCTCACTCCTACTAGTGAATCTAATGTAACACACACCCATACCATGCGCACCACCCCCTGATGTTTTTCTCACTCCTACTAGTGAATCTAATGTAAAACACACCCATACCATGCGCACCACCCCGTGATGATTTTCTCACTCCTACTAGTGAATCTAATGTAACAAACACCCATACCATGCGCACCACCCCGTGATGATTTCTCACTCCTACTAGTGAATGTAATGTAACACACACCCATACCATGCGCACCACCCCGTGATGATTTTCTCACTCCTACTAGTCAATCTAATGTAACAAACACCCATACCATGCGCACCACCCCGTGATGTTTTTCTCACTCCTACTAGTGAATGTAATGTAACACACACCCATACAATGCGCACCACCCCGTGATGTTTTTCTCACTCCTACTAGTGAATCTAATGTAACAAACACCCATACAATGCGCACCACCCCATGATGATTTTCTCACTCCTACTAGTGAATCTAATGTAACAAACACCCATACAATGCGAACCACCCCGTGATGTTTTTCTCACTCCTACTAGTGAATGTAATGTAACAAACACCCATACAATGCGCACCACCCCGTGATGTTTTTCTCACTCCTACTAGTGAATCTAATGTAACACACACCCATACAATGCGCACCACCCCTTGATGTTTTTCTCACTCCTACGAGTGAATCTAATGTAACACACACCCATACAATGCGCACCACCCCCTGATGTTTTTCTCACTCCTACTAGTGAATGTAATGTAACACACACCCATACCATGCGCACCACCGCGTGATGATTTTCTCACTCCTACTAGTGAATCTAATGTAACACACACCCATACAATGAGCACCACCCCGTGATGTTTTTCTCACTCCTACTAGTGAATCTAATGTAACAAACACCCATACAATGCGCACCACCCCGTGATGTTTTTCTCACTCCTACTAGTGAATCTAATGTAACACACACCCATACAATGCGCACCACCCCGTGATGTTTTTCTCACTCCTACTAGTGAATCTAATGTAACAAACACCCATACAATGCGCACCACCCCGTGATGTTTTTCTCACTCCTACTAGTGAATGTAATGTAACAAACACCCATACAATGCGCACCCCCCCGTGATGTTTTTCTCACTCCTACTAGTGAATCTAATGTAACACACACCCATACAATGCGCACCACCCCGTGATGTTTTTCTCACTCCTTCTAGTGAATGTAATGTAACACACACCCATACAATGCGCACCACCCCGTGATGTTTTTCTCACTCCTACTAGTGAATGTAATGTAACACACACCCATACAATGCGCACCACCCCGTGATGTTTTTCTCACTCCTACTAGTGAATCTAATGTAACACACCCATACAATGCGCACCACCCCGTGATGTTTTTCTCACTCCTACTAGTGAATGTAATGTAACACACACCCATACAATGCGCACCACCGCGTGATGATTTTCTGACTCCTACTAGTGAATCTAATGTAACAAACACCCATACAATGAGCACCACCCCGTGATGTTTTTCTCACTCCTACTAGTGAATGTAATGTAACACACACCCATACAATGCGCACCACCCCGTGATGATTTTCTCACTCCTACTAGTGAATCTAATGTAACAAACACCCATACAATGCGCACCACCCCGTGATGTTTTTCTCACTCCTACTAGTGAATGTAATGTAACAAACACCCATACAATGCGCACCACCCCGTGATGTTTTTCTCACTCCTTCTAGTGAATCTAATGTAACACACACCCATACAATGCGCACCACCCCGTGATGTTTTTCTCACTCCTACTAGTGAATCTAATGTAACACACCCATACAATGCGCACCACCCCGTGATGTTTTTCTCACTGCTAATAGTGAATGTAATGTAACACACCCATACAATGCGCACCACCCCGTGATGTTTTTCTCACTCCTACTAGTGAATGTAATGTAACACACACCCATACAATGCGCACCACCCCGTGATGTTTTTCTCACTCCTACTAGTGAATGTAATGTAACACACACCCATACAATGCGCACCACCCCGTGATGTTTTTCTCACTCCTACTAGTGAATGTAATGTAACACACACCCATACAATGCGCACCACCCCGTGATGTTTTTCTCACTCCTACTAGTGAATGTAATGTAACACACACCCATACAATGCGCACCACCCCGTGATGTTTTTCTCACTCCTACTAGTGAATCTAATGTAACACACCCATACAATGCGCACCACCCCGTGATGTTTTTCTCACTCTTACTAGTGAATGTAATGTAACACACACCCATACAATGCGCACCACCGCGTGATGATTTTCTCACTCCTACTAGTGAATCTAATGTAACAAACACCCATACAATGCGCACCACCCCATGATGATTTTCTCACTCCTACTAGTGAATCTAATGTAACAAACACCCATACAATGCGCACCACCCCGTGATGTTTTTCTCACTCCTACTAGTGAATGTAATGTAACAAACACCCATACAATGCGCACCACCCCGTGATGTTTTTCTCACTCCTACTAGTGAATCTAATGTAACACACACCCATACAATGCGCACCACCCCGTGATGATTTTCTCACTCCTACTAGTGAATCTAATGTAACAAACACCCATACAATGCGCACCACCCCGTGATGTTTTTCTCACTCCTACTAGTGAATGTAATGTAACAAACACCCATACAATGCGCACCACCCCGTGATGTTTTTCTCACTCCTACTAGTGAATCTAATGTAACACACACCCATACAATGCGCACCACCCCGTGATGTTTTTCTCACTCCTACTAGTGAATCTAATGTAACACACACCCATACAATGCGCACCACCCCCTGATGTTTTTCTCACTCCTACTAGTGAATGTAATGTAAAACACACCCATACCATGCGCACCACCCCGTGATGATTTTCTCACTCCTACTAGTGAATCTAATGTAACAAACACCCATACCATGCGCACCACCCCGTGATGTTTTTCTCACTCCTACTAGTGAATGTAATGTAACACACACCCATACAATGCGCACCACCCCGTGATGTTTTTCTCACTCCTACTAGTGAATGTAATGTAACACACACCCATACAATGCGCACCACCCCGTGATGTTTATCTCACTCCTACTAGTGAATCTAATGTAACACACACCCATACCATGCGCACCACCCCCTGATGTTTTTCTCACTCCTACTAGTGAATCTAATGTAAAACACACCCATACCATGCGCACCACCCCGTGATGATTTTCTCACTCCTACTAGTGAATCTAATGTAACAAACACCCATACCATGCGCACCACCCCGTGATGATTTCTCACTCCTACTAGTGAATGTAATGTAACACACACCCATACCATGCGCACCACCCCGTGATGATTTTCTCACTCCTACTAGTGAATCTAATGTAACAAACACCCATACCATGCGCACCACCCCGTGATGTTTTTCTCACTCCTACTAGTGAATGTAATGTAACACACACCCATACAATGCGCACCACCCCGTGATGTTTTTCTCACTCCTACTAGTGAATCTAATGTAACACACACCCATACAATGCGCACCACCCCGTGATGTTTTTCTCACTGCTACTAGGGAATCTAATGTAACACACCCATACAATGCGCACCACCCCATGATGTTTTTCTCACTCCTACTAGTGAATGTAATGTAACACACACCCATACAATGCGCACCACCCCGTGATGTTTTTCTCACTGCTACTAGTGAATGTAATGTAACACACACCCATACAATGCACACCACCCCGTGATGTTTTTCTCACTCCTACTAGTGAATGTAATGTAACACACACCCATACAATGAGCACCACCCCGTGATGTTTTTCTCACTCCTACTAGTGAATGTAATGTAACACACACCCATACAATGCGCAACACCCCGTGATGTTTTTCTCACTGCTACTAGTGAATGTAATGTAACACACACCCATACAATGCGCACCACCCCGTGATGTTTTTCTCACTCCTACTAGTGAATGTAATGTAACACACACCCATACAATGCGCACCACCCCGTGATGTTTTTCTCACTCCTACTAGTGAATGTAATGTAACACACACCCATACAATGCGCACCACCCCGTGATGTTTTTCTCACTCCTACTAGTGAATGTAATGTAACACACACCCATACAATGCGCACCACCCCGTGATGTTTTTCTCACTCCTACTAGTGAATGTAATGTAACACACATCCGTACAATGCGCACCACCCCGTGATGTTTTTCTCACTCCTACTAGTGAATCTAATGTAACACACCCATACAATGCGCACCACCCCGTGATGTTTTTCTCACTCTTACTAGTGAATGTAATGTAACACACACCCATACAATGCGCACCACCGTGTGATGATTTTCTCACTCCTACTAGTGAATCTAATGTAACACACACCCATACAATGCGCACCACCCCGTGATGTTTTTCTCACTCCTACTAGTGAATGTAATGTAACACACACCCATACCATGCGCACCACCGCGTGATGATTTTCTCACTCCTACTAGTGAATCTAATGTAACAAACACCCATACAATGCGCACCACCCCGTGATGTTTTTCTCACTCCTACTAGTGAATCTAATGTAACACACACCCATACAATGCGCACCACCCCGTGATGATTTTCTCACTCCTACTAGTGAATCTAATGTAACAAACACCCATACAATGCGCACCACCCCGTGATGTTTTTCTCACTCCTACTAGTGAATGTAATGTAACAAACACCCATACAATGCGCACCACCCCGTGATGTTTTTCTCACTCCTAGTAGTGAATCTAATGTAACACACACCCATACAATGCGCACCACCCCGTGATGTTTTTCTCACTCCTACTAGTGAATCTAATGTAACACACACCCATACCATGCGCACCACCCCCTGATGTTTTTCTCACTCCTACTAGTGAATGTAATGTAACACACACCCATACCATCCGCACCACCGCGTGATGATTTTCTCACTCCTACTAGTGAATCTAATGTAACAAACACCCATACAATGCGCACCACCCCGTGATGTTTTTCTCACTCCTACTAGTGAATCTAATGTAACACACACCCATACAATGCGCACCACCCCGTGATGATTTTCTCACTCCTACTAGTGAATCTAATGTAACAAACACCCATACAATGCGCACCACCCCGTGATGTTTTTCTCACTCCTACTAGTGAATGTAATGTAACAAACACCCATACAATGCGCACCACCCCGTGATGTTTTTCTCACTCCTACTAGTGAATCTAATGTAACACACACCCATACAATGCGCACCACCCCCTGATGTTTTTCTCACTCCTACTAGTGAATGTAATGTAAAACACACCCATACCATGCGCACCACCCCGTGATGATTTTCTCACTCCTACTAGTGAATCTAATGTAACAAACACCCATACCATGCGCACCACCCCGTGATGTTTTTCTCACTCCTACTAGTGAATGTAATGTAACACACACCCATACAATGCGCACCACCCCGTGATGTTTTTCTCACTCCTACTAGTGAATGTAATGTAACACACACCCATACAATGCGCACCACCCCGTGATGTTTTTCTCACTCCTACTAGTGAATGTAATGTAACACACATCCGTACAATGCGCACCACCCCGTGATGTTTTTCTCACTCCTACTAGTGAATCTAATGTAACACACCCATACAATGCGCACCACCCCGTGATGTTTTTCTCACTCTTACTAGTGAATGTAATGTAACACACACCCATACAATGCGCACCACCGTGTGATGATTTTCTCACTCCTACTAGTGAATCTAATGTAACACACACCCATACAATGCGCACCACCCCGTGATGTTTTTCTCACTCCTACTAGTGAATGTAATGTAACACACACCCATACCATGCGCACCACCGCGTGATGATTTGCTCACTCCTACTAGTGAATCTAATGTAACAAACACCCATACAATGCGCACCACCCCGTGATGTTTTTCTCACTCCTACTAGTGAATCTAATGTAACACACACCCATACAATGCGCACCACCCCGTGATGATTTTCTCACTCCTACTAGTGAATCTAATGTAACAAACACCCATACAATGCGCACCACCCCGTGATGTTTTTCTCACTCCTACTAGTGAATGTAATGTAACAAACACCCATACAATGCGCACCACCCCGTGATGTTTTTCTCACTCCTAGTAGTGAATCTAATGTAACACACACCCATACAATGCGCACCACCCCGTGATGTTTTTCTCACTCCTACTAGTGAATCTAATGTAACACACACCCATACCATGCGCACCACCCCCTGATGTTTTTCTCACTCCTACTAGTGAATGTAATGTAACACACACCCATACCATCCGCACCACCGCGTGATGATTTTCTCACTCCTACTAGTGAATCTAATGTAACAAACACCCATACAATGCGCACCACCCCGTGATGTTTTTCTCACTCCTACTAGTGAATCTAATGTAACACACACCCATACAATGCGCACCACCCCGTGATGATTTTCTCACTCCTACTAGTGAATCTAATGTAACAAACACCCATACAATGCGCACCACCCCGTGATGTTTTTCTCACTCCTACTAGTGAATGTAATGTAACAAACACCCATACAATGCGCACCACCCCGTGATGTTTTTCTCACTCCTACTAGTGAATCTAATGTAACACACACCCATACAATGCGCACCACCCCCTGATGTTTTTCTCACTCCTACTAGTGAATGTAATGTAAAACACACCCATACCATGCGCACCACCCCGTGATGATTTTCTCACTCCTACTAGTGAATCTAATGTAACAAACACCCATACCATGCGCACCACCCCGTGATGTTTTTCTCACTCCTACTAGTGAATGTAATGTAACACACACCCATACAATGCGCACCACCCCGTGATGTTTTTCTCACTCCTACTAGTGAATGTAATGTAACACACACCCATACAATGCGCACCACCCCGTGATGTTTTTCTCACTCCTACTAGTGAATCTAATGTAACACACACCCATACCATGCGCACCACCCCCTGATGTTTTTCTCACTCCTACTAGTGAATCTAATGTAAAACACACCCATACCATGCGCACCACCCCGTGATGATTTTCTCACTCCTACTAGTGAATCTAATGTAACAAACACCCATACCATGCGCACCACCCCGTGATGATTTCTCACTCCTACTAGTGAATGTAATGTAACACACACCCATACCATGCGCACCACCCCGTGATGATTTTCTCACTCCTACTAGTCAATCTAATGTAACAAACACCCATACCATGCGCACCACCCCGTGATGTTTTTCTCACTCCTACTAGTGAATGTAATGTAACACACACCCATACAATGCGCACCACCCCGTGATGTTTTTCTCACTCCTACTAGTGAATCTAATGTAACACACACCCATACAATGCGCACCACCCCGTGATGTTTTTCTCACTGCTACTAGTGAATCTAATGTAACACACCCATACAATGCGCACCACCCCATGATGTTTTTCTCACTCCTACTAGTGAATGTAATGTAACACACACCCATACAATGCGCACCACCCCGTGATGTTTTTCTCACTGCTACTAGTGAATGTAATGTAACACACACCCATACAATGCACACCACCCCGTGATGTTTTTCTCACTCCTACTAGTGAATGTAATGTAACACACACCCATACAATGCGCACCACCCCGTGATGTTTTTCTCACTCCTACTAGTGAATGTAATGTAACACACACCCATACAATGCGCACCACCCCGTGATGTTTTTCTCACTCCTACTAGTGAATGTAATGTAACACACACCCATACAATGCGCACCACCCCGTGATGTTTTTCTCACTCCTACTAGTGAATGTAATGTAACACACACCCATACAATGCGCACCACCCCGTGATGTTTTTCTCACTCCTACTAGTGAATGTAATGTAACACACACCCATACAATGCGCACCACCCCGTGATGTTTTTCTCACTCCTACTAGTGAATGTAATGTAACACACACCCGTACAATGCGCACCACCCCGTGATGTTTTTCTCACTCCTACTAGTGAATCTAATGTAACACACCCATACAATGCGCACCACCCCGTGATGTTTTTCTCACTCTTACTAGTGAATGTAATGTAACACACACCCATACAATGCGCTCCACCGTGTGATGATTTTCTCACTCCTACTAGTGAATCTAATGTAACACACACCCATACAATGTGCACCACCCCGTGATGTTTTTCTCACTCCTACTAGTGAATGTAATGTAACACACACCCATACCATGCGCACCACCGCGTGATGATTTTCTCACTCCTACTAGTGAATCTAATGTAACACACACCCATACAATGCGCACCACCCCGTGATGTTTTTCTCACTCCTACTAGTGAATGTAATGTAACACACACCCATACCATGCGCACCACCGCGTGATGATTTGCTCACTCCTACTAGTGAATCTAATGTAACAAACACCCATACAATGCGCACCACCCCGTGATGTTTTTCTCACTCCTACTAGTGAATCTAATGTAACACACACCCATACAATGCGCACCACCCCGTGATGATTTTCTCACTCCTACTAGTGAATCTAATGTAACAAACACCCATACAATGCGCACCACCCCGTGATGTTTTTCTCACTCCTACTAGTGAATGTAATGTAACAAACACCCATACAATGCGCACCACCCCGTGATGTTTTTCTCACTCCTAGTAGTGAATCTAATGTAACACACACCCATACAATGCGCACCACCCCGTGATGTTTTTCTCACTCCTACTAGTGAATCTAATGTAACACACACCCATACCATGCGCACCACCCCCTGATGTTTTTCTCACTCCTACTAGTGAATGTAATGTAACACACACCCATACCATCCGCACCACCGCGTGATGATTTTCTCACTCCTACTAGTGAATCTAATGTAACAAACACCCATACAATGCGCACCACCCCGTGATGTTTTTCTCACTCCTACTAGTGAATCTAATGTAACACACACCCATACAATGCGCACCACCCCGTGATGATTTTCTCACTCCTACTAGTGAATCTAATGTAACAAACACCCATACAATGCGCACCACCCCGTGATGTTTTTCTCACTCCTACTAGTGAATGTAATGTAACAAACACCCATACAATGCGCACCACCCCGTGATGTTTTTCTCACTCCTACTAGTGAATCTAATGTAACACACACCCATACAATGCGCACCACCCCCTGATGTTTTTCTCACTCCTACTAGTGAATGTAATGTAAAACACACCCATACCATGCGCACCACCCCGTGATGATTTTCTCACTCCTACTAGTGAATCTAATGTAACAAACACCCATACCATGCGCACCACCCCGTGATGTTTTTCTCACTCCTACTAGTGAATGTAATGTAACACACACCCATACAATGCGCACCACCCCGTGATGTTTTTCTCACTCCTACTAGTGAATGTAATGTAACACACACCCATACAATGCGCACCACCCCGTGATGTTTTTCTCACTCCTACTAGTGAATCTAATGTAACACACACCCATACCATGCGCACCACCCCCTGATGTTTTTCTCACTCCTACTAGTGAATCTAATGTAAAACACACCCATACCATGCGCACCACCCCGTGATGATTTTCTCACTCCTACTAGTGAATCTAATGTAACAAACACCCATACCATGCGCACCACCCCGTGATGATTTCTCACTCCTACTAGTGAATGTAATGTAACACACACCCATACCATGCGCACCACCCCGTGATGATTTTCTCACTCCTACTAGTCAATCTAATGTAACAAACACCCATACCATGCGCACCACCCCGTGATGTTTTTCTCACTCCTACTAGTGAATGTAATGTAACACACACCCATACAATGCGCACCACCCCGTGATGTTTTTCTCACTCCTACTAGTGAATCTAATGTAACACACACCCATACAATGCGCACCACCCCGTGATGTTTTTCTCACTGCTACTAGTGAATCTAATGTAACACACCCATACAATGCGCACCACCCCATGATGTTTTTCTCACTCCTACTAGTGAATGTAATGTAACACACACCCATACAATGCGCACCACCCCGTGATGTTTTTCTCACTGCTACTAGTGAATGTAATGTAACACACACCCATACAATGCACACCACCCCGTGATGTTTTTCTCACTCCTACTAGTGAATGTAATGTAACACACACCCATACAATGCGCACCACCCCGTGATGTTTTTCTCACTCCTACTAGTGAATGTAATGTAACACACACCCATACAATGCGCACCACCCCGTGATGTTTTTCTCACTCCTACTAGTGAATGTAATGTAACACACACCCATACAATGCGCACCACCCCGTGATGTTTTTCTCACTCCTACTAGTGAATGTAATGTAACACACACCCATACAATGCGCACCACCCCGTGATGTTTTTCTCACTCCTACTAGTGAATGTAATGTAACACACACCCATACAATGCGCACCACCCCGTGATGTTTTTCTCACTCCTACTAGTGAATGTAATGTAACACACACCCGTACAATGCGCACCACCCCGTGATGTTTTTCTCACTCCTACTAGTGAATCTAATGTAACACACCCATACAATGCGCACCACCCCGTGATGTTTTTCTCACTCTTACTAGTGAATGTAATGTAACACACACCCATACAATGCGCTCCACCGTGTGATGATTTTCTCACTGCTACTAGTGAATCTAATGTAACACACACCCATACAATGTGCACCACCCCGTGATGTTTTTCTCACTCCTACTAGTGAATGTAATGTAACACACACCCATACCATGCGCACCACCGCGTGATGATTTTCTCACTCCTACTAGTGAATCTAATGTAACAAACACCCATACAATGCGCACCACCCCGTGATGTTTTTCTCACTCCTAATAGTGAATCTAATGTAACACACACCCATACAATGCGCACCACCCCGTGATGATTTTCTCACTCCTACTAGTGAATCTAATGTAACAAACACCCATACAATGCGCACCACCCCGTGATGTTTTTCTCACTCCTACTAGTGAATTTAATGTAACAAACACCCATACAATGCGCACCACCCCGTGATGTTTTTCTCACTCCTACTAGTGAATCTAATGTAACACACACTCATACAATGCGCACCACCCCGTGATGTTTTTCTCACTCCTACTGGTGAATCTAATGTAACACACACCCATACAATGCGCACCACCCCCTGATGTTTTTCTCACTCCTACTAGTGAATGTAATGTAAAACACACCCATACCATGCGCACCACCCCGTGATGATTTTCTCACTCCTACTAGTGAATCTAATGTAACAAACACCCATACCATGCGCACCACCCCGTGATGTTTTTCTCACTCCTACTAGTGAAGGTAATGTAACACACACCCATACAATGCGCACCACCCCGTGATGTTTTTCTCACTCCTACTAGTGAATGTAATGTAACACACACCCATACAATGCGCACCACCCCCTGATGTTTTTCTAACTCCTACTAGTGAATCTAATGTAACACACACCCATACCATGCGCACCACCCCCTGATGTTTTTCTCACTCCTACTAGTGAATCTAATGTAAAACACACACATACCATGCGCACCACCCCGTGATGATTTTCTCACTCCTACTAGTGAATCTAATGTAACAAACACCCATATCATGCGCACCAACCCGTGATGTTTTTCTCACTCCTACTAGTGAATGTAATGTAACACACACCCATACCATGCGCACCACCCTGTGATGATTTTCTCACTCCTACTAGGGAATCTAATGTAACAAACACCCATACCATGCGCACCACCGCGTGATGTTTTTCTCACTCCTACTAGTGAATCTAATGTAACACACACCCATACAATGCGCACCAACCCGTGATGTTTTTCTCACTCCTACTAGTGAATCTAATGTAACACTAACCCATACAATGCGCACCACCCCGTGATGTTTTTCTCACTCCTACTAGTGAATCTAATGTAACACACCCATACAATGCGCACCACCCCGTGATGTTTTTCTCACTTCTACTAGTGAATCTAATGTAACACACCCATACAATGCGCACCACCCCGTGATGTTTTTCTCACTGCTACTAGTGAATGTAATGTAACACACACCCATACAATGCGCACCACCCCGTGATCTTTTTCTCAATGCTACTAGTGAATGTAATGTAACACACACCCATACAATGCGCACCACCCCGTGATGATTTTCTCACTCCTACTAGTGAATCTAATGTAACACACACCCATACAATGCGCACCACCCCGTGATGTTTTTCTCACTCCTACTAGTGAATGTAATGTAACAAACACCCATACAATGCGCACAACCGCGTGATGATTTTCTCACTCCTACTAGTGAATCTAATGTAACACACACCCATACAATGAGCACCACCCCGTGATGATTTTCTCACTCCTACTAGTGAATCTAATGTAACAAACACCCATACAATGCGCACCACCCCGTGATGTATTTCTCACTCCTACTAGTGAATCTAATGTAACACACACCCATACAATGCGCACCACCCCGTGATGATTTTCTCACTCCTACTAGTGAATCTAATGTAACAAACACCCATACAATGCGCAACACCCCGTGATGTTTTTCTCACTCCTACTAGTGAATGTAATGTAACAAACACCCATACAATGCGCACCACCCCGTGATGTTTTTCTCACTCCTACTAGTGAATCTAATGTAACACACACCCATACAATGCGCACTACCCCGTGATGTTTTTCTCACTCCTTCTAGTGAATGTAATGTAACACACACCCATACAATGCGCACCACCCCGTGATGTTTTTCTCACTCCTACTAGTGAATGTAATGTAACACACACCCATACAATGCGCACCACACCGTGATGTTTTTCTCACTCCTACTAGTGAATCTAATGTAACACACCCATACAATGCGCACCACCCCGTGATGTTTTTCTCACTCCTACTAGTGAATGTAATGTAACACACACCCATACAATGCGCACCACCGCGTGATGATTTTCTCACTCCTACTAGTGAATCTAATGTAACAAACACCCATACAAAGAGCACCACCCCGTGATGTTTTTCTCACTCCTACTAGTGAATGTAATGTAACACACACCCATACAATGCGCACCACCCCGTGATGATTTTCTCATTCCTACTAGTGAATCTAATGTAACAAACACCCATACAATGCGCACCATCCCATGATGTTTTTCTCACTCCTACTAGTGAATGTAATGTAACAAACACCCATACAATGCGCACCACCCCGTGATGTTTTTCTCACTCCTACTAGTGAATCTAATGTAACACACACCCATACAATGCGCACCATCCCGTGTTGTTTTTCTCACTCCTACTAGTGAATCTAATGTAACACACCCATACAATGCGCACCACCCCGTGATGTTTTTCTAACTGCTACTAGTGAATGTAATGTAACACACCCATACAATGCGCACCACCCCGTGATGTTTTTCTCACTCCTACTAGTGAATGTAATGTAACACACACCCATACAATGCGCACCACCCCGTGATGTTTTTCTCACTCCTACTAGTGAATGTAATGTAACACACACCCATACAATGCGCACCACCCCGTGATGTTTTTCTCACTCCTACTAGTGAATGTAATGTAACACACACCCATACAATGCGCACCACCCCGTGATGTTTTTCTCACTCCTACTAGTGAATGTAATGTAACACACACCCATACAATGCGCACCACCCCGTGATGTTTTTTTCACTCCTACTAGTGAATCTAATGTAACACACCCATACAATGCGCACCACCCCGTGATGTTTTTCTCACTCTTACTAGTGAATGTAATGTAACACACACCCATACAATGCGCACCACCGCGTGATGATTTTCTCACTCCTACTAGTGAATCTAATGTAACACACACCCATACAATGCGCACCACCCCGTGATGATTTTCTCACTCCTACTAGTGAATCTAATGTAACAAACACCCATACAATGCGCACCACCCCGTGATGTATTTCTCACTCCTACTAGTGAATGTAATGTAACAAACACCCATACAATGCGCACCACCCCGTGATGTTTTTCTCACTCCTACTAGTGAATCTAATGTAACACACACCCATACAATGCGCACCACCCCGTGATGATTTTCTCACTCCTACTAGTGAATCTAATGTAACAAACACCCATACAATGCGCACCACCCCGTGATGTTTTTCTCACTCCTACTAGTGAATGTAATGTAACAAACACCCATACAATGCGCACCACCCCGTGATGTTTTTCTCACTCCTACTAGTGAATCTAATGTAACACACACCCATACAATGCGCACCACCCCGTGATGTTTTTCTCACTCCTACTAGTGAATCTAATGTAACACACACCCATACCATGCGCACCACCCCCTGATGTTTTTCTCACTCCTACTAGTGAATGTAATGTAACACACACCCATACCATGCGCACCACCCCGTGATGATTTTCTCACTCCTACTAGTGAATCTAATGTAACAAACACCCATACAATGCGCACCACCCCGTGATGTTTTTCTCACTCCTACTAGTGAATCTAATGTAACACACACCCATACAATGCGCACCACCCCGTGATGATTTTCTCACTCCTACTAGTGAATCTAATGTAACAAACACCCATACAATGCGCACCACCCCGTGATGTTTTTCTCACTCCTACTAGTGAATGCAATGCAACAAACACCCATACAATGCGCACCACCCCGTGATGTTTTTCTCACTCCTACTAGTGAATCTAATGTAACACACACTCATACAATGCGCACCACCCCGTGATGTTTTTCTCACTCCTACTAGTGAATCTAATGTAACACACACCCATACAATGCGCACCACCCCCTGATGTTTTTCTCACTCCTACTAGTGAATGTAATGTAAAACACACCCATACCATGCGCACCACCCCGTGATGATTTTCTCACTCCTACTAGTGAATCTAATGTAACAAACACCCATACCATGCGCACCACCCTGTGATGTTTTTCTCACTCCTACTAGTGAATGTAATGTAACACACACCCATACAATGCGCACCACCCCGTGATGTTTTTCTCACTCATACTATTGAATGTAATGTAACACACACCCATACAATGCGCACCACCCTGTGATGTTTTTCTCACTCCTACTAGTGAATCTAATGTAACACACACCCATACCATGCGCACCACCCCCTGATGTTTTTCTCACTCCTACTAGTGAATCTAATGTAAAACACACCCATACCATGCGCACCACCCCGTGATGATTTTCTCACTCCTACTAGTGGATCTAATGTAACAAACACCCATACCATGCGCACAACCCCGTGATGATTTCTCACTCCTACTAGTGAATGTAATGTAACACACACCCATACCATGCGCACCACCCCGTGATGATTTTCTCACTCCTACTAGTGAATCTAACGTAACAAACACCCATACCATGCGCACCACCCCGTGATGTTTTTCTCACTCCTACTAGTGAATGTAATGTAACACACACCAATACAATGCGCACCACCCCGTGATGTTTTTCTCACTCCTACTAGTGAATCTAATGTAACACACCCATACAATGCGCACCACCCCGTGATGTTTTTCTCACTTCTACTAGTGAATCTAATGTAACACACCCATACAATGCGCACCACCCCGTGATGTTTTTCTCACTGCTACTAGTGAATGTAATGTAACACACACCCATACAATGCGCACCACCACGTGATATTTTTCTCACTGCTACTAGTGAATGTAATGTAACACACACCCCTACAATGCGCACCACCCCGTGATGTTTTTCTCACTCCTACTAGTGAATCTAATGTAACACACCCATACAATGCGCACCACCCCGTGATGTTTTTCTCACTCCTACTAGTGAATGTAATGTAACACACACCCATACCATGCGCACCACCCCGTGATGTTTTTCTCACTCCTACTAGTGAATGTAATGTAACAAACACCCATACAATGCGCACCACCGCATGATGATTTTCTCACTCCTACTAGTGAATCTAATGTAACACACACCCATACAATGAGCACCACTCCGTGATGATTTTCTCACTCCTACTAGTGAATCTAATGTAACAAACACCCATACAATGCGCACCACCCCGTGATGTTTTTCTCACACCTACTAGTGAATGTAATGTAACAAACACCCATACAATGCGCACCACCCCGTGATGTTTTTCTCACTCCTACTAGTGAATCTAATGTAACACACACCCATACAATGCGCACCACCCCGTGATATTTTTCTCACTCCTACTAGTGAATCTAATGTAACACACACCCATACAATGCGCACCACCCCCTGATGTTTTTCTCACTCCTACTAGTGAATCTAATGTAACACACACCCATACCATGCGCACCACTGCGTGATGATTTTCTCACTCCTACTAGTGAATCTAATGTAACAAACACCCATACAATGCGCACCACCCCGTGATGTTTTTCTCACTCCTACTAGTGAATGTAATGTAACACACACCCATACATTGCGCACCACCCCGTGATGATTTTCTCACTCCTACTAGTGAATCTAATGTAACAAACACCCATACAATGCGCACCACCCCGTGATGTTTTTCTCACTCCTACTAGTGAATGTAATGTAACAAACACCCATACAATGCGCACCCCCCCGTGATGTTTTTCTCACTCATACTAGTGAATCTAATGTAATACACACCCATACAATGCGCACCACCCCGTGATGTTTTTCTCACTCCTTCTAGTGAATGTAATGTAACACACACCCATACAATGCGCACCACCGCGTGATGATTTTCTCACTCCTACTTGTGAATCTAATGTAACACACACCCATACAATGCGCACCACCCCGTGATGTTTTTCTCACTCCTACTAGTGAATGTAATGTAACACACACCCATACAATGCGCACCACCCCGTGATGTTTTTCTCACACCTACTAGTGAATCTAATGTAACACACCCATACAATGCGCACCACCCCATGATGTTTTTCTCACTCCTACTAGTGAATGTAATGTAACACACACCCATACAATGCGCACCACCCCGTGATGTTTTTCTCACTGCTACTAGTGAATGTAATGTAACACACACCCATACAATGCACACCACCCCGTGATGTTTTTCTCACTCCTACTAGTGAATGTAATGTAACACACACCCATACAATGCGCACCACCCCGTGATGTTTTTCTCACTCCTACTAGTGAATCTAATGTAACACACCCATACAATGCGCACCACCCCGTGATGTTTTTCTCACTCTTACTAGTGAATGTAATGTAACACACACCCATACAATGCTCACCACCGCGTGATGATTTTCTCACTCCTACTAGTGAATCTAATGTAACACACACCCATACAATGCGCAGCACCCCGTGATGATTTTCTCACTCCTACTAGTGAATCTAATGTAACAAACACCCATACAATGCGCACCACCCCGTGATGTTTTTCTCACTCCTACTAGTGAATGTAATGTAACAAACACCCATACAATGCGCACCACCCCGTGATGTTTTTCTCACTCCTACTAGTGAATCTAATGTAACACACACCCATACAATGCGCACCACCCCGTGATGATTTTCTCACTCCTACTAGTGAATCTAATGTAACAAACACCCATACAATGCGCACCACCCCGTGATGTTTTTCTCACTCCTACTAGTGAATGTAATGTAACAAACACCCATACAATGCGCACCACCCCGTGATGATTTTCTCACTCCTACTAGTGAATCTAATGTAACACACACCCATACAATGCGCACCACCCCGTGATGTTTTTCTCACTCCTACTAGTGAATCTAATGTAACACACACCCATACCATGCGCACCACCCCCTGATGTTTTTCTCACTCCTACTAGTGAATGTAATGTAACACACACCCATACCATGCGCACCACCCCGTGATGATTTTCTCACTCCTACTAGTGAATCTAATGTAACAAACACCCATACAATGCGCACCACCCCGTGATGTTTTTCTCACTCCTACTAGTGAATCTAATGTAACACACACCCATACAATGCGCACCACCCCGTGATGACTTTCTCACTCCTACTAGTGAATCTAATGTAACAAACACCCATACAATGCGCACCACCCCGTGATGTTTTTCTCACTCCTACTAGTGAATGCAATGTAACAAACACCCATACAATGCACACCACCCCGTGATGTTTTTCTCACTCCTACTAGTGAATCTAATGTAACACACACTCATACAATGCGCACCACCCAGTGATGTTTTTCTCACTCCTACTAGTGAATCTAATGTACCACACACCCATACAATGCGCACCACCCCATGATGTTTTTCTCACTCCTACTAGTGAATGTAATGTAAAACACACCCATACCATGCGCACCACCACGTGATGATTTTCTCACTCCTACTAGTGAATCTAATGTAACAAACACCCATACCATGCGCACCACCCTGCGATGTTTTTCTCACTCCTACTAGTGAATGTAATGTAACACACACCCATACAATGCGCACCACCCCGTGATGTTTTTCTCACTCATACTAGTGAATGTAATGTAACACACACCCATACAATGCGCACCACCCCGTGATGTTTTTCTCACTCCTACTAGTGAATCTAATGTAACACACCCATACAATGCGCACCACCCCGTGATGTTTTTCTCACTCTTACTAGTGAATGTAATGTAACACACACCCATACAATGCGCACCACCGCGTGATGATTTTCTCACTCCTACTAGTGAATCTAATGTAACACACACCCATACAATGCGCACCACCCCGTGATGATTTTCTCACTCCTACTAGTGAATCTAATGTAACAAACACCCATACAATGCGCACCACCCCGTGATGTTTTTCTCACTCCTACTAGTGAATGTAATGTAACAAACACCCATACAATGCGCACCACCCCGTGATGTTTTTCTCACTCCTACTAGTGAATCTAATGTAACACACACCCATACAATGCGCACCACCCCGTGATGATTTTCTCACTCCTACTAGTGAATCTAATGTAACAAACACCCATACAATGCGCACCACCCCGTGATGTTTTTCTCACTCCTACTAGTGAATGTAATGTAACAAACACCCATACAATGCGCACCACCGCGTGATGTTTTTCTCACTCCTACTAGTGAATCTAATGTAACACACACCCATACAATGCGCACCACCCCGTGATGTTTTTCTCACTCCTACTAGTGAATCTAATGTAACACAAACCCATACCATGCGCACCACCCCCTGATGTTTTTCTCACTCCTACTAGTGAATGTAATGTAACACACACCCATACCATGCGCACCACCCCGTGATGATTTTCTCACTCCTACTAGTGAATCTAATGTAACAAACACCCATAAAATGCGCACCACCCCGTGATGTTTTTCTCACTCCTACTAGTGAATCTAATGTAACACACACCCATACAATGCGCACCACCCCGTGATGATTTTCTCACTCCTACTAGTGAATCTAATGTAACAAACACCCATACAATGCGCACCACCCCGTGATGTTTTTCTCACTCCTACTAGTGAATGCAATGTAACAAACACCCATACAATGCGCACCACCCCGTGATGTTTTTCTCACTCCTACTAGTGAATCTAATGTAACACACACTCATACAATGCGCACCACCCCGTGATGTTTTTCTCATTCCTACTAGTGAATCTAATGTAACACACACCCATACAATGCGCACCACCCCCTGATGTTTTTCTCACTCCTACTAGTGATTGTAATGTAAAACACACCCATACCATGCGCACCACCCCGTGATGATTTTCTCACTCCTACTAGTGAATCTAATGTAACAAACACCCATACCATGCGCACCACCCTGTGATGTTTTTCTCACTCCTACTAGTGAATGTAATGTAACACACACCCATACAATGCGCACCACCCCGTGATGTTTTTCTCACTCATACTAGTGAATGTAATGTAACACACACCCATACAATGCGCACCACCCCGTGATGTTTTTCTCACTCCTACTAGTGAATCTAATGTAACACACACCCATACCATGCGCACCACCCCCTGATGTTTTTCTCACTCCTACTAGTGAATCTAATGTAAAACACACCCATACCATGCGCACCACCCCGTGATGATTTTCTCACTCCTACTAGTGAATCTAATGTAACAAACACCCATACCATGCGCACCACCCCGTGATGATTTCTCACTCCTACTAGTGAATGTAATGTAACACACACCCATACCATGCGCACCACCCCGTGATGATTTTCTCACTCCTACTAGTGAATCTAATGTAACAAACACCCATACCATGCGCACCACCCCGTGATGTTTTTCTCACTCCTACTAGTGAATGTAATGTAACACACACCCATACAATGCGCACCACCCCGTGATGTTTTTCTCACTCCTACTAGTGAATGTAATGTAGCACACACCCATACAATGCGCACCACCCCGTGATGTTTTTCTCACTCCTACTAGTGAATCTAATATAACACACCCATACAATGCGCACCACCCCGTGATGTTTTTCTCACTTCTACTAGTGAATCTAATGTAACACACCCATACAATGCGCACCACCCCGTGATGTTTTTCTCACTGCTACTAGTGAATGTAATGTAACACACACCCATACAATGCGCACCACCCCGTGATATTTTTCTCACTGCTACTAGTGAATGTAATGTAACACACACCCATACAATGCGCACCACCCCGTGATGTTTTTCTCACTCCTACTAGTGAATGTAATGTAACACACACCCATACAATGCGCACCACCCCGTGATGTTTTTCTCACTCCTACTAGTGAATGTAATGTAACACACACCCATACAATGCGCACCACCCCGTGATGTTTTTCTCACTCCTACTAGTGAATCTAATGTAACACACCCATACAATGCGCACCACCCCGTGATGTTTTTCTCACTCCTACTAGTGAATGTAATGTAACACACACCCATACCATGCGCACCACCCCGTGATGTTTTTCTCACTCCTACTAGTGAATGTAATGTAACAAACACCCATACAATGCGCACCACCGCGTGATGATTTTCTCACTCCTACTAGTGAATCTAATGTAACACACACCCATACAATGAGCACCACTCCGTGATGATTTTCTCACACCTACTAGTGAATCTAATGTAACAAACACCCATACAATGCGCACCACCCCGTGATGTTTTTCTCACACCTATTAGTGAATGTAATGCAACAAACACCCATACAATGCGCACCACCCCGTGATGTTTTTCTCACTCCTACTAGTGAATCTAATGTAACACACACCCATACAATGCGCACCACCCCGTGATATTTTTCTCACTCCTACTAGTGAATCTAATGTAACACACACCCATACAATGCGCACCACCCCCTGATGTTTTTCTCACTCCTACTAGTGAATCTAATGTAACACACACCCATACCATGCGCACCACTGCGTGATGATTTTCTCACTCCTACTAGTGAATCTAATGTAACAAACACCCATACAATGCGCACCACCCCGTGATGTTTTTCTCACTCCTACTAGTGAATGTAATGTAACACACACCCATACATTGCGCACCACCCCGTGATGATTTTCTCACTCCTACTAGTGAATCTAATGTAACAAACACCCATACAATGCGCACCACCCCGTGATGTTTTTCTCACTCCTACTAGTGAATGTAATGTAACAAACACCCATACAATGCGCACCCCCCCGTGATGTTTTTCTCACTCCTACTAGTGAATCTAATGTAATACACACCCATACAATGCGCACCACCCCGTGATGTTTTTCTCACTCCGTCTAGTGAATGTAATGTAACACACACCCATACAATGCGCACCACCGCGTGATGATTTTCTCACTCCTACTAGTGAATCTAATGTAACACACACCCATACAATGCGCACCACCCCGTGATGTTTTTCTCACTCCTACTAGTGAATGTAATGTAACACACACCCATACAATGCGCACCACCC
This sequence comes from Cavia porcellus, assembly GCF_034190915.1. Lineage (NCBI taxonomy): Eukaryota > Metazoa > Chordata > Mammalia > Rodentia > Caviidae > Cavia > Cavia porcellus. Next base: position 1,868,667 of record NW_026947541.1, on the reverse strand, counting down.
CGTGATGTTTTTCTCACACCTACTAGTGAATCTAATGTAACACACCCATACAATGCGCACCACCCCATGATGTTTTTCTCACTCATACTAGTGAATGTAATGTAACACACACCCATACAATGCGCACCACACCGTGATGTTTTTCTCACTGCTACTAGTGAATGTAATGTAACACACACCCATACAATGCACACCACCCCGTGATGTTTTTCTCACTCCTACTAGTGAATGTAACGTAACACACACCCATACAATGCGCACCACCCCGTGATGTTTTTCTCACTCCTACTAGTGAATCTAATGTAACACACACCCATATAATGCGCAACACCCCGTGATGTTTTTCTCACTGCTACTAGTGAATGTAATGTAACACACCCATACAATGCGCACCACCCCGTGATGTTTTTCTCACTCCTACTAGTGAATGTAATGTAACACACACCCATACAATGCGCACCACCCCGTGATGTTTTTCTCACTCCTACTAGTGAATGTAATGTAACACACACCCATACAATGCGCACCACCCCGTGATGTTTTTCTCACTCCTACTAGTGAATGTAATGTAACACACACCCATACAATGCGCACCACCCCGTGATGTTTTTCTCACTCCTACTAGTGAATGTAATGTAACACACACCCATACAATGCGCACCACCCCGTGATGTTTTTCTCACTCCTACTAGTGAATCTAATGTAACACACCCATACAATGCGCACCACCCCGTGATGTTTTTCTCACTCTTACTAGTGAATGTAATGTAACACACACCCATACAATGCGCACCACCGCGTGATGATTTTCTCACTCCTACTAGTGAATCTAATGTAACACACACCCATACAATGCGTACCACCCCGTGATGTTTTTCTCACTCCTACTAGTGAATCTAATGTAACACACACCCATACAATGCGCACCACCCCGTGATGTTTTTCTCACTCCTACTAGTGAATCTAATGTAACACACACCCATACAATGCGCACCAACCCGTGATGATTTTCTCACTCCTACTAGTGAATCTAATGTAACAAACACCCATACAATGCGCACCACCCGGTGATGTTTTTCTCACTCCTACTAGTGAATCTAATGTAACACACCCATACAATGCGCACCACCCCGTGATGTTTTTCTCACTGCTACTAGTGAATGTAATGTAACACACACCCATACAATGCGCACCACCACGTGATATTTTTCTCACTGCTACTAGTGAATGTAATGTAACACACACCCCTACAATGCGCACCACCCCGTGATGTTTTTCTCACTCCTACTAGTGAATCTAATGTAACACACCCATACAATGCGCACCACCCCGTGATGTTTTTCTCACTCCTACTAGTGAATGTAATCTAACACACACCCATACCATGCGCACCACCCCGTGATGTTTTTCTCACTCCTACTAGTGAATGTAATGTAACAAACGCCCATACAATGCGCACCACCGCATGATGATTTTCTCACTCCTACTAGTGAATCTAATGTAACACACACCCATACAATGAGCACCACTCCGTGATGATTTTCTCACTCCTACTAGTGAATCTAATGTAACAAACACCCATACAATGCGCACCACCCCGTGATGTTTTTCTCACACCTACTAGTGAATGTAATGTAACAAACACCCATACAATGCGCACCACCCCGTGATGTTTTTCTCACTCCTACTAGTGAATCTAATGTAACACACACCCATACAATGCGCACCACCCCGTGATATTTTTCTCACTCCTACTAGTGAATCTAATGTAACACACACCCATACAATGCGCACCACCCCCTGATGTTTTTCTCACTCCTACTAGTGAATCTAATGTAACACACACCCATACCATGCGCACCACTGCGTGATGATTTTCTCACTCCTACTAGTGAATCTAATGTAACAAACACCCATACAATGCGCACCACCCCGTGATGTTTTTCTCACTCCTACTAGTGAATGTAATGTAACACACACCCATACATTGCGCACCACCCCGTGATGATTTTCTCACTCCTACTAGTGAATCTAATGTAACAAACACCCATACAATGCGCACCACCCCGTGATGTTTTTCTCACTCCTACTAGTGAATGTAATGTAACAAACACCCATACAATGCGCACCCCCCCGTGATGTTTTTCTCACTCCTACTAGTGAATCTAATGTAATACACACCCATACAATGCGCACCACCCCGTGATGTTTTTCTCACTCCTTCTAGTGAATGTAATGTAACACACACCCATACAATGCGCACCACCGCGTGATGATTTTCTCACTCCTACTTGTAAATCTAATGTAACACACACCCATACAATGCGCACCACCCCGTGATTTTTTTCTCACTCCTACTAGTGAATGTAATGTAACACACACCCATACAATGCGCACCACCCCGTGATGTTTTTCTCACACCTACTAGTGAATCTAATGTAACACACCCATACAATGCGCACCAACCCATGATGTTTTTCTCACTCCTACTAGTGAATGTAATGTAACACACACCCATACAATGCGCACCACCCCGTGATGTTTTTCTCACTGCTACTAGTGAATGTAATGTAACACACACCCATACAATGCACACCACCCCGTGATGTTTTTCTCACTCCTACTAGTGAATGTAATGTAACACACACCCATACAATGCGCACCACCCCGTGATGTTTTTCTCACTCCTACTAGTGAATCTAATGTAACACACCCATACAATGCGCACCACCCCGTTATGTTTTTCTCACTCTTACTAGTGAATGTAATGTAACACACACCCATACAATGCGCACCACCGCGTGATGATTTTCTCACTCCTACTAGTGAATCTAATGTAACACACACCCATACAATGCGCAGCACCCCGTGATGATTTTCTCCCTCCTACTAGTGAATCTAATGTAACAAACACAATGCGCACCACCCCGTGATGTTTTTCTCACTCCTACTAGTGAATGTAATGTAACAAACACCCATACAATGCGCACCACCCCGTGATGTTTTTCTCACTCCTACTAGTGAATCTAATGTAACACACACCCATACAATGCGCACCACCCTGTGATGATTTTCTCACTCCTACTAGTGAATCTAATGTAACATACACCCATACAATGCGCACCACCCCGTGATGTTTTTCTCACTCCTACTAGTGAATGTAATGTAACAAACACCCATACAATGCGCACCACCCCGTGATGTTTTTCTCACTCCTACTAGTGAATCTAATGTAACACACACCCATACAATGCGCACCACCCCGTGATGTTTTTCTCACTCCTACTAGTGAATCTAATGTAACACACACCCATACCATGCGCACCACCCCCTGATGTTTTTCTCACTCCTACTAGTGAATGTAATGTAACACACACCCATACCATGCGCACCACCCCGTGATGATTTTCTCACTCCTACTAGTGAATCTAATGTAACAAACACCCATACAATGCGCACCACCCCGTGATGTTTTTCTCACTCCTACTAGTGAATCTAATGTAACACACACCCATACAATGCGCACCACCCCGTGATGACTTTCTCACTCCTACTAGTGAATCTAATGTAACAAACACCCATACAATGCGCACCACCCCGTGATGTTTTTCTCACTCCTACTAGTGAATGCAATGTAACAAACACCCATACAATGCGCACCACCCCGTGATGTTTTTCTCACTCCTACTAGTGAATCTAATGTAACACACACTCATACAATGCGCACCACCCAGTGATGTTTTTCTCACTCCTACTAGTGAATCTAATGTAACACACACCCATACAATGCGCACCACCCCCTGATGTTTTTCTCACTCCTACTAGTGAATGTAATGTAAAACACACCCATACCATGCGCACCACCACGTGATGATTTTCTCACTCCTACTAGTGAATCTAATGTAACAAACACCCATACCATGCGCACCACCCTGCGATGTTTTTCTCACTCCTACTAGTGAATGTAATGTAACACACACCCATACAATGCGCACCACCCCGTGATGTTTTTCTCACTCATACTAGTGAATGTAATGTAACACACACCCATACAATGCGCACCACCCCGTGATGTTTTTCTCACTCCTACTAGTGAATCTAATGTAACACACCCATACAATGCGCACCACCCCGTGATGTTTTTCTCACTCCTACTAGTGAATGTAATGTAACACACACCCATACCATGCGCACCACCCCGTGATGATTTTCTCACTCCTACTAGTGAATCTAATGTAACAAACACCCATACCATGCGCACCACCCCGTGATGTTTTTCTCACTCCTACTAGTGAATGTAATGTAACACACACCCATACAATGCGCACCACCCCGTGATGTTTTTCTCACTCCTACTAGTGAATGTAATGTAACACACACCCATACAATGCGCACCACCCCGTGATGTTTTTCTCACTCCTACTAGTGAATCTAATATAACACACCCATACAATGCGCACCACCCCGTGATGTTTTTCTCACTTCTACTAGTGAATCTAATGTAACACACCCATACAATGCGCACCACCCCGTGATGTTTTTCTCACTGCTACTAGTGAATGTAATGTAACACACACCCATACAATGCGCACCACCCCGTGATATTTTTCTCACTGCTACTAGTGAATGTAATGTAACACACACCCATACAATGCGCACCACCCCGTGATGTTTTTCTCACTCCTACTAGTGAATGTAATGTAACACACACCCATACAATGCGCACCACCCCGTGATGTTTTTCTCACTCCTACTAGTGAATGTAATGTAACACACACCCATACAATGCGCACCACCCCGTGATGTTTTTCTCACTCCTACTAGTGAATCTAATGTAACACACCCATACAATGCGCACCACCCCGTGATGTTTTTCTCACTCCTACTAGTGAATGTAATGTAACACACACCCATACCATGCGCACCACCCCGTGATGTTTTTCTCACTCCTACTAGTGAATGTAATGTAACAAACACCCATACAATGCGCACCACCGCGTGATGATTTTCTCACTCCTACTAGTGAATCTAATGTAACACACACCCATACAATGAGCACCACTCCGTGATGATTTTCTCACTCCTACTAGTGAATCTAATGTAACAAACACCCATACAATGCGCACCACCCCGTGATGTTTTTCTCACACCTATTAGTGAATGTAATGCAACAAACACCCATACAATGCGCACCACCCCGTGATGTTTTTCTCACTCCTACTAGTGAATCTAATGTAACACACACCCATACAATGCGCACCACCCCGTGATATTTTTCTCACTCCTACTAGTGAATCTAATGTAACACACACCCATACAATGCGCACCACCCCCTGATGTTTTTCTCACTCCTACTAGTGAATCTAATGTAACACACACCCATACCATGCGCACCACTGCGTGATGATTTTCTCACTCCTACTAGTGAATCTAATGTAACAAACACCCATACAATGCGCACCACCCCGTGATGTTTTTCTCACTCCTACTAGTGAATGTAATGTAACACACACCCATACATTGCGCACCACCCCGTGATGATTTTCTCACTCCTACTAGTGAATCTAATGTAACAAACACCCATACAATGCGCACCACCCCGTGATGTTTTTCTCACTCCTACTAGTGAATGTAATGTAACAAACACCCATACAATGCGCACCCCCCCGTGATGTTTTTCTCACTCCTACTAGTGAATCTAATGTAATACACACCCATACAATACGCACCACCCCGTGATGTTTTTCTCACTCCTTCTAGTGAATGTAATGTAACACACACCCATACAATGCGCACCACCACGTGATGATTTTCTCACTCCTACTAGTGAATCTAATGTAACACACACCCATACAATGCGCACCACCCCGTGATGTTTTTCTCACTCCTACTAGTGAATGTAATGTAACACACACCCATACAATGCGCACCACCCCGTGATGTTTTTCTCACACCTACTAGTGAATCTAATGTAACACACCCATACAATGCGCACCACCCCATGATGTTTTTCTCACTCATACTAGTGAATGTAATGTAACACACACCCATACAATGCGCACCACACCGTGATGTTTTTCTCACTGCTACTAGTGAATGTAATGTAACACACACCCATACAATGCACACCACCCCGTGATGTTTTTCTCACTCCTACTAGTGAATGTAATGTAACACACACCCATACAATGCGCACCACCCCGTGATGTTTTTCTCACTCCTACTAGTGAATCTAATGTAACACACACCCATATAATGCGCAACACCCCGTGATGTTTTTCTCACTGCTACTAGTGAATGTAATGTAACACACCCATACAATGCGCACCACCCCGTGATGTTTTTCTCACTCCTACTAGTGAATGTAATGTAACACACACCCATACAATGCGCACCACCCCGTGATGTTTTTCTCACTCCTACTAGTGAATGTAATGTAACACACACCCATACAATGCGCACCACCCCGTGATGTTTTTCTCACTCCTACTAGTGAATGTAATGTAACACACACCCATACAATGCGCACCACCCCGTGATGTTTTTCTCACTCCTACTAGTGAATGTAATGTAACACACACCCATACAATGCACACCACCCCGTGATGTTTTTCTCACTCCTACTAGTGAATCTAATGTAACACACCCATACAATGCGCACCACCCCGTGATGTTTTTCTCACTCTTACTAGTGAATGTAATGTAACACACACCCATACAATGCGCACCACCGCGTGATGATTTTCTCACTCCTACTAGTGAATCTAATGTAACACACACCCATACAATGCGTACCACCCCGTGATGTTTTTCTCACTCCTACTAGTGAATCTAATGTAACACACACCCATACAATGCGCACCACCCCGTGATGTTTTTCTCACTCCTACTAGTGAATCTAATGTAACACACACCCATACAATGCGCACCAACCCGTGATGATTTTCTCACTCCTACTAGTGAATCTAATGTAACAAACACCCATACAATGCGCACCACCCCGTGATGTTTTTCGCACTCCTACTAGTGAATCTAATGTAACAAACACCCATACAATGCGCACCACCCGGTGATGTTTTTCTCACTCCTACTAGTGAATCTAATGTAACACACCCATACAATGCGCACCACCCCGTGATGTTTTTCTCACTGCTACTAGTGAATGTAATGTAACACACACCCATACAATGCGCACCACCACGTGATATTTTTCTCACTGCTACTAGTGAATGTAATGTAACACACACCCCTACAATGCGCACCACCCCGTGATGTTTTTCTCACTCCTACTAGTGAATCTAATGTAACACACCCATACAATGCGCACCACCCCGTGATGTTTTTCTCACTCCTACTAGTGAATGTAATCTAACACACACCCATACCATGCGCACCACCCCGTGATGTTTTTCTCACTCCTACTAGTGAATGTAATGTAACAAACGCCCATACAATGCGCACCACCGCATGATGATTTTCTCACTCCTACTAGTGAATCTAATGTAACACACACCCATACAATGAGCACCACTCCGTGATGATTTTCTCACTCCTACTAGTGAATCTAATGTAACAAACACCCATACAATGCGCACCACCCCGTGATGTTTTTCTCACACCTACTAGTGAATGTAATGTAACAAACACCCATACAATGCGCACCACCCCGTGATATTTTTCTCACTCCTACTAGTGAATCTAATGTAACACACACCCATACAATGCGCACCACCCCGTGATATTTTTCTCACTCCTACTAGTGAATCTAATGTAACACACACCCATACAATGCGCACCACCCCCTGATGTTTTTCTCACTCCTACTAGTGAATCTAATGTAACACACACCCATACCATGCGCACCACTGCGTGATGATTTTCTCACTCCTACTAGTGAATCTAATGTAACAAACACCCATACAATGCGCACCACCCCGTGATGTTTTTCTCACTCCTACTAGTGAATGTAATGTAACACACACCCATACATTGCGCACCACCCCGTGATGATTTTCTCACTCCTACTAGTGAATCTAATGTAACAAACACCCATACAATGCGCACCACCCCGTGATGTTTTTCTCACTCCTACTAGTGAATGTAATGTAACAAACACCCATACAATGCGCACCCCCCCGTGATGTTTTTCTCACTCCTACTAGTGAATCTAATGTAATACACACCCATACAATGCGCACCACCCCGTGATGTTTTTCTCACTCCTTCTAGTGAATGTAATGTAACACACACCCATACAATGCGCACCACCGCGTGATGATTTTCTCACTCCTACTTGTGAATCTAATGTAACACACACCCATACAATGCGCACCACCCCGTGATTTTTTTCTCACTCCTACTAGTGAATGTAATGTAACACACACCCATACAATGCGCACCACCCCGTGATGTTTTTCTCACACCTACTAGTGAATCTAATGTAACACACCCATACAATGCGCACCACCCCATGATGTTTTTCTCACTCCTACTAGTGAATGTAATGTAACACACACCCATACAATGCGCACCACCCCGTGATGTTTTTCTCACTGCTACTAGTGAATGTAATGTAACACACACCCATACAATGCACACCACCCCGTGATGTTTTTCTCACTCCTACTAGTGAATGTAATGTAACACACACCCATACAATGCGCACCACCCCGTGATGTTTTTCTCACTCCTACTAGTGAATCTAATGTAACACACCCATACAATGCGCACCACCCCGTGATGTTTTTCTCACTCTTACTAGTGAATGTAATGTAACACACACCCATACAATGCGCACCACCGCGTGATGATTTTCTCACTCCTACTAGTGAATCTAATGTAACACACACCCATACAATGCGCAGCACCCCGTGATGATTTTCTCCCTCCTACTAGTGAATCTAATGTAACAAACACCCATACAATGCGCACCACCCCGTGATGTTTTTCTCACTCCTACTAGTGAATGTAATGTAACAAACACCCATACAATGCGCACCACCCCGTGATGTTTTTCTCACTCCTACTAGTGAATCTAATGTAACACACACCCATACAATGCGCACCACCCCGTGATGATTTTCTCACTCCTACTAGTGAATCTAATGTAACATACACCCATACAATGCGCACCACCCCGTGATGTTTTTCTCACTCCTACTAGTGAATGTAATGTAACAAACACCCATACAATGCGCACCACCCCGTGATGTTTTTCTCACTCCTACTAGTGAATCTAATGTAACACACACCCATACAATGCGCACCACCCCGTGATGTTTTTCTCACTCCTACTAGTGAATCTAATGTAACACACACCCATACCATGCGCACCACCCCCTGATGTTTTTCTCACTCCTACTAGTGAATGTAATGTAACACACACCCATACCATGCGCACCACCCCGTGATGATTTTCTCACTCCTACTAGTGAATCTAATGTAACAAACACCCATACAATGCGCACCACCCCGTGATGTTTTTCTCACTCCTACTAGTGAATCTAATGTAACACACACCCATACAATGCGCACCACCCCGTGATGACTTTCTCACTCCTACTAGTGAATCTAATGTAACAAACACCCATACAATGCGCACCACCCCGTGATGTTTTTCTCACTCCTACTAGTGAATGCAATGTAACAAACACCCATACAATGCGCACCACCCCGTGATGTTTTTCTCACTCCTACTAGTGAATCTAATGTAACACACACTCATACAATGCGCACCACCCAGTGATGTTTTTCTCACTCCTACTAGTGAATCTAATGTAACACACACCCATACAATGCGCACCACCCCCTGATGTTTTTCTCACTCCTACTAGTGAATGTAATGTAAAACACACCCATACCATGCGCACCACCACGTGATGATTTTCTCACTCCTACTAGTGAATCTAATGTAACAAACACCCATACAATGCGCACCACCCCGTGATGTTTTTCTCACTCATACTAGTGAATGTAATGTAACACACACCCATACAATGCGCACCACCCCGTGATGTTTTTCTCACTCCTACTAGTGAATCTAATGTAACACATCCATACAATGCGCACCACCCCGTGATGTTTTTCTCACTCTTACTAGTGAATGTAATGTAACACACACCCATACAATGCGCACCACCGCGTGATGATTTTCTCACTCCTACTAGTGAATCTAATGTAACACACACCCATACAATGCGCACCACCCCGTGATGATTTTCTCACTCCTACTAGTGAATCTAATGTAACAAACACCCATACAATGCGCACCACCCCGTGATGTTTTTCTCACTCCTACTAGTGAATGTAACGTAACAAACACCCATACAATGCGCACCACCCCGTGATGTTTTTCTCACTCCTACTAGTGAATCTAATGTAACACACACCCAAACAATGCGCACCACCCCGTGATGATTTTCTCACTCCTACTAGTGAATCTAATGTAACAAACACCCATACAATGCGCACCACCCCGTGATGGTTTTCTCACTCCTACTACTGAATGTAATGTAACAAACACCCATACAATGCGCACCACCGCGTGATGTTTTTCTCACTCCTACTAGTGAATCTAATGTAACACACACCCATACAATGCGCACCACCCCGTGATGTTTTTCTCACTCCTACTAGTGAATCTAATGTAACACACACCCATACCATGCGCACCACCCCCTGATGTTTTTCTCACTCCTACTAGTGAATGTAATGTAACACACACCCATACCATGCGCACCACCCCGTGATGATTTTCTCACTCCTACTAGTGAATCTAATGTAACAAACACCCATAAAATGCGCACCACCCCGTGATGTTTTTCTCACTCCTACTAGTGAATCTAATGTAACACACACCCATACAATGCGCACCACCCCGTGATGATTTTCTCACTCCTACTAGTGAATCTAATGTAACAAACACCCATACAATGCGCACCACCCCGTGATGTTTTTCTCACTCCTACTAGTGAATGCAATGTAACAAACACCCATACAATGCGCACCACCCCGTGATGTTTTTCTCACTCCTACTAGTGAATCTAATGTAACACACACTCATACAATGCGCACCACCCCGTGATGTTTTTCTCACTCCTACTAGTGAATCTAATGTAACACACACCCATACAATGCGCACCACCCCCTGATGTTTTTCTCACTCCTACTAGTGATTGTAATGTAAAACACACCCATACCATGCGCACCACCCCGTGATGATTTTCTCACTCCTACTAGTGAATCTAATGTAACAAACACCCATACCATGCGCACCACCCTGTGATGTTTTTCTCACTCCTACTAGTGAATGTAATGTAACACACACCCATACAATGCGCACCACCCCGTGATGTTTTTCTCACTCATACTAGTGAATGTAATGTAACACACACCCATACAATGCGCACCACCCCGTGATGTTTTTCTCACTCCTACTAGTGAATCTAATGTAACACACACCCATACCATGCGCACCACCCCCTGATGTTTTTCTCACTCCTACTAGTGAATCTAATGTAAAACACACCCATACCATGCGCACCACCCCGTGATGATTTTCTCACTCCTACTAGTGAATCTAATGTAACAAACACCCATACCATGCGCACCACCCCGTGATGATTTCTCACTCCTACTAGTGAATGTAATGTAACACACACCCATACCATGCGCACCACCCCGTGATGATTTTCTCACTCCTACTAGTGAATCTAATGTAACAAACACCCATACCATGCCCACCACCCCGTGATGTTTTTCTCACTCCTACTAGTGAATGTAATGTAACACACACCCACACAATGCGCACCACCCCGTGATGTTTTTCTCACTCCTACTAGTGAATGCAATGTAACACACACCCATACAATGCGCACCACCCCGTGATGTTTTTCTCACTCCTACTAGTGAATCTAATATAACACACCCATACAATGCGCACCACCCCGTGATGTTTTTCTCACTTCTACTAGTGAATCTAATGTAACACACCCATACAATGCGCACCACCCCGTGATGTATTTCTCACTGCTACTAGTGAATGTAATGTAACACACACCCATACAATGCGCACCACCCCGTGATATTTTTCTCACTGCTACTAGTGAATGTAATGTAACACACACCCATACAATGCGCACCACCCCGTGATGTTTTTCTCACTCCTACTAGTGAATGTAATGTAACACACACCCATACAATGCGCACCACCCCGTGATGTTTTTCTCACTCCTACTAGTGAATGTAATGTAACACACACCCATACAATGCGCACCACCCCGTGATGTTTTTCTCACTCCTACTAGTGAATCTAATGTAACACACCCATACAATGCGCACCACCCCGTGATGTTTTTCTCACTCCTACTAGTGAATGTAATGTAACACACACCCATACCATGCGCACCACCCCGTGATGTTTTTCTCACTCCTACTAGTGAATGTAATGTAACAAACACCCATACAATGCGCACCACCGCGTGATGATTTTCTCACTCCTACTAGTGAATCTAATGTAACACACACCCATACAATGAGCACCACTACGTGATGATTTTCTCACTCCTACTAGTGAATCTAATGTAACAAACACCCATACAATGCGCACCACCCCGTGATGTTTTTCTCACACCTATTAGTGAATGTAATGTAACAAACACCCATACAATGCGCACCACCCCGTGATGTTTTTCTCACTCCTACTAGTGAATCTAATGTAACACACACCCATACAATGCGCACCACCCCGTGATATTTTTCTCACTCCTACTAGTGAATCTAATGTAACACACACCCATACAATGCGCACCACCCCCTGATGTTTTTCTCACTCCTACTAGTGAATCTAATGTAACACACACCCATACCATGCGCACCACTGCGTGATGATTTTCTCACTCCTACTAGTGAATCTAATGTAACAAACACCCATACAATGCGCACCACCCCGTGATGTTTTTCTCACTCCTACTAGTGAATGTAATGTAACACACACCCATACATTGCGCACCACCCCGTGATGATTTTCTCACTCCTACTAGTGAATCTAATGTAACAAACACCCATACAATGCGCACCACCCCGTGATGTTTTTCTCACTCCTACTAGTGAATGTAATGTAACAAACACCCATACAATGCGCACCCCCCCGTGATGTTTTTCTCACTCCTACTAGTGAATCTAATGTAATACACACCCATACAATGCGCACCACCCCGTGATGTTTTTCTCACTCCTTCTATTGAAAGTAATGTAACACACACCCATACAATGCGCACCACCGCGTGATGATTTTCTCACTCCTACTAGTGAATCTAATGTAACACACACCCATACAATGCGCACCACCCCGTGATGTTTTTCTCACTCCTACTAGTGAATGTAATGTAACACACACCCATACAATGCGCACCACCCCGTGATGTTTTTCTCACACCTACTAGTGAATCTAATGTAACACACCCATACAATGCGCACCACCCCATGATGTTTTTCTCACTCCTACTAGTGAATGTAATGTAACACACACCCATACAATGCGCACCACCCCGTGATGTTTTTCTCACTGCTACTAGTGAATGTAATGTAACACACACCCATACAATGCACACCACCCCGTGATGTTTTTCTCACTCCTACTAGTGAATGTAATGTAACACACACCCATACAATGCGCACCACCCCGTGATGTTTTTCTCACTCCTACTAGTGAATCTAATGTAACACACACCCATATAATGCGCAACACCCCGTGATGTTTTTCTCACTGCTACTAGTGAATGTAATGTAACACACCCATACAATGCGCACCACCCCGTGATGTTTTTCTCACTCCTACTAGTGAATGTAATGTAACACACACCCATACAATGCGCACCACCCCGTGATGTTTTTCTCACTCCTACTAGTGAATGTAATGTAACACACACCCATACAATGCGCACCACCCCGTGATGTTTTTCTCACTCCTACTAGTGAATGTAATGTAACACACACCCATACAATGCGCACCACCCCGTGATGTTTTTCTCACTCCTACTAGTGAATCTAATGTAACACACCCATACAATGCGCACCACCCCGTGATGTTTTTCTCACTCTTACTAGTGAATGTAATGTAACACACACCCATACAATGCGCACCACCGCGTGATGATTTTCTCACTCCTACTAGTGAATCTAATGTAACACACACCCATACAATGCGCACCACCCCGTGATGTTTTTCTCACTCCTACTAGTGAATCTAATGTAACACACACCCATACAATGCGCACCAACCCGTGATGATTTTCTCACTCCTACTAGTGAATCTAATGTAACAAACACCCATACAATGCGCACCACCCCGTGATGTTTTTCTCACTCCTACTAGTGAATGTAATGTAACACACACCCATACAATGCGCACCACCCCGTGATGTTTTTCTCACTCCTACTAGTGAATCTAATGTAACACACACCCATATAATGCGCAACACCCCGTGATGTTTTTCTCACTGCTACTAGTGAATGTAATGTAACACACCCATACAATGCGCACCACCCCGTGATGTTTTTCTCACTCCTACTAGTGAATGTAATGTAACACACACCCATACAATGCGCACCACCCCGTGATGTTTTTCTCACTCCTACTAGTGAATGTAATGTAACACACACCCATTCAATGCGCACCACCCCGTGATGTTTTTCTCACTCCTACTAGTGAATGTAATGTAACACACACCCATACAATGCGCACCACCCCGTGATGTTTTTCTCACTCCTACTAGTGAATCTAATGTAACACACACATACAATGCGCACCACCCCGTGATGTTTTTCTCACTCTTACTAGTGAATGTAATGTAACACACACCCATACAATGCGCACCACCCCCTGATGATTTTCTCACTCCTACTAGTGAATCTAATGTAACACACACCCATACAATGCGTACCACCCCGTGATGTTTTTCTCACTCCTACTAGTGAATCTAATGTAACACACACCCATACAATGCGCACCACCCCGTGATGTTTTTCTCACTCCTACTAGTGAATGTAATGTAACACACACCCATACAATGCGCACCAACCCGTGATGATTTTCTCACTCCTACTAGTGAATCTAATGTAACAAACACCCATACAATGCGCACCACCCCGTGATGTTTTTCTCACTCCTACTAGTGAATCTAATGTAACAAACACCCATACAATGCGCACCACCCGGTGATGTTTTTCTCACTCCTACTAGTGAATCTAATGTAACACACACTCATACAATGCGCACCACCCCGTGATGTTTTTCTCACTCCTACTGGTGAATCTAATGTAACACACACCCATACAATGCGCACCACCCCCTGATGTTTTTCTCACTCCTACTAGTGAATGTAATGTAAAACACACCCATACCATGCGCACCACCCCGTGATGATTTTCTCACTCCTACTAGTGAATCTAATGTAACACACACCCATACAATGCGCACCACCCCGTGATGTTTTTCTCACTGCTACTAGTGAATGTAATGTAACACACACCCATACAATGCGCACCACCCCGTGATGTTTTTCTCACTCCTACTAGTGAATGTAATGTAACACACACCCATACAATGCGCACCCCCTCGTGATGTTTTTCTCACTCCTACTAGTGAATCTAATGTAACACACACCCATACAATGCGCACCACCCCGTGATGTTTTTCTCACTCCTTCTAGTGAATGTAATGTAACACACACCCATACAATGCGCACCACCCCGTGATGTTTTTCTCACTCCTACTAGTGAATCTAATGTAACACACCCATACAATGCGCACCACCCGGTGATGTTTTTCTCACTCCTACTAGTGAATGTAATGTAACACACACCCATACAATGCGCACCACCGCGTGATGATTTTCTCACTCCTACTAGTGAATCTAATGTAACGCACACCCATACAATGAGCACCACCCCGTGATGATTTTCTCACTCCTACTAGTGGATCTAATGTAACAAACACCCATACAATGCGCATCACACCTTGATGTTTTTCTCACACCTACTAGTGAATGAAATGTAACAAACACCCATACAATGCGCACCACCCCGTGATGTTTTTCTCACTCTTACTAGTGAATCTAATGTAACACACACCCATACAATGCGCACCACTCCGTGATATTTTTCTCACTTCTACTAGTGAATCTAATGTAACACACACCCATACAATGCGCACCACCCCCTGATGATTTTCTCACTCCTACTAGTGAATCTAATGTAACACACCCATACCATGCGCACCACTGCGTGATGATTTTCTCACTCCTACTAGTGAATCTAATGTAACAAACACCCATACAATGCGCACCACCCCGTGATGTTTTTCTCACTCCTACTAGTGAATCTAATGTAACACACACCCATACAATGCGCACCACCCCGTGATGATTTTCTCACTCCTACTAGTGAATCTAATGTAACAAACACCCATACAATGCGCACCACCCCGTGATGTTTTTCTCACTCCTATTAGTGAATGTAATGTAACAAACACCCATACAATGCGCACCCCCCCGTGATGTTTTTCTCACTCCTACTAGTGAATCTAATGTAACACACACCCATACAATGCGCACCACCCCGTGATGTTTTTCTCACTCCTACTAGTGAATGTAATGTAACACACACCCATACAATGCGCACCACCCCGTGATGTTTTTCTCACTCCTACTAGTGAATCTAATGTAACACACACCCATACAATGCGCACCACCCCGTGATGTTTTTCTCACTGCTACTAGTGAATGTAATGTAACACACCCATACAATGCGCACTACCCCGTGATGTTTTTCTCACTCCTACTAGTGAATGTAATGTAACACACACCCATACAATGCGCACCACCCCGTGATGTTTTTCTCACTCCTACTAGTGAATGTAATGTAACACACACCCATACAATGCGCACCACGCCGTGATGTTTTTCTCACTCCTACTAGTGAATGTAATTTAACACACACCCATACAATGCGCACCACCCCGTGATGTTTTTCTCACTCCTACTAGTGAATGTAATGTAACACACACCCATACAATGCGCACCACCCCGTGATGTTTTTCTCACTCCTACTAGTGAATCTAATGTAACACACCCATACAATGCGCACCACCCCGTGATGTTTTTCTCACTCTTACTAGTGAATGTAATGTAACACACACCCATACAATGCGCACCACCGCGTGATGATTTTCTCACTCCTACTAGTGAATCTAATGTAACACACACCCATACAATGCGCACCACCCCGTGATGATTTTCTCACTCCTACTAGTGAATCTAATGTTACAAACACCCATACAATGCGCACCACCCCGTGATGTTTTTCACACTCCTACTAGTGAATGTAATGTAACAAACACCCATACAATGCGCACCACCGCATGATGATTTTCTCACTCCTACTAGTGAATCTAATGTAACACACACCCATACAATGAGCACCACTCCGTGATGATTTTCTCACTCCTACTAGTGAATCTAATGTAACAAACACCCATACAATGCGCACCACCCCGTGATGTTTTTCTCACACCTACTAGTGAATGTAATGTAACAAACACCCATACAATGCGCACCACCCCGTGATGTTTTTCTCACTCCTACTAGTGAATGTAATGTAACACACACCCATACAATGCGCACCACCCCGTGATGTTTTTCTCACTCCTACTAGTGAATGTAATGTAACACACACCCATACAATGCGCACCACCCCGTGATGTTTTTCTCACTCCTACTAGTGAATGTAATGTAACACACACCCATACAATGCGCACCACCCCGTGATGTTTTTCTCACTCCTACTAGTGAATGTAATGTAACACACACCCATACAATGCGCACCACCCCGTGATGTTTTTCTCACTCCTACTAGTGAATCTAATGTAACACACCCATACAATGCGCACCACCCCGTGATGTTTTTCTCACTCTTACTAGTGAATGTAATGTAACACACACCCATACAATGCGCACCACCGCGTGATGATTTTCTCACTCCTACTAGTGAATCTAATGTAACACACACCCATACAATGCGTACCACCCCGTGATGTTTTTCTCACTCCTACTAGTGAATCTAATGTAACACACACCGATACAATGCGCACCACCCCGTGATGTTTTTCTCACTCCTACTAGTGAATCTAATGTAACACACACCCATACAATGCGCACCAACCCGTGATGATTTTCTCACTCCTACTAGTGAATCTAATGTAACAAACACCCATACAATGCGCACCACCCCGTGATGTTTTTCTCACTCCTACTAGTGAATCTAATGTAACAAACACCCATACAATGCGCACCACCCGGTGATGTTTTTCTCACTCCTACTAGTGAATCTAATGTAACACACACTCATACAATGCGCACCACCCCGTGATGTTTTTCTCACTCCTACTGGTGAATCTAATGTAACACACACCCATACAATGCGCACCACCCCCTGATGTTTTTCTCACTCCTACTAGTGAATGTAATGTAAAACACACCCATACCATGCGCACCACCCCGTGATGATTTTCTCACTCCTACTAGTGAATCTAATGTAACACACACCCATACAATGCGCACCACCCCGTGATGTTTTTCTCACTGCTACTAGTGAATGTAATGTAACACACACCCATACAATGCGCACCACCCCGTGATGTTTTTCTCACTCCTACTAGTGAATGTAATGTAACACACACCCATACAATGCCCACCCCCTCGTGATGTTTTTCTCACTCCTACTAGTGAATCTAATGTAACACACACCCATACAATGCGCACCACCCCGTGATGTTTTTCTCACTCCTTCTAGTGAATGTAATGTAACACACACCCATACAATGCGCACCACCCCGTGATGTTTTTCTCACTCCTACTAGTGAATGTAATGTAACACACACCCATACAATGCGCACCACCCCGTGATGTTTTTCTCACTCCTACTAGTGAATCTAATGTAACACACCCATACAATGCGCACCACCCCGTGATGTTTTTCTCACTCCTACTAGTGAATGTAATGTAACACACACCCATACAATGCGCACCACCGCGTGATGATTTTCTCACTCCTACTAGTGAATCTAATGTAACGCACACCCATACAATGAGCACCACCCCGTGATGATTTTCTCACTCCTACTAGTGAATCTAATGTAACAAACACCCATACAATGCGCACCACACCGTGATGTTTTTCTCACACCTACTAGTGAATGTAATGTAACAAACACCCATACAATGCGCACCACCCCGTGATGTTTTTCTCACTCTTACTAGTGAATCTAATGTAACACACACCCATACAATGCGCACCACTCCGTGATATTTTTCTCACTTCTACTAGTGAATCTAATGTAACACACACCCATACAATGCGCACCACCCCCTGATGTTTTTCTCACTCCTACTAGTGAATCTAATGTAACACACCCATACCATGCGCACCACTGTGTGATGATTTTCTCACTCCTACTAGTGAATCTAATGTAACAAACACCCATACAATGCGCACCACCCCGTGATGTTTTTCTCACTCCTACTAGTGAATCTAATGTAACACACACCCATACAATGCGCACCACCCCGTGATGATTTTCTCACTCCTACTAGTGAATCTAATGTAACAAACACCCATACAATGCGCACCACCCCGTGATGTTTTTCTCACTCCTATTAGTGAATGTAATGTAACAAACACCCATACAATGCGCACCACCCCGTGATGTTTTTCTCACTCCTACTAGTGAATGTAATGTAACAAACACCCATACAATGCGCACCACCCCGTGATGTTTTTCTCACTCCTACTAGTGAATGTAATGTAACACACACCCATACAATGCGCACCACCCGGTGATGTTTTTCTCACTCCTACTAGTGAATCTAATGTAACACACACTCATACAATGCGCACCACCCCGTGATGTTTTTCTCACTCCTACTGGTGAATCTAATGTAACACACACCCATACAATGCGCACCACCCCCTGATGTTTTTCTCACTCCTACTAGTGAATGTAATGTAAAACACACCCATACCATGCGCACCACCCCGTGATGATTTTCTCACTCCTACTAGTGAATCTAATGTAACTCACACCCATACAATGAGCACCACCCCGTGATGATTTTCTCACTCCTACTAGTGAATCTAATGTAACAAACACCCATACAATGCGCACCACACCGTGATGTTTTTCTCACACCTACTAGTGAATGTAATGTAACAAACACCCATACAATGCGCACCACCCCGTGATGTTTTTCTCACTCTTACTAGTGAATCTAATGTAACACACACCCATACAATGCGCACCACTCCGTGATATTTTTCTCACTTCTACTAGTGAATGTAATGTAACACACACCCATACAATGCGCACCACCCCGTGATGTTTTTCTCACTCCTACTAGTTAATGTAATGTAACACACACCCATACAATGCGCACCACCCCGTGATGTTTTTCTCAAACCTACTAGTGAATCTAATGTAACACACCCATACAATGCGCACCACCCCGTGATGTTTTTCTCACTCCTACTAGTGAATGTAATGTAACACACACCCATACAATGCGCACCACCCCGTGATGTTTTTCTCACTCCTACTAGTGAATGTAATGTAACACACACCCATACAATGCGCACCACCCCGTGATGTTTTTCTCACTCCTACTATTGAGTGTAATGTAACACACACCCATACAATGCGCACCACCCCGTGATGTTTTTCTCACTCCTACTAGTGAATCTAATGTAACACACACATACAATGCGCACCACCCCGTGATGTTTTTCTCACTCCTACTAGTGAATGTAATGTAACACACACCCGTACAATGCGCACCACCCCCTGATGTTTTTCTCACTCCTACTAGTGAATCTAATGTAACACACACCCATACCATGCGCACCACCCCCTGATGTTTTTCTCACTCCTACTAGTGAATCTAATGTAAAACACACCCATACCATGCGCACCACCCCGTGATGATTTTCTCACTCCTACTAGTGAATCTAAGGTAACAAACACCCATACCATGCGCACCACCCCGTGATGTTTTTCTCACTCCTACTAGTGAATGTAATGTAACACACACCCATACCATGCGCACCACCCTGTGATGATTTTCTCACTCCTACTAGTGAATCTAATGTAACAAACACCCATACCATGCGCACCACCCCGTGATGTTTTTCTCACTCCTACTAGTGGATCTAATGTAACACACACCCATACAATGCGCACCACCCCGTGATGATTTTCTCACTCCTACTAGTGAATCTAATGTAACAAACACCCATACAATGCGCACCACCCCGTGATGTTTTTCTCACTCCTACTAGTGAATGTAATGTAACAAACACCCATACAATGCGCACCACCCCGTGATGTTTTTCTCACTCCTACTAGTGAATCTAATGTAACACACACCCATACAATGCGCACCACCCCTTGATGTTTTTCTCACTCCTACTAGTGAATCTAATGTAACACACACCCATACAATGCGCACCACCCCCTGATGTTTTTCTCACTCCTACTAGTGAATGTAATGTAACACACACCCATACCATGCGCACCACCGCGTGATGATTTTCTCACTCCTACTAGTGAATCTAATGTAACACACACCCATACAATGCGCACCACCCCGTGATGTTTTTCTCACTCCTACTAGTGAATGTAATGTAACAAACACCCATACAATGCGCACAACCGCGTGATGATTTTCTCACTCCTACTAGTGAATCTAATGTAACACACACCCATACAATGAGCACCACCCCGTGATGATTTTCTCACTCCTACTAGTGAATCTAATGTAACAAACACCCATACAATGCGCACCACCCCGTGATGTTTTTCTCACTCCTACTAGTGGATCTAATGTAACACACACCCATACAATGCGCACCACCCCGTGATGATTTTCTCACTCCTACTAGTGAATCTAATGTAACAAACACCCATACAATGCGCAACACCCCGTGATGTTTTTCTCGCTCCTACTAGTGAATGTAATGTAACAAACACCCATACAATGCGCACCACCCAGTGATGTTTTTCTCACTCCTTCTAGTGAATGTAATGTAACACACACCCATACAATGCGCACCACCCCGTGATGTTTTTCTCACTCCTACTAGTGAATGTAATGTAACACACACCCATACAATGCGCACCACCCCGTGATGTTTTTCTCACTCCTACTAGTGAATCTAATGTAACACACCCATACAATGCGCACCACCCCGTGATGTTTTTCTCACTCCTACTAGTGAATGTAATGTAACACACACCCATACAATGCGCAACACTGCGTGATGATTTTCTCACTCCTACTAGTGAATCTAATGTAACAAACACCCATACAAAGAGCACCACCCCGTGATGATTTTCTCACTCCTACTAGTGAATGTAATGTAACACACACCCATACAATGCGCACCACCCCGTGATGATTTTCTCACTCCTACTAGTGAATCTAATGTAACAAACACCCATACAATGCGCACCACCCCGTGATGTTTTTCTCACTCCTACTAGTGAATGTAATGTAACACACACTCATACAATGCGCACCACCCCGTGATGTTTTTCTCACTCCTACTGGTGAATCTAATGTAACACACACCCATACAATGCGCACCACCCCCTGATGTTTTTCTCACTCCTACTAGTGAATGTAATGTAAAACACACCCATACAATGCGCACCACCCCGTGATGATTTTCTCACTCCTACTAGTGAATCTAATGTAACAAACACCCATACAATGCGCACCACCCCGTGATGTTTTTCTCACTTCTACTAGTGAATGTAATGTAACACACTCTCATACAATGCGCACCACCCCGTGATGTTTTTCTCACTCCTACTGGTGAATCTAATGTAACACACACCCATACAATGCGCACCACCCCCTGATGTTTTTCTCACTCCTACTAGTGAATGTAATGTAAAACACACCCATACCATGCGCACCACCCCGTGATGATTTTCTCACTCCTACTAGTGAATCTAATGTAACAAACACCCATACCATGCGCACCACCCCGTGATGTTTTTCTCACTCCTACTAGTGAATGTAATGTAACACACACCCATACAATGCGCACCACCCCGTGATGTTTTTCTCACTCCTACTAGTGAATGTAATGTAACACACACCCATACAATGCGCACCACCCCCTGATGTTTTTCTCACTCCTACTAGTGAATCTAATGTAACACACACCCATACAATGCGCACCACCCCGTGATGTTTTTCTCACTCCTACTAGTGAATCTAATGTAACACACACCCATACAATGCGCACCAACCCGTGATGATTTTCTCACTCCTACTAGTGAATCTAATGTAACAAACACCCATACAATGCGCACCACCCCGTGATGTTTTTCTCACTCCTACTAGTGAATCTAATGTAACAAACACCCATACAATGCGCACCACCCGGTGATGTTTTTCTCACTCCTACTAGTGAATCTAATGTAACACACACTCATACAATGCGCACCACCCCGTGATGTTTTTCTCACTCCTACTGGTGAATCTAATGTAACACACACCCATACAATGCGCACCACCCCCTGATGTTTTTCTCACTCCTACTAGTGAATGTAATGTAAAACACACCCATACCATGCGCACCACCCCGTGATGATTTTCTCACTCCTACTAGTGAATCTAATGTAACGCACACCCATACAATGAGCACCACCCCGTGATGATTTTCTCACTCCTACTAGTGAATCTAATGTAACAAACACCCATACAATGCGCACCACACCGTGATGTTTTTCTCACACCTACTAGTGAATGTAATGTAACAAACACCCATACAATGCGCACCACCCCGTGATGTTTTTCTCACTCTTACTAGTGAATCTAATGTAACACACACCCATACAATGCGCACCACTCCGTGATATTTTTCTCACTTCTACTAGTGAATCTAATGTAACACACACCCATACAATGCGCACCACCCCCTGATGTTTTTCTCACTCCTACTAGTGAATCTAATGTAACACACCCATACCATGCGCACCACTGCGTGATGATTTTCTCACTCCTACTAGTGAATCTAATGTAACAAACACCCATACAATGCGCACCACCCCGTGATGTTTTTCTCACTCCTACTAGTGAATCTAATGTAACACACACCCATACAATGCGCACCACCCCGTGATGATTTTCTCACTCCTACTAGTGAATCTAATGTAACAAACACCCATACAATGCGCACCACCCCGTGATGTTTTTCTCACTCCTATTAGTGAATGCAATGTAACAAACACCCATACAATGCGCACCCCCCCGTGATGTTTTTCTCACTCCTACTAGTGAATCTAATGTAACACACACCCATACAATGCGCACCACCCCGTGATGTTTTTCTCACTCCTACTAGTGAATGTAATGTAACACACACCCATACAATGCGCACCACCCCGTGATGTTTTTCTCACTCCTACTAGTTAATGTAATGTAACACACACCCATACAATGCGCACCACCCCGTGATGTTTTTCTCAAACCTACTAGTGAATCTAATGTAACACACCCATACAATGCGCACCACCCCGTGATGTTTTTCTCACTCTTACTAGTGAATGTAATGTAACACACACCCATACAATGCGCACCACCCCGTGATGTTTTTCTCACTCCTACTAGTGAATCTAATGTAACACACACATACAATGCGCACCACCCCGTGATGTTTTTCTAACTCCTACTAGTGAATGTAATGTAACACACACCCATACAATGCGCACCACCCCGTGATGTTTTTCTCAGTCCTACTACTGAATGTAATGTAACACACACCCATACAATGCGCACCACCCCGTGATGTTTTTCTCACTCCTACTAGTGAATGTAATGTAACACACACCCATACAATGCGCACCACCCCCTGATGTTTTTCTCACTCCTACTAGTGAATCTAATGTAACACACACCCATACCATGCGCACCACCCCCTGATGTTTTTCTCACTCCTACTAGTGAATCTAATGTAAAACACACCCATACCATGCGCACCACCCCGTGATGATTTTCTCACTCCTACTAGTGAATCTAATGTAACAAACACCCATACCATGCGCACCACCCCGTGATGTTTTTCTCACTCCTACTAGTGAATGTAATGTAACACACACCCATACCAAGCGCACCACCCTGTGATGATTTTCTCACTCCTACTAGTGAATCTAATGTAACAAACACCCATACCATGCGCACCACCCCGTGATGTTTTTCTCACTCCTACTAGTGAATGTAATGTAACACACACCCATACAATGCGCACCACCGCGTGATGATTTTCTCACTCCTACTAGTGAATCTAATGTAACAAACACCCATACAATGCGCACCACCCCGTGATGTTTTTCTCACTGCTACTAGTGAATGTAATGTAACACACACCCATACAATGCGCACCACCCCGTGATGATTTTCTCACTCCTACTAGTGAATCTAATGTAACAAACACCCATACAATGCGCACCACCCCGTGATGTTTTTCTCACTCCTACTAGTGAATGTAATGTAACAAACACCCATACAATGCGCACCACCCCGTGATGTTTTTCTCACTCCTACTAGTGAATCTAATGTAACACACCCCCATACAATGCTCACCACCCCGTGATGTTTTTCTCACTCCTACTAGTGAATCTAATGTAACACACACCCATACAATGCGCACCACCCCTTGATGTTTTTCTCACTCCTACTAGTGAATCTAATGTAACACACACCCATACAATGCGCACCACCCCCTGATGTTTTTCTCACTCCTACTAGTGAATCTAATGTAACAAACACCCATACAATGCGCAACACCCCGTGATGTTTTTCTTGCTCCTACTAGTGAATGTAATGTAACAAACACCCATACAATGCTCACCCCCCCGTGATGTTTTTCTCACTCCTACTAGTGAATCTAATGTAACACACACCCATACAATGCGCACCACCCAGTGATGTTTTTCTCACTCCTTCTAGTGAGTGTAATGTAACACACACCCATACAATGCGCACCACCCCGTGATGTTTTTCTCACTCCTACTAGTGAATGTAATGTAACACACACCCATACAATGCGCACCACCCCGTGATGTTTTTCTCACTCCTACTAGTGAATCTAATGTAACACACCCATACAATGCGCACCACCCCGTGATGTTTTTCTCACTCCTACTAGTGAATGTAATGTAACACACACCCATACAATGCGCACCACCGCGTGATGATTTTCTCACTCCTACTAGTGAATCTAATGTAACAAACACCCATACAAAGAGCACCACCCCGTGATGTTTTTCTCACTCCTACTAGTGAATGTAATGTAACACACACCCATACAATGCGCACCACCCCGTGATGATTTTCTCACTCCTACTAGTGAATCTAATGTAACAAACACCCATACAATGCGCACCACCCCGTGATGTTTTTCTCACTCCTACTAGTGAATGTAATGTAACACACTCTCATACAATGCGCACCACCCCGTGATGTTTTTCTCACTCCTACTGGTGAATCTAATGTAACACACACCCATACAATGCGCACCACCCCCTGATGTTTTTCTCACTCCTACTAGTGAATGTAATGTAAAACACACCCATACAATGCGCACCACCCAGTGATGATTTTCTCACTCCTACTAGTGAATCGAATGTAACAAACACCCATACAATGCGCACCACCCCGTGATGTTTTTCTCACTTCTACTAGTGAATGTAATGTAACACACACTCATACAATGCGCACCACCCCGTGATGTTTTTCTCACTCCTACTGGTGAATCTAATGTAACACATACCCATACAATGCGCACCACCCCCTGATGTTTTTCTCACTCCTACTAGTGAATGTAATGTAAAACACACCCATACCATGCGCACCACCCCGTGATGATTTTCTCACTCCTACTAGTGAATCTAATGTAACAAACACCCATACCATGCGCACCACCCCGTGATGTTTTTCTCACTCCTACTAGTGAATGTAATGTAACACACACCCATACAATGCGCACCACCCCGTGATGTTTTTCTCACTCCTACTAGTGAATGTAATGTAACACACACCCATACAATGCGCACCACCCCCTGATGTTTTTCTCACTCCTACTAGTGAATCTAATGTAACACACACCCATACAATGCGCACCACCCCCTGATGTTTTTCTCACTCCTACTAGTGAATCTAATGTAAAACACACCCATACCATGCGCACCACCCCGTGATGATTTTCTCACTCCTACTAGTGAATCTAATGTAACAAACACCCATACCATGCGCACCACCCCATGATGTTTTTCTCACTCCTACTAGTGAATGTAATGTAACACACACCCATACCATGCGCACCAGCCTGTGATGATTTTCTCACTCCTACTAGTGAATCTAATGTAACAAACACCCATACCATGCGCACCACCCCGTGATGTTTTTCTCACTCCTACTAGTGAATGTAATGTAACACACACCCATACAATGCGCACCACCCCGTGATGATTTTCTCACTCCTACTAGTGAATCTAATGTAACAAACACCCATACAATGCGCACCACCCCGTGATGTTTTTCTCACTCCTACTAGTGAATGTAATGTAACAAACACCCATACAATGCGCACCACCCCGTGATGTTTTTCTCACTCCTACTAGTGAATCTAATGTAACACACACCCATACAATGCGCACCACCCCTTGATGTTTTTCTCACTCCTACTAGTGAATCTAATGTAACACACACCCATACAATGCGCACCACCCCCTGATGTTTTTCTCACTCCTACTAGTGAATGTAATGTAACACACACCCATACCATGCGCACCACCTCGTGATGATTTTCTCACTCCTACTAGTGAATCTAATGTAACACACACCCATACAATGCGCACCAACCCGTGATGTTTTTCTCACTCCTACTAGTGAATGTAATGTAACAAACACCCATACAATGCGCACAACCGCGTGATGATTTTTCTCACTCCTACTAGTGAATCTAATGTAACACACACCCATACAATGAGCACCACCCCGTGATGATTTTCTCACTCCTACTAGTGAATCTAATGTAACAAACACCCATACAATGCGCACCACCCCGTGATGTTTTTCTCACTCCTATTAGTGAATCTAATGTAACACACACCCATACAATGAGCACCACCCCGTGATGATTTTCTCACTCCTACTAGTGAATCTAATGTAACAAACACCCATACAATGCGCAACACCCCGTGATGTTTTTCTCACTCCTACTAGTGAATGTAATGTAACAAACACCCATACAATGCGCACCCCCCCGTGATGTTTTTCTCACTCCTACTAGTGAATCTAATGTAACACACACCCATACAATGCGCACCACCCCGTGATGTTTTTCTCACTCCTTCTAGTGAATGTAATGTAACACACACCCATACAATGCGCACCACCCCGTGATGTTTTTCTCACTCCTACTAGTGAATGTAATGTAACACACACCCATACAATGCGCACCACCCCGTGATGTTTTTCTCACTCCTACTAGTGAATCTAATGTAACACACCCATACAATGCGCACCACCCCGTGATGTTTTTCTCACTCCTACTAGTGAATGTAATGTAACACACACCCATACAATGCGCACCACCGCGTGATGATTTTCTCACTCCTACTAGTGAATCTAATGTAACAAACACCCATACAAAGAGCACCACCCCGTGATGTTTTTCTCACTCCTACTAGTGAATGTAATGTAACACACACCCATACAATGCGCACCACCCCGTGATGATTTTCTCACTCCTACTAGTGAATCTAATGTAACAAACACCCATACAATGCGCACCACCCCGTGATGTTTTTCTCACTCCTACTAGTGAATGTAATGTAACAAACACCCATACAATGCGCACCACCCCGTGATGTTTTTCTCACTCCTACTAGTGAATCTAATGTAACACACACCCATACAATGCGCACCACCCCGTGTTGTTTTTCTCACTCCTACTAGTGAATCTAATGTAACACACCCATACAATGCGCACCACCCCGTGATGTTTTTCTCACTGCTACTAGTGAATGTAATGTAACACACCCATACAATGCGCACCACCCCGTGATGTTTTTCTCACTCCTACTAGTGAATGTAATGTAACACACACCCATACAATGCGCACCACCCCGTGATGTTTTTCTCACTCCTACTAGTGAATGTAATGTAACACACACCCATACAATGCGCACCACCCCGTGATGTTTTTCTCACTCCTACTAGTGAATGTAATGTAACACACACCCATACAATGCGCACCACCCCGTGATGTTTTTCTCACTCCTACTAGTGAATGTAATGTAACACACACTCATACAATGCGCACCACCCCGTGATGTTTTTCTCACTCCTACTGGTGAATCTAATGCAACAAACACCCATACCATGCGCACCACCCCGTGATGTTTTTCTCACTCCTACTAGTGAATGTAATGTAACACACACCCATACCATGCGCACCACCCTGTGATGATTTTCTCACTCCTACTAGTGAATCTAATGTAACAAACACCCATACCATGCGCACCACCCCGTGATGTTTTTCTCACTCCTACTAGTGAATGTAATGTAACACACACCCATAGAATGCGCACCACCGCGTGATGATTTTCTCACTCCTACTAGTGAATCTAATGTAACAAACACCCATACAATGCGCACCACCCCGTGATGTTTTTCTCACTGCTACTAGTGAATGTAATGTAACACACACCCATACAATGCGCACCACCCCGTGATGATTTTCTCACTCCTACTAGTGAATCTAATGTAACAAACACCCATACAATGCGCACCACCCCGTGATGTTTTTCTCACTCCTACTAGTGAATGTAATGTAACAAACACCCATACAATGCGCACCACCCCGTGATGTTTTTCTCACTCCTACTAGTGAATCTAATGTAACACACACCCATACAATGCGCACCACCCCTTGATGTTTTTCTCACTCCTACTAGTGAATCTAATGTAACACACACCCATACAATGCGCACCACCCCCTGATGTTTTTCTCACTCCTACTAGTGAATGTAATGTAACACACACCCATACCATGCGCACCACCGCGTGATGATTTTCTCACTCCTACTAGTGAATCTAATGTAACACACACCCATACAATGCGCACCAACCCGTGATGTTTTTCTCACTCCTACTAGTGAATGTAATGTAACAAACACCCATACAATGCGCACAACCGCGTGATGATTTTCTCACTCCTACTAGTGAATCTAATGTAACACACACCCATACAATGAGCACCACCCCGTGATGATTTTCTCACTCCTACTAGTGAATCTAATGTAACAAACACCCATACAATGCGCACCACCCCGTGATGATTTTCTCACTCCTACTAGTGAATCTAATGTAACAAACACCCATACAATGCGCAACACCCCGTGATGTTTTTCTCACTCCTACTAGTGAATGTAATGTAACAAACACCCATACAATGCGCACCCCCCCGTGATGTTTTTCTCACTCCTACTAGTGAATGTAATGTAACACACACCCATACAATGCGCACCACCCCGTGATGTTTTTCTCACTCCTACTAGTGAATCTAATGTAAAACACACCCATACAATGCGCACCACCCCGTGATGATTTTCTCACTCCTACTAGTGAATCTAATGTAACAAACACCCATACAATGCGCAACACCCCGTGATGTTTTTCTCACTCCTACTAGTGAATGTAATGTAACAAACACCCATACAATGCGCACCCCCCCGTGATGTTTTTCTCACTCCTACTAGTGAATCTAATGTAACACACACCCATAAATGCGCACCACCCCGTGATGTTTTTCTCACTCCTTCTAGTGAATGTAATGTAACACACACCCATACAATGCGCACCACCCCGTGATGTTTTTCTCACTCCTACTAGTGAATGTAATGTAACACACACCCATACAATGCGCACCACCCCGTGATGTTTTTCTCACTCCTACTAGTGAATCTAATGTAACACACCCATACAATGCGCACCACCCCGTGATGTTTTTCTCACTCCTACTAGTGAATGTAATGTAACACACACCCATACAATGCGCACCACCGCGTGATTTTCTCACTCCTAGTAGTGAATCTAATGTAACAAACACCCATACAAAGAGCACCACCCCGTGATGTTTTTCTCACTCCTACTAGTGAATGTAATGTAACACACACCCATACAATGCGCACCACCCCGTGATGATTTTCTCACTCCTACTAGTGAATCTAATGTAACACACCCATACAATGCGCACCACCCCGTGATGTTTTTCTCACTGCTACTAGTGAATGTAATGTAACACACCCATACAATGCGCACCACCCCGTGATGTTTTTCTCACTCCTACTAGTGAATGTAATGTAACACACACCCATACAATGCGCACCACCCCGTGTTGTTTTTCTCACTCCTACTAGTGAATCTAATGTAACACACCCATACAATGCGCACCACCCCGTGATGTTTTTCTCACTGCTACTAGTGAATGTAATGTAACACACCCATACAATGCGCACCACCCCGTGATGTTTTTCTCACTCCTACTAGTGAATGTAATGTAACACACACCCATACAATGCGCACCACCCCGTGATGTTTTTCTCACTCCTACTAGTGAATGTAATGTAACACACACCCATACAATGCGCACCACCCCGTGATGTTTTTCTCACTCCTACTAGTGAATGTAATGTAACACACACCCATACAATGCGCACCACCCCGTGATGTTTTTCTCACTCCTACTAGTGAATGTAATGTAACACACACACATACAATGCGCACCACCCCGTGATGTTTTTCTCACTCCTACTAGTGAATCTAATGTAACACACCCATACAATGCGCACCACCCCGTGATGTTTTTCTCACTCTTACTAGTGAATGTAATGTAACACACACCCATACAATGCGCACCACCGCGTGATGATTTTCTCACTCCTACTAGTGAATCTAATGTAACACACACCCATACAATGCGCACCACCCGTGATGATTTTCTCACTCCTACTAGTGAATCTAATGTAACAAACACCCATACAATGCGCACCACCCCGTGATGTTTTTCTCACTCCTACTAGTGAATGTAATGTAACAAACACCCATACAATGCGCACCACCCCGTGATGTTTTTCTCACTCCTACTAGTGAATCTAATGTAACACACACCCATACAATGCGCACCACCCCGTGATGATTTTCTCACTCCTACTAGTGAATCTAATGTAACAAACACCCATACAATGCGCACCACCCCGTGATGTTTTTCTCACTCCTACTAGTGAATGTAATGTAACAAACACCCATACAATGCGCACCACCCCGTGATGTTTTTCTCACTCCTACTAGTGAATCTAATGTAACACACACCCATACAATGCGCACCACCCCGTGATGTTTTTCTCACTCCTACTAGTGAATCTAATGTAACACACACCCATACCATGCGCACCACCCCCTGATGTTTTTCTCACTCCTACTAGTGAATGTAATGTAACACACACCCATACCATGCGCACCACCGCGTGATGATTTTCTCACTCCTACTAGTGAATCTAATGTAACAAACACCCATACAATGCGCACCACCCCGTGATGTTTTTCTCACTCCTACTAGTGAATCTAATGTAACACACACCCATACAATGCGCACCACCCCGTGATGATTTTCTCACTCCTACTAGTGAATCTAATGTAACAAACACCCATACAATGCGCACCACCCCGTGATGTTTTTCTCACTCCTACTAGTGAA
Source organism: Cavia porcellus (assembly GCF_034190915.1). Taxonomy (NCBI): domain Eukaryota; kingdom Metazoa; phylum Chordata; class Mammalia; order Rodentia; family Caviidae; genus Cavia; species Cavia porcellus. The sequence goes on along the minus strand of NW_026947541.1, from coordinate 1,835,784 downwards.
TGCAATGTAACAAACACCCATACAATGCGCACCACCCCGTGATGTTTTTCTCACTCCTACTAGTGAATCTAATGTAACACACACTCATACAATGCGCACCACCCCGTGATGTTTTTCTCACTCCTACTAGTGAATCTAATGTAACACACACCCATACAATGCGCACCACCCCCTGATGTTTTTCTCACTCCTACTAGTGAATGTAATGTAAAACACACCCATACCATGCGCACCACCCCGTGATGATTTTCTCACTCCTACTAGTGAATCTAATGTAACAAACACCCATACCATGCGCACCACCCTGTGATGTTTTTCTCACTCCTACTAGTGAATGTAATGTAACACACACCCATACAATGCGCACCACCCCGTGATGTTTTTCTCACTCATACTAGTGAATGTAATGTAACACACACCCATACAATGCGCACCACCCCGTGATGTTTTTCTCACTCCTACTAGTGAATCTAATGTAACACACACCCATACCATGCGCACCACCCCCTGATGTTTTTCTCACTCCTACTAGTGAATCTAATGTAAAACACACCCATACCATGCACACCACCCCGTGATGATTTTCTCACTCCTACTAGTGAATCTAATGTAACAAACACCCATACCATGCGCACCACCCCGTGATGATTTCTCACTCCTACTAGTGAAGGTAATGTAACACACACCCATACCATGCGCACCACCCCGTGATGATTTTCTCACTCCTACTAGTGAATCTAATGTAACAAACACCCATACCATGCGCACCACCCCGTGATGTTTTTCTCACTCCTACTAGTGAATGTAATGTAACACACACCCATACAATGCGCACCCCCCCGTGATGTTTTTCTCACTCCTACTAGTGAATCTAATGTAACACACACCCATACAATGCGCACCACCCCGTGATGTTTTTCTCACTCCTTCTAGTGAATGTAATGTAACACACACCCATACAATGCGCACCACCCCGTGATGTTTTTCTCACTCCTACTATTGAATCTAATGTAACACACCCATACAATGCGCACCACCCCGTGATGTTTTTCTCACTCCTACTAGTGAATGTAATGTAACACACACCCATACAATGCGCACCACCGCGTGATGATTTTCTCACTCCTACTAGTGAATCTAATGTAACAAACACCCATACAAAGAGCACCACCCCGTGATGTTTTTCTCACTCCTACTAGTGAATGTAATGTAACACACACCCATACAATGCGCACCACCCCGTGATGATTTTCTCACTCCTACTAGTGAATCTAATGTAACAAACACCCATACAATGCGCACCACCCCGTGATGTTTTTCTCACTCCTACTAGTGAATGTAATGTAACAAACACCCATACAATGCGCACCACACCGTGATGTTTTTCTCACTCCTACTAGTGAATCTAATGTAACACACACCCATACAATGCGCACCACCCCGTGTTGTTTTTCTCACTCCTACTAGTGAATCTAATGTAACACACCCATACAATGCGCACCACCCCGTGATGTTTTTCTCACTGCTACTAGTGAATGTAATGTAACACACCCATACAATGCGCACCACCCCGTGATGTTTTTCTCACTCCTACTAGTGAATGTAATGTAACACACACCTATAAAATGCGCACCACCCCGTGATGTTTTTCTCACTCCTACTAGTGAATGTAATGTAACACACACCCATACAATGCGCACCACCCCGTGATGTTTTTCTCACTCCTACTAGTGAATGTAATGTAACACACACCCATACAATGCGCACCACCCCGTGATGTTTTTCTCACTCCTACTAGTGAATGTAATGTAACACACACACATACAATGCGCACCACCCCGTGATGTTTTTCTCACTCCTACTAGTGAATCTAATGTAACACACCCATACAATGCGCACCACCCCGTGATGTTTTTCTCACTGCTACTAGTGAATGTAATGTAACACACCCATACAATGCGCACCACCCCGTGATGTTTTTCTCACTCCTACTAGTGAATGTAATGTAACACACACCCATACAATGCGCACCACCCCGTGTTGTTTTTCTCACTCCTACTAGTGAATCTAATGTAACACACCCATACAATGCGCACCACCCCGTGATGTTTTTCTCACTGCTACTAGTGAATGTAATGTAACACACCCATACAATGCGCACCACCCCGTGATGTTTTTCTCACTCCTACTAGTGAATGTAATGTAACACACACCCATACAATGCGCACCACCCCGTGATGTTTTTCTCACTCCTACTAGTGAATGTAATGTAACACACACCCATACAATGCGCACCACCCCGTGATGTTTTTCTCACTCCTACTAGTGAAGGTAATGTAACACACACCCATACAATGCGCACCACCCCGTGATGTTTTTCTCACTCCTACTAGTGAATGTAATGTAACACACACACATACAATGCGCACCACCCCGTGATGTTTTTCTCACTCCTACTAGTGAATCTAATGTATCACACCCATACAATGCGCACCACCCCGTGATGTTTTTCTCACTCTTACTAGTGAATGTAATGTAACACACACCCATACAATGCGCACCACCGCGTGATGATTTTCTCACTCCTACTAGTGAATCTAATGTAACACACACCCATACAATGCGCACCACCCGTGATGATTTTCTCACTCCTACTAGTGAATCTAATGTAACAAACACCCATACAATGCGCACCACCCCGTGATGTTTTTCTCACTCCTACTAGTGAATGTAATGTAACAAACACCCATTCAATGCGCACCACCCCGTGATGTTTTTCTCACTCCTACTAGTGAATCTAATGTAACACACACCCATACAATGCGCACCACCCCGTGATGATTTTCTCACTCCTACTAGTGAATCTAATGTAACAAACACCCATACAATGCGCACCACCCCGTGATGTTTTTCTCACTCCTACTAGTGAATGTAATGTAACAAACACCCATACAATGCGCACCACCCCGTGATGTTTTTCTCACTCCTACTAGTGAATCTAATGTAACACACACCCATACAATGCGCACCACCCCGTGATGTTTTTCTCACTCCTACTAGTGAATCTAATGTAACACACACCCATACCATGCGCACCACCCCCTGATGTTTTTCTCACTCCTACTAGTGAATGTAATGTAACACACACCCATACCATGCGCACCACCGCGTGATGATTTTCTCACTCCTACTAGTGAATCTAATGTAACAAACACCCATACAATGCGCACCACCCCGTGATGTTTTTCTCACTCCTACTAGTGAATCTAATGTAACACACACCCATACAATGCGCACCACCCCGTGATGATTTTCTCACTCCTACTAGTGAATCTAATGTAACAAACACCCATACAATGCGCACCACCCCGTGATGTTTTTCTCACTCCTACTAGTGAATGCAATGTAACAAACACCCATACAATGCGCACCACCCCGTGATGTTTTTCTCACTCCTACTAGTGAATGCAATGTAACAAACACCCATACAATGCGCACCACCCCGTGATGTTTTTCTCACTCCTACTAGTGAATCTAATGTAACACACACTCATACAATGCGCACCACCCCGTGATGATTTTCTCACTCCTACTAGTGAATCTAATGTAACAAACACCCATACCATGCGCACCACCCTGTGATGTTTTTCTCACTCCTACTAGTGAATGTAATGTAACACACACCCATACAATGCGCACCACCCCGTGATGTTTTTCTCACTCATACTAGTGAATGTAATGTAACACACACCCATACAATGCGCACCACCCCGTGATGTTTTTCTCACTCCTACTAGTGAATCTAATGTAACACACACCCATACCATGCGCACCACCCCCTGATGTTTTTCTCACTCCTACTAGTGAATCTAATGTAAAACACACCCATACCATGCGCACCACCCCGTGATGATTTTCTCACTCCTACTAGTGAATCTAATGTAACAAACACCCATACCATGCGCACCACCCCGTGATGATTTCTCACTCCTACTAGTGAATGTAATGTAACACACACCCATACCATGCGCACCACCCCGTGATGATTTTCTCACTCCTACTAGTGAATCTAATGTAACAAACACCCATACCATGCGCACCACCCCGTGATGTTTTTCTCACTCCTACTAGTGAATGTAATGTAACACACACCCATACAATGCGCACCCCCCCGTGATGTTTTTCTCACTCCTACTAGTGAATCTAATGTAACACACACCCATACAATGCGCACCACCCCGTGATGTTTTTCTCACTCCTTCTAGTGAATGTAATGTAACACACACCCATACAATGCGCACCACCCCGTGATGTTTTTCTCACTCCTACTAGTGAATGTAATGTAACACACACCCATACAATGCGCACCACCCCGTGATGTTTTTCTCACTCCTACTAGTGAATCTAATGTAACACACCCATACAATGCGCACCACCCCGTGATGTTTTTCTCACTCCTACTAGTGAATGTAATGTAACACACACCCATACAATGCGCACCACCGCGTGATGATTTTCTCACTCCTACTAGTGAATCTAATGTAACAAACACCCATACAAAGAGCACCACCCCGTGATGTTTTTCTCACTCCTACTAGTGAATGTAATGTAACACACACCCATACAATGCGCACCACCCCGTGATGATTTTCTCACTCCTACTAGTGAATCTAATGTAACAAACACCCATACAATGCGCACCACCCCGTGATGTTTTTCTCACTCCTACTAGTGAATGTAATGTAACAAACACCCATACAATGCGCACCACACCGTGATGTTTTTCTCACTCCTACTAGTGAATCTAATGTAACACACACCCATACAATGCGCACCACACCGTGTTGTTTTTCTCACTCCTACTAGTGAATCTAATGTAACACACCCATACAATGCGCACCACCCCGTGATGTTTTTCTCACTGCTACTAGTGAATGTAATGTAACACACCCATACAATGCGCACCACCCCGTGATGTTTTTCTCACTCCTACTAGTGAATGTAATGTAACACACACCCATAAAATGCGCACCACCCCGTGATGTTTTTCTCACTCCTACTAGTGAATGTAATGTAACACACACCCATACAATGCGCACCACCCCGTGATGTTTTTCTCACTCCTACTAGTGAATGTAATGTAACACACACCCATACAATGCGCACCACCCCGTGATGTTTTTCTCACTCCTACTAGTGAATGTAATGTAACACACACACATACAATGCGCACCACCCCGTGATGTTTTTCTCACTCCTACTAGTGAATCTAATGTAACACACCCATACAATGCGCACCACCCCGTGATGTTTTTCTCACTCTTACTAGTGAATGTAATGTAACACACACCCATACCATGCGCACCACCCTGTGATGATTTTCTCACTCCTACTAGTGAATCTAATGTAACACACACAAATAAAATGCGCACCACCCGTGATGATTTTCTCACTCCTACTAGTGAATCTAATGTAACAAACACCCATACAATGCGCACCACCCCGTGATGTTTTTCTCACTCCTACTAGTGAATGTAATGTAACAAACACCCATACAATGCGCACCACCCCGTGATGTTTTTCTCACTCCTACTAGTGAATCTAATGTAACACACACCCATACAATGCGCACCACCCCGTGATGATTTTCTCACTCCTACTAGTGAATCTAATGTAACAAACACCCATACAATGCGCACCACCCCGTGATGTTTTTCTCACTCCTACTAGTGAATGTAATGTAACAAACACCCATACAATGCGCACCACCCCGTGATGTTTTTCTCACTCCTACTAGTGAATCTAATGTAACACACACCCATACAATGCGCACCACCCCGTGATGTTTTTCTCACTCCTACTAGTGAATCTAATGTAACACACACCCATACCATGCGCACCACCCCCTGATGTTTTTCTCACTCCTACTAGTGAATGAAATGTAACACACACCCATACCATGCGCACCACCGCGTGATGATTTTCTCACTCCTACTAGTGAATCTAATGTAACAAACACCCATACAATGCACACCACCCCGTGATGTTTTTCTCACTCCTACTAGTGAATCTAATGTAACACACACCCATACCATGCGCACCACCCCGTGATGATTTTCTCACTCCTACTAGTGAATCTAATGTAACAAACACCCATACAATGCGCACCACCCCGTGATGTTTTTCTCACTCCTACTAGTGAATGCAATGTAACAAACACCCATACAATGCGCACCACCCCGTGATGTTTTTCTCACTCCTACTAGTGAATCTAATGTAACACACACTCATACAATGCGCACCACCCCGTGATGTTTTTCTCACTCCTACTAGTGAATCTAATGTAACACACACCCATACAATGGGCACCACCCCCTGATGTTTTTCTCACTCCTACTAGTGAATGTAATGTAAAACACACCCATACCATGCGCACCACCCCGTGATGATTTTCTCACTCCTACTAGTGAATCTAATGTAACAAACACCCATACCATGCGCACCACCCTGTGATGTTTTTCTCACTCCTACTAGTGAATGTAATGTAACACACACCCATACAATGCGCACCACCCCGTGATGTTTTTCTCACTCATACTAGTGAATGTAATGTAACACACACCCATACAATGCGCACCACTCCGTGATGTTTTTCTCACTCCTACTAGTGAATCTAATGTAACACACACCCATACCATGCGCACCACCCCCTGATGTTTTTCTCACTCCTACTAGTGAATCTAATGTAAAACACACCCATACCATGCGCACCACCCCGTGATGATTTTCTCACTCCTACTAGTGAATCTAATGTAACAAACACCCATACCATGCGCACCACCCCGTGATGATTTCTCACTCCTACTAGTGAATGTAATGTAACACACACCCATACCATGCGCACCACCCCGTGATGATTTTCTCACTCCTACTAGTGAATCTAATGTAACAAACACCCATACCATGCGCACCACCCCGTGATGTTTTTCTCACTCCTACTAGTGAATGTAATGTAACACACACCCATACAATGCGCACAACCCCGTGATGTTTTTCTCACTCCTACTAGTGAATCTAATGTAACACACACCCATACAATGCGCACCACCCCGTGATGTTTTTCTCACTCCTTCTAGTGAATGTAATGTAACACACACCCATACAATGCGCACCACCCCGTGATGTTTTTCTCACTCCTACTAGTGAATGTAATGTAACACACACCCATACAATGCGCACCACCCCGTGATGTTTTTCTCACTCCTACTAGTGAATCTAATGTAACACACCCATACAATGCGCACCACCCCGTGATGTTTTTCTCACTCCTACTAGTGAATGTAATGTAACACACACCCATACAATGCGCACCACCGCGTGATGATTTTCTCACTCCTACTAGTGAATCTAATGTAACAAACACCCATACCATGCGCACCACCCCGTGATGATTTCTCACTCCTACTAGTGAATGTAATGTAACACACACCCATACCATGCGCACCACCCTGTGATGATTTTCTCACTCCTACTAGTGAATCTAATGTAACAAACACCCATACCATGCGCACCACCCCGTGATGTTTTTCTCACTCCTACTAGTGAATGTAATGTAACACACACCCATACAATGCGCACCACCCCGTGATGTTTTTCTCACTCCTACTAGTGAATCTAATGTAACACTAACGCATACAATGCGCACCACCGCGTGATGATTTTCTCACTCCTACTAGTGAATCAAATGTAACACACACCCATACAATGCGCACCACCCGTGATGATTTTCTCACTCCTACTAGTGAATCTAATGTAACAAACACCCATACAATGCGCACCACCCCGTGATGTTTTTCTCACTCCTACTAGTGAATGTAATGTAACAAACACCCATACAATGCGCACCACCCCGTGATGTTTTTCTCACTCCTACTAGTGAATCTAATGTAACACACACCCATACAATGCGCACCACCCCGTGATGATTTTCTCACTCCTACTAGTGAATCTAATGTAACAAACACCCATACAATGCGCACCACCCCGTGATGTTTTTCTCACTCCTACTAGTGAATGTAATGTAACAAACACCCATACAATGCGCACCACCCCGTGATGTTTTTCTCACTCCTACTAGTGAATCTAATGTAACACACACCCATACAATGCGCACCACCCCGTGATGTTTTTCTCACTCCTACTAGTGAATCTAATGTAACACACACCCATACCATGCGCACCACCCCCTGATGTTTTTCTCACTCCTACTAGTGAATGTAATGTAACACACACCCATACCATGCGCACCACCGCGTGATGATTTTCTCACTCCTACTAGTGAATCTAATGTAACAAACACCCATACAATGCGCACCACCCCGTGAAGTTTTTCTCAATCCTACTAGTGAATCTAATGTAACACACACCCATACAATGCGCACCACCCCGTGATGATTTTCTCACTCCTACTAGTGAATCTAATGTAACAAACACCCATACAATGCGCACCACCCCGTGATGGTTTTCTCACTCCTACTAGTGAATGCAATGTAACAAACACCCATACAATGCGCACCACCCCGTGATGTTTTTCTCACTCCTACTAGTGAATCTAATGTAACACACACTCATACAATGCGCACCACCCCGTGATGCTTTTCTCACTCCTACTAGTGAATCTAATGTAACACACACCCATACAATGCGCACCACCCCGTGATGTTTTTCTCACTCCTACTAGTGAATGTAATGTAAAACACACCCATACCATGCGCACCACCCCGTGATGATTTTCTCACTCCTACTAGTGAATCTAATGTAACAAACACCCATACCATGCGCACCACCCCGTGATGTTTTTCTCACTCCTACTAGTGAATGTAATGTAACACACACCCATACAATGCGCACCAACCCGTGATGTTTTTCTCACTCATACTAGTGAATGTAATGTAACACACACCCATACAATGCGCACCACCCCGTGATGTTTTTCTCACTCCTACTAGTGAATCTAATGTAACACACACCCATACCATGCGCACCACCCCCTGATGTTTTTCTCACTCCTACTAGTGAATCTAATGTAAAACACATCCATACCATGCGCACCACCCCGTGATGATTTTCTCACTCCTACTAGTGAATCTAATGTAACAAACACCCATACCATGCGCACCACCCCGTGATGATTTCTCACTCCTACTAGTGAATGTAATGTAACACACACCCATACCATGCGCACCACCGCGTGATGATTTTCTCACTCCTACTAGTGAATCTAATGTAACAAACACCCATACAAAGAGCACCACCCCGTGATGTTTTTCTCACTCCTACTAGTGAATGTAATGTAACACACACCCATACAATGCGCACAACCCCGTGATGATTTTCTCACTCCTAATAGTGAATCTAATGTAACAAACACCCATACAATGCGCACCACCCCGTGATGTTTTTCTCACTCCTACTAGTGAATGTAATGTAACAAACACCCATACAATGCGCACCACCCCGTGATGTTTTTCTCACTCCTACTAGTGAATGTAATGTAACACACACCCATACAATGCGCACCACCCCGTGATGATTTTCTCACTCCTACTAGTGAATCTAATGTAACAAACACCCATACAATGCGCACCACCCCGTGATGTTTTTCTCACTCCTACTAGTGAATGTAATGTAACAAACACCCATACAATGCGCACCACCCCGTGATGTTTTTCTCACTCCTACTAGTGAATCTAATGTAACACACACCCATACAATGCGCACCACCCCGTGATGTTTTTCTCACTCCTACTAGTGAATCTAATGTAACACACACCCATACCATGCGCACCACCCCCTGATGTTTTTCTCACTCCTACTAGTGAATGTAATGTAACACACACCCATACCATGCGCACCACCGCGTGATGATTTTCTCACTCCTACTAGTGAATCTAATGTAACAAACACCCATACAATGCGCACCACCCCGTGATGTTTTTCTCACTCCTACTAGTGAATCTAATGTAACACACACCCATACCATGCGCACCACCGCGTGATGATTTTCTCACTCCTACTAGTGAATCTAATGTAACAAACACCCATACAATGCGCACCACCCCGTGATGTTTTTCTCACTCCTACTAGTGAATCTAATGTAACACACACCCATACCATGCGCACCACCCCGTGATGATTTTCTCACTCCTACTAGTGAATCTAATGTAACAAACACCCATACCATGCGCACCACCCCGTGATGATTTCTCACTCCTACTAGTGAATGTAATGTAACACACACCCATACAATGCGCACCACCGCGTGATGATTTTCTCACTCCTACTAGTGAATCTAATGTAACAAACACCCATACCATGCGCACCACCCCGTGATGATTTCTCACTCCTACTAGTGAATCTAATGTAACAAACACCCATACAATGCACACCACCCCGTGATGTTTTTCTCACTCCTACTAGTGAATCTAATGTAACACACACCCATACCATGCGCACCACCCCGTGATGATTTTCTCACTCCTACTAGTGAATCTAATGTAACAAACACCCATACAATGCGCACCACCCCGTGATGTTTTTCTCACTCCTACTAGTGAATGCAATGTAACAAACACCCATACAATGCGCACCACCCCGTGATGTTTTTCTCACTCCTACTAGTGAATCTAATGTAACACACACTCATACAATGCGCACCACCCCGTGATGTTTTTCTCACTCCTACTAGTGAATCTAATGTAACACACACCCATACAATGCGCACCACCCCCTGATGTTTTTCTCACTCCTACTAGTGAATGTAATGTAACACACACCCATACCATGCGCACCACCCCGTGATGATTTTCTCACTCCTACTAGTGAATCTAATGTAACAAACACCCATACCATGCGCACCACCCCGTGATGTTTTTCTCACTCCTACTAGTGAATGTAATGTAACACACACCCATACAATGCGCACAACCCCGTGATGTTTTTCTCACTCCTACTTGTGAATCTAATGTAACACACACCCATACAATGCGCACCACCCCGTGATGTTTTTCTCACTCCTTCTAGTGAATGTAATGTAACACACACCCATAAAATGCGCACCACCCCGTGATGTTTGTCTCACTCCTACTAGTGAATGTAATGTAACACACACCCATACAATGCGCACCACCCCGTGATGTTTTTCTCACTCCTACTAGTGAATCTAATGTAACACACCCATACAATGCGCACCACCCCGTGATGTTTTTCTCACTCCTACTAGTGAATGTAATGTAACACACACCCATACAATGCGCACCACCGCGTGATGATTTTCTCACTCCTACTAGTGAATCTAATGTAACAAACACCCATACCATGCGCACCACCCCGTGATGATTTCTCACTCCTACTAGTGAATGTAATGTAACACACACCCATACCATGCGCACCACCCTGTGATGATTTTCTCACTCCTACTAGTGAATCTAATGTAACAAACACCCATACCATGCGCACCACCCCGTGATGTTTTTCTCACTCCTACTAGTGAATGTAATGTAACACACACCCATACAATGCGCACCACCCCGTGATGTTTTTCTCACTCCTACTAGTGAATCTAATGTAACACTAACGCATACAATGCGCACCACCGCGTGATGATTTTCTCACTCCTATTAGTGAATCAAATGTAACACACACCCATACAATGCGCACCACCCGTGATGATTTTCTCACTCCTACTAGTGAATCTAATGTAAGAAACACCCATACAATGCGCACCACCCCGTGATGTTTTTCTCACTCCTACTAGTGAATGTAATGTAACAAACACCCATACAATGCGCACCACCCCGTGATGTTTTTCTCACTCCTACTAGTGAATCTAATGTAACAAACACCCATACAATGCGCACCACCCCGTGATGTTTTTCTCACTCCTACTAGTGAATGTAATGTAACAAACACCCATACAATGCGCACCACCCCGTGATGTTTTTCTCACTCCTACTAGTGAATCTAATGTAACACACACCCATACAATGCGCACCACCCCGTGATGTTTTTCTCACTCCTACTAGTGAATCTAATGTAACACACACCCATACCATGCGCACCACCCCCTGATGTTTTTCTCACTCCTACTAGTGAATGTAATGTAACACACACCCATACCATGCGCACCACCGCGTGATGATTTTCTCACTCCTACTAGTGAATCTAATGTAACAAACACCCATACAATGCGCACCACCCCGTGATGTTTTTCTCACTCCTACTAGTGAATCTAATGTAACACACACCCATACAATGCGCACCACCCCGTGATGATTTTCTCACTCCTACTAGTGAATCTAATGTAACAAACACCCATACAATGCGCACCACCCCGTGATGTTTTTCTCACTCCTACTAGTGAATGCAATGTAACAAACACCCATACAATGCGCACCACCCCGTGATGTTTTTCTCACTCCTACTAGTGAATCTAATGTAACACACACTCATACAATGCGCACCACCCCGTGATGCTTTTCTCACTCCTACTAGTGAATCTAATGTAACACACACCCATACAATGCGCACCACCCCGTGATGTTTTTCTCACTCCTACTAGTGAATGTAATGTAAAACACACCCATACCATGCGCACCACCCCGTGATGATTTTCTCACTCCTACTAGTGAATCTAATGTAACAAACACCCATACCATGCGCACCACCCCGTGATGTTTTTCTCACTCCTACTAGTGAATGTAATGTAACACACACCCATACAATGCGCACCAACCCGTGATGTTTTTCTCACTCATACTAGTGAATGTAATGTAACACACACCCATACAATGCGCACCACCCCGTGATGTTTTTCTCACTCCTACTAGTGAATCTAATGTAACACACACCCATACCATGCGCACCACCCCCTGATGTTTTTCTCACTCCTACTAGTGAATCTAATGTAAAACACACCCATACCATGCGCACCACCCCGTGATGATTTTCTCACTCCTACTAGTGAATCTAATGTAACAAACACCCATACCATGCGCACCACCCCGTGATGATTTCTCACTCCTACTAGTGAATGTAATGTAACACACACCCATACCATGCGCACCACCGCGTGATGATTTTCTCACTCCTACTAGTGAATCTAATGTAACAAACACCCATACAAAGAGCACCACCCCGTGATGTTTTTCTCACTCCTACTAGTGAATGTAATGTAACACACACCCATACAATGCGCACCACCCCGTGATGATTTTCTCACTCCTAATAGTGAATCTAATGTAACAAACACCCATACAATGCGCACCACCCCGTGATGTTTTTCTCACTCCTACTAGTGAATGTAATGTAACAAACACCCATACAATGCGCACCACCCCGTGTTGTTTTTCTCACTCCTACTAGTGAATCTAATGTAACACACCCATACAATGCGCACCACCCCGTGATGTTTTTCTCACTGCTACTAGTGAATGTAATGTAACACACCCATACAATGCGCACCACCCCGTGATGTTTTTCTCACTCCTACTAGTGAATGTAATGTAACACACACCCATACAATGCGCACCACCCCGTGATGATTTTCTCACTCCTACTAGTGAATGTAATGTAACACACACCCATGCAATGCGCACCACCCCGTGATGTTTTTCTCACTCCTACTAGTGAATGTAATGTAACACACACCCATACAATGCGCACCACCCCGTGATGTTTTTCTCACTCCTACTAGTGAATGTAATGTAACACACACACATACAATGCGCACCACCCCGTGATGTTTTTCTCACTCCTACTAGTGAATCTAATGTAACACACCCATACAATGCGCACCACCCCGTGATGTTTTTCTCACTCTTACTAGTGAATGTAATGTAACACACACCCATACAATGCGCACCACCGTGTGATGATTTTCTCACTCCTACTAGTGAATCTAATGTAACACACACCCATAAAATGCGCACCACCCGTGATGATTTTCTCACTCCTACTAGTGAATCTAATGTAACAAACACCCATACAATGCGCACCACCCCGTGATGTTTTTCTCACTCCTACTAGTGAATGTAATGTAACAAACACCCATACAATGCGCACCACCCCGTGATGTTTTTCTCACTCCTACTAGTGAATCTAATGTAACACACACCCATACAATGCGCACCACCCCGTGATGATTTTCTCACTCCTACTAGTGAATCTAATGTAACAAACACCCATACAATGCGCACCACCCCGTGATGTTTTTCTCACTCCTACTAGTGAATGTAATGTAACAAACACCCATACAATGCGCACCACCCCGTGATGTTTTTCTCACTCCTACTAGTGAATCTAATGTAACACACACCCATACAATGCGCACCACCCCGTGATGTTTTTCTCACTCCTACTAGTGAATCTAATGTAACACACACCCATACAATGCGCACCACCCCGTGATGTTTTTCTCACTCCTACTAGTGAATCTAATGTAACACACACCCATACCATGCGCACCACCCCCTGATGTTTTTCTCACTCCTAATAGTGAATGTAATGTAACACACACCCATACCATGCGCACCACCGCGTGATGATTTTCTCACTCCTACTAGTGAATCTAATGTAACAAACACCCATACAATGCGCACCACCCCGTGATGTTTTTCTCACTCCTACTAGTGAATCTAATGTAACACACACCCATACCATGCGCACCACCGCGTGATGATTTTCTCACTCCTACTAGTGAATCTAATGTAACAAACACCCATACAATGCGCACCACCCCGTGATGTTTTTCTCACTCCTACTAGTGAATCTAATGTAACACACACCCATACCATGCGCACCACCCCGTGATGATTTTCTCACTCCTACTAGTGAATCTAATGTAACAAACACCCATACCATGCGCACCACCCCGTGATGATTTCTCACTCCTACTAGTGAATGTAATGTAACACACACCCATACAATGCGCACCACCGCGTGATGATTTTCTCACTCCTACTAGTGAATCTAATGTAACACACACCCATACAATGCGCACCACCCCGTGATGTTTTTCTCACTCCTACTAGTGAATCTAATGTAACACACACCCATACAATGCGCACCACCCCGTGATGTTTTTCTCACTCCTACTAGTGAATCTAATGTAACACACACCCATACAATGCGCACCAACCCGTGATGATTTTCTCACTCCTACTAGTGAATCTAATGTAACAAACACCCATACAATGCGCACCACCCCGTGATGTTTTTCTCACTCCTACTAGTGAATCTAATGTAACAAACACCCATACAATGCGCACCACCCCGTGATGTTTTTCTCACTCCTACTAGTGAATATAATGTAACACACACTCATACAATGCGCACCACCTCGTGATGTTTTTCTCACTCCTACTGGTGAATCTAATGTAACACACACCCATACAATGCGCACCACCCCCTGATGTTTTTCTCACTCCTACTAGTGAATGTAATGTAAAACACACCCATACCATGCGCACCACCCCGTGATGATTTTCTCACTCCTTCTAGTGAATCTAATGTAACAAACACCCATACCATGCGCGCCACCCCGTGATGTTTTTCTCACTCCTACTAGTGAATGTAATGTAACACACACCCATACAATGCGCACCACCCCGTGATGTTTTTCTCACTCCTACTAGTGAATGTAATGTAACACACACCCATACAATGCGCACCACCCCCTGATGTTTTTCTCACTCCTACTAGTGAATCTAATGTAACACACACCCATACCATGCGCACCACCCCCTGATGTTTTTCTCACTCCTACTAGTGAATCTAATGTAAAACACACCCATACCATGCGCACCACCCCATGATGATTTTCTCACTCCTACTAGTGAATCTAATGTAACAAACACCCATACCATGCGCACCACCCCGTGATGTTTTTCTCACTCCTACTAGTGAATGTAATGTAACACACACCCATACCATGCGCACCACCCCGTGATGATTTTCTCACTACTACTAGTGAATCTAATGTAACAAACACCCATACCATGCGCACCACCCCGTGATGTTTTTCTCACTCCTACTAGTGAATGTAATGTAACACACACCCATACAATGCGCACCACCCCGTGATGTTTTTCTCACTCCTACTAGTGAATCTAATGTAACACACACCCATACAATGCGCACCACCCCGTAATGTTTTTCTCACTCCTACTAGTGAATCTAATGTAACACACCCATACAATGCGCACCACCCCGTGATGTTTTTCTCACTTCTACTAGTGAATCTAATGTAACACACCCATACAATGCGCACCACCCCGTGATGTTTTTCTCACTGCTACTAGTGAATGTAATGTAACACACACCCATACAATGCGCACCACTCCGTGATGTTTTTCTCACTGCTACTAGTGAATGTAATTTAACACACACCCATACAATGCGCACCACCCCGTGATGTTTTTCTCACTCCTACTAGTGAATGTAATGTAACACACACCCATACAATGCGCACCCCCTCGTGATGTTTTTCTCACTCCTACTAGTGAATCTAATGTAACACACACCCATACAATGCGCACCACCCCGTGATGTTTTTCTCACTCCTTCTAGTGAATGTAATGTAACACACACCCATACAATGCGCACCACCCCGTGATGTTTTTCTCACTCCTACTAGTGAATGTAATGTAACACACACCCATACAATGCGCACCACCCCGTGATGTTTTTCTCACTCCTACTAGTGAATCTAATGTAACACACCCATACAATGCGCACCACCCCGTGATGTTTTTCTCACTCCTACTAGTGAATGTAATGTAACACACCCATACAATGCGCACCACCCCCTGATGTTTTTCTCACTCCTACTAGTGAATGTAATGTAACACACACCCATACCATGCGCACCACCACCTGATGTTTTTCTCACTCCTACTAGTGAATCTAATGTAAAACACACCCATACCATGCGCACCACCCCATGATGATTTTCTCACTCCTACTAGTGAATCTAATGTAACAAACACCCATACCATGCGCACCACCCCGTGATGTTTTTCTCACTCCTACTAGTGAATGTAATGTAACACACACCCATACCATGCGCACCACCCCGTGATGATTTTCTCACTACTACTAGTGAATCTAATGTAACAAACACCCATACCATGCGCACCACCCCGTGATATTTTTCTCACTCCTACTAGTGAATGTAATGTAACACACACCCATACAATGCGCACCACCCCGTGATGTTTTTCTCACTCCTACTAGTGAATCTAATGTAACACACACCCATACAATGCGCACCACCCCGTGATGTTTTTCTCACTCCTACTAGTGAATCTAATGTAACACACCCATACAATGCGCACCACCCCGTGATGTTTTTCTCACTTCTACTAGTGAATCTAATGTAACACACCCATACAATGCGCACCACCCCGTGATGTTTTTCTCACTGCTACTAGTGAATGTAATGTAACACACACCCATACAATGCGCACCACCCCGTGATGTTTTTCTCACTGCTACTAGTGAATGTAATGTAACACACACCCATACAATGCGCACCACCCCGTGATGTTTTTCTCACTCCTACTAGTGAATGTAATGTAACACACACCCATACAATGCGCACCCCCTCGTGATGTTTTTCTCACTCCTACTAGTGAATCTAATGTAACACACACCCATACAATGCGCACCACCCCGTGATGTTTTTCTCACTCCTTCTAGTGAATGTAATGTAACACACACCCATACAATGCGCACCACCCCGTGATGTTTTTCTCACTCCTACTAGTGAATGTAATGTAACACACACCCATACAATGCGCACCACCCCGTGATGTTTTTCTCACTCCTACTAGTGAATCTAATGTAACACACCCATACAATGCGCACCACCCCGTGATGTTTTTCTCACTCCTACTAGTGAATGTAATGTAACACACACCCATACAATGCGCACCACCCCGTGATGTTTTTCTCACTCCTACTAGTGAATGTAATGTAACACACACCCATACAATGCGCACCACCCCGTGATGTTTTTCTCACTCCTACTAGTGAATCTAATGTAACACACCCATACAATGCGCACCACCCCATGATGTTTTTCTCACTCCTACTAGTGAATGTAATGTAACACACACCCATACAATGCGCACCACCCCGTGATGTTTTTCTCACTGCTACTAGTGAATGTAATGTAACACACACCCATACAATGCACACCACCCCGTGATGTTTTTCTCACTCCTACTAGTGAATGTAATGTAACACACACCCATACAATGCGCACCACCCCGTGATGTTTTTCTCACTCCTACTAGTGAATCTAATGTAACACACACCCATACAATGCGCAACACCCCGTGATGTTTTTCTCACTGCTACTAGTGAATGTAATGTAACACACCCATACAATGCGCACCACCCGTGATGTTTTTCTCACTCCTACTAGTTAATGTAATGTAACACACACCCATACAATGCGCACCACCCCGTGATGTTTTTCTCACTCCTACTAGTGAATCTAATGTAACACACACCCATACAATGCGCACCACCCCGTGATGTTTTTCTCACTCCTACTAGTGAATCTAATGTAACAAACACCCATACCATGCGCACCACCCCGTGATGTTTTTCTCACTCCTACTAGTGAATGTAATGTAACACACACCCATACCATGCGCACCACCCCATGATGATTTTCTCACTCCTACTAGTGAATCTAATGTAACAAACACCCATACCATGCGCACCACCCCGTGATGTTTTTCTCACTCCTACTAGTGAATGTAATGTAACACACACCCATACCATGCGCACCACCCCGTGATGATTTTCTCACTACTACTAGTGAATCTAATGTAACAAACACCCATACCATGCGCACCACCCCGTGATATTTTTCTCACTCCTACTAGTGAATGTAATGTAACACACACCCATACAATGCGCACCACCCCGTGATGTTTTTCTCACTCCTACTAGTGAATCTAATGTTACACACACCCATACAATGCGCACCACCCCGTGATGTTTTTCTCACTCCTACTAGTGAATCTAATGTAACACACCCATACAATGCGCACCACCCCGTGATGTTTTTCTCACTTCTACTAGTGAATCTAATGTAACACACCCATACAATGCGCACCACCCCGTGATGTTTTTCTCACTGCTACTAGTGAATGTAATGTAACACACACCCATACAATGGGCACCACCCCGTGATGTTTTTCTCACTGCTACTAGTGAATGTAATGTAACACACACCCATACAATGCGCACCACCCCGTGATGTTTTTCTCACTCCTACTAGTGAATGTAATGTAACACACACCCATACAATGCGCACCCCCTCGTGATGTTTTTCTCACTCCTACTAGTGAATCTAATGTAACACACACCCATACAATGCGCACCACCCCGTGATGTTTTTCTCACTCCTTCTAGTGAATGTAATGTAACACACACCCATACAATGCGCACCACCCCGTGATGTTTTTCTCACTCCTACTAGTGAATGTAATGTAACACACACCCATACAATGCGCACCACCCCGTGATGTTTTTCTCACTCCTACTAGTGAATCTAATGTAACACACCCATACAATGCGCACCACCACGTGATGTTTTTCTCACTCCTACTAGTGAATGTAATGTAACACACACCCATACAATGCGCACCACCCCGTGATGTTTTTCTCACTCCTACTAGTGAATGTAATGTAACACACACCCATACAATGCGCACCACCCCGTGATGTTTTTCTCACTCCTACTAGTGAATCTAATGTAACACACCCATACAATGCGCACCACCCCATGATGTTTTTCTCACTCCTACTAGTGAATGTAATGTAACACACACCCATACAATGCGCACCACCCCGTGATGTTTTTCTCACTGCTACTAGTGAATGTAATGTAACACACACCCATACAATGCACACCACCCCGTGATGTTTTTCTCACTCCTACTAGTGAATGTAATGTAACACACACCCATACAATGCGCACCACCCCGTGATGTTTTTCTCACTCCTACTAGTGAATCTAATGTAACACACACCCATACAATGCGCAACACCCCGTGATGTTTTTCTCACTGCTACTAGTGAATGTAATGTAACACACCCATACAATGCGCACCACCCGTGATGTTTTTCTCACTCCTACTAGTTAATGTAATGTAACACACACCCATACAATGCGCACCACCCCGTGATGTTTTTCTCACTCCTACTAGTGAATGTAATGTAACACACACCCATACAATGCGCACCACCCCGTGATGTTTTTCTCACTCCTACTAGTGAATGTAATGTAACACACACCCATACAATGCGCACCACCCCGTGATGTTTTTCTCACTCCTACTAGTGAATGTAATGTAACACACACCCATACAATGCGCACCACCCCGTGATGTTTTTCTCACTCCTACTAGTGAATCTAATGTAACACACCCATACAATGGGCACCACCCCGTGATGTTTTTCTCACTCTTACTAGTGAATGTAATGTAACACACACCCATAAAATGCGCACCACCGCGTGATGATTTTCTCACTCCTACTAGTGAATCTAATGTAACACACACCCATACAATGCGCACCACCCCGTGATGTTTTTCTCACTCCTACTAGTGAATCTAATGTAACACACACCCATACAATGCGCACCACCCCATGATGTTTTTCTCACTCCTACTAGTGAATCTAATGTAACACACACCCATACAATGCGCACCAACCCGTGATGATTTTCTCACTCCTACTAGTCAATCTAATGTAACAAACACTCATACAATGCGCACCACCCCGTGATGTTTTTCTCACTCCTACTAGTGAATCTAATGTAACAAACACCCATACAATGCGCACCACCCCGTGATGTTTTTCTCACTCCTACTAGTGAATCTAATGTAACACACACTCATACAATGCGCACCACCCCGTGATGTTTTTCTCACTCCTACTGGTGAATCTAATGTAACACACACCCATACAATGCGCACCACCCCCTGATGTTTTTCTCACTCCTACTTGTGAATGTAATGTAAAACACACCCATACCATGCGCACCACCCCGTGATGATTTTCTCACTCCTACTAGTGAATCTAATGTAACAAACACCCATACCATGCGCACCACCCCGTGATGTTTTTCTCACTCCTACTAGTGAATGTAATGTAACACACACCCATACAATGCGCACCACCCCGTGATGTTTTTCTCACTCCTACTAGTGAATGTAATGTAACACACACCCATACAATGCGCACCACCCCCTGATGTTTTTCTCACTCCTACTAGTGAATCTAATGTAACACACACCCATACCATGCGCACCACCCCCTGATGTTTTTCTCAATCCTACTAGTGAATCTAATGTAAAACACACCCATACCATGCGCACCACCCCATGATGATTTTCTCACTCCTACTAGTGAATCTAATGTAACAAACACCCATACCATGCGCACCACCCCGTGATGTTTTTCTCACTCCTACTAGTGAATGTAATGTAACACACACCCATACCATGCGCACCACCCCGTGATGATTTTCTCACTACTACTAGTGAATCTAATGTAACAAACACCCATACCATGCGCACCACCCCGTGATGTTTTTCTCACTCCTACTAGTGAATGTAATGTAACACACACCCATACAATGCGCACCACCCCGTGATGTTTTTCTCACTCCTACTAGTGAATCTAATGTAACACACACCCATACAATGCGCACCACCCCGTGATGTTTTTCTCACTCCTACTAGTGAATCTAATGTAACACACCCATACAATGCGCACCACCCCGTGATGTTTTTCTCACTTCTACTAGTGAATCTAATGTAACACACCCATACAATGCGCACCACCCCGTGATGTTTTTCTCACTGCTACTAGTGAATGTAATGTAACACACACCCATACAATGCTCACCACCCTGTGATGTTTTTCTCACTGCTACTAGTGAATGTAATGTAACACACACCCATACAATGCGCACCACCCCGTGATGTTTTTCTCACTCCTACTAGTGAATGTAATGTAACACACACCCATACAATGCGCACCCCCTCGTGATGTTTTTCTCACTCCTACTAGTGAATCTAATGTAACACACACCCATACAATGCGCACCACTCCGTGATGTTTTTCTCACTCCTTCTAGTGAATGTAATGTAACACACACCCATACAATGCGCACCACCCCGTGATGTTTTTCTCACTCCTACTAGTGAATGTAATGTAACACACACCCATACAATGCGCACCACCCCGTGATGTTTTTCTCACTCCTACTAGTGAATCTAATGTAACACACCCATAAAATGCGCACCACCCCGTGATGTTTTTCTCACTCCTACTAGTGAATGTAATGTAACACACACCCATACAATGCGCACCACCGCGTGATGATTTTCTCACTCCTACTAGTGAATCTAATGTAACAAACACCCATACAATGAGCACCACCCCGTGATGTTTTTCTCACTCCTACTAGTGAATGTAATGTAACACACACCCATACAATGCGCACCACCCCGTGATGATTTTCTCACTCCTACTAGTGATTCTAATGTAACAAACACCCATACAATGCGCACCACCCCGTGATGTTTTTCTCACTCCTACTAGTGAATGTAATGTAACAAACACCCATACAATGCGCACCACCCCGTGATGTTTTTCTCAATCCTACTAGTGAATCTAATGTAACACACACCCATACAATGCGCACCACCCCGTGATGTTTTTCTCACTCCTACTAGTGAATCTAATGTAACACACCCATACAATGCGCACCACCCCGTGATGTTTTTCTCACTCCTACTAGTGAATGTAATGTAACACACACCCATACAATGCGCACCACCCCCTGATGATTTTCTCACTCCTACTAGTGAATCTAATGTAACAAACACCCATACAATGCGCACCACCCCGTGATGTTTTTCTCACTCCTACTAGTGAATGTAATGTAACAAACACCGATACAATGCGCACCACCCCGTGATGTTTTTCTCACTCCTACTAGTGAATCTAATGTAACACACACCCATACAATGCGCACCACCCCTTGATGTTTTTCTCACTCCTACTAGTGAATCTAATGTAACACACACCCATACAATGCGCACCACCCCCTGATGTTTTTCTCACTCCTACTAGTGAATGTAATGTAACACACACCCATACCATGCGCACCACCGCGTGATGATTTTCTCACTCCTACTAGTGAATCTAATGTAACACACACCCATACAATGCGCACCACCCCGTGATGTTTTTCTCACTCCTACTAGTGAATGTAATGTAACAAACACCCATACAATGCGCACAACCGCGTGATGATTTTCTCACTCCTACTAGTGAATCTAATGTAACGCACACCCATACAATGAGCACCACCCCGTGATGATTTTCTCACTCCTACTAGTGAATCTAATGTAACAAACACCCATACAATGCGCACCACACCGTGATGTTTTTCTCACACCTACTAGTGAATGTAATGTAACAAACACCCATACAATGCGCACCACCCCGTCATGTTTTTCTCACTCCTACTAGTGAATCTAATGTAACACACACCCATACAATGCGCACCACTCCGTGATATTTTTCTCACTCCTACTAGTGAATCTAATGTAACACACACCCATACAATGCGCACCACCCCGTGATGTTTTTCTCACTCCTACTAGTGAATGTAATGTAACACACACCCATACCATGCGCACCACTGCGTGATGATTTTCTCACTCCTACTAGTGAATCTAATGTAACAAACACCCATACAATGCGCACTACCCCGTGATGTTTTTCTCACTCCTACTAGTGAACCTAATGTAACACACACCCATACAATGCGCACCACCCCGTGATGATTTTCTCACTCCTACTAGTGAATCTAATGTAACAAACACCCATACAATGCGCACCACCCCGTGATGTTTTTCTCACTCCTACTAGTGAATGTAATGTAACAAACACCCATACAATGCGCACCACCCCGTGATGTTTTTCTCACTCCTACTAGTGAATCTAATGTAACACACACCCATACAATGCGCACCACCCCGTGATGTTTTTCTCACTCCTACTAGTGAATCTAATGTAACACACCCATACAATGCGCACCACCCCGTGATGTTTTTCTCACTGCTACTAGTGAATGTAATGTAACACACCCATACAATGCGCACCACCCCGTGATGTTTTTCTCACTCCTACTAGTGAATGTAATGTAACACACACCCATACAATGCGCACCACCCCGTGATGTTTTTCTCACTCCTACTAGTGAATGTAATGTAACACACACCCATACAATGCGCACCACCCAGTGATGTTTTTCTCACTCCTACTAGTGAATGTAATGTAACACACACCCATACAATGCGCACCACCCCATGATGTTTTTCTCACTCCTACTAGTGAATGTAATGTAACACACACCCATACAATGCGCACCACCCCGTGATGTTTTTCTCACTCCTACTAGTGAATCTAATGTAACACACCCATACAATGCGCACCACCCCGTGATGTTTTTCTCACTCCTACTAGTGAATCTAATGTAACACACACCCATACAATGCGCACCACCCCGTGATGTTTTTCTCACTCCTACTAGTGAATCTAATGTAACACACCCATACAATGCGCACCACCCCGTGATGTTTTTCTCACTGCTACTAGTGAATGTAATGTAACACACACCCATACAATGCACACCACCCCGTGATGTTTTTCTCACTCCTACTAGTGAATGTAATGTAACACACACCCATACAATGCGCACCACCCCGTGATGTTTTTCTCACTCCTACTAGTGAATCTAATGTAACACACACCCATACAATGCGCAACACCCCGTGATGTTTTTCTCACTGCTACTAGTGAATGTAATGTAACACACCCATACAATGCGCACCACCCGTGATGTTTTTCTCACTCCTACTAGTTAATGTAATGTAACACACACCCATACAATGCGCACCACCCCGTGATGTTTTTCTCACTCCTACTAGTGAATCTAATGTAACACACACCCATACAATGCGCACCACCCCGTGATGTTTTTCTCACTCCTACTAGTGAATCTAATGTAACAAACACCCATACCATGCGCACCACCCCGTGATGTTTTTCTCACTCCTACTAGTGAATGTAATGTAACACACACCCATACCATGCGCACCACCCCATGATGATTTTCTCACTCCTACTAGTGAATCTAATGTAACAAACACCCATACCATGCGCACCACCCCGTGATGTTTTTCTCACTCCTACTAGTGAATGTAATGTAACACACACCATACCATGCGCACCACCCCGTGATGATTTTCTCACTACTACTAGTGAATCTAATGTAACAAACACCCATACCATGCGCACCACCCCGTGATATTTTTCTCACTCCTACTAGTGAATGTAATGTAACACACACCCATACAATGCGCACCACCCCGTGATGTTTTTCTCACTCCTACTAGTGAATCTAATGTAACACACACCCATACAATGCGCACCACCCCGTGATGTTTTTCTCACTCCTACTAGTGAATCTAATGTAACACACCCATACAATGCGCACCACCCCGTGATGTTTTTCTCACTTCTACTAGTGAATCTAATGTAACACACCCATACAATGCGCACCACCCCGTGATGTTTTTCTCACTGCTACTAGTGAATGTAATGTAACACACACCCATACAATGGGCACCACCCCGTGATGTTTTTCTCACTGCTACTAGTGAATGTAATGTAACACACACCCATACAATGCGCACCACCCCGTGATGTTTTTCTCACTCCTACTAGTGAATGTAATGTAACACACACCCATACAATGCGCACCCCCTCGTGATGTTTTTCTCACTCCTACTAGTGAATCTAATGTAACACACACCCATACAATGCGCACCACCCCGTGATGTTTTTCTCACTCCTTCTAGTGAATGTAATGTAACACACACCCATACAATGCGCACCACCCCGTGATGTTTTTCTCACTCCTACTAGTGAATGTAATGTAACACACACCCATACAATGCGCACCACCCCGTGATGTTTTTCTCACTCCTACTAGTGAATCTAATGTAACACACCCATACAATGCGCACCACCCCGTGATGTTTTTCTCACTCCTACTAGTGAATGTAATGTAACACACACCCATACAATGCGCACCACCCCGTGATGTTTTTCTCACTCCTACTAGTGAATGTAATGTAACACACACCCATACAATGCGCACCACCCCGTGATGTTTTTCTCACTCCTACTAGTGAATCTAATGTAACACACCCATACAATGCGCACCACCCCATGATGTTTTTCTCACTCCTACTAGTGAATGTAATGTAACACACACCCATACAATGCGCACCACCCCGTGATGTTTTTCTCACTGCTACTAGTGAATGTAATGTAACACACACCCATACAATGCACACCACCCCGTGATGTTTTTCTCACTCCTACTAGTGAATGTAATGTAACACACACCCATACAATGCGCACCACCCCGTGATGTTTTTCTCACTCCTACTAGTGAATCTAATGTAACACACACCCATACAATGCGCAACACCCCGTGATGTTTTTCTCACTGCTACTAGTGAATGTAATGTAACACACCCATACAATGCGCACCACCCGTGATGTTTTTCTCACTCCTACTAGTTAATGTAATGTAACACACACCCATACAATGCGCACCACCCCGTGATGTTTTTCTCACTCCTACTAGTGAATGTAATGTAACACACACCCATACAATGCGCACCACCCCGTGATGTTTTTCTCACTCCTACTAGTGAATGTAATGTAACACACACCCATACAATGCGCACCACCCCGTGATGTTTTTCTCACTCCTACTAGTGAATGTAATGTAACACACACCCATACAATGCGCACCACCCCGTGATGTTTTTCTCACTCCTACTAGTGAATCTAATGTAACACACCCATACAATGGGCACCACCCCGTGATGTTTTTCTCACTCTTACTAGTGAATGTAATGTAACACACACCCATAAAATGCGCACCACCGCGTGATGATTTTCTCACTCCTACTAGTGAATCTAATGTAACACACACCCATACAATGCGCACCACCCCGTGATGTTTTTCTCACTCCTACTAGTGAATCTAATGTAACACACACCCGTACAATGCGCACCACCCCGTGATGTTTTTCTCACTCCTACTAGTGAATCTAATGTAACACACACCCATACAATGCGCACCAACCCGTGATGATTTTCTCACTCCTACTAGTCAATCTAATGTAACAAACACTCATACAATGCGCACCACCCCGTGATGTTTTTCTCACTCCTACTAGTGAATCTAATGTAACAAACACCCATACAATGCGCACCACCCCGTGATGTTTTTCTCACTCCTACTAGTGAATCTAATGTAACACACACTCATACAATGCGCACCACCCCGTGATGTTTTTCTCACTCCTACTGGTGAATCTAATGTAACACACACCCATACAATGCGCACCACCCCCTGATGTTTTTCTCACTCCTACTTGTGAATGTAATGTAAAACACACCCATACCATGCGCACCACCCCGTGATGATTTTCTCACTCCTACTAGTGAATCTAATGTAACAAACACCCATACCATGCGCACCACCCCGTGATGTTTTTCTCACTCCTACTAGTGAATGTAATGTAACACACACCCATACAATGCGCACCACCCCGTGATGTTTTTCTCACTCCTACTAGTGAATGTAATGTAACACACACCCATACAATGCGCACCACCCCCTGATGTTTTTCTCACTCCTACTAGTGAATCTAATGTAACACACACCCATACCATGCGCACCACCCCCTGATGTTTTTCTCAATCCTACTAGTGAATCTAATGTAAAACACACCCATACCATGCGCACCACCCCATGATGATTTTCTCACTCCTACTAGTGAATCTAATGTAACAAACACCCATACCATGCGCACCACCCCGTGATGTTTTTCTCACTCCTACTAGTGAATGTAATGTAACACACACCCATACCATGCGCACCACCCCGTGATGATTTTCTCACTACTACTAGTGAATCTAATGTAACAAACACCCATACCATGCGCACCACCCCGTGATGTTTTTCTCACTCCTACTAGTGAATGTAATGTAACACACACCCATACAATGCGCACCACCCCGTGATGTTTTTCTCACTCCTACTAGTGAATCTAATGTAACACACACCCATACAATGCGCACCACCCCGTGATGTTTTTCTCACTCCTACTAGTGAATCTAATGTAACACACCCATACAATGCGCACCACCCCGTGATGTTTTTCTCACTTCTACTAGTGAATCTAATGTAACACACCCATACAATGCGCACCACCCCGTGATGTTTTTCTCACTGCTACTAGTGAATGTAATGTAACACACACCCATACAATGCTCACCACCCTGTGATGTTTTTCTCACTGCTACTAGTGAATGTAATGTAACACACACCCATACAATGCGCACCACCCCGTGATGTTTTTCTCACTCCTACTAGTGAATGTAATGTAACACACACCCATACAATGCGCACCCCCTCGTGATGTTTTTCTCACTCCTACTAGTGAATCTAATGTAACACACACCCATACAATGCGCACCACTCCGTGATGTTTTTCTCACTCCTTCTAGTGAATGTAATGTAACACACACCCATACAATGCGCACCACCCCGTGATGTTTTTCTCACTCCTACCAGTGAATGTAATGTAACACACACCCATACAATGCGCACCACCCCGTGATGTTTTTCTCACTCCTACTAGTGAATCTAATGTAACACACCCATAAAATGCGCACCACCCCGTGATGTTTTTCTCACTCCTACTAGTGAATGTAATGTAACACACACCCATACAATGCGCACCACCGCGTGATGATTTTCTCACTCCTACTAGTGAATCTAATGTAACAAACACCCATACAATGAGCACCACCCCGTGATGTTTTTCTCACTCCTACTAGTGAATGTAATGTAACACACACCCATACAATGCGCACCACCCCGTGATGATTTTCTCACTCCTACTAGTGATTCTAATGTAACAAACACCCATACAATGCGCACCACCCCGTGATGTTTTTCTCACTCCTACTAGTGAATGTAATGTAACAAACACCCATACAATGCGCACCACCCCGTGATGTTTTTCTCAATCCTACTAGTGAATCTAATGTAACACACACCCATACAATGCGCACCACCCCGTGATGTTTTTCTCACTCCTACTAGTGAATCTAATGTAACACACCCATACAATGCGCACCACCCCGTGATGTTTTTCTCACTCCTACTAGTGAATGTAATGTAACACACACCCATACAATGCGCACCACCCCCTGATGATTTTCTCACTCCTACTAGTGAATCTAATGTAACAAACACCCATACAATGCGCACCACCCCGTGATGTTTTTCTCACTCCTACTAGTGAATGTAATGTAACAAACACCGATACAATGCGCACCACCCCGTGATGTTTTTCTCACTCCTACTAGTGAATCTAATGTAACACACACCCATACAATGCGCACCACCCCTTGATGTTTTTCTCACTCCTACTAGTGAATCTAATGTAACACACACCCATACAATGCGCACCACCCCCTGATGTTTTTCTCACTCCTACTAGTGAATGTAATGTAACACACACCCATACCATGCGCACCACCGCGTGATGATTTTCTCACTCCTACTAGTGAATCTAATGTAACACACACCCATACAATGCGCACCACCCCGTGATGTTTTTCTCACTCCTACTAGTGAATGTAATGTAACAAACACCCATACAATGCGCACAACCGCGTGATGATTTTCTCACTCCTACTAGTGAATCTAATGTAACGCACACCCATACAATGAGCACCACCCCGTGATGATTTTCTCACTCCTACTAGTGAATCTAATGTAACAAACACCCATACAATGCGCACCACACCGTGATGTTTTTCTCACACCTACTAGTGAATGTAATGTAACAAACACCCATACAATGCGCACCACCCCGTCATGTTTTTCTCACTCCTACTAGTGAATCTAATGTAACACACACCCATACAATGCGCACCACTCCGTGATATTTTTCTCACTCCTACTAGTGAATCTAATGTAACACACACCCATACAATGCGCACCACCCCGTGATGTTTTTCTCACTCCTACTAGTGAATGTAATGTAACACACACCCATACCATGCGCACCACTGCGTGATGATTTTCTCACTCCTACTAGTGAATCTAATGTAACAAACACCCATACAATGCGCACTACCCCGTGATGTTTTTCTCACTCCTACTAGTGAACCTAATGTAACACACACCCATACAATGCGCACCACCCCGTGATGATTTTCTCACTCCTACTAGTGAATCTAATGTAACAAACACCCATACAATGCGCACCACCCCGTGATGTTTTTCTCACTCCTACTAGTGAATGTAATGTAACAAACACCCATACAATGCGCACCACCCCGTGATGTTTTTCTCACTCCTACTAGTGAATCTAATGTAACACACACCCATACAATGCGCACCACCCCGTGATGTTTTTCTCACTCCTACTAGTGAATCTAATGTAACACACCCATACAATGCGCACCACCCCGTGATGTTTTTCTCACTGCTACTAGTGAATGTAATGTAACACACCCATACAATGCGCACCACCCCGTGATGTTTTTCTCACTCCTACTAGTGAATGTAATGTAACACACACCCATACAATGCGCACCACCCCGTGATGTTTTTCTCACTCCTACTAGTGAATGTAATGTAACACACACCCATACAATGCGCACCACCCAGTGATGTTTTTCTCACTCCTACTAGTGAATGTAATGTAACACACACCCATACAATGCGCACCACCCCATGATGTTTTTCTCACTCCTACTAGTGAATGTAATGTAACACACACCCATACAATGCGCACCACCCCGTGATGTTTTTCTCACTCCTACTAGTGAATCTAATGTAACACACCCATACAATGCGCACCACCCCGTGATGTTTTTCTCACTCCTACTAGTGAATCTAATGTAACACACACCCATACAATGCGCACCACCCCGTGATGTTTTTCTCACTCCTACTAGTGAATCTAATGTAACACACCCATACAATGCGCACCACCCCGTGATGTTTTTCTCACTCCTACTAGTGAATGTAATGTAACACACACCCATACAATGCGCACCACCCCGTGATGATTTTCTCACTCCTACTAGTGAATCTAATGTAACAAACACCCATACAATGCGCACCACCCCGTGATGTTTTTCTCACTCCTACTAGTGAATGTAATGTAACAAACACCGATACAATGCGCACCACCCCGTTATGTTTTTCTCACTCCTACTAGTGAATCTAATGTAACACACACCCATACAATGCGCACCACCCCTTGATGTTTTTCTCACTCCTACTAGTGAATCTAATGTAACACACACCCATACAATGCGCACCACCCCCTGATGTTTTTCTCACTCCTACTAGTGAATGTAATGTAACACACACCCATACCATGCGCACCACCGCGTGATGATTTTCTCACTCCTACTAGTGAATCTAATGTAACACACACCCATACAATGCGCACCACCCCGTGATGTTTTTCTCACTCCTACTAGTGAATGTAATGTAACAAACACCCATACAATGCGCACAACCGCGAGATGATTTTCTCACTCCTACTAGTGAATCTAATGTAACGCACACCCATACAATGAGCACCACCCCGTGATGATTTTCTCACTCCTACTAGTGAATCTAATGTAACAAACACCCATACAATGCGCACCACACCGTGATGTTTTTCTCACACCTACTAGTGAATGAAATGTAACAAACACCCATACAATGCGCACCACCCCGTCATGTTTTTCTCACTCCTACTAGTGAATCTAATGTAACACACACCCATACAATGCGCACCACTCCGTGATATTTTTCTCACTCCTACTAGTGAATCTAATGTAACACACACCCATACAATGCGCACCACCCCGTGATGTTTTTCTCACTCCTACTAGTGAATGTAATGTAACACACACCCATACCATGCGCACCACTGCGTGATGATTTTCTCACTCCTACTAGTGAATCTAATGTAACAAACACCCATACAATGCGCACCACCCCGTGATGTTTTTCTCACTCCTACTAGTGAATCTAATGTAACACACACCCATACAATGCGCACCACCCCGTGATGATTTTCTCACTCATACTAGTGAATCTAATGTAACAAACACCCATACAATGCGCACCACCCCGTGATGTTTTTCTCACTCCTACTAGTGAATGTAATGTAACAAACACCCATACAATGCGCACCACCCCGTGATGTTTTTCTCACTCCTACTAGTGAATCTAATGTAACACACACCCATACAATGCGCACCACCCCGTGATGTTTTTCTCACTCCTACTAGTGAATCTAATGTAACACACCCATACAATGCGCACCACCCCGTGATGTTTTTCTCACTGCTACTAGTGAATGTAATGTAACACACCCATACAATGCGCACCACCCCGTGATGTTTTTCTCACTCCTACTAGTGAATGTAATGTAACACACACCCATACAATGCGCACCACCCCGTGATGTTTTTCTCACTCCTACTAGTGAATGTAATGTAACACACACCCATACAATGCGCACCACCCCGTGATGTTTTTCTCACTCCTACTAGTGAATGTAATGTAACACACACCCATACAATGCGCACCACCCCGTGATGTTTTTCTCACTCCTACTAGTGAATGTAATGTAACACACACCCATACAATGCGCACCACCCCGTGATGTTTTTCTCACTCCTACTAGTGAATCTAATGTAACACACCCATACAATGCGCACCACCCCGTGATGTTTTTCTCACTCCTACTAGTGAATCTAATGTAACACACCCATACAATGCGCACCACCCGGTGATGTTTTTCTCACTCCTACTAGTGAATGTAATGTAACACACACCCATACAATGCGCACCACCGCGTGATG
Source organism: Cavia porcellus (assembly GCF_034190915.1). Classification (NCBI taxonomy): domain Eukaryota; kingdom Metazoa; phylum Chordata; class Mammalia; order Rodentia; family Caviidae; genus Cavia; species Cavia porcellus. The sequence goes on along the minus strand of NW_026947541.1, from coordinate 1,802,646 downwards.
ATTTTCTCACTCCTACTAGTGAATCTAATGTAACAAACACCCATACAATGAGCACCACCCCGTGATGTTTTTCTCACTCATACTAGTGAATGTAATGTAACACACACCCATACAATGCGCACCACCCCGTGATGATTTTCTCACTCCTACTAGTGATTCTAATGTAACAAACACCCATACAATGCGCACCACCCCGTGATGTTTTTCTCACTCCTACTAGTGAATGTAATGTAACAAACACCCATACAATGCGCACCACCCCGTGATGTTTTTCTCACTCCTACTAGTGAATCTAATGTAATACACACCCATACAATGCGCACCACCCCGTGATGTTTTTCTCACTCCTACTAGTGAATCTAATGTAACACACCCATACAATGCGCACCACCCCGTGATGTTTTTCTCACTGCTACTAGTGAATGTAATGTAACACACCCATACAATGCGCACCACCCCGTGATGTTTTTCTCACTCCTACTAGTGAATGTAATGTAACACACACCCATACAATGCGCACCACCCCGTGATGTTTTTCTCACTCCTACTAGTGAATGTAATGTAACACACACCCATACAATGCGCACCACCCCGTGATGTTTTTCTCACTCCTACTAGTGAATGTAATGTAACACACACCCATACAATGCGCACCACCCCGTGATGTTTTTCTCACTGCTACTAGTGAATGTAATGTAACACACACCCATACAATGCGCACCACCCCGTGATGTTTTTCTCACTCCTACTAGTGAATCTAATGTAACACACCCATACAATGCGCACCACCCCGTGATGTTTTTCTCACTCCTACTAGTGAATGTAATGTAACACACACCCATACAATGCGCACCACCGCGTGATGATTTTCTCACTCCTACTAGTGAATCTAATGTAACACACACCCATACAATGCGCACCACCCCGTGATGATTTTCTCACTCCTACTAGTGAATCTAATGTAACAAACACCCATACAATGCGCACCACCCCGTTATGTTTTTCTCACTCCTACTAGTGAATGTAATGTAACAAACACCCATACAATGCGCACCACCCCGTGATGTTTTTCTCACTCCTACTAGTGAATCTAATGTAACCCACACCCATACAATGCGCACCACCCCGTGATGATTTTCTCACTCCTAATAGTGAATCTAATGTAACAAAACCCACACAATGCGCACCACCCCGTGATGTTTTTCTCACTCCTACTAGTGAATGTAATGTAACAAACACCTATACAATGCGCACCACCCCGTGATGTTTTTCTCACTCCTACTAGTGAATCTAATGTAACACACACCCATACAATGCGCACCACCCCTTGATGCTTTTCTCACTCCTACTAGTGAATCTAATGTAACACACACCCATACAATGCGCACCACCCCTTGATGCTTTTCTCACTCCTACTAGTGAATCTAATGTAACACACACCCATACAATGCGCACCACCCCCTGATCTTTTTCTCACTCCTACTAGTGAATGTAATGTAACACACACCCATACCATGCGCACCACCCCGTGATGATTTTCTCACTCCTACTAGTGAATCTAATGTAACACACACCCATACAATGCGCACTACCCCGTGATGTTTTTCTCACTCCTACTAGTGAATGTAATGTAACAAACACCCATACAATGCGCACAACCGCGTGATGATTTTCTCACTCCTACTAGTGAATCTAATGTAACACACACCCATACAATGAGCACCACCCCGTGATGATTTTCTCACTCCTACTAGTGAATCTAATGTAACACACACCCATACAATGCGGACCACTCCGTGATATTTTTCTCACTCCTACTAGTGAATCTAATGTAACACACACCCATACAATGCGCACCACCCCCTGATGTTTTTCTCACTACTACTAGTGAATCTAATGTAACACACCCATACCATGCGCACCACTGCGTGATGATTTTCTCACTCCTACTAGTGAATCTAATGTAACAAACACCCATACAATGCGCACCACCCCGTGATGTTTTTCTCACTCCTACTAGTGAATCTAATGTAACACACACCCATACAATGCGCACCACCCGGTGATGATTTTCTCACTCCTACTAGTGAATCTAATGTAACAAACACCCATACAATGCGCACCACCCCGTGATGTTTTTCTCACTCCTACTAGTGAATGTAATGTAACACACACCCATACAATGCGCACCACCCCGTGATGTTTTTCTCACTCCTACTAGTGAATCTAATGTAACACACACCCAAACAATGCGCACCACCCAGTGATGTTTTTCTCACTCCTACTAGTGAATGTAATGTAACACACACCCATACAATGCGCACCACCCCGTGATGTTTTTCTCACTCCTACTAGTGAATGTAATGTAACACACACCCATACAATGCGCACCACCCCGTGATGTTTTTCTCACTCCTACTAGTGAATCTAATGTAACAAACACCCATACAATGCGCACCACCCCGTGATGTTTTTCTCACTCCTACTAGTGAATGTAATGTAACAAACACCCATACAATGCGCACCACCCCGTGATGTTTTTCTCACTCCTACTAGTGAATCTAATGTAACACACAACCATACAATGCGCACCACCCCGTGATGTTTTTCTCACTCCTACTAGTGAATCTAATGTAACACACCCATACAATGCGCACCACCCCGTGATGTTTTTCTCACTGCTACTAGTGAATGTAATGTAACACACCCATACAATGCGCACCACCCCGTGACGTTTTTCTCACTCCTACTAGTGAATGTAATGTAACACACACCCATACAATGCGCACCACCCCGTGATGTTTTTCTCACTCCTACTAGTGAATGTAATGTAACACACACCCATACAATGCGCACCACCCCGTGATGTTTTTCTCACTCCTACTAGTGAATGTAATGTAACACACACCCATACAATGCGCACCACCCCGTGATGTTTTTCTCACTGCTACTAGTGAATGTAATGTAACACACACCCATACAATGCGCACCACCCCGTGATGTTTTTCTCACTCCTACTAGTGAATCTAATGTAACACACCCATACAATGCGCACCACCCCGTGATGTTTTTCTCACTCTTACTAGTGAATGTAATGTAACACACACCCATACAATGCGCACCACCGCGTGATGATTTTCTCACTCCTACTAGTGAATCTAATGTAACACACACCCATACAATGCGCACCACCCCGTGATGATTTTCTCACTCCTACTAGTGAATCTAATGTAACAAACACCCATACAATGCGCACCACCCCGTGATGTTTTTCTCACTCCTACTAGTGAATGTAATGTAACAAACACCCATACAATGCGCACCACCCCGTGATGTTTTTCTCACTCCTACTAGTGAATCTAATGTAACCCACACCCATACAATGCGCACCACCCCGTGATGATTTTCTCACTCCTACTAGTGAATCTAATGTAACAAACACCCACACAATGCGCACCACCCCGTGATGTTTTTCTCACTCCTACTAGTGAATGTAATGTAACAAACACCTATACAATGCGCACCACCCCGTGATGTTTTTCTCACTCCTACTAGTGAATCTAATGTAACACACACCCATACAATGCGCACCACCCCGTGATGTTTTTCTCACTCCTACTAGTGAATCTAATGTAACACACACCCATACCATGCGCACCACCCCCTGATGTTTTTCTCACTCCTACTAGTGAATGTAATGTAACACACACCCATACCATGCGCACCACCGCGTGAGGATTTTCTCACTCCTACTAGTGAATCTAATGTAACAAACACCCATACAATGCGCACCACCCCGTGATGTTTTTCTCACTCCTACTAGTGAATCTAATGTAACACACACCCATACAATGCGCACCACCCCGTGATGATTTTCTCACTCCTACTAGTGAATCTAATGTAACACACACCCATACAATGCGCACCACCCCCTGATGTTTTTCTCACTCCTACTAGTGAATGTAATGTAAAACACACCCATACCATGCGCACCACCCCGTGATGATTTTCTCACTCCTAATAGTGAATCTAATGTAACAAACACCCATACCATGCGCACCACCCTGTGATGTTTTTCTCACTCCTACTAGTGAATGTAATGTAACACACACCCATACAATGCGCAACACCCCGTGATGTTTTTCTCACTCCTACTAGTGAATGTAATGTAACACACACCCATACAATGCGCACCACCCCCTGATGTTTTTCTCACTCCTACTAGTGAATCTAATGTAACACACACCCATACCATGCGCACCACCCCCTGATGTTTTTCTCACTCCTACTAGTGAATCTAATGTAAAACACACCAATACCATGCGCACCACCCCGTGATGATTTTCTCACTCCTACTAGTGAATCTAATGTAACAAACACCCATACCATGCGCACCACCCCGTGATGATTTCTCTGTCCTACTAGTGAATGTAATGTAACACACACCCATACCATGCGCACCACCCCGTGATGATTTTCTCACTCCTACTAGTGAATCTAATGTAACAAACACCCATACCATGCGCACCACCCCGTGATGTTTTTCTCACTCCTACTAGTGAATGTAATGTAACACACATCCATACAATGCGCACCACCCCGTGATGTTTTTCTCACTCCTACTAGTGAATCTAATGTAACACTAACCCATACAATGCGCACCACCCCGTGATGTTTTTCTCACTCCTACTAGTGAATCTAATGTAACACACCCATACAATGCGCACCACCCCGTGATGTTTTTCTCACTTCTACTAGTGAATCTAATGTAACACACCCATACAATGCGCACCACCCCGTGATGTTTTTCTCACTGCTACTAGTGAATGTAATGTAACACACACCCATACAATGCGCACCACCCCGTGATGTTTTTCTCACTGCTACTAGTGAATGTAATGTAACACACACCCATACAATGCGCACAACCCCGTGATGTTTTTCTCACTCCTACTAGTGAATGTAATGTAACACACACCCATGCAATGCGCACCACCCCGTGATGTTTTTCTCACTCCTACTAGTGAATGTAATGTAACACACACCCATACCATGCGCACCACCCCGTGATGTTTTTCTCACTCCTACTAGTGAATGTAATGTAACAAACACCCATACAATGCGCACCACCGCGTGATGATTTTCTCACTCCTACTAGTGAATCTAATGTAAAACACACCCATACAATGAGCACCACCCCGTGATGATTTTCTCACTCCTACTAGTGAATCTAATGTAACAAACACCCATACAATGCGCACCACCCCGTGATGTTTTTCTCACAGCTACTAGTGAATGTAATGTAACAAACACCCATACAATGCGCACCACCCCGTGATGTTTTTCTCACTCCTACTAGTGAATCTAATGTAACACACACCCATACAATGCGCACCACCCCGTGATGTTTTTCTCACTCCTACTAGTGAATGTAATGTAACACACACCCATACAATGCGCACCACCCCGTGATGTTTTTCTCACTCCTACTAGTGAATCTAATGTAACACACACCCATACCATGCGCACCACCCCGTGATGATTTTCTCACTCCTACTAGTGAATCTAATGTAACAAACACCCATACAATGCGCACCACCCCGTGATGTTTTTCTCACTCCTACTAGTGAATGTAATGTAACACACACCCATACAATGCGCACCACCCCGTGATGATTTTCTCACTCCTACTAGTGAATCTAATGTAACAAACACCCATACAATGCGCACCACCCCGTGATGTTTTTCTCACTCCTACTAGTGAATGTAATGTAACAAACACCCATACAATGCGCACCCCCCCGTGATGTTTTTCTCACTCCTACTAGTGAATCTAATGTAAAACACACCCATACCATGCGCACCACCCCTTGATGATTTTCTCACTCCTACTAGTGAATCTAATGTAACAAACACCCATACCATGCGCACCACCCCGTGATGATTTCTCACTCCTACTAGTGAATGTAATGTAACACACACCCATACCATGCGCACCACCCCGTGATCATTTTCTCACTCCTACTAGTGAATCTAATGTAACAAACACCCATACCATGCGCACCACCCCGTGATGTTTTTCTCACTCCTACTAGTGAATGTAATGTAACACACACCCATACAATGCGCACCACCCCGTGATGTTTTTCTCACTCCTACTAGTGAATCTAATGTAACACTAACCCATACAATGCGCACCACCCCGTGATGTTTTTCTCACTCCTACTAGTGAATGTAATGTAACACACCCATACAATGCGCACCACCCCGTGATGTTTTTCTCACTCCTACTAGTGAATGTAATGTAACACACACCCATACAATGCGCACCACCCCGTGATGATTTTCTCACTCCTACTAGTGAATCTAATGTAACAAACATCCATACAATGCGCACCACCCCGTGATGTTTTTCTCACTCCTACTAGTGAATGTAATGTAACAAACACCGATACAATGCGCACCACCCCGTGATGTTTTTCTCACTCCTACTAGTGAATCTAATGTAACACACACCCATACAATGCGCACCACCCCTTGATGCTTTTCTCACTCCTACTAGTGAATCTAATGTAACACACACCCATACAATGCGCACCACCCCCTGATGTTTTTCTCACTCCTACTAGTGAATGTAATGTAACACACACCCATACCATGCGCACCACCCCGTGATGATTTTCTCACTCCTACTAGTGAATCTAATGTAACACACACCCATACAATGCGCACTACACCGTGATGTTTTTCTCACTCCTACTAGTGAATGTAATGTAACAAACACCCATACAATGCGCACAACCGTGTGATGATTTTCTCACTCCTACTAGTGAATCTAATGTAACACACACCCATACAATGAGCACCACCCCGTGATGATTTTCTCACTCCTACTAGTGAATCTAATGTAACAAACACCCATACAATGCGCACCACCCCGTGATGTTTTTCTCACACCTACTAGTGAATGTAATGTAACAAACACCCATACAATGCGCACCACCCCGTGATGTTTTTCTCACTCCTACTAGTGAATCTAATGTAACACACACCCATACAATGCGGACCACTCCGTGATATTTTTCTCACTCCTACTAGTGAATCTAATGTAACACACACCCATACAATGCGCACCACCCCCTGATGTTTTTCTCACTCCTACTAGTGAATCTAATGTAACACACCCATACCATGCGCACCACTGCGTGATGATTTTCTCACTCCTACTAGTGAATCTAATGTAACAAACATCCATACAATGCGCACCACCCCGTGATGTTTTTCTCACTCCTACTAGTGAATCTAATGTAACACACACCCATTCAATGCGCACCACCCCGTGATGATTTTCTCACTCCTACTAGTGAATCTAATGTAACAAACACCCATACAATGCGCACCACCCCGTGATGTTTTTCTCACTCCTACTAGTGAATGTAATGTAACACACACCCATACAATGCGCACCACCCCGTGATGTTTTTCTCACTCCTACTAGTGAATCTAATGTAACACACACCCAAACAATGCGCACCACCCCGTGATGTTTTTCTCACTCCTACTAGTGAATGTAATGTAACACACACCCATACAATGCGCACCACCCCGTGATGTTTTTCTCACTCCTACTAGTGAATGTAATGTAACACACACCCATACAATGCGCACAACCCCGTGATGTTTTTCTCACTCCTACTAGTGAATCTAATGTAACAAACACCCATACAATGCGCACCACCCCGTGATGTTTTTCTCACTCCTACTAGTGAATGTAATGTAACAAACACCCATACAATGCGCACCACCCCGTGATGTTTTTCTCACTCCTACTAGTGAATCTAATGTAACACACACCCATACAATGCGCACCACCCCGTGATGTTTTTCTCACTCCTACTAGTGAATCTAATGTAACACACCCATACAATGCGCACCACCCCGTGATGTTTTTCTCACTGCTACTAGTGAATGTAATGTAACACACCCATACAATGCGCACCACCCCGTGATGTTTTTCTCACTCCTACTAGTGAATGTAATGTAACACACACCCATACAATGCGCACCACCCCGTGATGTTTTTCTCACTCCTACTAGTGAATGTAATGTAACACACACCCATACAATGCGCACCACCCCGTGATGTTTTTCTCACTCCTACTAGTGAATGTAATGTAACACACACCCATACAATGCGCACCACCCCGTGATGTTTTTCTCACTCCTACTAGTGAATCTAATGTAACACACCCATACAATGCGCACCACCCCGTGATGTTTTTCTCACTCTTACTAGTGAATGTAATGTAACACACACCCATACAATGCGCACCACCGCGTGATGATTTTCTTACTCCTACTAGTGAATCTAATGTAACACACACCCATACAATGCGCACCACCCCGTGATGATTTTCTCACTCCTACTAGTGAATCTAATGTAACAAACACCCATACAATGCGCACCACCCCGTGATGTTTTTCTCACTCCTACTAGTGAATGTAATGTAACAAACACCCATACAATGCGCACCACCCCGTGATGTTTTTCTCACTCCTACTAGTGAATCTAATGTAACCCACACCCATACAATGCGCACCACCCCGTGATGATTTTCTCACTCCTACTAGTGAATCTAATGTAACAAACACCCACACAATGCGCACCACCCCGTGATGTTTTTCTCACTCCTACTAGTGAATGTAATGTAACAAACACCTATACAATGCGCACCACCCCGTGATGTTTTTCTCACTCCTACTAGTGAATCTAATGTAACACACACCCATACAATGCGCACCACCCCGTGATGTTTTTCTCACTCCTACTAGTGAATCTAATGTAACACACACCCATACCATGCGCACCACCCCCTGATGTTTTTCTCACTCCTACTAGTGAATGTAATGTAACACACACCCATACCATGCGCACCACCGCGTGAGGATTTTCTCACTCCTACTAGTGAATCTAATTTAACAAACACCCATACAATGCGCACCACCCCGTGATGTTTTTCTCACTCCTACTAGTGAATCTAATGTAACACACACCCATACAATGCGCACCACCCCGTGATGATTTTCTCACTCCTACTAGTGAATCTAATGTAACACACACCCATACAATGCGCACCACCCCCTGATGTTTTTCTCACTCCTACTAGTGAATGTAATGTAAAACACACCCATACCATGCGCACCACCCCGTGATGATTTTCTCACTCCTAATAGTGAATCTAATGTAACAAACACCCATACCATGCGCACCACCCTGTGATGTTTTTCTCACTCCTACTAGTGAATGTAATGTAACACACACCCATACAATGCGCAACACCCCGTGATGTTTTTCTCACTCCTACTAGTGAATGTAATGTAACACACACCCATACAATGCGCACCACCCCCTGATGTTTTTCTCACTCCTACTAGTGAATCTAATGTAACACACACCCATACCATGCGCACCACCCCCTGATGTTTTTCTCACTCCTACTAGTGAATCTAATGTAAAACACACCCATACCATGCGCACCACCCCGTGATGATTTTCTCACTCCTACTAGTGAATCTAATGTAACAAACACCCATACCATGCGCACCACCCCGTGATGATTTCTCTCTCCTACTAGTGAATGTAATGTAACACACACCCATACCATGCGCACCACCCCGTGATGATTTTCTCACTCCTACTAGTGAATCTAATGTAACAAACACCCATACCATGCGCACCACCCCGTGATGTTTTTCTCACTCCTACTAGTGAATGTAATGTAACACACATCCATACAATGCGCACCACCCCGTGATGTTTTTCTCACTCCTACTAGTGAATCTAATGTAACACTAACCCATACAATGCGCACCACCCCGTGATGTTTTTCTCACTCCTACTAGTGAATCTAATGTAACACACCCATACAATGCGCACCACCCCGTGATGTTTTTCTCACTTCTACTAGTGAATCTAATGTAACACACCCATACAATGCGCACCACCCCGTGATGTTTTTCTCACTGCTACTAGTGAATGTAATGTAACACACACCCATACAATGCGCACCACCCCGTGATGTTTTTCTCACTGCTACTAGTGAATGTAATGTAACACACACCCATACAATGCGCACAACCCCGTGATGTTTTTCTCACTCCTACTAGTGAATGTAATGTAACACACACCCATGCAATGCGCACCACCCCGTGATGTTTTTCTCACTCCTACTAGTGAATGTAATGTAACACACACCCATACCATGCGCACCACCCCGTGATGTGTTTCTCACTCCTACTAGTGAATGTAATGTAACAAACACCCATACAATGCGCACCACCGCGTGATGATTTTCTCACTCCTACTAGTGAATCTAATGTAAAACACACCCATACAATGAGCACCACCCCGTGATGATTTTCTCACTCCTACTAGTGAATCTAATGTAACAAACACCCATACAATGCGCACCACCCCGTGATGTTTTTCTCACACCTACTAGTGAATGTAATGTAACAAACACCCATACAATGCGCACCACCCCGTGATGTTTTTCTCACTCCTACTAGTGAATCTAATGTAACACACACCCATACAATGCGCACCACCCCGTGATGTTTTTCTCACTCCTACTAGTGAATGTAATGTAACACACACCCATACAATGCGCACCACCCCGTGATGTTTTTCTCACTCCTACTAGTGAATCTAATGTAACACACACCCATACCATGCGCACCACGCCGTGATGATTTTCTCACTCCTACTAGTGAATCTAATGTAACAAACACCCATACAATGCGCACCACCCCGTGATGTTTTTCTCACTCCTACTAGTGAATGTAATGTAACACACACCCATACAATGCGCACCACCCCGTGATGATTTTCTCACTCCTACTAGTGAATCTAATGTAACAAACACCCATACAATGCGCACCACCCCGTGATGTTTTTCTCACTCCTACTAGTGAATGTAATGTAACAAACACCCATACAATGCGCACCCCCCCGTGATGTTTTTCTCACTCCTACTAGTGAATCTAATGTAAAACACACCCATACCATGCGCACCACCCCGTGATGATTTTCTCACTCCTACTAGTGAATCTAATGTAACAAACACCCATACCATGCGCACCACCCCGTGATGATTTCTCACTCCTACTAGTGAATGTAATGTAACACACACCCATACCATGCGCACCACCCCGTGATCATTTTCTCACTCCTACTAGTGAATCTAATGTAACAAACACCCATACCATGCGCACCACCCCGTGATGTTTTTCTCACTCCTACTAGTGAATGTAATGTAACACACACCCATACAATGCGCACCACCCCGTGATGTTTTTCTCACTCCTACTAGTGAATCTAATGTAACACTAACCCATACAATGCGCACCACCCCGTGATGTTTTTCTCACTCCTACTAGTGAATGTAATGTAACACAACCATACAATGCGCACCACCCCGTGATGTTTTTCTCACTTCTACTAGTGAATCTAATGTAACACACCCATACAATGCGCACCACCCCGTGATGTTTTTCTCACTGCTACTAGTGAATGTAATGTAACACACACCCATACAATGCGCACCACCCCGTGATGTTTTTCTCACTGCTACTAGTGAATATAATGTAACACACACCCATACAATGCGCACAACCCCGTGATGTTTTTCTCACTTCTACTAGTGAATGTAATGTAACACACACCCATACAATGCGCACCACCCCGTGATGTTTTTCTCACTCCTACTAGTGAATGTAATGTAACACACACCCATACAATGCGCACCACCCCGTGATGTTTTTCTCACTCCTCCTAGTGAATCTAATGTAAAACACACCCATACAATGAGCACCACCCCGTGATGATTTTCTCACTCCTACTAGTGAATCTAATGTAACAAACACCCATACAATGTGCACCACCCCGTGATGTTTTTCTCACACCTACTAGTGAATGTAATGTAACAAACACCCATACAATGCGCACCACCCCGTGATGTTTTTCTCACTCCTACTAGTGAATCTAATGTAACACACACCCATACAATGCGCACCACCCCGTGATATTTTTCTCACTCCTACTAGTGAATGTAATGTAACACACACCCATACAATGCGCACCACCCCGTGATGTTTTTCTCACTCCTACTAGTGAATCTAATGTAACACACACCCATACCATGCGCACCACTGCGTGATGATTTTCTCACTCCTACTAGTGAATCTAATGTAACAAACACCCATACAATGCGCACCACCCCGTGATGTTTTTCTCACTCCTACTAGTGAATGTAATGTAACACACACCCATACAATGCGCACCACTGCGTGATGATTTTCTCACTCCTACTAGTGAATCTAATGTAACAAACACCCATACAATGCGCACCACCCCGTGATGTTTTTCTCACTCCTACTAGTGAATGTAATGTAACATACACCCATACAATGCGCACCACCCCGTGATGATTTTCTCACTCCTACTAGTGAATCTAATGTAACAAACACCCATACAATGCGCACCACTCCGTGATGTTTTTCTCACTTCTACTAGTGAATGTAATGTAACAAACACCCATACAATGCGCACCACCCCGTGATGTTTTTCTCACTCCTACTAGTGAATCTAACGTAACACACACCCATACAATGCGCACGACCCCTTGATGTTTTTCTCACTCCTACTAGTGAATCTAATGTAACACACACCCATACAATGCGCACCACCCCCTGATGTTTTTCTCACTCCTACTAGTGAATGTAATGTAACACACACCCATACCATGCGCACCACCGCGTGATGATTTTCTCACTCCTACTAGTGAATCTAATGTAACAAACACCCATACAATGCGCACCACCCCGTGATGTTTTTCTCACTCCTACTAGTGAGTGTAATGTAACACACACCCATACAATGCGCACCACCCCGTGATGTTTTTCTCACTCCTACTAGTGAATCTAATGTAACAAACACCCATACAATGCGCACCACCCCGTGATGTTTTTCTCACTCCTACTAGTGAATGTAATGTAACAAACACCCATACAATGCGCACCACCCCGTGATGTTTTTCTCACTCCTACTAGTGAATCTAATGTAACACACACCCATACAATGCGCACCACCCCGTGATGTTTTTCTCACTCCTACTAGTGAATCTAATGTAACACACACCCATACAATGCGCACCACCCCCTGATGTTTTTCTCACTCCTACTAGTGAATGTAATGTAACACACACCCATACCATGCGCACCACCCCGTGATGATTTTCTCACTCCTACTAGTGAATCTAATGTAACAAACACCCATACCATTCGCACCACCCTGTGATGTTTTTCTCACTCCTACTAGTGAATGTAATGTAACACACACCCATACAATGCGCACCACCCCGTGATGTTTTTCTCACTCCTACTAGTGAATGTAATGTAACAAACACCCATACAATGCGCACCACTCCGTGATGTTTTTCTCACTCCTACTAGTGAATCTCATGTAACACACACCCATACAATGCGCACAACCCCGTGATGTTTTTCTCACTGCTACTAGTGAATCTAATGTAACACACCCATACAATGCGCACCACCCCGTGATGTTTTTCTCACTCCTACTAGTGAATGTAATGTAACACACACCAATACAATGCGCACCACCCCGTGATGTTTTTCTCACTGCTACTAGTGAATGTAATGTAACACACACCCATACAATGCGCACCACCCCGTGATGTGTTTCTCACTCCTACTAGTGAATCTAATGTAACACACACCCATACAATGCGCACCACCCTGTGATGTTTTTCTCACTGCTACTAGTGAATGTAATGTAACACACCCATACAATGCGCACTACCCCGTGATGTTTTTCTCACTCCTACTAGTGAATGTAATGTAACACACACCCATACAATGCGCACCACCCCGTGATGTTTTTCTCACTCCTACTAGTGAATGTAATGTAACACACACCCATACAATGCGCACCACCCCGTGATGTTTTTCTCACTCCTACTAGTGAATCTAATGTAACACACACCCATACAATGCGCACCACCCCGTGATGTTTTTCTCACTGCTACTAGTGAATGTAATGTAACACACCCATACAATGCGCACCACCCCGTGATGTTTTTCTCACTCCTACTAGTGAATGTAATGTAACACACACCCATACAATGCGCACCACCCCGTGATGTTTTTCTCTCTCCTACTAGTGAATGTAATGTAAAACACACCCATACAATGCGCACCACCCCCTGATGTTTTTCTCACTCCTACTAGTGAATCTAATGTAAAACACACCCATACCATGCGCACCACCCCGTGATGATTTTCTCACTCCTACTAGTGAATCTAATGTAACAAACACCCATACCATGCGCACCACCCCGTGATGATTTCTCTCTCCTACTAGTGAATGTAATGTAACACACACCCATACCATGCGCACCACCCCGTGATGATTTTCTCACTCCTACTAGTGAATCTAATGTAACAAACACCCATACCATGCGCACCACCCCGTGATGTTTTTCTCACTCCTACTAGTGAATGTAATGTAACACACATCCATACAATGCGCACCACCCCGTGATGTTTTTCTCACTCCTACTAGTGAATCTAATGTAACACTAACCCATACAATGCGCACCACCCCGTGATGTTTTTCTCACTCCTACTAGTGAATCTAATGTAACACACCCATACAATGCGCACCACCCCGTGATGTTTTTCTCACTTCTACTAGTGAATCTAATGTAACACACCCATACAATGCGCACCACCCCGTGATGTTTTTCTCACTGCTACTAGTGAATGTAATGTAACACACACCCATACAATGCGCACCACCCCGTGATGTTTTTATCACTGCTACTAGTGAATGTAATGTAACACACACCCATACAATGCGCACAACACCGTGATGTTTTTCTCACTCCTACTAGTGAATGTAATGTAACACACACCCATGCAATGCGCACCACCCCGTGATGTTTTTCTCACTCCTACTAGTGAATGTAATGTAACACACACCCATACCATGCGCACCACCCCGTGATGTTTTTCTCACTCCTACTAGTGAATGTAATGTAACAAACACCCATACAATGCGCACCACCGCGTGATGATTTTCTCACTCCTACTAGTGAATCTAATGTAAAACACACCCATACAATGAGCACCACCCCGTGATGATTTTCTCACTCCTACTAGTGAATCTAATGTAACAAACACCCATACAATGCGCACCACCCCGTGATGTTTTTCTCACACCTACTAGTGAATGTAATGTAACAAACACCCATACAATGCGCACCACCCCGTGATGTTTTTCTCACTCCTACTAGTGAATCTAATGTAACACACACCCATACAATGCGCACCACCCCGTGATGTTTTTCTCACTCCTACTAGTGAATGTAATGTAACACACACCCATACAATGCGCACCACCCCTTGATGTTTTTCTCACTCCTACTAGTGAATCTAATGTAACACACACCCATACCATGCGCACCACCCCGTGATGATTTTCTCACTCCTACTAGTGAATCTAATGTAACAAACACCCATACAATGCGCACCACCCCGTGATGTTTTTCTCACTCCTACTAGTGAATGTAATGTAACACACACCCATACAATGCGCACCACCCCGTGATGATTTTCTCACTCCTACTAGTGAATCTAATGTAACAAACACCCATACAATGCGCACCACCCCGTGATGTTTTTCTCACTCCTACTAGTGAATGTAATGTAACAAACACCCATACAATGCGCACCCCCCCGTGATGTTTTTCTCACTCCTACTAGTGAATCTAATGTAAAACACACCCATACCATGCGCACCACCCCGTGATGATTTTCTCACTCCTACTAGTGAATCTAATGTAACAAACACCCATACCATGCGCACCACCCCGTGATGATTTCTCACTCCTACTAGTGAATGTAATGTAACACACACCCATACCATGCGCACCACCCCGTGATCATTTTCTCACTCCTACTAGTGAATCTAATGTAACAAACACCCATACCATGCGCACCACCCCGTGATGTTTTTCTCACTCCTACTAGTGAATGTAATGTAACACACACCCATACAATGCGCACCACCCCGTGATGTTTTTCTCACTCCTACTAGTGAATCTAATGTAACACTAACCCATACAATGCGCACCACCCCGTGATGTTTTTCTCACTCCTACTAGTGAATGTAATGTAACACAACCATACAATGCGCACCACCCCGTGATGTTTTTCTCACTTCTACTAGTGAATCTAATGTAACACACCCATACAATGCGCACCACCCCGTGATGTTTTTCTCACTGCTACTAGTGAATGTAATGTAACACACACCCATACAATGCGCACCACCCCGTGATGTTTTTCTCACTGCTACTAGTGAATATAATGTAACACACACCCATACAATGCGCACAACCCCGTGATGTTTTTCTCACTTCTACTAGTGAATGTAATGTAACACACACCCATACAATGCGCACCACCCCGTGATGTTTTTCTCACTCCTACTAGTGAATGTAATGTAACACACACCCATACAATGCGCACCACCCCGTGATGTTTTTCTCACTCCTACTAGTGAATCTAATGTAACACACCCATACAATGCGCACCACCCCGTGATGTTTTTCTCACTTCTACTAGTGAATGTAATGTAACACACACCCATACCATGCGCACCACCCCGTGATGTTTTTCTCACTCCTACTAGTGAATGTAATGTAACAAACACCCATACAATGCGCACCACCCCGTGATGTTTTTCTCACACCTACTAGTGCATCTAATGTAAAACACACCCATACAATGAGCACCACCCCGTGATGATTTTCTCACTCCTACTAGTGAATCTAATGTAACAAACACCCATACAATGTGCACCACCCCGTGATGTTTTTCTCACACCTACTAGTGAATGTAATGTAACAAACACCCATACAATGCGCACCACCCCGTGATGTTTTTCTCACTCCTACTAGTGAATCTAATGTAACACACACCCATACAATGCGCACCACCCCGTGATATTTTTCTCACTCCTACTAGTGAATGTAATGTAACACACACCCATACAATGCGCACCACCCCGTGATGTTTTTCTCACTCCTACTAGTGAATCTAATGTAACACACACCCATACCATGCGCACCACTGCGTGATGATTTTCTCACTCCTACTAGTGAATCTAATGTAACAAACACCCATACAATGCGCACCACCCCGTGATGTTTTTCTCACTCCTACTAGTGAATGTAATGTAACACACACCCATACAGTGCGCACCACTGCGTGATGATTTTCTCACTCCTACTAGTGAATCTAATGTAACAAACACCCATACAATGCGCACCACCCCGTGATGTTTTCCTCACTCCTACTAGTGAATGTAATGTAACATACACCCATACAATGCGCACCACCCCGTGATGATTTTCTCACTCCTACTAGTGAATCTAATGTAACAAACACCCATACAATGCGCACCACTCCGTGATGTTTTTCTCACTTCTACTAGTGAATGTAATGTAACAAACACCCATACAATGCGCACCACCCCGTGATGTTTTTCTCACTCCTACTAGTGAATCTAACGTAACACACACCCATACAATGCGCACGACCCCTTGATGTTTTTCTCACTCCTACTAGTGAATCTAATGTAACACACACCCATACAATGCGCACCAGCCCCTGATGTTTTTCTCACTCCTACTAGTGAATGTAATGTAACACACACCCATACCATGCGCACCACCGCGTGATGATTTTCTCACTCCTACTAGTGAATCTAATGTAACAAACACCCATACAATGCGCACCACCCCGTGATGTTTTTCTCACTCCTACTAGTGAGTGTAATGTAACACACACCCATACAATGCGCACCACCCCGTGATGTTTTTCTCACTCCTACTAGTGAATCTAATGTAACAAACACCCATACAATGCGCACCAACCCGTGATGTTTTTCTCACTCCTACTAGTGAATGTAATGTAACAAACACCCATACAATGCGCACCACCCCGTGATGTTTTTCTCACTCCTACTAGTGAATCTAATGTAACACACACCCATACAATGCGCACCACCCCGTGATGTTTTTCTCACTCCTAGTAGTGAATGTAATGTAACACACACCCATACAATGCGCACCACCCCGTGATGTTTTTCTCACTCCTACTAGTGAATCTAATGTAACACACCCATACAATGCGCACCACCCCGTGATGTTTTTCTCACTTCTACTAGTGAATGTAATGTAACACACACCCATACCATGCGCACCACCCCGTGATGTTTTTCTCACTCCTACTAGTGAATGTAATGTAACAAACACCCATACAATGCGCACCACCCCGTGATGTTTTTCTCACACCTACTAGTGCATCTAATGTAAAACACACCCATACAATGAGCACCACCCCGTGATGATTTTCTCACTCCTACTAGTGAATCTAATGTAACAAACACCCATACAATGTGCACCACCCCGTGATGTTTTTCTCACACCTACTAGTGAATGTAATGTAACAAACACCCATACAATGCGCACCACCCCGTGATGTTTTTCTCACTCCTACTAGTGAATCTAATGTAACACACACCCATACAATGCGCACCACCCCGTGATATTTTTCTCACTCCTACTAGTGAATGTAATGTAACACACACCCATACAATGCGCACCACCCCGTGATGTTTTTCTCACTCCTACTAGTGAATCTAATGTAACACACACCCATACCATGCGCACCACTGCGTGATGATTTTCTCACTCCTACTAGTGAATCTAATGTAACAAACACCCATACAATGCGCACCACCCCGTGATGTTTTTCTCACTCCTACTAGTGAATGTAATGTAACACACACCCATACAGTGCGCACCACTGCGTGATGATTTTCTCACTCCTACTAGTGAATCTAATGTAACAAACACCCATACAATGCGCACCACCCCGTGATGTTTTTCTCACTCCTACTAGTGAATGTAATGTAACATACACCCATACAATGCGCACCACCCCGTGATGATTTTCTCACTCCTACTAGTGAATCTAATGTAACAAACACCCATACAATGCGCACCACTCCGTGATGTTTTTCTCACTTCTACTAGTGAATGTAATGTAACAAACACCCATACAATGCGCACCACCCCGTGATGTTTTTCTCACTCCTACTAGTGAATCTAACGTAACACACACCCATACAATGCGCACGACCCCTTGATGTTTTTCTCACTCCTACTAGTGAATCTAATGTAACACACACCCATACAATGCGCACCACCCCCTGATGTTTTTCTCACTCCTACTAGTGAATGTAATGTAACACACACCCATACCATGCGCACCACCGCGTGATGATTTTCTCACTCCTACTAGTGAATCTAATGTAACAAACACCCATACAATGCGCACCACCCCGTGATGTTTTTCTCACTCCTACTAGTGAGTGTAATGTAACACACACCCATACAATGCGCACCACCCCGTGATGTTTTTCTCACTCCTACTAGTGAATCTAATGTAACAAACACCCATACAATGCGCACCACCCCGTGATGTTTTTCTCACTCCTACTAGTGAATGTAATGTAACAAACACCCATACAATGCGCACCACCCCGTGATGTTTTTCTCACTCCTACTAGTGAATCTAATGTAACACACACCCATACAATGCGCACCACCCCGTGATGTTTTTCTCACTCCTACTAGTGAATCTAATGTAACACACACCCATACAATGCGCACCACCCCCTGATGTTTTTCTCACTCCTACTAGTGAATGTAATGTAACACACACCCATACCATGCGCACCACCCCGTGATGATTTTCTCACTCCTACTAGTGAATCTAATGTAACAAACACCCATACCATTCGCACCACCCTGTGATGTTTTTCTCACTCCTACTAGTGAATGTAATGTAACACACACCCATACAATGCGCACCACCCCGTGATGTTTTTCTCACTCCTACTAGTGAATGTAATGTAACAAACACCCATACAATGCGCACCACTCCGTGATGTTTTTCTCACTCCTACTAGTGAATCTCATGTAACACACACCCATACAATGCGCACAACCCCGTGATGTTTTTCTCACTGCTACTAGTGAATCTAATGTAACACACCCATACAATGCGCACCACCCCGTGATGTTTTTCTCACTCCTACTAGTGAATGTAATGTAACACACACCAATACAATGCGCACCACCCCGTGATGTTTTTCTCACTGCTACTAGTGAATGTAATGTAACACACACCCATACAATGCGCACCACCCCGTGATGTGTTTCTCACTCCTACTAGTGAATCTAATGTAACACACACCCATACAATGCGCACCACCCTGTGATGTTTTTCTCACTGCTACTAGTGAATGTAATGTAACACACCCATACAATGCGCACTACCCCGTGATGTTTTTCTCACTCCTACTAGTGAATGTAATGTAACACACACCCATACAATGCGCACCACCCCGTGATGTTTTTCTCACTCCTACTAGTGAATGTAATGTAACACACACCCATACAATGCGCACCACCCCGTGATGTTTTTCTCACTCCTACTAGTGAATCTAATGTAACACACACCCATACAATGCGCACCACCCCGTGATGTTTTTCTCACTGCTACTAGTGAATGTAATGTAACACACCCATACAATGCGCACCACCCCGTGATGTTTTTCTCACTCCTACTAGTGAATGTAATGTAACACACACCCATACAATGCGCACCACCCCGTGATGTTTTTCTCTCTCCTACTAGTGAATGTAATGTAAAACACACCCATACAATGCGCACCACCCCCTGATGTTTTTCTCACTCCTACTAGTGAATCTAATCTAAAACACACCCATACCATGCGCACCACCCCGTGATGATTTTCTCACTCCTACTAGTGAATCTAATGTAACAAACACCCATACCATGCGCACCACCCCGTGATGATTTCTCTCTCCTACTAGTGAATGTAATGTAACACACCCATACCATGCGCACCACCCCGTGATGATTTTCTCACTCCTACTAGTGAATCTAATGTAACAAACACCCATACCATGCGCACCACCCCGTGATGTTTTTCTCACTCCTACTAGTGAATGTAATGTAACACACATCCATACAATGCGCACCACCACGTGATGTTTTTCTCACTCCTTCTAGTGAATCTAATGTAACACTAACCCATACAATGCGCACCACCCCGTGATGTTTTTCGCACTCCTACTAGTGAATCTAATGTAACACACCCATACAATGCGCACCACCCCGTGATGTTTTTCTCACTTCTACTAGTGAATCTAATGTAACACACCCATACAATGCGCACCACCCCGTGATGTTTTTCTCACTGCTACTAGTGAATGTAATGTAACACACACCCATACAATGCGCACCACCCCGTGATGTTTTTATCACTGCTACTAGTGAATGTAATGTAACACACACCCATACAATGCGCACAACCCCGTGATGTTTTTCTCACTCCTACTAGTGAATGTAATGTAACACACACCCATGCAATGCGCACCACCCCGTGATGTTTTTCTCACTCCTACTAGTGAATGTAATGTAACACACACCCATACCATGCGCACCACCCCGTGATGTTTTTCTCACTCCTACTAGTGAATGTAATGTAACAAACACCCATACAATGCGCACCACCGCGTGATGATTTTCTCACTCCTACTAGTGAATCTAATGTAAAACACACCCATACAATGAGCACCACCCCGTGATGATTTTCTCACTCCTACTAGTGAATCTAATGTAACAAACACCCATACAATGCGCACCACCCCGTGATGTTTTTCTCACACCTACTAGTGAATGTAATGTAACAAACACCCATACAATGCGCACCACCCCGTGATGTTTTTCTCACTCCTACTAGTGAATCTAATGTAACACACACCCATACAATGCGCACCACCCCGTGATGTTTTTCTCACTCCTACTAGTGAATGTAATGTAACACACACCCATACAATGCGCACCACCCCGTGATGTTTTTCTCACTCCTACTAGTGAATCTAATGTAACACACACCCATACCATGCGCACCACCCCGTAATGATTTTCTCACTCCTACTAGTGAATCTAATGTAACAAACACCCATACAATGCGCACCACCCCGTGATGTTTTTCTCACTCCTACTAGTGAATGTAATGTAACACACACCCATACCATGCGCACCACCCCGTGATGATTTTCTCACTCCTACTAGTGAATCTAATGTAACAAACACCCATACAATGCGCACCACCCCGTGATGTTTTTCTCACTCCTACTAGTGAATGTAATGTAACAAACACCCATACAATGCGCACCCCCCCGTGATGTTTTTCTCACTCCTACTAGTGAATCTAATGTAAAACACACCCATACCATGCGCACCACCCCGTGATGATTTTCTCACTCCTACTAGTGAATCTAATGTAACAAACACCCATACCATGCGCACCACCCCGTGATGATTTCTCACTCCTACTAGTGAATGTAATGTAACACACACCCATACCATGCGCACCACCCCGTGATCATTTTCTCACTCCTACTAGTGAATCTAATGTAACAAACACCCATACCATGCGCACCACCCCGTGATGTTTTTCTCACTCCTACTAGTGAATGTAATGTAACACACACCCATACAATGCGCACCACCCCGTGATGTTTTTCTCACTCCTACTAGTGAATCTAATGTAACACTAACCCATACAATGCGCACCACCCCGTGATGTTTTTCTCACTCCTACTAGTGAATGTAATGTAACACAACCATACAATGCGCACCACCCCGTGATGTTTTTCTCACTTCTACTAGTGAATCTAATGTAACACACCCATACAATGCGCACCACCCCGTGATGTTTTTCTCACTGCTACTAGTGAATGTAATGTAACACACACCCATACAATGCGCACCACCCCGTGATGTTTTTCTCACTGCTACTAGTGAATATAATGTAACACACACCCATACAATGCGCACAACCCCGTGATGTTTTTCTCACTTCTACTAGTGAATGTAATGTAACACACACCCATACAATGCGCACCACCCCGTGATGTTTTTCTCACTCCTACTAGTGAATGTAATGTAACACACACCCATACAATGCGCACCACCCCGTGATGTTTTTCTCACTCCTACTAGTGAATCTAATGTAACACACCCATACAATGCGCACCACCCCGTGATGTTTTTCTCACTTCTACTAGTGAATGTAATGTAACACACACCCATACCATGCGCACCACCCCGTGATGTTTTTCTCACTCCTACTAGTGAATGTAATGTAACAAACACCCATACAATGCGCACCACCCCGTGATGTTTTTCTCACACCTACTAGTGCATCTAATGTAAAACACACCCATACAATGAGCACCACCCCGTGATGATTTTCTCACTCCTACTAGTGAATCTAATGTAACAAACACCCATACAATGTGCACCACCCCGTGATGTTTTTCTCACACCTACTAGTGAATGTAATGTAACAAACACCCATACAATGCGCACCACCCCGTGATGTTTTTCTCACTCCTACTAGTGAATCTAATGTAACACACACCCATACAATGCGCACCACCCCGTGATATTTTTCTCACTCCTACTAGTGAATGTAATGTAACACACACCCATACAATGCGCACCACCCCGTGATGTTTTTCTCACTCCTACTAGTGAATCTAATGTAACACACACCCATACCATGCGCACCACTGCGTGATGATTTTCTCACTCCTACTAGTGAATCTAATGTAACAAACACCCATACAATGCGCACCACCCCGTGATGTTTTTCTCACTCCTACTAGTGAATGTAATGTAACACACACCCATGCAGTGCGCACCACTGCGTGATGATTTTCTCACTCCTACTAGTGAATCTAATGTAACAAACACCCATACAATGCGCACCACCCCGTGATGTTTTTCTCACTCCTACTAGTGAATGTAATGTAACATACACCCATACAATGCGCACCACCCCGTGATGATTTTCTCACTCCTACTAGTGAATCTAATGTAACAAACACCCATACAATGCGCACCACTCCGTGATGTTTTTCTCACTTCTACTAGTGAATGTAATGTAACAAACACCCATACAATGCGCACCACCCCGTGATGTTTTTCTCACTCCTACTAGTGAATCTAACGTAACACACACCCATACAATGCGCACGACCCCTTGATGTTTTTCTCACTCCTACTAGTGAATCTAATGTAACACACACCCATACAATGCGCACCACCCCGTGATGTTTTTCTCACTCCTACTAGTGAATGTAATGTAACACACACCCATACAATGCGCACCACCCCGTGATGTTTTTCTCACTCCTACTAGTGAATCTAATGTAACACACCCATACAATGCGCACCACCCCGTGATGTTTTTCTCACTTCTACTAGTGAATGTAATGTAACACACACCCATACCATGCGCACCACCCCGTGATGTTTTTCTCACTCCTACTAGTGAATGTAATGTAACAAACACCCATACAATGCGCACCACCCCGTGATGTTTTTCTCACACCTACTAGTGCATCTAATGTAAAACACACCCATACAATGAGCACCACCCCGTGATGATTTTCTCACTCCTACTAGTGAATCTAATGTAACAAACACCCATACAATGTGCACCACCCCGTGATGTTTTTCTCACACCTACTAGTGAATGTAATGTAACAAACACCCATACAATGCGCACCACCCCGTGATGTTTTTCTCACTCCTACTAGTGAATCTAATGTAACACACACCCATACAATGCGCACCACCCCGTGATATTTTTCTCACTCCTACTAGTGAATGTAATGTAACACACACCCATACAATGCGCACCACCCCGTGATGTTTTTCTCACTCCTACTAGTGAATCTAATGTAACACACACCCATACCATGCGCACCACTGCGTGATGATTTTCTCACTCCTACTAGTGAATCTAATGTAACAAACACCCATACAATGCGCACCACCCCGTGATGTTTTTCTCACTCCTACTAGTGAATGTAATGTAACACACACCCATACAGTGCGCACCACTGCGTGATGATTTTCTCACTCCTACTAGTGAATCTAATGTAACAAACACCCATACAATGCGCACCACCCCGTGATGTTTTTCTCACTCCTACTAG
Source organism: Cavia porcellus (assembly GCF_034190915.1). Lineage (NCBI taxonomy): Eukaryota > Metazoa > Chordata > Mammalia > Rodentia > Caviidae > Cavia > Cavia porcellus. The sequence continues at coordinate 1,777,384 of NW_026947541.1, read as the reverse complement.
TGAATGTAATGTAACATACACCCATACAATGCGCACCACCCCGTGATGATTTTCTCACTCCTACTAGTGAATCTAATGTAACAAACACCCATACAATGCGCACCACTCCGTGATGTTTTTCTCACTTCTACTAGTGAATGTAATGTAACAAACACCCATACAATGCGCACCACCCCGTGATGTTTTTCTCACTCCTACTAGTGAATCTAACGTAACACACACCCATACAATGCGCACGACCCCTTGATGTTTTTCTCACTCCTACTAGTGAATCTAATGTAACACACACCCATACAATGCGCACCAGCCCCTGATGTTTTTCTCACTCCTACTAGTGAATGTAATGTAACACACACCCATACCATGCGCACCACCGCGTGATGATTTTCTCACTCCTACTAGTGAATCTAATGTAACAAACACCCATACAATGCGCACCACCCCGTGATGTTTTTCTCACTCCTACTAGTGAGTGTAATGTAACACACACCCATACAATGCGCACCACCCCGTGATGTTTTTCTCACTCCTACTAGTGAATCTAATGTAACAAACACCCATACAATGCGCACCACCCCGTGATGTTTTTCTCACTCCTACTAGTGAATGTAATGTAACAAACACCCATACAATGCGCACCACCCCGTGATGTTTTTCTCACTCCTACTAGTGAATCTAATGTAACACACACCCATACAATGCGCACCACCCCGTGATGTTTTTCTCACTCCTACTAGTGAATCTAATGTAACACACACCCATACAATGCGCACCACCCCCTGATGTTTTTCTCACTCCTACTAGTGAATGTAATGTAACACACACCCATACCATGCGCACCACCCCGTGATGATTTTCTCACTCCTACTAGTGAATCTAATGTAACAAACACCCATACCATTCGCACCACCCTGTGATGTTTTTCTCACTCCTACTAGTGAATGTAATGTAACACACACCCATACAATGCGCACCACCCCGTGATGTTTTTCTCACTCCTACTAGTGAATGTAATGTAACAAACACCCATACAATGCGCACCACTCCGTGATGTTTTTCTCACTCCTACTAGTGAATCTCATGTAACACACACCCATACAATGCGCACAACCCCGTGATGTTTTTCTCACTGCTACTAGTGAATCTAATGTAACACACCCATACAATGCGCACCACCCCGTGATGTTTTTCTCACTCCTACTAGTGAATGTAATGTAACACACACCAATACAATGCGCACCACCCCGTGATGTTTTTCTCACTGCTACTAGTGAATGTAATGTAACACACACCCATACAATGCGCACCACCCCGTGATGTGTTTCTCACTCCTACTAGTGAATCTAATGTAACACACACCCATACAATGCGCACCACCCTGTGATGTTTTTCTCACTGCTACTAGTGAATGTAATGTAACACACCCATACAATGCGCACTACCCCGTGATGTTTTTCTCACTCCTACTAGTGAATGTAATGTAACACACACCCATACAATGCGCACCACCCCGTGATGTTTTTCTCACTCCTACTAGTGAATGTAATGTAACACACACCCATACAATGCGCACCACCCCGTGATGTTTTTCTCACTCCTACTAGTGAATCTAATGTAACACACACCCATACAATGCGCACCACCCCGTGATGTTTTTCTCACTGCTACTAGTGAATGTAATGTAACACACCCATACAATGCGCACCACCCCGTGATGTTTTTCTCACTCCTACTAGTGAATGTAATGTAACACACACCCATACAATGCGCACCACCCCGTGATGTTTTTCTCTCTCCTACTAGTGAATGTAATGTAAAACACACCCATACAATGCGCACCACCCCGTGATGTTTTTCTCACTCCTACTAGTGAATGTAATGTAACACACACCCATACAATGCGCACCACCCCGTGATGTTTTTCTCACTGCTACTAGTGAATGTAATGTAACACACACCCATACAATGCGCACCACCCCGTGATGTTTTTCTCACTCCTACTAGTGAATCTAATGTAACACACACCCATACAATGCGCACCACCCCGTGATGTTTTTCTCACTGCTACTAGTGAATGTAATGTAACACACCCATACAATGCGCACCACCCCGTGATGTTTTTCTCACTCCTACTAGTGAATGTAATGTAACACACACCCATACAATGCGCACCACCCCGTGATGTTTTTCTCACTCCTACTAGTGACTGTAATGTAACACACACCCATACAATGCGCACCACCCCGTGATGTTTTTCTCACTCCTACTAGTGAATGTAATGTAACACACACCCATACAATGCGCACCACCCCGTGATGTTTTTCTCACTCCTACTAGTGAATGTAATGTAACACACACCCATACAATGCGCACCACCCCGTGATGTTTTTCTCACTCTTACTAGTGAATCTAATGTAACACACCCATACAATGCGCACCACCCCGTGATGTTTTTTTCACTCTTACTAGTGAATGTAATGTAACACACACCCATACAATGCGCACCACCGCGTGATGATTTTCTCACTCCTACTAGTGAATCTAATGTAACACACACCCATACAATGCGCACCACCTCGTGATGATTTTCTCACTCCTACTAGTGAATCTAATGTAACAAACACCCATACAATGCGCACCACCCCGTGATGTTTTTCTCACTCCTACTAGTGAATGTAATGTAACACACACCCATACAATGCGCACCACTGCGTGATGATTTTCTCACTCCTACTAGTGAATCTAATGTAACAAACACCCATACAATGCGCACCACCCCGTGATGTTTTTCTCACTCCTACTAGTGAATGTAATGTAACATACACCCATACAATGCGCACCACCCCGTGATGATTTTCTCACTCCTACTAGTGAATCTAATGTAACAAACACCCATACAATGCGCACCACTCCGTGATGTTTTTCTCACTTCTACTAGTGAATGTAATGTAACAAACACCCATACAATGCGCACCACCCCGTGATGTTTTTCTCACTCCTACTAGTGAATCTAACGTAACACACACCCATACAATGCGCACGACCCCTTGATGTTTTTCTCACTCCTACTAGTGAATCTAATGTAACACACACCCATACAATGCGCACCACCCCCTGACGTTTTTCTCACTCCTACTAGTGAATGTAATGTAACACACACCCATACCATGCGCACCACCGCGTGATGATTTTCTCACTCCTACTAGTGAATCTAATGTAACAAACACCCATACAATGCGCACCACCCCGTGATGTTTTTCTCACTCCTACTAGTGAGTGTAATGTAACACACACCCATACAATGCGCACCACCCCGTGATGTTTTTCTCACTCCTACTAGTGAATCTAATGTAACAAACACCCATACAATGCGCACCACCCCGTGATGTTTTTCTCACTCCTACTAGTGAATGTAATGTAACAAACACCCATACAATGCGCACCACCCCGTGATGTTTTTCTCACTCCTACTAGTGAATCTAATGTAACACACACCCATACAATGCGCACCACCCCGTGATGTTTTTCTCACTCCTACTAGTGAATCTAATGTAACACACACCCATACAATGCGCACCACCCCCTGATGTTTTTCTCACTCCTACTAGTGAATGTAATGTAACACACACCCATACCATGCGCACCACCCCGTGATGATTTTCTCACTCCTACTAGTGAATCTAATGTAACAAACACCCATACCATTCGCACCACCCTGTGATGTTTTTCTCACTCCTACTAGTGAATGTAATGTAACACACACCCATACAATGCGCACCACCCCGTGATGATTTTCTCACTCCTACTAGTGAATCTAATGTAACAAACACCCATACAATGCGCACCACCCCGTGATGTTTTTCTCACTCCTAATAGTGAATGTAATGTAACACACACCCATACAATGCGCACCACCCCATGATGTTTTTCTCAATCCGACTAGTGAATGAAATGTAACACACACCCATACAATGCGCACCACCCCGTGATGTTTTTCTCACTCCTACTAGTGAATCTAATGTAACACACACCCATACAATGCGCACCACCCCGTGATGTTTTTCTCACTCCTACTAGTGAATGTAATGTAACACACACCCATACAACGCGCACCACCCCGTGATGATTTTCTCACTCCTACTAGTGAATCTAATGTAACAAACACCCATACAACGCGCACCACCCCGTGATGTTTTTCTCACTCCTACTAGTGAATGTAATGTAACACACACCCATACAATGCGCACCACCCCGTGATGTTTTTCTCACTCCTACTAGTGAATGTAATGTAACACACACCCATACAATGCGCACGACCCCGTGATGTTTTTCTCACTCCTACTAGTGAATGTAATGTAACACACACCCATACAATGCGCATCACCCTGTGATGATTTTCTCACTCCTACTAGTGAATCTAATGCAACACACACCCATACAATGCGCACCACCCCGTGATGTTTTTCTCACTCCTACTAGTGAATCTAATGTAACACACACCCATACAATGCGCACCACCCCGTGATGTTTTTCTCACTCTTATTAGTGAATCTAATGTAACACACACCCATACAATGCGCACCACCCCGTGATGTTTTTCTCACTCCTACTAGTGAATCTAATGTAACACACACCCATACAAAGGGCACCACCCCGTGATGTTTTTCTCACTCCTACTAGTGAATGTAATGTAACACACACCCATACAATGCGCACCACCACGTGATGTTTTTGTCACTCTTACTAGTGAATGTAATGTAACACACACCCATACAATGCGCACCACCCCGTGATGTTTTTCTCACTCCTAATAGTGAATGTAATGTAACACACACCCATACAATGCGCACCACCCCGTGATGTTTTTCTCACTCCTACTAGTGAATCTAATGTAACACACACCCATACAATGCGCACCACCCCGTGATGTTTTTCTCACTCCTACCAGTGAATGTAATGTAACACACACCCATACAATGCGCACCACACCGTGATGTTTTTCTCACTCCTACTAGTGAATGTAATGTAACACACACCCATACAATGCGCAGCAGCCCGTGATGTTTTTCTCACTCCTACTAGTGAATGTAATGTAACACACACCCATACAATGCGCACCACCCCGTGATGATTTTCTCACTCCTACTAGTGAATCTAATGTAACAAACACCCATACAATGCGCACCACACTGTGATGTTTTTCTCACTCCTACTAGTGAATGTAATGTAACGCACACACAATCAATGCGCACCACCCCGTGATGTTTTTCTCACTCCTACTAGTGAATCTAATGTAACACACACCCATACAATGTGCACCACCCCGTGATATTTTTCTCACTCCTACTAGTGAATGTAATGTAACACACACCCATACAATGCGCACCACCCCGTGATGTTTTTCTCACTCCTACTAGTGAATGTAATGTAACACACACCCATAGAATGCGCACCACCCCGTGATGATTTTCTCACTCCTACTTGTGAATCTAATGTAACAAACACCCATACAATGCGCACCACCCTGTGATGTTTTTCTCACTCCTACTAGTGAATGTAATGTAACACACACCCAAACAATGCGCACCACCCCGTGATATTTTTCTCACTCCTACTAGTGAATGTAATGTAACACACACCCATACAATGCGCACCACCCCGTGATGTTTTTCTCTCTCCTATTAGTGAATGTAATGTAACACACACCCATACAATGCGCACCACCCCGTGATGTTTTTCTCACTCCTACTAGTGAATGTAATGTAACACACACCCATACAATGCGCACCACCCGGTGATGTTTTTCTCACTCCTACTAGTGAATGTAATGTAACACACACCCATACAATGCGCACCACCCCGTGATGTTTTTCTCACTCCTACAAGTGAATGTAATGTAACACACACCCATACAATGCGCACCACCCCGTGATGATTTTGTCACTCCTACTAGTGAATCTAATGTAACAAACACCCATACAATGCGCACCACCCCGTGATGTTTTTCTCACTCCTACTAGTGAATGTAATGTAACCCACACCCATACAATGCGCCCTACCCCGTGATGTTTTTCTCACTCCTACTAGTGAATGTAATGTAACACACACCCATACAATGCGCACCACTCCGTGATGTTTTTCTCACTCCTACTAGTGAATGTAATGTAACACACACCCATACAATGCGCACCACCCCGTGATGTTTTTCTCATTCCTACTAGTGAATCTAATGTAACACACACCCATACAATGCGCCCTACCCCGTGATGTTTTTCTCACTCCTACTAGTGAATCTAATGTAACACACACCCATACAAAGGGCACCACCCCGTGATGTTTTTCTCACTCCTACTAGTGAATGTAATGTAACACACACCCATACAATGCGCACCACCACGTGATGTTTTTGTCACTCTTACTAGTGAATGTAATGTAACACACACCCATACAATGCGCACCACCCCGTGATGTTTTTCTCACTCCTAATAGTGAATGTAATGTAACACACACCCATACAATGCGCACCACCCCGTGATGTTTTTCTCACTCCTACTAGTGAATCTAATGTAACACACACCCATACAATGCGCACCACCCCGTGATGTTTTTCTCACTCCTACCAGTGAATGTAATGTAACACACACCCATACAATGCGCACCACCCCGTGATGTTTTTCTCACTCCTACTAGTGAATGTAATGTAACACACACCCATACAATGCGCAGCAGCCCGTGATGTTTTTCTCACTCCTCCTAGTGAATGTAATGTAACACACACCCATACAATGCGCACCACCCCGTGATGATTTTCTCACTCCTACTAGTGAATCTAATGTAACAAACACCCATACAATGCGCACCACACTGTGATGTTTTTCTCACTCCTACTAGTGAATGTAATGTAACGCACACACAATCAATGCGCACCACCCCGTGATGTTTTTCTCACTCCTACTAGTGAATCTAATGTAACACACACCCATACAATGTGCACCACCCCGTGATATTTTTCTCACTCCTACTAGTGAATGTAATGTAACACACACCCATACAATGCGCACCACCCCGTGATGTTTTTCTCACTCCTACTAGTGAATCTAATGTAACACACACCCATACAATGCGCACCACCCCCTGATGTTTTTCTCACTCCTACTAGTGAATGTAATGTAACACACACCCATACCATGCGCACCACCCCGTGATGATTTTCTCACTCCTACTAGTGAATCTAATGTAACAAACACCCATACCATTCGCACCACCCTGTGATGTTTTTCTCACTCCTACTAGTGAATGTAATGTAACACACACCCATACAATGCGCACCACCCCGTGATGTTTTTCTCACTCCTACTAGTGAATGTAATGTAACAAACACCCATACAATGCGCACCACTCCGTGATGTTTTTCTCACTCCTACTAGTGAATCTCATGTAACACACACCCATACAATGCGCACAACCCCGTGATGTTTTTCTCACTGCTACTAGTGAATCTAATGTAACACACCCATACAATGCGCACCACCCCGTGATGTTTTTCTCACTCCTACTAGTGAATGTAATGTAACACACACCAATACAATGCGCACCACCCCGTGATGTTTTTCTCACTGCTACTAGTGAATGTAATGTAACACACACCCATACAATGCGCACCACCCCGTGATGTGTTTCTCACTCCTACTAGTGAATCTAATGTAACACACACCCATACAATGCGCACCACCCTGTGATGTTTTTCTCACTGCTACTAGTGAATGTAATGTAACACACCCATACAATGCGCACTACCCCGTGATGTTTTTCTCACTCCTACTAGTGAATGTAATGTAACACACACCCATACAATGCGCACTACCCCGTGATGTTTTTCTCACTCCTACTAGTGAATGTAATGTAACACACACCCATACAATGCGCACCACCCCGTGATGTTTTTCTCACTCCTACTAGTGAATCTAATGTAACACACACCCATACAATGCGCACCACCCCGTGATGTTTTTCTCACTGCTACTAGTGAATGTAATGTAACACACCCATACAATGCGCACCACCCCGTGATGTTTTTCTCACTCCTACTAGTGAATGTAATGTAACACACACCCATACAATGCGCACCACCCCGTGATGTTTTTCTCTCTCCTACTAGTGAATGTAATGTAAAACACACCCATACAATGCGCACCACCCCGTGATGTTTTTCTCACTCCTACTAGTGAATGTAATGTAACACACACCCATACAATGCGCACCACCCCGTGATGTTTTTCTCACTGCTACTAGTGAATGTAATGTAACACACACCCATACAATGCGCACCACCCCGTGATGTTTTTCTCACTCCTACTAGTGAATCTAATGTAACACACACCCATACAATGCGCACCACCCCGTGATGTTTTTCTCACTTCTACTAGTGAATGTAATGTAACACACACCCATACAATGCGCACCACCCCGTGATGTTTTTCTCACTCCTACTAGTGAATGTAATGTAACACACACCCATACAATGCGCACCACCCCGTGATGTTTTTCTCACTCCTACTAGTGACTGTAATGTAACACACACCCATACAATGCGCACCACCCCGTGATGTTTTTCTCACTCCTACTAGTGAATGTAATGTAACACACACCCATACAATGCGCACCACCCCGTGATGTTTTTCTCACTCCTACTAGTGAATGTAATGTAACACACACCCATACAATGCGCACCACCCCGTGATGTTTTTCTCACTGTTACTAGTGAATCTAATGTAACACACCCATACAATGCGCACCACACCGTGATGTTTTTTTCACTCTTACTAGTGAATGTAATGTAACACACACCCATACAATGCGCACCACCGCGTGATGATTTTCTCACTCCTACTAGTGAATCTAATGTAACACACACCCATACAATGCGCACCACCCCGTGATGATTTTCTCACTCCTACTAGTGAATCTAATGTAACAAACACCCATACAATGCGCACCACCCCGTGATGTTTTTCTCACTCCTACTATTGAATCTAATGTAACACACACCCATACAATGCGCACCACCCCCTGATGTTTTTCTCACTCCTACTAGTGAATGTAATGTAACACACACCCATACCATGCGCACCATTGCGTGATGATTTTCTCACTCCTACTAGTGAATCTAATGTAACAAACACCCATACAATGCGCACCACCCCGTGATGTTTTTCTCACTCCTACTAGTGAATGTAATGTAACACACACCCATACAATGCCCACCACCCCGTGATGATTTTCTCACTCCTACTAGTGAATCTAATGTAACAAACACCCATACAATGCGCACCACCCCGTGATGTTTTTCTCACTCCTACTAGTGAATGTAATGTAACACATACCCATACAATGCGCACCACCCCGTGATGTTTTTCTCACTGCTACTAGTGAATGTAATGTAACACACACTCATAAAATGCGCACCACCCCGTGATGTTTTTCTCACTCCTACTAGTGAATGTAATGTAACACACACCCATACAATGCGCACCACCTTGTGATGTTTTTCTCACTCCTACTAGTGAATCTAATGTAACACACACCCATACAATGCGCACCACCCCGTGATGTTTTTCTCACTGCTACTAGTGAATGTAATGTAACACACACCCATACAATGCGCACCACCCCGTGATGTTTTTCTCACTCCTACAAGTGAATCTAATGTAACACACACCCATACAATGCGCACCACCCCGTGATGTTTTTCTCACTGCTACTAGTGAATGTAATGTAACACACCCATACAATGCGCACCACCCCGTGATGTTTTTCTCACTCCTACAAGTGAATCTAATGTAACACACACCCATACAATGCGCACGACCCCGTGATGTTTTTCTCACTCCTACTAGTGAATCTAATGTAACACACCCATACAATGCGCACCACCCCGTGATGTTTTTCTCACTCCTACTAGTGAATGTAATGTAACACACACCCATACAATGCGCACCACCGCGTGATGATTTTCTCACTCCTACTAGTGAATCTAATGTAACAAACACCCATACAATGCGCACCACCCCGTGATTTTTTCTCACTCCTACTAGTGAATGTAATGTAACACACACCCATACAATGCGAACCACCCCGTGATGATTTTCTCACTCCTACTAGTGAATCTAATGTAACAAACACCCATACAATGCGCACCACCCCGTGATGTTTTTCTCACTCCTACTAGTGAATGTAATGTAACAAACACCCATACAATGCGCACCACCCCGTGATGTTTTTCTCACTCCTACTAGTGAATCTAATGTAACACACACCCATACAATGCGCACCACCCCGTGATGTTTTTCTCACTCCTACTAGTGAATCTAATGTAACACACACCCATACAATGCGCACCACCCCCTGATGTTTTTCTCACTCCTACTAGTGAATGTAATGTAACACACACCCATACCATGCGCACCACTGCGTGATGATTTTCTCACTCCTACTAGTGAATCTAATGTAACAAACACCCATACAATGCGCACCACCCCGTGATGTTTTTCTCACTCCTACTAGTGAATGTAATGTAACACACACCCATACAATGCGCACCACCCCGTGATGTTTTTCTCACTGCTACTAGTGATTGTAATGTAACACACCCATACAATGCGCACCACCCCGTGATGTTTTTCTCACTGCTACTAGTGAATGTAATGTAACACACCCATACAATGCGCACCACCCCGTGATGTTTTTCTCACTCCTACTAGTGAATCTAATGTAACACACACCCATACAATGCGCACCACCCCGTGATGTTTTTCTCACTCCTACTAGTGAATCTAATGTAACACACACCCATACAATGCGCACCACCCCCTGATGTTTTTCTCACTCCTACTAGTGAATGTAATGTAACACACACCCATACCATACGCACCACCCCGTGATAATTTTCTCACTCCTACTAGTGAATCTAATGTAACAAACACCCATACCATGCGCACCACCCCGTGATGTTTTTCTCACTCCTACTAGTGAATGTAATGTAACACACACCCATACAATGCGCACCACCCCGTGATGTTTTTCTCACTCCTACTAGTGAATGTAATGTAACACACACCCATACAATGCGCACCACCCCGTGATGTTTTTCTCACTCCTACTAGTGAATCTAATGTAACACACACCCATACAATGCGCACCACCCCGTGATGTTTTTCTCACTGCTACTAGTGAATCTAATGTAACACACACCCATACAATGCGCACCACCCCGTGATGTTTTTCTCACTCCTACTAGTGAATGTAATGTAACACACACCCATACAATGCGCACCACCCCGTGATGTTTTTCTCACTCCTACTAGTGAATGTAATGTAACACACACCCATACAATGCGCACCACCCCGTGTTTTTCTCACTCCTACTAGTGAATGTAATGTAACACACACCCATACAATGCGCACAACCCCGTGATGTTTTTCTCACTGCTAGTAGTGAATCTAATGTAACACACACCCATACAATGCGCACCACACCGTGATGTTTTTCTCACTCCTACTAGTGAATGTAATGTAACACACACCCATACAATGCGCACCACCCCGTGATGTTTTTCTCACTCCTACTAGTGAATCTAATGTAACACACACCCATACAATGCGCACCACCCCGTGATGTTTTTCTCACTCCTACTAGTGAATGTAATGTAACACACACCCATACAATGCGCACCACCCCTTGATGTTTTTCTCACTCCTACTAGTGAATGAAATGTAACACACACCCATACAATGCGCACCACCACGTGATATTTTTCTCACTCCTAGTAGTGAATGTAATGTAACACACACCCATACAATGCGCACCACCCCGTGATGTTTTTCTCACTCCTACTATTGAATGTAATGTAACACACACCCATACAACGTGCACCACCCCGTGATGTTTTTCTCACTCCTACTATTGAATGTAATGTAACACACACCCATACAATGCGCAGCACCCCGTGATGTTTTTCTCACTCCTACTAGTGAATGTAATGTAACACACACCCATACAATGCGCACCACCCCGTGATGTTTTTCTCACTCCTACTAGTGAATGTAATGTAACACACACCCATACAATGCGCACCACCCCGTGATGTTTTTCTCAGTCCTACTAGTGAATGTAATGTAACACACACCCATACAATGCGCACCACCCCGTGATGTTTTTCTCACTCCTACTAGTGAATGTAATGTAACACACACCCATACAATGCGCACCACCCCGTGATGTTTTTCTCACTCCTACTAGTGAATGTAATGTAACACACACCCATACAATGCGCACCACCCCGTGATGTTTTTCTCACTCCTACTAGTGAATCTAATGTAACAAACACCCATACAATGCGCACCACGCCGTGATGATTTTCTCACTCCTACTAGTGAATCTAATGTAACAAACACCCATACAATGCGCACCACCCCGTGATGTTTTTCTCACTCCTAATAGTGAATGTAATGTAACACACACCCATACAATGCGCACCACCCCATGATGTTTTTCTCAATCCGACTAGTGAATGAAATGTAACACACACCCATACAATGCGCACCACCCCGTGATGTTTTTCTCACTCCTACTAGTGAATCTAATGTAACACACACCCATACAATGCGCACCACCCCGTGATGTTTTTCTCACTCCTACTAGTGAATGTAATGTAACACACACCCATACAACGCGCACCACCCCGTGATGATTTTCTCACTCCTACTAGTGAATCTAATGTAACAAACACCCATACAACGCGCACCACCCCGTGATGTTTTTCTCACTCCTACTAGTGAATGTAATGTAACACACACCCATACAATGCGCACCACCCCGTGATGTTTTTCTCACTCCTACTAGTGAATGTAATGTAACACACACCCATACAATGCGCACGACCCCGTGATGTTTTTCTCACTCCTACTAGTGAATGTAATGTAACACACACCCATACAATGCGCACCACCCTGTGATGATTTTCTCACTCCTACTAGTGAATCTAATGCAACACACACCCATACAATGCGCACCACCCCGTGATGTTTTTCTCACTCCTACTAGTGAATCTAATGTAACACACACCCATACAATGCGCACCACCCCGTGATGTTTTTCTCACTCTTATTAGTGAATCTAATGTAACACACACCCATACAATGCGCACCACCCCGTGATGTTTTTCTCACTCCTACTAGTGAATCTAATGTAACACACACCCATACAAAGGGCACCACCCCGTGATGTTTTTCTCACTCCTACTAGTGAATGTAATGTAACACACACCCATACAATGCGCACCACCACGTGATGTTTTTGTCACTCTTACTAGTGAATGTAATGTAACACACACCCATACAATGCGCACCACCCCGTGATGTTTTTCTCACTCCTAATAGTGAATGTAATGTAACACACACCCATACAATGCGCACCACCCCGTGATGTTTTTCTCACTCCTACTAGTGAATCTAATGTAACACACACCCATACAATGCGCACCACCCCGTGATGTTTTTCTCACTCCTACCAGTGAATGTAATGTAACACACACCCATACAATGCGCACCACACCGTGATGTTTTTCTCACTCCTACTAGTGAATGTAATGTAACACACACCCATACAATGCGCAGCAGCCCGTGATGTTTTTCTCACTCCTACTAGTGAATGTAATGTAACACACACCCATACAATGCGCACCACCCCGTGATGATTTTCTCACTCCTACTAGTGAATCTAATGTAACAAACACCCATACAATGCGCACCACACTGTGATGTTTTTCTCACTCCTACTAGTGAATGTAATGTAACGCACACACAATCAATGCGCACCACCCCGTGATGTTTTTCTCACTCCTACTAGTGAATCTAATGTAACACACACCCATACAATGTGCACCACCCCGTGATATTTTTCTCACTCCTACTAGTGAATGTAATGTAACACACACCCATACAATGCGCACCACCCCGTGATGTTTTTCTCACTCCTACTAGTGAATGTAATGTAACACACACCCATACAATGCGCACCACCCCGTGATGATTTTCTCACTCCTACTTGTGAATCTAATGTAACAAACACCCATACAATGCGCACCACCCCGTGATGTTTTTCTCACTCCTACTAGTGAATGTAATGTAACACACACCCAAACAATGCGCACCACCCCGTGATATTTTTCTCACTCCTACTAGTGAATGTAATGTAACACACACCCATACAATGCGCACCACCCCGTGATGTTTTTCTCTCTCCTATTAGTGAATGTAATGTAACACACACCCATACAATGCGCACCACCCCGTGATGTTTTTCTCACTCCTACTAGTGAATGTAATGTAACACACACCCATACAATGCGCACCACCCGGTGATGTTTTTCTCACTCCTACTAGTGAATGTAATGTAACACACACCCATACAATGCGCACCACCCCGTGATGTTTTTCTCACTCCTACAAGTGAATGTAATGTAACACACACCCATACAATGCGCACCACCCCGTGATGATTTTGTCACTCCTACTAGTGAATCTAATGTAACAAACACCCATACAATGCGCACCACCCCGTGATGTTTTTCTCACTCCTACTAGTGAATGTAATGTAACACACACCCATACAATGCGCCCTACCCCGTGATGTTTTTCTCACTCCTACTAGTGAATGTAATGTAACACACACCCATACAATGCGCACCACTCCGTGATGTTTTTCTCACTCCTACTAGTGAATGTAATGTAACACACACCCATACAATGCGCACCACCCCGTGATGTTTTTCTCACTCGACTAGTGAATCTAATGTAACACACACCCATACAATGCGCACCACCCCGTGATGTTTTTCTCACTCCTACTAGTGAATGTAATGTAACACACACCCATACAATGCGCATGACCCCGTGATGTTTTTCTCACTTCTACTAGTGAATGTAATGTAACACACACCCATACAATGCGCACCACCCTGTGATGATTTTCTCATTCCTACTAGTGAATCTAATGTAACACACACCCATACAAAGGGCACCACCCCGTGATGTTTTTCTCACTCCTACTAGTGAATGTAATGTAACACACACCCATACAATGCGCACCACCCCGTGATGTTTTTCTCACTCCTACTAGTGAATGTAATGTAACATACACCCATACAATGCGCACCACCCCGTGATGCTTTTCTCACTGCTAGTAGTGAATCTAATGTAACACACACCCATACAATGCGCACCACCCCGTGATGTTTTTCTCACTCCTACTAGTGAATGTAATGTAACACACACCCATACAATGCGCACCACCCCGTGATGTTTTTCTCACTCCTACTAGTGATTCTAATGTAACACACACCCATACAATGCGCACCATCCCGTGATGTTTTTCTCACTCCTACTAGTGAATGTAATGTAACACACACCCATACAATGCGCACCACCCCGTGATGTTTTTCTCAGTCCTACTAGTGAATGTAATGTAACACACACCCATACAATGCGCACCACCCCGTGATGTTTTTCTCACTCCTACTAGTGAATGTAATGTAACACACACCCATACAATGCGCACCACCCCGTGATGTTTTTCTCACTCCTACTAGTGAATGTAATGTAACACACACCCATACAATGTGCACCACCCCGTGATGTTTTTCTCACTCCTACTAGTGAATCTAATGTAACAAACACCCATACAATGCGCACCACGCCGTGATGATTTTCTCACTCCTACTAGTGAATCTAATGTAACACACACCCATACAATGCGCACCACCCCGTGATGTTTTTCTCACTCCTACTAGTGAATCTAATGTAACACACACCCATACAATGCGCACCACCCCGTGATGTTTTTCTCACTCTTACTAGTGAATCTAATGTAACACACACCCATACAATGCGCACCACCCCGTGAAGTTTTTCTCACTCCTACTAGTGAATCTAATGTAACACACACCCATACAATGCGCACCACCCCGTGATGTTTTTCTCACTCCTACAAGTGAATGTAATGTAACACACACCCATACAATGCGCACCACCCCGTGATGATTTTGTCACTCCTACTAGTGAATCTAATGTAACAAACACCCATACAATGCGCACCACCCCGTGATGTTTTTCTCACTCCTACTAGTGAATGTAATGTAACACACACCCATACAATGCGCCCTACCCCGTGATGTTTTTCTCACTCCTACTAGTGAATGTAATGTAACACACACCCATACAATGCGCACCACCCCGTGATGTTTTTCTCACTCGACTAGTGAATCTAATGTAACACACACCCATACAATGCGCACCACCCCGTGATGTTTTTCTCACTGCTACTAGTGAATGTAATGTAAAACACACCCATACAAAGCGCACCACCCCGTGATGTTTTTCTCACTCCTACTAGTGAATGTAATGTAACACACACCCATACAATGCGCACCACCACGTGATGTTTTTGTCACTCCTACTAGTGAATGTAATGTAACACACACCCATACAATGCGCACCACCCCGTGATGTTTTTCTCACTCCTACTAGTGAATGTAATGTAACACACACCCATACAATGCGCACCACCCCGTGATGTTTTTCTCACTCCTACTAGTGAATCTAATGTAACACACACCCATACAATGCGCACCACCCCGTGATGTTTTTCTCACTCCTACCAGTGAATGTAATGTAACACACACCCATACAATGCGCACCACCCCGTGATGTTTTTCTCACTCCTACTAGTGAATGTAATGTAACACACACCCATACAATGCGCACCACCCCGTGATGTTTTTCTCACTCCTACTAGTGAATGTAATGTAACACACACCCATACAATGCGCACCACCCCGTGATGTTTTCCTCACTCCTACTAGTGAATGTAATGTAACACACACCCATACAATGCGCACCACCCCGTGATGTTTTTCTCACTCCTACTAGTGAATGTAATGTAACACACCCATACAATGCGCACCACCCCGTGATGTTTTTCTCACTCCTACTAGTGAATCTAATGTAACACACACCCATACAATGCGCACCACCCCGTGATGTTTTTCTCACTCGACTAGTGAATCTAATGTAACACACACCCATACAAAGCGCACCACCCCGTGATGTTTTTCTCACTCCTACTAGTGAATGTAATGTAACACACACCCATACAATGCGCACCACCACGTGATGTTTTTGTCACTCCTACTAGTGAATGTAATGTAACACACACCCATACAATGCGCACCACCCCGTGATGTTTTTCTCACTCCTACTAGTGAATGTAATGTAACACACACCCATACAATGCGCACCACCCCGTGATGTTTTTCTCACTCCTACCAGTGAATCTAATGTAACACACACCCATACAATGCGCACCACCCCGTGATGTTTTTCTCACTCCTACCAGTGAATGTAATGTAACACACACCCATACAATGCGCACCACCCCATGATGTTTTTCTCACTCCTACCAGTGAATGTAATGTAACACACACCCATACAATGCGCACCAGCCCGTGATGTTTTTCTCACTCCTACCAGTGAATGTAATGTAACACACACCCATACAATGCGCACCACCCCGTGATATTTTTCTCACTCCTACCAGTGAATGTAATGTAACACACACCCATACAATGCGCACCACCCCGTGATGTTTTTCTCACTCCTACTAGTGAATGTAATGTAACACACACCCATACAATGCGCACCACCCCGTGATGTTTTCCTCACTCCTACTAGTGAATGTAATGTAACACACACCCATACAATGCGCACCACCCCGTGATGTTTTCCTCACTCCTACTAGTGAATGTAATGTAACACACACCCATACAATGCGCACCACCCCGTGATGTTTTTCTCACTCCTACTAGTGAATGTAATGTAACACACACCCATACAATGCGCACCACCCCGTGATGTTTTTCTCACTCCTACTAGTGAATGTAATGTAACACACACCCATACAATGCGCACCACCCCGTGATGTTTTTCTCACTCCTACTAGTGAATGTAATGTAACACACAATCATACAATGCGCACCACCCCGTGATGATTTTCTCACTCCTACTAGTGAATCTAATGTAACACACAACCATACAATGCGCACCACCCCGTGATGTTTTTCTCACTCCTACTAGTGAATGTAATGTAACACACACCCATACAATGCGCACCACCCCGTGATGTTTTTCTCACTCCTACTAGTGAATGTAATGTAACACACACCCATACAATGCGCACCACCCCGTGATGATTTTCTCACTCCTACTAGTGAATCTAATGTAACAAACACCCATACAATGCGCACCACCCCGTGATGTTTTTCTCACTCCTACTAGTGAATGTAATGTAACACACACCCATACAATGCGCCCTACCCCGTGATGTTTTTCTCACTCCTACTAGTGAATGTAATGTAACACACACCCATACAATGCGCACCACCCCGTGATGTTTTTCTCACTCCTACTAGTGAATGTAATGTAACACACACCCATACAATGCGCACCAGCCCGTGATGTTTTTCTCACTCCTACTAGTGAATGTAATGTAACACACACCCATACAATGCGCACCACCCCGTGATGATTTTCTCACTCCTACTAGTGAATCTAATGTAACAAACACCCATACAATGCGCACCACCCCGTGATGTTTTTCTCACTGCTCCTAGTGAATGTAATGTAACACACACACATACAATGCGCACCACCCCGTGATGTTTTTCTCACTCCTACTAGTGAATCTAATGTAACACACACCCATACAATGCGCACCACCCCGTGATGTTTTTCTCACTCCTACCAGTGAATGTAATGTAACACACACCCATACAATGCGCACTACCCCGTGATGTTTTTCTCACTCCTACTAGTGAATGTAATGTAACACACACCCATACAATGCGCACCACCCCGTGATGTTTTCTCACTCCTACTAGTGAATGTAATGTAACACACACCCATACAATGTGCACCACCCCGTGATGTTTTTCTCACTCCTACTAGTGAATCTAATGTAACAAACACCCATACAATGCGCACCACGCCGTGATGATTTTCTCACTCCTACTAGTGAAGCTAATGTAACAAACACCCATACAATGCGCACCACCCCGTGATGTTTTTCTCACTCCTAATAGTGAATGTAATGTAACACACACCCATACAATGCGCACCACCCCGTGATGTTTTTCTCACTCCTACTAGTGAATGTAATGTAACACACACCCATACAATGCGCACCACCCCGTGATGTTTTCCTCACTCCTACTAGTGAATGTAATGTAACACACACCCATACAATGCGCACCACCCCGTGATGTTTTTCTCACTCCTACTAGTGAATGTAATGTAACACACACCCATACAATGCGCACCACCCCGTGATGATTTTCTCACTCCTACTAGTGAATCTAATGTAACAAACACCCATACAATGCGCACCACCCCGTGATGTTTTTCTCACTCCTACTAGTGAATGTAATGTAACACACACCCATACAATGCGCACCACCCCGTGATGTTTTTCTCACTCCTACTAGTGAATGTAATGTAACACACACCCATACAATGCGCACCACCCCGTGATGATTTTCTCACTCCTTCTAGTGAATCTAAAGTAACAAACACCCATACAATGCGCACCACCCCGTGATGTTTTTCTCACTCCTACTAGTGAATGTAATGTAACACACACCCATACAATGCGCCCTACCCCGTGATGTTTTTCTCACTCCTACTAGTGAATGTAATGTAACACACAACCATACAATGCGCACCACCCCGTGATGTTTTTCTCACTCCTACTAGTGAATCTAATGTAACACACACCCATACAATGCGCACCACCCCGTGATGTTTTTCTCACTCCTACTAGTGAATCTAATGTAACACACACTCATACAATGCGCACCACCCCGTGATGTTTTTGTCACTCCTACTAGTGAATGTAATGTAACACACACCCATACAATGCGCACCACCACGTGATGTTTTTGTCACTCCTACTAGTGAATGTAATGTAACACACACCCATACAATGCGCACCACACCGTGATGTTTTTCTCACTCCTACTAGTGAATGTTATGTAACACACACCCATACAATGCGCACCACCACCTGATGTTTTTCTCACTCCTACTAGTGAATCTAATGTAACACACACCCATACAATGCCCACCACCCCGTGATGTTTTTCTCACTCCTACTAGTGAATGTAATGTAACACACACCCATACAATGCGCACCACCACGTGATGTTTTTCTCACTCCTACTAGTGAATGTAATGTAACACACAGCCATACAATGCGCACCAGCCCGTGATGTTTTTCTCACTCCTACTAGTGAATGTAATGTAACACACACCCATACAATGCGCACCACCCCGTGATGATTTTCTCACTCCTACTAGTGAATCTAATGTAACAAACACCCATACAATGCGCACCACCCCGTGATGTTTTTCTCACTGCTCCTAGTGAATGTAATGTAACACACACACATACAATGCGCACCACCCCGTGATGTTTTTCTCACTCCTACTAGTGAATCTAATGTAACACACACCCATACAATGCGCACCACCCCGTGATGTTTTTCTCACTCCTACTAGTGAATGTAATGTAACACACACCCATACAATGCGCACCACCCCGTGATGTTTTTCTCACTCCTACTAGTGAATGTAATGTAACACACACCCATACAATGCGCACCACCCCGTGATGATTTTCTCACTCCTACTAGTGAATCTAATGTAACAAACACCCATACAATGCGCACCACCCCGTGATGTTTTTCTCACTCCTACTAGTGAATGTAATGTAACACACACCCATACAATGCGAACCACCACGTTATGTTTTTCTCACTCCTACTAGTGAATGTAATGTAACACACACCCATACAATGCGCACCGCCGCGTGATGTTTTTCTCACTCCTACTAGTGAATGTAATGTAACACACACCCATACAATGCGCAAAACCCCGTGATGTTCTTCTCACTCCTACTAGTGAATGTAATGTAACACACACCCATACAATGCGCACCACCCCGTGATGATTTTCTCACTCCTACTAGTGAATGTAATGTAACAAACACCCATACAATGCGCACCACCCCGTGATGTTTTTCTCACTCCTACTAGTGAATGTAATGTAACACACACCCATACAATGCGCACCACCCCATGATGTTTTTCTCACTCCTACTAGTGAATCTAATGTAACACACACCCATACAATGCGCACCACCCCGTGATGTTTTTCTCACTCCTAGTAGTGAATCTAATGTAACACACACCGATACAATGCGCACCACCCCGTGATGTTTTTCTCACTCCTACTAGTGAATGTAATGTAACACACACCCATACAATGCGCACCACCCCGCGATGTTTTTCAGAAACCTATCCTACATTGCCACTGCATGTTCCCTTACCTCCCAATGCTGACCACCCCGCGGTGCTTTTCTCCATTCTACATTGCCACTCACTGCCTATCCTAATTCACACCATCCGATTCACACCACCCCGTGATGTTTTTCTCACTCCTACTAGTGAATGTAATGTAACACACACCCATACAATGCGCACCACCCCGTGATGTTTTTCTCACTCCTACTAGTGAATCTAATGTAACACACACCCATACAATGCGCACCACCCCGTGATGTTTTTCTCACTCCTACTAGTGAATGTAATGTAACACACACCCATACAATGCGCACCTCCCCGTGATGTTTTTCTCACTCCTACTAGTGAATGTAATGTAACACACACCCATACAATGCGCACCACCCCGTGATGTTTTTGTCACTCCTACTAGTGAATGTAATGTAACACACACCCATATAATGCGCACCACCCCGTGATGTTTTTCTCAATCCTACTAGGGAATGTAATGTAACACACACCCATACAATGCACACCACCCCGTGATGTTTTTCTCACTCCTACTAGTGAATGTAATGTAACACACACCCATACAATGCGCACCACCCCATGATGTTTTTCTCATTTCTACTAGTGAATCTAATGTAACACACACCCATACAATGCACACCACCCCGTGATGTTTTTCTCACTCCTACTAGTGAATCTAATGTAACACACACCCATACAATGCGCACCACCCCGTGATGTTTTTCTCACTCCTACTAGTGAATGTAATGTAACACACACCCATACAATGCGCACCACCCGACGATGTTTTTCAGAAACCTATCCTACATTGCCACTGCATGTGCCCTTACCTCCAAATGCTGACCACCCCGCGGTGCTTTTCTCCATTCTACATTGCCACTCACTGCCTATCCTAATTCACACCATCCGATTCACACCACCCCGTGATGTTTTTCTCACTCCTACTAGTGAATGTTTTTCTCACTCCTACTAGTGAATGTAATGTAACACACACCCATACAATGCGCACCACCCCGTGATGTTTTTCTCACTCCTACTAGTGAATGTAATGTAACACACACCCATACAATGCGCACCAGCCCGTGATGTTTTCCTCACTCCTACTAGTGAATGTAATGTAACACACACCCATACAATGCGCACCACCCCGTGATGATTTTCTCACTCCTACTAGTGAATCTAATGTAACAAACACCCATACAATGCGCACCACCCCGTGATGTTTTTCTCACTGCTCCTAGTGAATGTAATGTAACACACACACATACAATGCGCACCACCCCGTGATGTTTTTCTCACTCCTACTAGTGAATCTAATGTAACACACACCCATACAATGCGCACCACCCCGTGATGTTTTTCTCACTCCTACCAGTGAATGTAATGTAACACACACCCATACAATGCGCAAAACCCCGTGATGTTTTTCTCACTCCTACTAGTGAATGTAATGTAACACACACCCATACAATGCGCACCACCCCGTGATGTTTTTCTCACTCCTACTAGTGAATGTAATGTAACACACACCCATACAATGTGCACCACCCCGTGATGTTTTTCTCACTCCTACTAGTGAATCTAATGTAACAAACACCCATACAATGCGCACCACGCCGTGATGATTTTCTCACTCCTACTAGTGAATCTAATGTAACAAACACCCATACAATGCGCACCACCCCGTGATGTTTTTCTCACTCCTAATAGTGAATGTAATGTAACACACACCCATACAATGCGCACCACCCCGTGATGTTTTTCTCACTCCTACTAGTGAATGTAATGTAACACACACCCATACAATGCGCACCACCCCGTGATGTTTTCCTCACTCCTACTAGTGAATGTAATGTAACACACACCCATACAATGCGCACCACCCCGTGATGTTTTTCTCACTCCTACTAGTGAATGTAATGTAACACACACCCATACAATGCGCACCACCCCGTGATGATTTTCTCACTCCTACTAGTGAATCTAATGTAACAAACACCCATACAATGCGCACCACCCCGTGATGTTTTTCTCACTCCTACTAGTGAATGTAATGTAACACACACCCATACAATGCGCACCACCCCGTGATGTTTTTCTCACTCCTACTAGTGAATGTAATGTAACACACACCCATACAATGCGCACCACCCCGTGATGATTTTCTCACTCCTTCTAGTGAATCTAAAGTAACAAACACCCATACAATGCGCACCACCCCGTGATGTTTTTCTCACTCCTACTAGTGAATGTAATGTAACACACACCCATACAATGCGCCCTACCCCGTGATGTTTTTCTCACTCCTACTAGTGAATGTAATGTAACACACAACCATACAATGCGAACCACCCCGTGATGTTTTTCTCACTCCTACTAGTGAATGTAATGTAACACACAACCATACAATGCGCACCACCCCGTGATGTTTTTGTCACTCCTACTAGTGAATCTAATGTAACACACACCCATACAATGCGCACCACCACGTGATGTTTTTGTCACTCCTACTAGTGAATGTAATGTAACACACACCCATACAATGCGCACCACACCGTGATGTTTTTCTCACTCCTCCTAGTGAATGTAATGTAACACACACCCATACAATGCGCACCACCACCTGATGTTTTTCTCACTCCTACTAGTGAATCTAATGTAACACACACCCATACAATGCCCACCACCCCGTGATGTTTTTCTCACTCCTACTAGTGAATGTAATGTAACACACACCCATACAATGCGCACCACCACGTGATGTTTTTCTCACTCCTACTAGTGAATGTAATGTAACACACAGCCATACAATGCGCACCAGCCCGTGATGTTTTTCTCACTCCTACTAGTGAATGTAATGTAACACACACCCATACAATGCGCACCACCCCGTGATGATTTTCTCACTCCTACTAGTGAATCTAATGTAACAAACACCCATACAATGCGCACCCCCCCTGATGTTTTTCTCACTGCTCCTAGTGAATGTAATGTAACACACACACATACAATGCGCACCACCCCGTGATGTTTTTCTCACTCCTACTAGTGAATCTAATGTAACACACACCCATACAATGCGCACCACCCCGTGATGTTTTTCTCACTCCTACTAGTGAATGTAATGTAACACACACCCATACAATGCGCACCACCCCGTGATGTTTTTCTCACTCCTACTAGTGAATGTAATGTAACACACACCCATACAATGCGCACCACCCCGTGATGATTTTCTCACTCCTACTAGTGAATCTAATGTAACAAACACCCATACAATGCGCACCACCCCGTGATGTTTTTCTCACTCCTACTAGTGAATGTAATGTAACACACACCCATACAATGCGAACCACCACGTTATGTTTTTCTCACTCCTACTAGTGAATGTAATGTAACACACACCCATACAATGCGCACCGCCCCGTGATGTTTTTCTCACTCCTACTAGTGAATGTAATGTAACACACACCCATACAATGCGCAAAACCCCGTGATGTTCTTCTCACTCCTACTAGTGAATGTAATGTAACACACACCCATACAATGCGCACCACCCCGTGATGATTTTCTCACTCCTACTAGTGAATGTAATGTAACAAACACCCATACAATGCGCACCACCCCGTGATGTTTTTCTCACTCCTACTAGTGAATGTAATGTAACACACACCCATACAATGCGCACCACCCCATGATGTTTTTCTCACTCCTACTAGTGAATCTAATGTAACACACACCCATACAATGCGCACCACCCCGTGATGTTTTTCTCACTCCTACTAGTGAATCTAATGTAACACACACCGATACAATGCGCACCACCCCGTGATGTTTTTCTCACTCCTACTAGTGAATGTAATGTAACACACACCCATACAATGCGCACCACCCCGCGATGTTTTTCAGAAACCTATCCTACATTGCCACTGCATGTTCCCTTACCTCCCAATGCTGACCACCCCGCGGTGCTTTTCTCCATTCTACATTGCCACTCACTGCCTATCCTAATTCACACCATCCGATTCACACCACCCCGTGATGTTTTTCTCACTCCTACTAGTGAATGTAATGTAACACACACCCATACAATGCGCACCACCACGTGATGTTTTTCTCACTCCTAATAGTGAATCTAATGTAACACACACCCATACAATGCGCACCACCCCGTGATGTTTTTCTCACTCCTACTAGTGAATGTAATGTAACACACACCCATACAATGCGCACCTCCCCGTGATGTTTTTCTCACTCCTACTAGTGAATGTAATGTAACACACACCCATACAATGCGCACCACCCCGTGATGTTTTTGTCACTCCTACTAGTGAATGTAATGTAACACACACCCATATAATGCGCACCACCCCGTGATGTTTTTCTCAATCCTACTAGGGAATGTAATGTAACACACACCCATACAATGCACACCACCCCGTGATGTTTTTCTCACTCCTACTAGTGAATGTAATGTAACACACACCCATACAATGCGCACCACCCCATGATGTTTTTCTCATTTCTACTAGTGAATCTAATGTAACACACACCCATACAATGCGCACCACCCCGTGATGTTTTTCTCACTCCTACTAGTGAATCTAATGTAACACACACCCATACAATGCGCACCACCCCGTGATGTTTTTCTCACTCCTACTAGTGAATGTAATGTAACACACACCCATACAATGCGCACCACCCGACGATGTTTTTCAGAAACCTATCCTACATTGCCACTGCATGTTCCCTTACCTCCCAATGCTGACCACCCCGCGGTGCTTTTCTCCATTCTACATTGCCACTCACTGCCTATCCTAATTCACACCATCCGATTCACACCACCCCGTGATGTTTTTCTCACTCCTACTAGTGAATGTTTTTCTCACTCCTACTAGTGAATGTAATGTAACACACACCCATACAATGCGCACCACCCCGTGATGTTTTTCTCACTCCTACTAGTGAATCTAATGTAACAAACACCCATACAATGCGCACCACAACGTGATGATTTTCTTACTCCTACTAGTGAATGTAATGTAACACACACCCATACAATGCGCACCACCCCGTGATGTTTTTCTCACTCCTACTAGTGAATTTAATGTAACACACACCCATACAATGCGCACCACCCCGTGATGATTTTCTCACTCCTACTAGTGAATCTAATGTAACACACACCCATACAATGCGCACCACCCCGTGACGATTTTCTCACTCCTACTAGTGAATGTAATGTAACACACACCCATACAATGCGCACCACCACGTGATGTTTTTCTCACTCCTACTAGTGAATGTAATGTAACACACACCCATACAATGCGCACCACCCCGTGATGTTTTTCTCACTCCTACTAGTGAATGTAATGTAACACACACCCATACAATGCGCACCACCCCGTGATGTTCTTCACACTCCTACTAGTGAATGTAATGTAACACACACCCATACACTGCGCACCACCCCGTGATGATTTTCTCACTCCTACTAGTGAATGTAATGTAACAAACACCCATACAATGCGCACCACCCCGTGATGTTTTTCTCACTCCTACTAGTGAATGTAATGTAACACACACCCATAAAATGCGCACAAACCCGTGATGTTTTTCTCACTCCTACTAGTGAATGTAATGTAACAAACACCCATACAATGCGCACCACCCCGTGATGTTTTTCTCACTCCTACTAGTGAATGTAATGTAACACACACCCATATAATGCGTACCACCCCGTGATGTTTTTCTCACTCCTACTAGTGAATGTAATGTAACACACACGCATACAATGCGCACCACCCCGTGATGTTTTTCTCACTCCTACTAGTGAATGTAATGTAACACACACCCATACAATGCGCACCACCCCGTGATGATTTTCTCACTCCTACTAGTGAATCTAATGTAACAAACACCCATACAATGCGCACCACCCCGTGATGTATTTCTCACTCCTACTAGTGAATGTAATGTAACACACACCCATACAATGCGCACCACCCCGTGATGTTTTTCTCACTCCTACTAGTGAATCTAATGTAACACACACCCATACAATGCGCACCGCCCCGTGATGTTTTTCTCACTCCTACTAGTGAATCTAATGTAACACACACCCATACAATTCGCACCACCCCGTGATGTTTTTCTCACTCCTACTAGTGAATGTAACACACACCCATACTATGCGCACCACCCCGAGATGTTTTTCTCACTCCTACTAGTGAATGTAATGTAACACACACCCATACAATGCGCACCACCTCGTGATGTTTTTCTCACTCCTACTAGTGAATGTAATGTAACACACACCCATACAATGCGCACCACCCCGTGATGTTTTTGTCACTCGTACTAGTGAATTTAATGTAACACACACCCATAAAATGCGCACCACCCCGTGATGTTTTTCTCACTCCTACTAGTGAATGTAATGTAACACACACCCATACAATGCGCACCACCCCGTGATGTTTTTCTCACTCCTACTAGTGAATCTAATGTAACACACACCCATACAATGCGCACCACCCCGTGATGTTGTTCGCATTCCTACTAGTGAATGTAATGTAACACACAGGCATACAATGCGCACCACCCCGTGATGTTTTTCTCACTCCTACTAGTGAATGTAATGTAACACACACCCATACAATGCGCACCACCCCGTGATGTTTTTCTCACTCCTACTAGTGAATGTAATGTAACACACACCCATACAATGCGCACCACCCCGTGATGTTTTTTTCACTCCTACTAGTGTATCTAATGTAACACACACCCATACAATGCGCACCACCCCGTGATGATTTTCTCACTCCTACTAGTGAATCTAATGTAACAAACACCCATACAATGCGCACCACCCCGTGATGTTGTTCGCATTCCTACTAGTGAATGTAATGTAACACACAGGCATACAATGCGCACCACCCCGTGATGTTTTTCTCACTCCTACTAGTGAATGTAATGTAACACACACCCATACAATGCCCACCACCCCGTGATGTTTTTCTCACTCCTACTAGTGAATGTAATGTAACACACACCCATACCATGCGCACCACCCCGTGATGTTTTTCTCACTCCTACTAGTGAATCTAATGTAACACACACCCATACAATGCGCACCACCCCGTGATGTTTTTGTCACTCCTACTAGTGAATGTAATGTAACACACACCCATACAATGCGCACCACCCCGTGATGTTTTTCTCACTCCTACTAGTGAATGTAATGTAACACACACCCATACAATGCGCACCACACCGTGATGTTTTTCTCACTCCTACTAGTGAATCTAATGTAACACACACCCATACAATGCGCACCACCCCGTGATGTTTTTCTCACTCCTACTAGTGAATGTAATGTAACACACACCCATACAATGCGCACCTCCCCGTGATGTTTTTCTCACTCCTACTAGTGAATGTAATGTAACACACACCCATACAATGCGCACCACCACGTGATATTTTTTTCACTCCTACTAGTGAATGTAATGTAACACACAGCCATACAATGCACACCAGCCCGCGATGTTTTTCTCACTCCTACTAGTGAATGTAATGTAACACACACCCATACAATGCGCACCACACCGTGATGATTTTCTCACTCCTACTAGTGAATCTAATGTAACAAACACCCATACAATGCGCACCACCCCGTGATGTTTTTCTCACTCCTACTAGTGAATGTAATGTAACACACACGCATACAATGCGCACCACCCCGTGATGTTTTTCTCACTCCTACTAGTGAATGTAATGTAACACACACCCATACAATGAGCACCACCCCGTGATGTTTTTCTCACTCCTACTAGTGAATGTAATGTAACACACAGTCACACAATGCGCACCACCCCGTGATGTTTTTCTAACTTCTACTAGTGAATGTAATATAACACACACCCATACAATGCACACCACCCCGTGATGTTTTTCTCACTCCTACTAGTGAATGTAATGTAACACACAACCATACAATGCGCACCACCACGTGATGTTTTTCTCACTCCTACTAGTGAATGTAATGTAACACACAGCCATACAATGCGCACCAGCCCGTGATGTTTTTCTCACTCCTACTAGTGAATGTAATGTAACACACACCCATACAATGCGCACCACCCCGTGATGATTTTCTCACTCCTACTAGTGATTCTAATGTAACAAACACCCATACAATGCGCACCACCCCGTGATGTTTTTATCACTCCTATTAGTGAATGTAATGTAACACACACCCATACAATGCGCACCACCCCGTGATGTTTTTCTCACTCCTACTAGTGAATGTAATGTAACACACACCCATACAATGCGCACCACCCCGTGATGTTTTTCTCACTCCTACTAGTGAATCTAATGTAACACACACCCATACAATGCGCACCACCCCGTGATGTTTTTCTCACTCCTACTAGTGAATGTAATGTAACACACAGCCATACAATGCGCACCAGCCCGTGATGTTTTTCTCACTCCTACTAGTGAATGTAATGTAACACACACCCATACAATGCGCACCACCCCGTGATGATTTTCTCACTCCTACTAGTGATTCTAATATAACAAACACCCATACAATGCGCACCACCCCGTGATGTTTTTATCACTCCTATTAGTGAATGTAATGTAACACACACCCATACAATGCGCACCACCCCGTGATGTTTTTCTCACTCCTACTAGTGAATGTAATGTAACACACACCCATACAATGCGCACCACCCCGTGATGTTTTTCTCACTCCTACTAGTGAATCTAATGTAACACACACCCATACAATGCGCACCACCCCGTGATGTTTTTCTCACTCCTACTAGTGAATCTAATGTAACACACACCCATACAATGCGCACCACCCCGTGATGTTTTTCTCACTCCTACTAGTGAATGTAATGTAACACACACCCATACAATGCGCACCACCCCGTGATGTTTTTCTCACTCCTACTAGTGAATCTAATGTAACACACCCATACAATGCGCACCACCCCGTGATGTTTTTCTCACTCCTACTAGTGAATGTAATGTAACACACACCCATACAATGCGCACCACCCCGTGATGTTTTTCTCACTCCTACTAGTGAATGTAATGTAACACACACCCATACAATGCGCACCACCACGTGATGTTTTTCTCACTCCTACTAGTGAATGTAATGTAACACACAGTCATACAATGCGCACCAGCCCGTGATGTTTTTCTCACTCCTACTAGTGAATGTAATGTAACACACAGCCATACAATGCGCACCACCCCGTGATGATTTTCTCACTCCTACTAGTGAATGTAATGTAACACACATCCATACAATGCGTACCACCCCGTGATGATTTTCTCACTCCTACTAGTGAATGTAATGTAACACACACCCATACAATGCGCACCACCCCGTGATGTTTTTCTCACTCCTACTAGTGAATGTAATGTAACACACACCCATACAATGCGCACCACCCCGTGATGTTTTTCTCACTCCTACTAGTGAATGTAATGTAACACACACCCATACAATGCGCACTACCACGTGATGTTTTTCTCACTCCTACTAGTGAATGTAATGTAACACACACCCATACAATGCGCACCAGCCCGTGATGTTTTTCTCACTCCTACTAGTGAATGTAATGTAACACACACCCATACAATGCGCACCACCCCGTGATGATTTTCTCACTCCTACTAGTGAATCTAATGTAACAAACACCCATACAATGCGCACCACCCCGTGATGTTTTTCTCACTCCTACTAGTGAATGTAATGTAACACACACGCATACAATGCGCTCCACCCCGTGATGTTTTTCTCACTCCTACTAGTGAATGTAATGTAACACACACCCATACAATGCGCACCACCCCGTGATGTTTTTCTCACTCCTACTAGTGAATGTAATGTAACACACACCCATACCATGCGCACCACCCCGTGATGTTTTTCTCACTCCTACTAGTGAATGTAATGTAACACACACCCATACAATGCGCACCACCCCGTGATGATTTTCTCACTCCTACTAGTGAATGTAATGTAACAAACACCCATACAATGCGCACCACCCCGTGATGTTTTTCTCACTCCTACTAGTGAATGTAATGTAACACACACCCATACAATGCGCACCACCCCATGATGTTTTTCTCACTCCTACTAGTGAATCTAATGTAACACACACCCATACAATGCGCACCACCCCGTGATGTTTTTCTCACTCCTACTAGTGAATCTAATGTAACACACCCCCATGCAATGTGCACCAACCCGTGATGTTTTTCTCACTCCTACTAGTGAATGTAATGTAACACACACCCATACAATGCGCACCACCCCGCGATGTTTTTCAGAAACCTATCCTACATTGCCACTGCATGTTCCCTTACCTCCCAATGCTGACCACCCCGCGGTGCTTTTCTCCATTCTACATTGCCACTCACTGCCTATCCTAATTCACACCATCCGATTCACACCACCCCGTGATGTTTTTCTCACTCCTAATAGTGAATGTAATGTAACACACACCCATACAATGCGCACCACCCCGTGATGTTTTTCTCATTCCTACTAGTGAATCTAATGTAACACACACCCATACAATGCGCACCACCCCGTGATGTTTTTCTCACTCCTACTAGTGAATGTAATGTAACACACACCCATACAATGCGCATCACCCCGTGATGTTTTTCTCACTCCTACTAGTGAATGTAATGTAACACACACCCATACAATGCGCACCACCCCGTGATGTTTTTGTCACTCCTACTAGTGAATGTAATGTAACACACACCCATACAATGCGCACCACCCCGTGATGTTTTTCTCACTCCTACTAGTGAATGTAATGTAACACACACCCATACAATGCGCACCCCCACGTGATGTTTTTCTCACTCCTACTAGTGAATGTAATGTAACACACAGCCATACAATGCGCACCACCCTGTGATGTTTTTCTCACTCCTACTAGTGAATGTAATGTAACACACACCCATACAATGCGCACCCCCACGTGATGTTTTTCTCACTCCTACTAGTGAATGTAATGTAACACACAGCCATACAATGCGCACCACCCCGTGATGTTTTTCTCACTCCTACTAGTGAATGTAATGTAACACACACCCATACAATGCGCACCACCCCGTGATGATTTTCTCACTCCTACTAGTGAATCCAATGTAACAAACACCCATACAATGCGCACCACCCCGTGATGTTTTTCTCACTCCTACTAGTGAATGTAATGTAACACACACGCATACAATGCGCACCACCCCGTGATGTTTTTCTCACTCCTACTAGTGAATGTAATGTAACACACACCCATACAATGCGCACAACCCCGTGATGTTTTTCTCACTCCTACTAGTGAATGTAATGTAACACACACCCATACAATGCGCACCACCCCGTGATGTTTTTCTCACTCCTACTAGTGAATGTAATGTAACACACACCCATACAATGCGCACTACCCCGTGATGATTTTCTCACTCCTACTAGTGAATCTAATGTAACAAACACCCATACAATGCGCACCACCCCGTGATGTTTTTCTCACTCCTACTAGTGAATGTAATGTAACACACACCCATACAATGCGCACCACCCCGTGATGTTTTTCTCACTCCTACTAGTAAATGTAATGTAACACACACCCATACAATGCGCACAAACCCGTGATGTTTTTCTCACTCCTACTAGTGAATGTAATGTAACACACACCCATACAATGCGCACCACCCCGTGATGTTTTTCTCACTCCTACTAGTGAATGTAATGTAACACAAAACCATACAATGAGCACCACCCCGTGATGTTTTTCTCACTCCTACTAGAGAATCTAATGTAACACACACCCATACAATGCGCACCACCCCGTGATGATTTTCTCACTCCTACTAGTGAATCTAATGTAACAAACACCCATACAATGCGCCCCACCCCATGATGTTTTTCTCACTCCTACTAGTGAATGTAATGTAACACACACCCATACAATGCGCACCACCCCATGATGTTTTTCTCACTCCTACTAGTGAATCTAATGTAACACACACCCATACAATGCGCACCACCCCGTGATGTTTTTCTCACTCCTACTAGTGAATCTAATGTAACACACACCCATACAATGCGCACCACCCCGTGATGTTTTTCTCACTCCTACTAGTGAATGTAATGTAACACACACCCATACAATGCGCACCTCCCCGTGATGTTTTGCTCACTGCTACTAGTGAATCTAATGTAACACACACCCATACAATGCGCACCACACCGTGATGTTTTTCTCACTCCTACTAGTGAATCTAATGTAACACACACCCATACAATGCGCACCACCCCGTGATGTTTTTCTCGCTCCTACTAGTGAATGTAATGTAACACACACCCATACAATGCGCACCACCGCCTGATGATTTTCTCACTCCTACTAGTGAATCTAATGTAACAAACACCCATACAATGCGCACCACCCCGTGATGTTTTTCTCACTCCTACTAGTGAATGTAATGTAACACACACCCATACAATGCGCACCACACCGTGATGTTTTTCTCACTCCTATTAGTGAATGTAATGTAACACACACCCATACAATGCGCACCACCCCGTGATGTTTTTCTCACTCCTACTAGTGAATGTAATGTAACACACACCCATACAATGCGCACCACCCCGTGATGTTTTTCTCACTCCTACTAGTGAATGTAATGTAACACACACCCATACAATGCGCACCACCCCGTGATGTTTTTCTCACTCCTACTAGTGAATGTAATGTAACACACACCCATACAATGCGCACCCCCACGTGATGTTTTTCTCACTCCTACTAGTGAATGTAAAGTAACACACAGCCATACAATGTGCACCAGCCCGTGATGTTTTTCTCACTCCTACTAGTGAATGTAATGTAACACACACCCATACAATGCGCACCACCCCGTGATGATTTTCTCATTCCTACTAGTGAATCCAATGTAACACCCATACAATGCGCACCACCCCGTGATGTTTTTCTCACTCCTACTAGTGAATGTAGTGTAACACACACGCATACAATGCGCACCACCCCGTGATGTTTTTCTCACTCCTACTAGTGAATGTAATGTAACACACACCCATACAATGCGCACCACCCCGTGATGTTTTTCTCACTCCTATTAGTGAATGTAATGTAACACACACCCATACAATGCGCACAAACCCGTGATGTTTTTCTCACTCCTACTAGTGAATGTAATGTAACACACACCCATACAATGCGCACCACCCCGTGATGTTTTTCTCACTCCTACTAGTGAATGTAATGTAACACACACCCATACAA
Source organism: Cavia porcellus (assembly GCF_034190915.1). Lineage (NCBI taxonomy): Eukaryota > Metazoa > Chordata > Mammalia > Rodentia > Caviidae > Cavia > Cavia porcellus. The sequence goes on along the minus strand of NW_026947541.1, from coordinate 1,742,535 downwards.
TGCGCACCACCCCGTGATGTTTTTCTCACTCCTACTAGTGAATCTAATGTAACAAACACCCATACAATGCGCACCACCCCGTGATGATTTTCTCACTCCTACTAGTGAATCTAATGTAACAAACACCCATACAATGCGCACCACCCCGTGATGTTTTTCTCACTCCTACTAGTGAATGTAATGTAACACACACCCATACAATGCGCACCACCCCATGATGTTTTTCTCACTCCTACTAGTGAATCTAATGTAACACACACCCATACAATGCGCACTACCCCGTGATGTTTTTCTCACTCCTACTAGTGAATTTAATGTAACACACACCCATACAATGCGCACCACACCGTGATGTTTTTCTCACTCCTACTAGTGAATGTAATGTAACACACACCCATACAATGCGCACCACCCCGTGATGTTTTTCTCACTCCTACTAGTGAATCTAATGTAACACACACCCATACAATGCGCACCACCCCGTGATGTTTTTCTCACTCTTACTAGTGAATGTAATGTAAAACACACCCATACAATGTGCACCACCCCGTGATGTTTTTCTCACTGCTACTAGTGAATGTAATGTAACACACACCCATACAATGCGCACCACCCCGTGATGTTTTTCTCACTCCTACTAGTGAATGTAATGTAACACACACCCGTACAATGCGCACCACCCCGTGATGTTTTTCTCACTCCTACAAGTGAATCTAATGTAACACACACCCATACAATGCGCACCACCCCGTGATGTTTTTCTCACTCCTACTAGTGAATGTAATGTAACACACACCCATACAATGCGCACCACCCCGTGATGTTTTTCTCACTCCTACTAGTGAATGTAATGTAACACACACCCATACAATGCGCACCACACCGTGATGTTTTTCTCACTCCTATTAGTGAATGTAATGTAACACACACCCATACAATGCGCACCACCCCGTGATGTTTTTCTCACTCTTATTAGTGAATGTAATGTAACACACACCCATACAATGCGCACCACCCCGTGATGTTTTTCTCACTCCTACTAGTGAATGTAATGTAACACACACCCATACAATGCGCACCACCCCGTGATGTTTTTCTCACTCCTACTAGTGAATGTAATGTAACACACACTCATACAATGCGCACCACCCCGTGATGTTTTTCTCACTCCTACTAGTGAATCTAATGTAACACACACCCATACAATGCGCACCACCCCGTGATGTTTTTCTGACTCCTACTAGTGAATGTAATGTAACACACACCCATACAATGCGCACCACCCCGGGATGTTTTTCTCACTCCTACTAGTGAATGTAATGTAACACACACGCATACAATGCGCACCACCCCGTGATGTTTTTCTCACTCCTACTAGTGAATGTAATGTAACACACACGCATACAATGCGCACCACCCCGTGATGTTTTTCTCACTCCTACTAGTGAATGTAATGTAACACACACCCATACAATGCGCACCACCCCGTGATGTTTTTCTCACTCCTACTAGTGAATGTAATGTAACACACACCCATACAATGCGCACCACACCGTGATGTTTTTCTCACTCCTATTAGTGAATGTAATGTAACACACACCCATACAATGCGCACCATCCCGTGATGTTTTTCTCACTCCTACTAGTGAATGTAATGTAACACACACCCATACAATGCGCACCACCACGTGATGTTTTTCTCACTCCTACTAGTGAATGTAATGTAACACACACCCATACAATGCGCACCACCCCGTGATGTTTTTCTCACTCCTACTAGTGAATGTAATGTAACACACACCCATACAATGCGCACCCCCACGTGATGTTTTTCTCACTCCTACTAGTGAATGTAAAGTAACACACAGCCATACAATGTGCACCAGCCCGTGATGTTTTTCTCACTCCTACTAGTGAATGTAATGTAACACACACCCATACAATGCGCACCACCCCGTGATGATTTTCTCACTCCTACTAGTGAATCCAATGTAACACCCATACAATGCGCACCACCCCGTGATGTTTTTCTCACTCCTACTAGTGAATGTAGTGTAACACACACGCATACAATGCGCACCACCCCGTGATGTTTTTCTCACTCCTACTAGTGAATGTAATGTAACACACACCCATACAATGCGCACCACCCCGTGATGTTTTTCTCACTCCTACTAGTGAATGTAATGTAACACACACCCATACAATGCGCACAAACCCGTGATGTTTTTCTCACTCCTACTAGTGAATGTAATGTAACACACACCCATACAATGCGCACCACCCCGTGATGTTTTTCTCACTCCTACTAGTGAATGTAATGTAACACACACCCATACAATGCGCACCACCCCGTGATGTTTTTCTCACTCCTACTAGTGAATCTAATGTAACAAACACCCATACAATGCGCACCACCCCGTGATGTTTTTCTCACTCCTACTAGTGAATGTAATGTAACACAAAACCATACAATGAGCACCACCCCGTGATGTTTTTCTCACTCCTACTAGAGAATCTAATGTAACACACACCCATACAATGCGCACCACCCCGTGATGATTTTCTCACTCCTACTAGTGAATCTAATGTAACAAACACCCATACAATGCGCCCCACCCCATGATGTTTTTCTCACTCCTACTAGTGAATGTAATGTAACACACACCCATACAATGCGCACCACCCCATGATGTTTTTCTCACTCCTACTAGTGAATCTAATGTAACACACACCCATACAATGCGCACCACCCCGTGATGTTTTTCTCACTCCTACTAGTGAATCTAATGTAACACACACCCATACAATGCGCACCACCCCGTGATGTTTTTCTCACTCCTACTAGTGAATGTAATGTAACACACACCCATACAATGCGCACCTCCCCGTGATGTTTTGCTCACTGCTACTAGTGAATCTAATGTAACACACACCCATACAATGCGCACCACACCGTGATGTTTTTCTCACTCCTACTAGTGAATCTAATGTAACACACACCCATACAATGCGCACCACCCCGTGATGTTTTTCTCGCTCCTACTAGTGAATGTAATGTAACACACACCCATACAATGCGCACCACCGCCTGATGATTTTCTCACTCCTACTAGTGAATCTAATGTAACAAACACCCATACAATGCGCACCACCCCGTGATGTTTTTCTCACTCCTACTAGTGAATGTAATGTAACACACACCCATACAATGCGCACCACACCGTGATGTTTTTCTCACTCCTATTAGTGAATGTAATGTAACACACACCCATACAATGCGCACCACCCCGTGATGTTTTTCTCACTCCTACTAGTGAATGTAATGTAACACACACCCATACAATGCGCACCACCCCGTGATGTTTTTCTCACTCCTACTAGTGAATGTAATGTAACACACACCCATACAATGCGCACCACCCCGTGATGTTTTTCTCACTCCTACTAGTGAATGTAATGTAACACACACCCATACAATGCGCACCCCCACGTGATGTTTTTCTCACTCCTACTAGTGAATGTAAAGTAACACACAGCCATACAATGTGCACCAGCCCGTGATGTTTTTATCACTCCTACTAGTGAATGTAATGTAACACACACCCATACAATGCGCACCACCCCGTGATGATTTTCTCATTCCTACTAGTGAATCCAATGTAACACCCATACAATGCGCACCACCCCGTGATGTTTTTCTCACTCCTACTAGTGAATGTAGTGTAACACACACGCATACAATGCGCACCACCCCGTGATGTTTTTCTCACTCCTACTAGTGAATGTAATGTAACACACACCCATACAATGCGCACCACCCCGTGATGTTTTTCTCACTCCTATTAGTGAATGTAATGTAACACACACCCATACAATGCGCACAAACCCGTGATGTTTTTCTCACTCCTACTAGTTAATGTAATGTAACACACACCCATACAATGCGCACCACCCCGTGATGTTTTTCTCACTCCTACTAGTGAATGTAATGTAACACACACCCATACAATGCGCACCACCCCGTGATGTTTTTCTCACTCCTACTAGTGAATCTAATGTAACAAACACCCATACAATGCGCACCACCCCGTGATGATTTTCTCACTCCTACTAGTGAATCTAATGTAACAAACACCCATACAATGCGCACCACCCCGTGATGTTTTTCTCACTCCTACTAGTGAATGTAATGTAACACACACCCATACAATGCGCACCACGCCATGATGTTTTTCTCACTCCTACTAGTGAATCTAATGTAACACACACCCATACAATGCGCACTACCCCGTGATGTTTTTCTCACTCCTACTAGTGAATTTAATGTAACACACACCCATACAATGCGCACCACACCGTGATGTTTTTCTCACTCCTACTAGTGAATGTAATGTAACACACACCCATACAATGCGCACCACCCCGTGATGTTTTTCTCACTCCTACTAGTGAATCTAATGTAACACACACCCATACAATGCGCACCACCCCGTGATGTTTTTCTCACTCTTACTAGTGAATGTAATGTAAAACACACCCATACAATGTGCACCACCCCGTGATGTTTTTCTCACTGCTACTAGTGAATGTAATGTAACACACACCCATACAATGCGCACCACCCCGTGATGTTTTTCTCACTCCTACTAGTGAATGTAATGTAACACACACCCGTACAATGCGCACCACCCCGTGATGTTTTTCTCACTCCTACAAGTGAATCTAATGTAACACACACCCATACAATGCGCACCACCCCGTGATGTTTTTCTCACTGCTACTAGTGAATGTAATGTAACACACCCATACAATGCGCACCACCCCGTGATGTTTTTCTCACTCCTACTAGTGAATGTAATGTAACACACACGCATACAATGCGCACCACCCCGTGATGTTTTTCTCACTCCTACTAGTGAATGTAATGTAACACACACCCATACAATGCGCACCACCCCGTGATGTTTTTCTCACTCCTACTAGTGAATGTAATGTAACACACACCCATACAATGCGCACCACACCGTGATGTTTTTCTCACTCCTATTAGTGAATGTAATGTAACACACACCCATACAATGCGCACCACCCCGTGATGTTTTTCTCACTCTTATTAGTGAATGTAATGTAACACACACCCATACAATGCGCACCACCCCGTGATGTTTTTCTCACTCCTACTAGTGAATGTAATGTAACACACACCCATACAATGCGCACCACCCCGTGATGTTTTTCTCACTCCTACTAGTGAATGTAATGTAACACACACTCATACAATGCGCACCACCCCGTGATGTTTTTCTCACTCCTACTAGTGAATCTAACGTAACACACACCCATACAATGCGCACCACCCCGTGATGTTTTTTTGACTCCTACTAGTGAATGTAATGTAACACACACCCATACAATGCGCACCACCCCGGGATGTTTTTCTCACTCCTACTAGTGAATGTAATGTAACACACACGCATACAATGCGCACCACCCCGTGATGTTTTTCTCACTCCTACTAGTGAATGTAATGTAACACACACGCATACAATGCGCACCACCCCGTGATGTTTTTCTCACTCCTACTAGTGAATGTAATGTAACACACACCCATACAATGCGCACCACCCCGTGATGTTTTTCTCACTCCTACTAGTGAATGTAATGTAACACACACCCATACAATGCGCACCACACCGTGATGTTTTTCTCACTCCTATTAGTGAATGTAATGTAACACACACCCATACAATGCGCACCATCCCGTGATGTTTTTCTCACTCCTACTAGTGAATGTAATGTAACACACACCCATACAATGCGCACCACCACGTGATGTTTTTCTCACTCCTACTAGTGAATGTAAAGTAACACACAGCCATACAATGTGCACCAGCCCGTGATGTTTTTCTCACTCCTACTAGTGAATGTAATGTAACACACACCCATACAATGCGCACCACCCCGTGATGATTTTCTCACTCCTACTAGTGAATCCAATGTAACACCCATACAATGCGCACCACCCCGTGATGTTTTTCTCACTCCTACTAGTGAATGTAGTGTAACACACACGCATACAATGCGCACCACCCCGTGATGTTTTTCTCACTCCTACTAGTGAATGTAATGTAACACACACCCATACAATGCGCACCACCCCGTGATGTTTTTCTCACTCCTACTAGTGAATGTAATGTAACACACACCCATACAATGCGCACAAACCCGTGATGTTTTTCTCACTCCTACTAGTGAATGTAATGTAACACACACCCATACAATGCGCACCACCCCGTGATGTTTTTCTCACTCCTACTAGTGAATGTAATGTAACACACACCCATACAATGCGCACCACCCCGTGATGTTTTTCTCACTCCTACTAGTGAATCTAATGTAACAAACACCCATACAATGCGCACCACCCCGTGATGTTTTTCTCACTCCTACTAGTGAATGTAATGTAACACACACTCATACAATGCGCACCACCCCGTGATGTTTTTCTCACTCCTACTAGTGAATCTAATGTAACACACACCCATACAATGCGCACCACCCCGTGATGATTTTCTCACTCCTACTAGTGAATCTAATGTAACAAACACCCATACAATGCGCACCACCCCGTGATGTTTTTCTCACTCCTACTAGTGAATGTAATGTAACACACACCCATACAATGCGCACCACCCCATGATGTTTTTCTCACTCCTACTAGTGAATCTAATGTAACACACACCCATACAATGCGCACTACCCCGTGATGTTTTTCTCACTCCTACTAGTGAATCTAATGTAACACACACCCATACAATGCGCACCACCCCGTGATGTTTTTCTCACTCCTACTAGTGAATGTAATGTAACACACACCCATACAATGCGCACCACCCAGTGATGTTTTTCTCACTCCTACTAGTGAATCTAATGTAACACACACCCATACAATGCGCACCACCCCGTGATGTTTTTCTCACTCCTACTAGTGAATGTAATGTAACACACACGCATACAATGCGCACCACCCCGTGATGTTTTTCTCACTCCTACTAGTGAATGTAATGTAACACACACCCATACAATGCGCACCACCCCGTGATGTTTTTCTCACTCCTACTAGTGAATGTAATGTAACACACACCCATAAAATGCGCACCACCCCGTGATGTTTTTCTGACTCCTACTAGTGAATGTAATGTAACACACACCCATACAATGCGCACCACCCCGGGATTTTTTTCTCATTCCTACTAGTGAATGTAATGTAACACACACGCATACAATGCGCACCACCCCGTGATATTTTTCTCACTCCTACTAGTGAATGTAATGTAACACACACGCATACAATGCGCACCACCCCGTGATGTTTTTCTCACTCCTACTAGTGAATGTAATGTAACACACACCCATACAATGCGCACCACCCCGTGATGTTTTTCTCACTCCTACTAGTGAATGTAATGTAACACACACCCATACAATGCGCACCACACCGTGATGTTTTTCTCACTCCTATTAGTGAATGTAATGTAACACACACCCATACAATGCGCACCACCCCGTGATGTTTTTCTCACTCTTATTAGTGAATGTAATGTAACACACACCCATACAATGCGCACCACCCCGTGATGTTTTTCTCACTCCTACTAGTGAATGTAATGTAACACACACCCATACAATGCGCACCACCCCGTGATGTTTTTCTCACTCCTACTAGTGAATGTAATGTAACACACACTCATACAATGCGCACCACCCCGTGATGTTTTTCTCACTCCTAATAGTGAATCTAATGTAACACACACCCATACAATGCGCACCACCCCGTGATGATTTTCTCCCTCCTACTAGTGAATCTAATGTAACAAACACCCATACAATGCGCACCACCCCGTGATGTTTTTCTCACTCCTACTAGTGAATGTAATGTAACACACACCCATACAATGCGCACCACCCCATGATGTTTTTATCACTCCTACTAGTGAATCTAATGTAACACACACCCATACAATGCGCACTACCCCGTGATGTTTTTCTCACTCCTACTAGTGAATCTAATGTAACACACACCCATACAATGCGCACCACCCCGTGATGTTTTTCTCACTCTTACTAGTGAATGTAATGTAACACACACCCATACAATGCGCACCACCCCGTGATGTTTTTCTCACTCCTACTAGTGAATCTAATGTAACACACACCCATACAATGCGCACCACCCCGTGATGTTTTTCTCACTCCTACTAGTGAATGTAATGTAACACACACGCATACAATGCGCACCACCCCGTGATGTTTTTCTCACTCCTACTAGTGAATGTAATGTAGCACACACCCATACAATGCGCACCACCGCGTGATGATTTTCTCACTCCTACTAGTGAATCTAATGTAACAAACACCCATACAATGCGCACCACCCCGTGATGTTTTTCTCACTCCTACTAGTGAATGTAATGTAACACACACTCATACAATGCGCACCACCCCGTGATGTTTTTCTCACTCCTACTAGTGAATGTAATGTAACACACACCCATAAAATGCGCACCACCCCGTGATGTTTTTCTGACTCCTACTAGTGAATGTAATGTAACACACACCCATACAATGCGCACCACCCCGGGATGTTTTTCTCATTCCTACTAGTGAATGTAATGTAACACACACGCATACAATGCGCACCACCCCGTGATGTTTTTCTCACTCCTACTAGTGAATGTAATGTAACACACACGCATACAATGCGCACCACCCCGTGATGTTTTTCTCACTCCTACTAGTGAATGTAATGTAACACACACCCATACAATGCGCACCACCCCGTGATGTTTTTCTCACTCCTACTAGTGAATCTAATGTAACACACACCCATACAATGCGCACCACCCCGTGATGTTTTTCTCACTCTTACTAGTGAATGTAATGTAACACACACCCATACAATGCGCACCACCCCGTGATGTTTTTCTCACTCTTACTAGTGAATGTAATGTAAAACACACCCATACAATGTGCACCACCCCGTGATGTTTTTCTCACTGCTACTAGTGAATGTAATGTAACACACACCCATACAATGCGCACCACCCCGTGATGTTTTTCTCACTCCTACTAGTGAATGTAATGTAACACACACCCGTACAATGCGCACCACCCCGTGATGTTTTTCTCACTCCTACAAGTGAATCTAATGTAACACACACCCATACAATGCGCACCACCCCGTGATGTTTTTCTCACTGCTACTAGTGAATGTAATGTAACACACCCATACAATGCGCACCACCCCGTGATGTTTTTCTCACTCCTACTAGTGAATGTAATGTAACACACACGCATACAATGCGCACCACCCCGTGATGTTTTTCTCACTCCTACTAGTGAATGTAATGTAACACACACCCATACAATGCGCACCACCCCGTGATGTTTTTCTCACTCCTACTAGTGAATGTAATGTAACACACACCCATACAATGCGCACCACACCGTGATGTTTTTCTCACTCCTATTAGTGAATGTAATGTAACACACACCCATACAATGCGCACCACCCCGTGATGTTTTTCTCACTCTTATTAGTGAATGTAATGTAACACACACCCATACAATGCGCACCACCCCGTGATGTTTTTCTCACTCCTACTAGTGAATGTAATGTAACACACACCCATACAATGCGCACCACCCCGTGATGTTTTTCTCACTCCTACTAGTGAATGTAATGTAACACACACTCATACAATGCGCACCACCCCGTGATGTTTTTCTCACTCCTACTAGTGAATCTAACGTAACACACACCCATACAATGCGCACCACCCCGTGATGTTTTTTTGACTCCTACTAGTGAATGTAATGTAACACACACCCATACAATGCGCACCACCCCGGGATGTTTTTCTCACTCCTACTAGTGAATGTAATGTAACACACACGCATACAATGCGCACCACCCCGTGATGTTTTTCTCACTCCTACTAGTGAATGTAATGTAACACACACGCATACAATGCGCACCACCCCGTGATGTTTTTCTCACTCCTACTAGTGAATGTAATGTAACACACACCCATACAATGCGCACCACCCCGTGATGTTTTTCTCACTCCTACTAGTGAATGTAATGTAACACACACCCATACAATGCGCACCACACCGTGATGTTTTTCTCACTCCTATTAGTGAATGTAATGTAACACACACCCATACAATGCGCACCATCCCGTGATGTTTTTCTCACTCCTACTAGTGAATGTAATGTAACACACACCCATACAATGCGCACCACCACGTGATGTTTTTCTCACTCCTACTAGTGAATGTAAAGTAACACACAGCCATACAATGTGCACCAGCCCGTGATGTTTTTCTCACTCCTACTAGTGAATGTAATGTAACACACACCCATACAATGCGCACCACCCCGTGATGATTTTCTCACTCCTACTAGTGAATCCAATGTAACACCCATACAATGCGCACCACCCCGTGATGTTTTTCTCACTCCTACTAGTGAATGTAGTGTAACACACACGCATACAATGCGCACCACCCCGTGATGTTTTTCTCACTCCTACTAGTGAATGTAATGTAACACACACCCATACAATGCGCACCACCCCGTGATGTTTTTCTCACTCCTACTAGTGAATGTAATGTAACACACACCCATACAATGCGCACAAACCCGTGATGTTTTTCTCACTCCTACTAGTGAATGTAATGTAACACACACCCATACAATGCGCACCACCCCGTGATGTTTTTCTCACTCCTACTAGTGAATGTAATGTAACACACACCCATACAATGCGCACCACCCCGTGATGTTTTTCTCACTCCTACTAGTGAATCTAATGTAACAAACACCCATACAATGCGCACCACCCCGTGATGTTTTTCTCACTCCTACTAGTGAATGTAATGTAACACACACTCATACAATGCGCACCACCCCGTGATGTTTTTCTCACTCCTACTAGTGAATCTAATGTAACACACACCCATACAATGCGCACCACCCCGTGATGATTTTCTCACTCCTACTAGTGAATCTAATGTAACAAACACCCATACAATGCGCACCACCCCGTGATGTTTTTCTCACTCCTACTAGTGAATGTAATGTAACACACACCCATACAATGCGCACCACCCCATGATGTTTTTCTCACTCCTACTAGTGAATCTAATGTAACACACACCCATACAATGCGCACTACCCCGTGATGTTTTTCTCACTCCTACTAGTGAATCTAATGTAACACACACCCATACAATGCGCACCACCCCGTGATGTTTTTCTCACTCCTACTAGTGAATGTAATGTAACACACACCCATACAATGCGCACCACCCAGTGATGTTTTTCTCACTCCTACTAGTGAATCTAATGTAACACACACCCATACAATGCGCACCACCCCGTGATGTTTTTCTCACTCCTACTAGTGAATGTAATGTAACACACACGCATACAATGCGCACCACCCCGTGATGTTTTTCTCACTCCTACTAGTGAATGTAATGTAACACACACCCATACAATGCGCACCACCCCGTGATGTTTTTCTCACTCCTACTAGTGAATGTAATGTAACACACACCCATAAAATGCGCACCACCCCGTGATGTTTTTCTGACTCCTACTAGTGAATGTAATGTAACACACACCCATACAATGCGCACCACCCCGGGATTTTTTTCTCATTCCTACTAGTGAATGTAATGTAACACACACGCATACAATGCGCACCACCCCGTGATATTTTTCTCACTCCTACTAGTGAATGTAATGTAACACACACGCATACAATGCGCACCACCCCGTGATGTTTTTCTCACTCCTACTAGTGAATGTAATGTAACACACACCCATACAATGCGCACCACCCCGTGATGTTTTTCTCACTCCTACTAGTGAATGTAATGTAACACACACCCATACAATGCGCACCACACCGTGATGTTTTTCTCACTCCTATTAGTGAATGTAATGTAACACACACCCATACAATGCGCACCACCCCGTGATGTTTTTCTCACTCTTATTAGTGAATGTAATGTAACACACACCCATACAATGCGCACCACCCCGTGATGTTTTTCTCACTCCTACTAGTGAATGTAATGTAACACACACCCATACAATGCGCACCACCCCGTGATGTTTTTCTCACTCCTACTAGTGAATGTAATGTAACACACACTCATACAATGCGCACCACCCCGTGATGTTTTTCTCACTCCTAATAGTGAATCTAATGTAACACACACCCATACAATGCGCACCACCCCGTGATGATTTTCTCACTCCTACTAGTGAATCTAATGTAACAAACACCCATACAATGCGCACCACCCCGTGATGTTTTTCTCACTCCTACTAGTGAATGTAATGTAACACACACCCATACAATGCGCACCACCCCATGATGTTTTTATCACTCCTACTAGTGAATCTAATGTAACACACACCCATACAATGCGCACTACCCCGTGATGTTTTTCTCACTCCTACTAGTGAATCTAATGTAACACACACCCATACAATGCGCACCACCCCGTGATGTTTTTCTCACTCTTACTAGTGAATGTAATGTAACACACACCCATACAATGCGCACCACCCCGTGATGTTTTTCTCACTCCTACTAGTGAATCTAATGTAACACACACCCATACAATGCGCACCACCCCGTGATGTTTTTCTCACTCCTACTAGTGAATGTAATGTAACACACACGCATACAATGCGCACCACCCCGTGATGTTTTTCTCACTCCTACTAGTGAATGTAATGTAGCACACACCCATACAATGCGCACCACCGCGTGATGATTTTCTCACTCCTACTAGTGAATCTAATGTAACAAACACCCATACAATGCGCACCACCCCGTGATGTTTTTCTCACTCCTACTAGTGAATGTAATGTAACACACACTCATACAATGCGCACCACCCCGTGATGTTTTTCTCACTCCTACTAGTGAATGTAATGTAACACACACCCATAAAATGCGCACCACCCCGTGATGTTTTTCTGACTCCTACTAGTGAATGTAATGTAACACACACCCATACAATGCGCACCACCCCGGGATGTTTTTCTCATTCCTACTAGTGAATGTAATGTAACACACACGCATACAATGCGCACCACCCCGTGATGTTTTTCTCACTCCTACTAGTGAATGTAATGTAACACACACGCATACAATGCGCACCACCCCGTGATGTTTTTCTCACTCCTACTAGTGAATGTAATGTAACACACACCCATACAATGCGCACCACCCCGTGATGTTTTTCTCACTCCTACTAGTGAATGTAATGTAACACACACCCATACAATGCGCACCACACCGTGATGTTTTTCTCACTCCTATTAGTGAATGTAATGTAACACACACCCATACAATGCGCACCACCCCGTGATGTTTTTCTCACTCCTACTAGTGAATCTAATGTAACACACACCCATACAATGCGCACCACCCCGTGATGTTTTTCTCACTCATACTAGTGAATGTAATGTAACACACACCCATACAATGCGCACCACCCCGTGATGTTTTTCTCACTCCTACTAGTGAATGTAATGTAACACACACCCATACAATGTGCACCACCCCGTGATGTTTTTCTCACTCCTACTAGTGAATCTAATGTAACACACACCCATACAATGCGCACCACCCCGTGATGTTTTTCTCACTCCTACTAGTGAATCTAATGTAACAAACACCCATACAATGCGCACCACCCCGTGATGTTTTTCTCACTCCTACTAGTGAATGTAATGTAACACACACCCATACAATGCGCACCACCCCGTGATGTTTTTCTCACTCCTACTAGTGAATGTAATGTAACACACACCCATACAATGCGCACCACCCCGTGATGTTTTTCTCACTCCTACTAGTGAATCTAATGTAACACACACCCATACAATGCGCACCACCCCGTGATGTTTTTCTCACTCCTACTAGTGAATGTAATGTAACACACACCCATACAATGCGCACCACCCCGTGATGTTTTTCTCACTCCTACTAGTGAATCTAATGTAACACACACCCATACAATGCGCACCACCCCGTGATGTTTTTCTCACTCCTACTAGTGAATGTAATGTAACACACACGCATACAATGCGCACCACCCCGTGATGTTTTTCTCACTCCTACTAGTGAATGTAATGTAACACACACCCATACAATGCGCACCACCCCGTGATGTTTTTCTCACTCCTACTAGTGAATGTAATGTAACACACACGCATAAAATGCGCACCACCCCGTGATGTTTTTCTGACTCCTACTAGTGAATGTAATGTAACACACACCCATACAATGCGCACCACCCCGGGATGTTTTTCTCATTCCTACTAGTGAATGTAATGTAACACACACGCATACAATGCGCACCACCCCGTGATATTTTTCTCACTCCTACTAGTGAATGTAATGTAACACACACGCATACAATGCGCACCACCCCGTGATGTTTTTCTCACTCCTACTAGTGAATGTAATGTAACACACACCCATACAATGCGCACCACCCCGTGATGTTTTTCTCACTCCTACTAGTGAATGTAATGTAACACACACCCATACAATGCGCACCACACCGTGATGTTTTTCTCACTCCTATTAGTGAATGTAATGTAACACACACCCATACAATGCGCACCACCCCGTGATGTTTTTCTCACTCCTATTAGTGAATGTAATGTAACACACACCCATACAATGCGCACCACCCCGTGATGTTTTTCTCACTACTACTAGTGAATGTAATGTAACACACACCCATACAATGCGCACCACCCCGTGATGTTTTTCTCACTCCTACTAGTGAATGTAATGTAACACACACTCATACAATGCGCACCACCCCGTGATGTTTTTCTCACTCCTACTAGTGAATCTAATGTAACACACACCCATACAATGCGCACCACCCCGTGATGATTTTCTCACTCCTACTAGTGAATCTAATGTAACAAACACCCATACAATGCGCACCACCCCGTGATGTTTTTCTCACTCCTACTAGTGAATGTAATGTAACACACACCCATACAATGCGCACCACCCCATGATGTTTTTCTCACTCCTACTAGTGAATCTAATGTAACACACACCCATACAATGCGCACTACCCCGTGATGTTTTTCTCACTCCTACTAGTGAATCTAATGTAACACACACCCATACAATGCGCACCACCCCGTGATGTTTTTCTCACTCCTACTAGTGAATGTAATGTAACACACACCCATACAATGCGCACCACCCCGTGATGTTTTTCTCACTCCTACTAGTGAATCTAATGTAACACACACCCATACAATGCGCACCACCCCGTGATGTTTTTCTCACTCCTACTAGTGAATGTAATGTAACACACACGCATACAATGCGCACCACCCCGTGATGTTTTTCTCACTCCTACTAGTTAATGTAATGTAGCACACACCCATACAATGCGCACCACCGCGTGATGATTTTCTCACTCCTACTAGTGAATCTAATGTAACAAACACCCATACAATGCGCACCACCCCGTGATGTTTTTCTCACTCCTACTAGTGAATGTAATGTAACACACACCCATACAATGCGCACCACCCCGTGATGTTTTTCTCACTCCTACTAGTGAATGTAATGTAACACACACCCATAAAATGCGCACCACCCCGTGATGTTTTTCTGACTCCTACTAGTGAATGTAATGTAACACACAACCATACAATGCGCACCACCCCGGGATGTTTTTCTCATTCCTACTAGTGAATGTAATGTAACACACACGCATACAATGCGCACCACCCCGTGATGTTTTTCTCACTCCTACTAGTGAATGTAATGTAACACACACGCATACAATGCGCACCACCCCGTGATGTTTTTCTCACTCCTACTAGTGAATGTAATGTAACACACACCCATACAATGCGCACCACCCCGTGATGTTTTTCTCACTCCTACTAGTGAATGTAATGTAACACACACCCATACAATGCGCACCACACCGTGATGTTTTTCTCACTCTTATTAGTGAATGTAATGTAACACACAACCATACAATGCGCACCACCCCGTGATGTTTTTCTCACTCCTACTAGTGAATCTAATGTAACACACACCCATACAATGCGCACCACCCCGTGATGTTTTTCTCACTCCTACTAGTGAATGTAATGTAACACACACCCATACAATGCGCACCACCCCGTGATGTTTTTCTCACTCCTACTAGTGAATGTAATGTAACACACACCCATACAATGCGCACCACCCCGTGATGTTTTTCTCACTCCTACTAGTGAATCTAATGTAACACACACCCATACAATGCGCACCACCCCGTGATGTTTTTCTCACTCCTACTAGTGAATGTAATGTAACACACACCCATACAATGCGCACCACCCTGTGATGTTTTTCTCACTCCTACTAGTGAATCTAATGTAACACACACCCATACAATGCGCACCACCCCGTGATGTTTTTCTCACTCTTAGTAGTGAATGTAATGTAACACACACCCATAAAATGCGCAAAACCCCGTGATGTTTTTCTCACTGCTACTAGTGAATGTAATGTAACACACACCCATAAAATGCGCACCACCCCGTGATGTTTTTCTGACTCCTACTAGTGAATGTAATGTAGCACACACCCATACAATGCGCACCACCACGGGATGTTTTTCTCACTCCTACTAGTGAATGTAATGTAACACACACGCATACAATGCGCACCACCTCGTGATGTTTTTCTCACTCCTACTAGTGAATGTAATGTAACACACACGCATACAATGCGCACCACCCCGTGATGTTTTTCTCACTCCTACTAGTGAATGTAATGTAACACACACCCATACAATGCGCACCACCCCGTGAAGTTTTTCTCACTCCTACTAGTGAATGTAATGTAACACACACCCATACAATGCGCACCACACCGTGATGTTTTTCTCACTCCTACTAGTGAATGTAATGTAACACACACCCATACAATGCGCACCACCCTGTGATGTTTTTCTCACTCCTACTAGTGAATGTAATGTAACACACACCCATACAATGCGCACCACCCCGTGATGTTTTTCTCACTCCTACTAGTGAATGTAATGTAACACACACCCATACAATGCGCACCACCCCGTGATGTTTTTCTCACTCCTACTAGTGAATGTAATGTAACACACACCCATACAATGCGCACCACCTCGTGATGATTTTCTCACTCCTACTAGTGAATCTAATGTAACAAACACCCATACAATGCGCACCACCCCGTGATGTTTTTCTCACTCCTACTAGTGAATGTAATGTAACACACACCCATACAATGCGCACCACCACGTGATGTTTTTCTCACTCCTAATAGTGAATGTAATGTAACACACACCCATGCAATGCGCACCACCCCGTGATGTTTTTCTCACTCCTATTAGTGAATGTAATGTAACACACACCCATACAATGCGCACCACCCCGTGATGTATTTCTCACTCCTACTAGTGAATGTAATGTAACACACACCCATACAATGCGCACCACCCAGTGATGATTTTCTCACTCCTACTAGTGAATCTAATGTAACACACACCCATACAATGCGCACCACCCCGTGATGTTTTTCTCACTCCTACTAGTGAATCTAATGTAACACACACCCATACAATGCGCACTACCCCGTGATGTTTTTCTCACTCCTACTAGTGAATCTAATGTAACACACACCCATACAATGCGCACCACCCCGTGATGTTTTTCTCACTCCTACTAGTGAATGTAATGTAACACACACCCATACAATGCGCACCACCCCGTGATGTTTTTCTCACTCCTACTAGTGAATCTAATGTAACACACACCCATACAATGCGCACCACCCCGTGATGTTTTTCTCACTCCTACTAGTGAATGTAATGTAACACACACGCATACAATGCGCACCACCCCGTGATGTTTTTCTCACTCCTACTAGTTAATGTAATGTAGCACACACCCATACAATGCGCACCACCGCGTGATGATTTTCTCACTCCTACTAGTGAATCTAATGTAACAAACACCCATACAATGCGCACCACCCCGTGATGTTTTTCTCACTCCTACTAGTGAATGTAATGTAACACACACCCATACAATGCGCACCACCCCGTGATGTTTTTCTCACTCCTACTAGTGAATGTAATGTAACACACACCCATAAAATGCGCACCACCCCGTGATGTTTTTCTGACTCCTACTAGTGAATGTAATGTAACACACAACCATACAATGCGCACCACCCCGGGATGTTTTTCTCATTCCTACTAGTGAATGTAATGTAACACACACGCATACAATGCGCACCACCCCGTGATGTTTTTCTCACTCCTACTAGTGAATGTAATGTAACACACACGCATACAATGCGCACCACCCCGTGATGTTTTTCTCACTCCTACTAGTGAATGTAATGTAACACACACCCATACAATGCGCACCACCCCGTGATGTTTTTCTCACTCCTACTAGTGAATGTAATGTAACACACACCCATACAATGCGCACCACACCGTGATGTTTTTCTCACTCCTATTAGTGAATGTAATGTAACACACAACCATACAATGCGCACCACCCCGTGATGTTTTTCTCACTCCTACTAGTGAATCTAATGTAACACACACCCATACAATGCGCACCACCCCGTGATGTTTTTCTCACTCCTACTAGTGAATGTAATGTAACACACACCCATACAATGCGCACCACCCCGTGATGTTTTTCTCACTCCTACTAGTGAATGTAATGTAACACACACCCATACAATGCGCACCACCCCATGATGTTTTTCTCACTCCTACTAGTGAATCTAATGTAACACACACCCATACAATGCGCACCACCCCGTGATGTTTTTCTCACTCCTACTAGTGAATGTAATGTAACACACACCCATACAATGCGCACCACCCCGTGATGTTTTTCTCACTCCTACTAGTGAATCTAATGTAACACACACCCATACAATGCGCACCACCCCGTGATGTTTTTCTCACTCTTAGTAGTGAATGTAATGTAACACACACCCATAAAATGCGCAAAACCCCGTGATGTTTTTCTCACTGCTACTAGTGAATGTAATGTAACACACACCCATAAAATGCGCACCACCCCGTGATGTTTTTCTGACTCCTACTAGTGAATGTAATGTAGCACACACCCATACAATGCGCACCACCACGGGATGTTTTTCTCACTCCTACTAGTGAATGTAATGTAACACACACGCATACAATGCGCACCACCTCGTGATGTTTTTCTCACTCCTACTAGTGAATGTAATGTAACACACACGCATACAATGCGCACCACCCCGTGATGTTTTTCTCACTCCTACTAGTGAATGTAATGTAACACACACCCATACAATGCGCACCACCCCGTGAAGTTTTTCTCACTCCTACTAGTGAATGTAATGTAACACACACCCATACAATGCGCACCACCCCGTGATGTTTTTCTCACTCCTACTAGTGAATGTAATGTAACACACACCCATACAATGCGCACCACCTCGTGATGATTTTCTCACTCCTACTAGTGAATCTAATGTAACAAACACCCATACAATGCGCACCACCCCGTGATGTTTTTCTCACTCCTACTAGTGAATGTAATGTAACACACACCCATACAATGCGCACCACCACGTGATGTTTTTCTCACTCCTAATAGTGAATGTAATGTAACACACACCCATGCAATGCGCACCACCCCGTGATGTTTTTCTCACTCCTATTAGTGAATGTAATGTAACACACACCCATACAATGCGCACCACCCCGTGATGTATTTCTCACTCCTACTAGTGAATGTAATGTAACACACACCCATACAATGCGCACCACCCCGTGATGTTTTTCTCACTCCTACTAGTGAATGTAATGTAACACACACCCATACAATGCGCACCACCCAGTGATGATTTTCTCACTCCTACTAGTGAATCTAATGTAACACACACCCATACAATGCGCACCACCCCGTGATGTTTTTCTCACTCCTACTAGTGAATGTAATGTAACACACACCCATACAATGCGCACCACCCCGTGATGTTTTTCTCACTCCTACTAGTGAATGTAATATAACACACACCCATACAATGCGCACCACCACGTGATGTTTTTCTCAATCCTACTAGTGAATGTAATGTAACACACAGCCATACAATGCGCACCAGCCCGTGATGTTTTTCTCACTCCTACTAGTGAATGTAATGTAACACACACCCATAAAATGCGCACCACCCCGTGATGATTTTCTCACTCCTACTAGTGAATCTAATGTAACAAACACCCATACAATGCGCACCACCCCGTGATGTTTTTCTCACTCCTACTAGTGAATGTAATGTAACACACACGCATACAATGCGCACCACCCCGTGATGTTTTTCTCACTCCTACTAGTGAATGTAATGTAACACACACCCATACAATGCGCACCACCCCGTGATGTTTTTCTCACTCCTACTAGTGAATGTAATGTAACACACACCCATACAATGCGCACCACCCCGTGATGTTTTTCTCACTCCTACTAGTGAATGTAATGTAACACACACCCATACAATGCGCACCACCCCGTGATGATTTTCTCACTCCTACTAGTGAATCTAATGTAACAAACACCCATACAATGCGCACCACCCCGTGATGTTTTTCTCACTCCTACTAGTGAATGTAATGTAACACACACCCATACAATGCGCACCACCACGTGATGTTTTTCTCACTCCTACTAGTGAATGTAATGTAACACACACCCATGCAATGCGCACCACCCCGTGATGTTTTTCTCACTCCTATTAGTGAATGTAATGTAACACACACCCATACAATGCGCACCACCCCGTGATGTATTTCTCACTCCTACTAGTGAATGTAATGTAACACACACCCATACAATGCGCACCACCCCGTGATGTTTTTCTCACTCCTACTAGTGAATGTAATGTAACACACACCCATACAATGCGCACCACCCCGTGATGTTTTTCTCACTCCTACTAGTGAATGAAATGTAACACACACCCATACAATGCGCACCACCCCGTGATGTTTTTCTCACTCCTACTAGTGAATCTAATGTAACAAACACCCATACAATGCGCACTACCCCGTGATGTTTTTCTCACTCCTACTAGTGAATGTAATGTAACACACACCGATACAATGCGCACCACCCCGTGATGTTTTTCTCACTGCTACTAGTGAATGTAATGTAACACACACCCATTAATTGCGCACCACCCCGTGATGTTTTTCTGACTCCTACTAGTGAATGTAATGTAACACACACCCATACAATGCGCACCACCCCGTGATGTTTTTCTCACTCCTACTAGTGAATCTAATGTAACACACACCCATACAATGCGCACCACCCCGTGATGTTTTTCTCACTCCTACTAGTGAATCTAATGTAACACACACCCATACAATGCGCACCACCCCGAGATGTTTTTCTCACTCCTACTAGTGAATGTAATGTAACACACACCCATACAATGCGCACCACCCCGTGATGTTTTTCTCACTCCTACTAGTGAATGTAATGTAACACACACCCATACAATGCGCACCACCCCATGATGTTTTTCTCACTCCTACTAGTGAATCTAATGTAACACACACCCATACAATGCGCACCACCCCGTGATGTTTTTCTCACTCCTACTAGTGAATCTAATGTAACACACACCCATACAATGCGCACCACCCCGTGATGTTTTTCTCACTCCTACTAGTGAATCTAATGTAACACACACCCATACAATGCGCACCACCCCGTGATGTTTTTCTCACTCTTAGTAGTGAATGTAATGTAACACACACCCATACAATGCGCACCACCCCGTGATGTTTTTCTCACTGCTACTAGTGAATGTAATGTAACACACACCCATACAATGCGCACCACCCCGTGATGTTTTTCTCACTCCTACTAGTGAATGTAATGTAACACACACCCGTACAATGCGCACCACCCCGTGATGTTTTTATCACTCCTACTAGTGAATCTAATGTAACACACACCCATACAATGCGCACCACCCCGTGATGTTTTTCTCACTCCTACTAGTGAATGTAATGTAACACACACCCATACAATGCGCACCACCCAGTGATGATTTTCTCTCTCCTACTAGTGAATCTAATGTAACACACACCCATACAATGCGCACCACCCCGTGATGTTTTTCTCACTCCTACTAGTGAATGTAATGTAACACACACCCATACAATGCGCACCACCCCGTGATGTTTTTCTCACTCCTACTGGTGAATGTAATGTAACACACACCCATACAATGCGCACCACCACGTGATGTTTTTCTCAATCCTACTAGTGAATGTAATGTAACACACAGCCATACAATGCGCACCAGCCCGTGATGTTTTTCTCACTCCTACTAGTGAATGTAATGTAACACACACCCATACAATGCGCACCACCCCGTGATGTTTTTCTCACTCCTACTAGTGAATGTAATGTAACACACACCCATACAATGCGCACCACCCCGTGATGTTTTTCTCACTCCTACTAGTGAATGTAATGTAACACACACCCATACAATGCGCACCACCCCATGATGTTTTTCTCACTCCTACTAGTGAATCTAATGTAACACACACCCATACAATGCGCACCACCCCGTGATGTTTTTCTCACTCCTACTAGTGAATGTAATGTAACACACACCCATACAATGCGCACCACCCCGTGATGTTTTTCTCACTCCTACTAGTGAATCTAATGTAACACACACCCATACAATGCGCACCACCCCGTGATGTTTTTCTCACTCTTAGTAGTGAATGTAATGTAACACACACCCATAAAATGCGCAAAACCCCGTGATGTTTTTCTCACTGCTACTAGTGAATGTAATGTAACACACACCCATAAAATGCGCACCACCCCGTGATGTTTTTCTGACTCCTACTAGTGAATGTAATGTAGCACACACCCATACAATGCGCACCACCACGGGATGTTTTTCTCACTCCTACTAGTGAATGTAATGTAACACACACGCATACAATGCGCACCACCTCGTGATGTTTTTCTCACTCCTACTAGTGAATGTAATGTAACACACACGCATACAATGCGCACCACCCCGTGATGTTTTTCTCACTCCTACTAGTGAATGTAATGTAACACACCCATACAATGCGCACCACCCCGTGAAGTTTTTCTCACTCCTACTAGTGAATGTAATGTAACACACACCCATACAATGCGCACCACACCGTGATGTTTTTCTCACTCCTACTAGTGAATGTAATGTAACACACACCCATACAATGCGCACCACCCTGTGATGTTTTTCTCACTCCTACTAGTGAATGTAATGTAACACACACCCATACAATGCGCACCACCCCGTGATGTTTTTCTCACTCCTACTAGTGAATGTAATGTAACACACACCCATACAATGCGCACCACCCCGTGATGTTTTTCTCACTCCTACTAGTGAATGTAATGTAACACACACCCATACAATGCGCACCACCTCGTGATGATTTTCTCACTCCTACTAGTGAATCTAATGTAACAAACACCCATACAATGCGCACCACCCCGTGATGTTTTTCTCACTCCTACTAGTGAATGTAATGTAACACACACCCATACAATGCGCACCACCACGTGATGTTTTTCTCACTCCTAATAGTGAATGTAATGTAACACACACCCATGCAATGCGCACCACCCCGTGATGTTTTTCTCACTCCTATTAGTGAATGTAATGTAACACACACCCATACAATGCGCACCACCCCGTGATGTATTTCTCACTCCTACTAGTGAATGTAATGTAACACACACCCATACAATGCGCACCACCCCGTGATGTTTTTCTCACTCCTACTAGTGAATGTAATGTAACACACACCCATACAATGCGCACCACCCAGTGATGATTTTCTCACTCCTACTAGTGAATCTAATGTAACACACACCCATACAATGCGCACCACCCCGTGATGTTTTTCTCACTCCTACTAGTGAATGTAATGTAACACACACCCATACAATGCGCACCACCCCGTGATGTTTTTCTCACTCCTACTAGTGAATGTAATATAACACACACCCATACAATGCGCACCACCACGTGATGTTTTTCTCAATCCTACTAGTGAATGTAATGTAACACACAGCCATACAATGCGCACCAGCCCGTGATGTTTTTCTCACTCCTACTAGTGAATGTAATGTAACACACACCCATAAAATGCGCACCACCCCGTGATGATTTTCTCACTCCTACTAGTGAATCTAATGTAACAAACACCCATACAATGCGCACCACCCCGTGATGTTTTTCTCACTCCTACTAGTGAATGTAATGTAACACACACGCATACAATGCGCACCACCCCGTGATGTTTTTCTCACTCCTACTAGTGAATGTAATGTAACACACACCCATACAATGCGCACCACCCCGTGATGTTTTTCTCACTCCTACTAGTGAATGTAATGTAACACACACCCATACAATGCGCACCACCCCGTGATGTTTTTCTCACTCCTACTAGTGAATGTAATGTAACACACACCCATACAATGCGCACCACCCCGTGATGATTTTCTCACTCCTACTAGTGAATCTAATGTAACAAACACCCATACAATGCGCACCACCCCGTGATGTTTTTCTCACTCCTACTAGTGAATGTAATGTAACACACACCCATACAATGCGCACCACCACGTGATGTTTTTCTCACTCCTACTAGTGAATGTAATGTAACACACACCCATGCAATGCGCACCACCCCGTGATGTTTTTCTCACTCCTATTAGTGAATGTAATGTAACACACACCCATACAATGCGCACCACCCCGTGATGTGTTTCTCACTCCTACTAGTGAATGTAATGTAACACACACCCATACAATGCGCACCACCCCGTGATGTTTTTCTCACTCCTACTAGTGAATGTAATGTAACACACACCCATACAATGCGCACCACCCCGTGATGTTTTTCTCACTCCTACTAGTGAATGAAATGTAACACACACCCATACAATGCGCACCACCCCGTGATGTTTTTCTCACTCCTACTAGTGAATCTAATGTAACAAACACCCATACAATGCGCACTACCCCGTGATGTTTTTCTCACTCCTACTAGTGAATGTAATGTAACACACACCGATACAATGCGCACCACCCCGTGATGTTTTTCTCACTGCTACTAGTGAATGTAATGTAACACACACCCATAAATTGCGCACCACCCCGTGATGTTTTTCTGACTCCTACTAGTGAATGTAATGTAACACACACCCATACAATGCGCACCACCCCGTGATGTTTTTCTCACTCCTACTAGTGAATCTAATGTAACACACACCCATACAATGCCCACCACCCCGTGATGTTTTTCTCACTCCTACTAGTGAATCTAATGTAACACACACCCATACAATGCGCACCACCCCGTGATGTTTTTCTCACTCCTACTAGTGAATGTAATGTAACACACACCCATACAATGCGCACCACCCCGTGATGTTTTTCTCACTCCTACTAGTGAATGTAATGTAACACACACCCATACAATGCGCACCACCCCATGATGTTTTTCTCACTCCTACTAGTGAATCTAATGTAACACACACCCATACAATGCGCACCACCCCGTGATGTTTTTCTCACTCCTACTAGTGAATCTAATGTAACACACACCCATACAATGCGCACCACCCCGTGATGTTTTTCTCACTCCTACTAGTGAATCTAATGTAACACACACCCATACAATGCGCACCACCCCGTGATGTTTTTCTCACTCTTAGTAGTGAATGTAATGTAACACACACCCATACAATGCGCACCACCCCGTGATGTTTTTCTCACTGCTACTAGTGAATGTAATGTAACACACACCCATACAATGCGCACCACCCCGTGATGTTTTTCTCACTCCTACTAGTGAATGTAATGTAACACACACCCGTACAATGCGCACCACCCCGTGATGTTTTTATCACTCCTACTAGTGAATCTAATGTAACACACACCCATACAATGCGCACCACCCCGTGATGTTTTTCTCACTCCTACTAGTGAATGTAATGTAACACACACCCATACAATGCGCACCACCCAGTGATGATTTTCTCTCTCCTACTAGTGAATCTAATGTAACACACACCCATACAATGCGCACCACCCCGTGATGTTTTTCTCACTCCTACTAGTGAATGTAATGTAACACACACCCATACAATGCGCACCACCCCGTGATGTTTTTCTCACTCCTACTGGTGAATGTAATGTAACACACACCCATACAATGCGCACCACCACGTGATGTTTTTCTCAATCCTACTAGTGAATGTAATGTAACACACAGCCATACAATGCGCACCAGCCCGTGATGTTTTTCTCACTCCTACTAGTGAATGTAATGTAACACACACCCATACAATGCGCACCACCCCGTGATGATTTTCTCACTCCTACTAGTGAATC
This sequence comes from Cavia porcellus, assembly GCF_034190915.1. Taxonomy (NCBI): domain Eukaryota; kingdom Metazoa; phylum Chordata; class Mammalia; order Rodentia; family Caviidae; genus Cavia; species Cavia porcellus. The sequence continues at coordinate 1,715,914 of NW_026947541.1, read as the reverse complement.
TAATGTAACAAACACCCATACAATGCGCACCACCCCGTGATGTTTTTCTCACTCCTACTAGTGAATGTAATGTAACACACACGCATACAATGCGCACCACCCCGTGATGTTTTTCTCACTCCTACTAGTGAATGTAATGTAACACACACCCATACAATGCGCACCACCCCGTGATGTTTTTCTCACTCCTACTAGTGAATGTAATGTAACACACACCCATACAATGCGCACCACCCCGTGATGTTTTTCTCACTCCTACTAGTGAATGTAATGTAACACACACCCATACAATGCGCACCACCCCGTGATGATTTTCTCACTCCTACTAGTGAATCTAATGTAACAAACACCCATACAATGCGCACCACCCAGTGATGTTTTTCTCACTCCTACTAGTGAATGTAATGTAACACACACCCATACAATGCGCACCACCACGTGATGTTTTTCTCACTCCTACTAGTGAATGTAATGTAACACACACCCATGCAATGCGCACCACCCCGTGATGTTTTTCTCACTCCTACTAGTGAATGTAATGTAACACACACCCATACAATGCGCACCACCCCGTGATGTTTTTCTCACTCCTACTAGTGAATGAAATGTAACACACACCCATACAATGCGCACCACCCCGTGATGTTTTTCTCACTCCTACTAGTGAATCTAATGTAACAAACACCCATACAATGCGCACTACCCCGTGATGTTTTTCTCACTCCTACTAGTGAATGTAATGTAACACACACCGATACAATGCGCACCACCCCGTGATGTTTTTCTCACTCCTACTAGTGAATGTAATGTAACACACACCCATAAATTGCGCACCACCCCGTGATGTTTTTCTGACTCCTACTAGTGAATGTAATGTAACACAAACCCATACAATGCGAACCACCCCGGGATGTTTTTCTCACTCCTACTAGTGAATGTAATGTAACACACACGCATACAATGCGCACCACCCCGTGATGTTTTTCTCACTCCTACTAGTGAATGTAATGTAACACACACGCATACAATGCGCACCACCCCGTGATGTTTTTCTCACTCCTACTAGTGAATGTAATGTAACACACACCCATACAATGCGCACCACCCCGTGAAGTTTTTCTCACTCCTACTAGTGAATGTAATGTAACACACACCCATACAATGCGCACCACACCGTGATGTTTTTCTCACTCTTATTAGTGAATGTAATGTAACACACACCCATACAATGCGCACCACCCTGTGATGTTTTTCTCACTCCTACTAGTGAATGTAATGTAACACACACCCATACAATGCGCACCACCCCGTGATGTTTTTCTCACTCCTACTAGTGAATGTAATGTAACACACACCCATACAATGCGCACCACCCCGTGATGTTTTTCTCACTCCTACTAGTGAATGTAATGTAACACACACCCATACAATGCGCACCACCCCGTGATGTTTTTCTCACTCCTACTAGTGAATCTAATGTAACACACACCCATACAATGCGCACCACCCCGTGATGTTTTTCTCACTCCTACTAGTGAATCTAATGTAACACACACCCATTCAATGCGCACCACCCCGTGATGTTTTTCTCACTCCTACTAGTGAATCTAATGTAACACACACCCATACAATGCGCACCACCCCGTGATGTTTTTCTCACTCTTAGTAGTGAATGTAATGTAACACACACCCATACAATGCGCACCACCCCGTGATGTTTTCTCACTGCTACTAGTGAATGTAATGTAACACACACCCATACAATGCGCACCACCCCGTGATGTTTTTCTCACTCCTACTAGTGAATGTAATGTAACACACACCCGTACAATGCGCACCACACCGTGATGTTTTTATCACTCCTACTAGTGAATCTAATGTAACACACACCCATACAATGCGCACCACCCCGTGATGTTTTTCTCACTCCTACTAGTGAATGTAATGTAACACACACGCATACAATGCGCACCACCCCGTGATGTTTTTCTCACTCCTACTAGTGAATGTAATGTAACACACACCCATACAATGCGCACCACCCCGTGATGTTTTTCTCACTCCTACTAGTGAATGTAATGTAACACACACCCATACAATGCGCACCACCCCGTGAGGTTTTTCTCACTCCTACTAGTGAATGTAATGTAACACACACCCATACAATGCGCACCACCCCGTGATGTTTTTCTCACTCCTACTAGTGAATGTAATGTAACACACACCCATACAATGCGCACCACCCCGTGATGTTTTTCTCACTCCTACTAGTGAATGAAATGTAACACACACCCATACAATGCGCACCACCCCGTGATGTTTTTCTCACTCCTACTAGTGAATCTAATGTAACAAACACCCATACAATGCGCACTACCCCGTGATGTTTTTCTCACTCCTACTAGTGAATGTAATGTAACACACACCGATACAATGCGCACCACCCCGTGATGTTTTTCTCACTGCTACTAGTGAATGTAATGTAACACACACCCATAAATTGCGCACCACCCCGTGATGTTTTTCTGACTCCTACTAGTGAATGTAATGTAACACACACCCATACAATGCGCACCACCCCGTGATGTTTTTCTCACTCCTACTAGTGAATCTAATGTAACACACACCCATACAATGCGCACCACCCCGTGATGTTTTTCTCACTCCTACTAGTGAATCTAATGTAACACACACCCATACAATGCGCACCACCCCGTGATGTTTTTCTCACTCCTACTAGTGAATGTAATGTAACACACACCCATACAATGCGCACCACCCCGTGATGTTTTTCTCACTCCTAATAGTGAATGTAATGTAACACACACCCATACAATGCGCACCACCCCATGATGTTTTTCTCACTCCTACTAGTGAATCTAATGTAACACACACCCATACAATGCGCACCACCCCGTGATGTTTTTCTCACTCCTACTAGTGAATCTAATGTAACACACACCCATACAATGCGCACCACCCCGTGATGTTTTTCTCACTCCTACTAGTGAATCTAATGTAACACACACCCATACAATGCGCACCACCCCGTGATGTTTTTCTCACTCTTAGTAGTGAATGTAATGTAACACACACCCATACAATGCGCACCACCCCGTGATGTTTTTCTCACTGCTACTAGTGAATGTAATGTAACACACACCCATACAATGCGCACCACCCCGTGATGTTTTTCTCACTCCTACTAGTGAATGTAATGTAACACACACCCGTACAATGCGCACCACCCCGTGATGTTTTTATCACTCCTACTAGTGAATCTAATGTAACACACACCCATACAATGCGCACCACCCCGTGATGTTTTTCTCACTCCTACTAGTGAATGTAATGTAACACACACGCATACAATGCGCACCACCCCGTGATGTTTTTCTCACACCTACTAGTGAATGTAATGTAACACACACCCATACAATGCGCACAACCCCGTGATGTTTTTCTCACTCCTACTAGTGAATGTAATGTAACACACACCCATACAATGCGCACCACCCCGTGATGTTTTTCTCACTCCTACTAGTGAATGTAATGTAACACACACCCATACAATGCGCACCACCCCGTGATGTTTTTCTCACTCCTACTAGTGAATGTAATGTAACACACACCCATACAATGCGCACCACCCAGTGATGATTTTCTCACTCCTACTAGTGAATCTAATGTAACACACACCCATACAATGCGCACCACCCCGTGATGTTTTTCTCACTCCTACTAGTGAATGTAATGTAACACACACCCATACAATGCGCACCACCCCGTGATGTTTTTCTCACTCCTACTAGTGAATGTAATGTAACACACACCCATACAATGCGCACCACCACGTGATGTGTTTCTCAATCCTACTAGTGAATGTAATGTAACACACAGCCATACAATGCGCACCAGCCCGTGATGTTTTTCTCACTCCTACTAGTGAATGTAATGTAACACACACCCATACAATGCGCACCACCCCGTGATGATTTTCTCACTATTACTAGTGAATCTAATGTAACAAACACCCATACAATGCGCACCACCCCGTGATGTTTTTCTCACTCCTACTAGTGAATGTAATGTAACACACACGCATACAATGCGCACCACCCCGTGATGTTTTTCTCACTCCTACTAGTGAATGTAATGTAACACACACCCATACAATGCGCACCACCCCGTGATGTTTTTCTCACTCCTACTAGTGAATGTAATGTAACACACACCCATACAATGCGCACCACCCCGTGATGTTTTTCTCACTCCTACTAGTGAATGTAATGTAACACACACCCATACAATGCGCACCACCCCGTGATGATTTTCTCACTCCTACTAGTGAATCTAATGTAACAAACACCCATACAATGCGCACCACCCAGTGATGTTTTTCTCACTCCTACTAGTGAATGTAATGTAACACACACCCATACAATGCGCACCACCACGTGATGTTTTTCTCACTCCTACTAGTGAATGTAATGTAACACACACCCATGCAATGCGCACCACCCCGTGATGTTTTTCTCACTCCTATTAGTGAATGTAATGTAACACACACCCATACAATGCGCACCACCCCGTGATGTATTTCTCACTCCTACTAGTGAATGTAATGTAACACACACCCATACAATGCGCACCACCCCGTGATGTTTTTCTCACTCCTACTAGTGAATGTAATGTAACACACACCCATACAATGCGCACCACCCCGTGATGTTTTTCTCACTCCTACTAGTGAATGAAATGTAACACACACCCATACAATGCGCAAGACCCCGTGATGTTTTTCTCACTCCTACTAGTGAATCTAATGTAACAAACACCCATACAATGCGCACTACCCCGTGATGTTTTTCTCACTCCTACTAGTGAATGTAATGTAACACACACCGATACAATGCGCACCACCCCGTGATGTTTTTCTCACTGCTACTAGTGAATGTAATGTAACACACACCCATAAATTGCGCACCACCCCGTGATGTTTTTCTGACTCCTACTAGTGAATGTAATGTAACACACACCCATACAATGCGAACCACCCCGGGATGTTTTTCTCACTCCTACTAGTGAATGTAATGTAACACACACGCATACAATGCGCACCACCCCGTGATGTTTTTCTCACTCCTACTAGTGAATGTAATGTAACACACACGCATACAATGCGCACCACCCCGTGATGTTTTTCTCACTCCTACTAGTGAATGTAATGTAACACACACCCATACAATGCGCACCACCCCGTGAAGTTTTTCTCACTCCTACTAGTGAATGTAATGTAACACACACCCATACAATGCGCACCACACCGTGATGTTTTTCTCACTCTTATTAGTGAATGTAATGTAACACACACCCATACAATGCGCACCACCCTGTGATGTTTTTCTCACTCCGACTAGTGAATGTAATGTAACACACACCCATACAATGCGCACCACCCCGTGATGTTTTTCTCACTCCTACTAGTGAATGTAATGTAACACACACCCATACAATGCGCACCACCCCGTGATGTTTTTCTCACTCCTACTAGTGAATGTAATGTAACACACACCCATACAATGCGCACCACCCCGTGATGTTTTTCTCACTCCTACTAGTGAATGTAATGTAACACACACGCATACAATGCGCACCACCCCGTGATGTTTTTCTCACTCCTACTAGTGAATGTAATGTAACACACACCCATACAATGTGCACCACCCCGTGATGTTTTTCTCACTCCTACTAGTGAATGTAATGTAACACACACCCATACAATGCGCACCACCCCGTGAGGTTTTTCTCACTCCTACTAGTGAATGTAATGTAACACACACCCATACAATGCGCACCACCCCGTGATGTTTTTCTCACTCCTACTAGTGAATGTAATGTAACACACACCCATACAATGCGCACCACCCAGTGATGATTTTCTCACTCCTACTAGTGAATGTAATGTAACACACACCCATACAATGCGCACCACCCCGTGATGATTTTCTCACTCCTACTAGTGAATGTAATGTAACACACACCCATACAATGCGCACCACCCCGTGATGTTTTTCTCACTCCTACTAGTGAATGTAATGTAACACACACCCATACAATGCGCACCACCCCGTGATGTTTTTCTCACTCCTACTAGTGAATGTAATGTAACACACACCCATACAATGCGCACCACCACGTGATGTTTTTCTCACTCCTACTAGTGAATGTAATGTAACACACACCCATACAATGCGCACCAGCCAGTGATGTTTTTCTCACTCCTACTAGTGAATGTAATGTAACACACACCCATACAATGCGCACCACCCCGTGATGATTTTCTCACTCCTACTAGTGAATCTAATGTAACAAACACCCATACAGTGCGCACCACCCCGTGATGTTTTTCTCACTCCTACTAGTGAATGTAATGTAACACACACGCATACAATGCGCACCACCCCGTGATGTTTTTCTCACTCCTACTAGTGAATGTAATGTAACACACACCCATACAATGCGCACCACCCCGTGATGATTTTCTCACTCCTACTAGTGAATCTAATGTAACAAACACCCATACAATGCGCACCACCCCGTGATGTTTTTCTCACTCCTACTAGTGAATGTAATGTAACACACACGCATACAATGCGCACCACCCCGTGATGTTTTTCTCACTCCTACTAGTGAATGTAATGTAACACACACCCATACAATGCGCACCACCCCGTGATGTTTTTCTCACTCCTACTAGTGAATGTAATGTAACACACACCCATACAATGCGCACCACCCCGTGATGTTTTTCTCACTCCTATTAGTGAATGTAATGTAACACACACCCATACAATGCGCACCGCCCCGTGATGTTTTTCTCACTCCTACTAGTGAATGTAATGTAACACACACCCATACAATGCGCACCACCCCGTGATGTTTTTCTCACTCCTACTAGTGAATGTAATGTAACACACACCCATACAATGCGCACCACCCCGTGATGTTTTTCTCACTCCTACTAGTGAATGTAATGTAACACACACCCATACAATGCGCACCACCCCGTGATGTTTTTCTCACTCCTACTGGTGAATGTAATGTAACACACACCCATACAATGCGCACCACTCCGTGATGTTTTTCTCACTCCTACTAGTGAATGTAATGTAACACACACCCATACAATGCGCACCACCCCGTGATGTTTTTCTCACTCCTACTAGTGAATGTAATGTAACACACACCGATACAATGCGCACCAGCCCGTGATGTTTTTCTCACTCCTACTAGTGAATGTAATGTAACACACACCCATACAATGCGCACCACCCCGTGATGATTTTCTCACTCCTACTAGTGAATCTAATGTAACAAACACCCATACAATGCGCACCACCCCGTGATGTTTTTCTCACTCCTACTAGTGAATGTAATGTAACACACACGCATACAATGCGCACCACCCCGTGATGTTTTTCTCACTCCTACTAGTGAATGTAATGTAACACACACCCATACAATGCGCACCACCCCGTGATGTTTTTCTCACTCCTACTAGTGAATGTAATGTAACACACACCCATACAATGCGCAACACCCCGTGATGTTTTTCTCACTCCTACTAGTGAATGTAATGTAACACACACCCATACAATGCGCACCACCCCGTGATGTTTTTCTCACTCCTACTAGTGAATGTAATGTAACACACACCCATACAATGCGCACCACCCAGTGATGATTTTCTCACTCCTACTAGTGAATGTAATGTAACACACACCCATACAATGCGCACCAGCCCGTGATGTTTTTCTCACTCCTACTAGTGAATGTAATGTAACACACACCCATACAATGTGCACCACCCCGTGATGATTTTCTCACTCCTACTAGTGAATCTAATGTAACAAACATCCATACAGTGCGCACCACCCCGTGATGTTTTTCTCACTCCTACTAGTAAATGTAATGTAACACACACGCATACAATGCGCACCACCCCGTGATGTTTTTCTCACTCCTACTAGTGAATGTAATGTAACACACACCCATACAATGCGCACCACCCCGTGATGATTTTCTCACTCCTACTAGTGAATCTAATGTAACAAACACCCATACAATGCGCACCACCCCGTGATGTTTTTCTCACTCCTACTAGTGAATGTAATGTAACACACACGCATACAATGCGCACCACCCCGTGATGTTTTTCTCACTCCTACTAGTGAATGTAATGTAACACATACCCATACAATGCGCACCACCCCGTGATGTTTTTCTCACTCCTACTAGTGAATGTAATGTAACACACACCCATACAATGCGCACCACCCCGTGATGTTTTTCTCACTCCTACTAGTGAATGTAATGTAACACACACCCATACAATGCGCACCACCCCATGATGATTTTCTCACTCCTACTAGTGAATCTAATGTAACAAACACCCATACAATGCGCACCACCCCGTGATGTTTTTCTCACTCCTACTAGTGAATGTAATGTAACACACACCCATACAATGCGCACCACCCCGTGATGTTTTTCTCACTCCTACTAGTGAATGTAATGTAACACACACCCATGCAATGCGCACCACCCCGTGATGTTTTTCTCACTCCTATTAGTGAATGTAATGTAACACACACCCATACAATGCGCACCGCCCCGTGATGTTTTTCTCACTCCTACTAGTGAATGTAATGTAACACACACCCATACAATGCGCACCGCCCCGTGATGTTTTTCTCACTCCTACTAGTGAATGTAATGTAACACACACCCATACAATGCGCACCACCCCGTGATGTTTTTCTCACTCCTACTAGTGAATGTAATGTAACACACACCCATACAATGCGCACCACCCCGTGATGTTTTTCTCACTCCTACTAGTGAATGTAATGTAACACACACCCATACAATGCGCACCACCCCGTGATGTTTTTCTCACTCCTACTAGTGAATGTAATGTAACACACACCCATACAATGCGCACCACCCCGTGATGTTTTTCTCACTCCTACTAGTGAATGTAATGTAACAAACACCCATACAATGCGCACCAGCCCGTGATGTTTTTCTCACTCCTACTAGTGAATGTAATGTAACACACACCCATACAATGCGCACCACCCCGTGATGATTTTCTCACTCCTACTAGTGAATCTAATGTAACAAACACCCATACAATGCGCACCACCCCGTGATGTTTTTCTCACTCCTACTAGTGAATGTAATGTAACACACACGCATACAATGCGCACCACCCCGTGATGTTTTTCTCACTCCTACTAGTGAATGTAATGTAACACACACCCATACAATGCGCACCACCCCGTGATGTTTTTCTCACTCCTACTAGTGAATGTAATGTAACACACACCCATACAATGCGCACCACCCCGTGATGTTTTTCTCACTCCTACTAGTGAATGTAATGTAACACACACCCATACAATGCGCACCACCCCGTGATGATTTTCTCACTCCTACTAGTGAATCTAATGTAACAAACACCCATAGAATGTGCACCACCCCGTGATGTTTTTCTCACTGCTACTAGTGAATGTAATGTAACACACACCCATACAATGCGCACCACCACGTGATGTTTTTCTCACTCCTACTAGTGAATGTAATGTAACACACACCCATACAATGCGCACCACCCCGTGATGTTTTTCTCACTCCTACTAGTGAATGTAATGTAACACACACCCATACAATGCGCACCACCACGTGATGTTTTTCTCACTCCTACTAGTGAATGTAATGTAACACACACCCATACAATGCGCACCACCCCGTGATGTTTTTCTCACTCCTACTAGTGAATGTAATGTAACACACACCCATACAATGCGCACCACCCCGTGATGATTTTCTCACTCCTACTAGTGAATCTAAGGTAACAAACACCCATACAATGCGCACCACCCCGTGATGTTTTTCTCACTCCTACTTGTGAATGTAATGTAACACACACCCATACAATGCGCACCACCCCATGATGTTTTTCTCACTCCTACTAGTGAATCTAATGTAACACACACCCATACAATGCGCACCACCCCGTGATGTTTTCCTCACTCCTAATAGTGAATCTAATGTAACACACACGCATACAATGCGCACCACCCCGTGATGTTTTTCTCACTCCTACTAGTGAATGTAATGTAACACACACCCATACAATGCGCACCACCCCGTGATGTTTTTCTCACTCCTACTAGTGAATGTAATGTAACACACACCCATACAATGCGCACCACCCCGTGATGTTTTTCTCACTCCTACTAGTGAATGTAATGTAACACACACGCATACAATGCGCACCACCCCGTGATGTTTTTCTCACTCCTACTAGTGAATGTAATGTAACACACACCCATACAATGCGCACCACCCCGTGATGTTTTTCTCACTCCTACTAGTGAATGTAATGTAACACACACCCATACAATGCGCACCACCCCGTGATGTTTTTCTCACTCCTACTAGTGAATGTAATGTAACACACACCCATACAATGCGCACCACCATGTGATGTTTTTCTCACTCCTACTAGTGAATGTAATGTAACACACACCCATACAATGCGCACCACCCCGTGATGTTTTTCTCACTCCTACTAGTGAATGTAATGTAACACACACCCATACAATGCGCACCAGCCCGTGATGTTTTTCTCACTCCTACTAGTGAATCTAATGTAACAAACACCCATACAATGCGCACCACCCCGTGATGTTTTTCTCACTCCTACTAGTGAATGTAATGTAACACACACGCATACAATGCGCACCACCCCGTGATGTTTTTCTCACTCCTACTAGTGAATGTAATGTAACACACACCCATACAATGCGCACCACCCCGTGATGTTTTTCTCACTCCTACTAGTGAATGTAATGTAACACACACCCATACAATGCGCACCACCCGTGATGTTTTTCTCACTCCTACTAGTGAATGTAATGTAACACACACCCATACAATTCGCACCACCCCGTGATGTTTTTCTCACTCCTACTAGTGAATGTAATGTAACACACACCCATACAATGCGCACCACCACGTGATGTTTTTCTCACTCCTACTAGTGAATGTAATGTAACACACAGCCATACTATGCGCACCACCACGTGATGTTTTTCTCACTCCTACTAGTGAATGTAATGTAACACACACCCATACAATGCGCACCACCCCGTGATGTTTTTCTCACTCCTACTAGTGAATGTAATGTAACACACACCCATACAATGCGCACCACCCCGTGATGTTTTTCTCACTCCTACTAGTGAATGTAATGTAACACACACCCATACAATGCGCACCACCCCGTGATGATTTTCTCACTCCTACTAGTGAATCTAATGTAACAAACACCCATACAATGCGCACCACCCCGTGATGTTTTTCTCACTCCTACTAGTGAATGTAATGTAACACACACCCATACTATGCGCACCACCACGTGATGTTTTTCTCACTCCTACTAGTGAATGTAATTTAACAGACACCCATGCAATGCGCACCACCCCGTGATGTTTTTCTCACTCCTACTAGTGAATGTAATGTAACACACACCCATACAATGCGCACCACCCCGTGATGTATTTCTCACTCCTACTAGTGAATGTAATGTGACACACACCCGTACAATGCGCACCACCCAGTGATGTTTTTCTCACTCCTACTAGTGAATGTAATGTAACACACACCCATACGATGCGCACCACCCCTTGATGTTTTTCTCACTCCTACTAGTGAATGTAATGTAACACACACCCATACAATGCGCACCACCCCGTGATGATTTTCTCACTCCTACTAGTGAATCTAATGTAACAAACACCCATACAATGCGCACCACCCCGTGATGTTTTTCTCACTCCTACTAGTGAATGTAATGTAACACACACCCATACAATGCGCACCACCCCGTGATGTATTTCTCACTCCTACTAGTGAATGTAATGTGACACACACCCATACAATGCGCACCACCCAGTGATTTTTTTCTCACTCCTACTAGTGAATGTAATGTAACACACACCCATACGATGCGCACCACCCCGTGATGTTTTTCTCACTCCTACTAGTGAATGTAATGTAACACACACCCATACAATGCGCACCACCCCGTGATGATTTTCTCACTCCTACTAGTGAATCTAATGTAACAAACACCCATACAATGCGCACCACCCCGTGATGTTTTTCTCACTCCTACTAGTGAATGTAATGTAACACACACCCATACAATGCGCACCACCTCATGATGTATTTCTCACTCCTACTAGTGAATCTAATGTAACACACACCCATACAATGCGCACCACCCCGTGATGTTTTTCTCGCTCCTACTAGTGAATCTAATGTAACACACACGCATACAATGCGCACCACCCCGTGATGTTTTTCTCACTCCTACTAGTGAATGTAATGTAACACACACCCATACAATGCGCACCACCCCGTGATGATGTTCTCACTCCTACTAGTGAATCTAATGTAACACACACGCATACAATGTGCACCACCCCGTGATGTTTTTCTCACTCCTACTAGTGAATGTAATGTAACACACACCCATACAATGCGCACCACCCCGTGATGTTTTTCTCACTCCTACTAGTGAATGTAATGTAACACACACCCATACAATGCGCACCACCCCGTGATGTTTTTTCTCACTCCTACTAGTGAATGTAATGTAACACACAACTATACAATGCGCACCACCCCGTGATGTTTTTCTCACTCCTACTAGTGAATGTAATGTAACACACACCCATACAATGCGCACCACCCCGTGATGATTTTCTCACTCCTACTAGTGAATGTAATGTAACAAACACCCATACAATGCGCACCACCCCGTGATGTTTTTCTCACTCCTACTAGTGAATGTAATGTAACACACACATACAATGCGCACCACCCCATGATGTTTTTCTCACTCCTACTAGTGAATCTAATGTAACACACACCCATACAATGCGCACCACCTCGTGATCTTTTTCTTACTCCTACTAGTGAATCTAATGTAACACACACCCATACAATGCGCACCACCCCGTGATGTTTTTCTCACTCCTACTAGTGAATGTAATGTAACACACACCCATACAATGCGCACCACCCCGCGATGTTTTTCAGAAACCTATCCTACATTGCCAGTGCATGTTCCCTTACCTCCCAATGCTGACCACCCCGCGGTGCTTTTCTCCATTCTACATTGCCACTCACTGCCTATCCTAATTCACACCATCCGATTCACACCACCCCGTGATGTTTTTCTCACTCCTACTAGTGAATGTAATGTAAAACACACCCATACAATGCGCACCACCCCGTGATGTTTTTCTCACTCCTACTAGTGAATGTAATGTAACACACACCCATACAATGCGCACCACCAAGTGATGTTTTTCTCACTCCTACTAGTGAATGTAATGTAACACACAGCCATACTATGCGCACCACCACGTGATGTTTTTCTCACTCCTACTAGTGAATGTAATGTAACACACACCCATACAATGCGCACCACCCCGTGATGTTTTTCTCACTCCTACTAGTGAATGTAATGTAACACACACCCATACAATGCGCACCACCCCGTGATGTTTTTCTCACTCCTACTAGTGAATGTAATGTAACACACACGCATACAATGCGCACCACCCAGTGATGATTTTCTCACTCCTACTAGTGAATGTAATGTAACACACACCCATACAATGCGCACCAGCCCGTGATGTTTTTCTCACTCCTACTAGTGAATGTAATGTAACACACACCCATACAATGCGCACCACCCCGTGATGATTTTCTCACTCCTACTAGTGAATCTAATGTAACAAACACCCATACAGTGCGCACCACCCCGTGATGTTTTTCTCACTCCTACTAGTAAATGTAATGTAACACACACGCATACAATGCGCACCACCCCGTGATGTTTTTCTCACTCCTACTAGTGAATGTAATGTAACACACACCCATACAATGCGCACCACCCCGTGATGATTTTCTCACTCCTACTAGTGAATCTAATGTAACAAACACCCATACAATGCGCACCACCCCGTGATGTTTTTCTCACTCCTACTAGTGAATGTAATGTAACACACACGCATACAATGCGCACCACCCCGTGATGTTTTTCTCACTCCTACTAGTGAATGTAATGTAACACATACCCATACAATGCGCACCACCCCGTGATGTTTTTCTCACTCCTACTAGTGAATGTAATGTAACACACACCCATACAATGCGCACCACCCCGTGATGTTTTTCTCACTCCTACTAGTGAATGTAATGTAACACACACCCATACAATGCGCACCACCCCATGATGATTTTCTCACTCCTACTAGTGAATCTAATGTAACAAACACCCATACAATGCGCACCACCCCGTGATGTTTTTCTCACTCCTACTAGTGAATGTAATGTAACACACACCCATACAATGCGCACCACCCCGTGATGTTTTTCTCACTCCTACTAGTGAATGTAATGTAACACACACCCATGCAATGCGCACCACCCCGTGATGTTTTTCTCACTCCTATTAGTGAATGTAATGTAACACACACCCATACAATGCGCACCGCCCCGTGATGTTTTTCTCACTCCTACTAGTGAATGTAATGTAACACACACCCATACAATGCGCACCGCCCCGTGATGTTTTTCTCACTCCTACTAGTGAATGTAATGTAACACACACCCATACAATGCGCACCACCCCGTGATGTTTTTCTCACTCCTACTAGTGAATGTAATGTAACACACACCCATACAATGCGCACCACCCCGTGATGTTTTTCTCACTCCTACTAGTGAATGTAATGTAACACACACCCATACAATGCGCACCACCCCGTGATGTTTTTCTCACTCCTACTAGTGAATGTAATGTAACACACACCCATACAATGCGCACCACCCCGTGATGTTTTTCTCACTCCTACTAGTGAATGTAATGTAACAAACACCCATACAATGCGCACCAGCCCGTGATGTTTTTCTCACTCCTACTAGTGAATGTAATGTAACACACACCCATACAATGCGCACCACCCCGTGATGATTTTCTCACTCCTACTAGTGAATCTAATGTAACAAACACCCATACAATGCGCACCACCCCGTGATGTTTTTCTCACTCCTACTAGTGAATGTAATGTAACACACACGCATACAATGCGCACCACCCCGTGATGTTTTTCTCACTCCTACTAGTGAATGTAATGTAACACACACCCATACAATGCGCACCACCCCGTGATGTTTTTCTCACTCCTACTAGTGAATGTAATGTAACACACACCCATACAATGCGCACCACCCCGTGATGTTTTTCTCACTCCTACTAGTGAATGTAATGTAACACACACCCATACAATGCGCACCACCCCGTGATGATTTTCTCACTCCTACTAGTGAATCTAATGTAACAAACACCCATAGAATGTGCACCACCCCGTGATGTTTTTCTCACTGCTACTAGTGAATGTAATGTAACACACACCCATACAATGCGCACCACCACGTGATGTTTTTCTCACTCCTACTAGTGAATGTAATGTAACACACACCCATGCAATGCGCACCACCCCATGATGTTTTTCTCACTCCTACTAGTGAATGTAATGTAACACACACCCATGCAATGCGCACCACCCCGTGATGTTTTTCTCACTCCTACTAGTGAATGTAATGTAACACACACCCATACAATGCGCACCACCCCGTGATGTTTTTCTCACTCCTACTAGTGAATGTAATGTAACACACACCCATACAATGCGCACCACCACGTGATGTTTTTCTCACTCCTACTAGTGAATGTAATGTAACACACACCCATACAATGCGCACCACCCCGTGATGTTTTTCTCACTCCTACTAGTGAATGTAATGTAACACACACCCATACAATGCGCACCACCCCGTGATGATTTTCTCACTCCTACTAGTGAATCTAAGGTAACAAACACCCATACAATGCGCACCACCCCGTGATGTTTTTCTCACTCCTACTAGTGAATGTAATGTAACACACACCCATACAATGCGCACCACCCCATGATGTTTTTCTCACTCCTACTAGTGAATCTAATGTAACACACACCCATACAATGCGCACCACCCCGTGATGTTTTCCTCACTCCTAATAGTGAATCTAATGTAACACACACGCATACAATGCGCACCACCCCGTGATGTTTTTCTCACTCCTACTAGTGAATGTAATGTAACACACACCCATACAATGCGCACCACCCCGTGATGTTTTTCTCACTCCTACTAGTGAATGTAATGTAACACACACCCATACAATGCGCACCACCCCGTGATGTTTTTCTCACTCCTACTAGTGAATGTAATGTAACACACACGCATACAATGCGCACCACCCCGTGATGTTTTTCTCACTCCTACTAGTGAATGTAATGTAACACACACCCATACAATGCGCACCACCCCGTGATGTTTTTCTCACTCCTACTAGTGAATGTAATGTAACACACACCCATACAATGCGCACCACCCCGTGATGTTTTTCTCACTCCTACTAGTGAATGTAATGTAACACACACCCATACAATGCGCACCACCATGTGATGTTTTTCTCACTCCTACTAGTGAATGTAATGTAACACACAGCCATACAATGCGCACCACCCCGTGATGTTTTTCTCACTCCTACTAGTGAATGTAATGTAACACACACCCATACAATGCGCACCAGCCCGTGATGTTTTTCTCACTCCTACTAGTGAATCTAATGTAACAAACACCCATACAATGCGCACCACCCCGTGATGTTTTTCTCACTCCTACTAGTGAATGTAATGTAACACACATGCATACAATGCGCACCACCCCGTGATGTTTTTCTCACTCCTACTAGTGAATGTAATGTAACACACACCCATACAATGCGCACCACCCCGTGATGTTTTTCTCACTCCTACTAGTGAATGTAATGTAACACACACCCATACAATGCGCACCACCCGTGATGTTTTTCTCACTCCTACTAGTGAATGTAATGTAACACACACCCATACAATGCGCACCACCCCGTGATGTTTTTCTCACTCCTACTAGTGAATGTAATGTAACACACACCCATACAATGCGCACCACCACGTGATGTTTTTCTCACTCCTACTAGTGAATGTAATGTAACACACAGCCATACTATGCGCACCACCACGTGATGTTTTTCTCACTCCTACTAGTGAATGTAATGTAACACACACCCATACAATGCGCACCACCCCGTGATGTTTTTCTCACTCCTACTAGTGAATGTAATGTAACACACACCCATACAATGCGCACCACCCCGTGATGTTTTTCTCACTCCTACTAGTGAATGTAATGTAACACACACCCATACAATGCGCACCACCCCGTGATGATTTTCTCACTCCTACTAGTGAATCTAATGTAACAAACACCCATACAATGCGCACCACCCCGTGATGTTTTTCTCACTCCTACTAGTGAATGTAATGTAACACACACCCATACTATGCGCACCACCACGTGATGTTTTTCTCACTCCTACTAGTGAATGTAATTTAACAGACACCCATGCAATGCGCACCACCCCGTGATGTTTTTCTCACTCCTACTAGTGAATGTAATGTAACACACACCCATACAATGCGCACCACCCCGTGATGTATTTCTCACTCCTACTAGTGAATGTAATGTGACACACACCCGTACAATGCGCACCACCCAGTGATGTTTTTCTCACTCCTACTAGTGAATGTAATGTAACACACACCCATACGATGCGCACCACCCCTTGATGTTTTTCTCACTCCTACTAGTGAATGTAATGTAACACACACCCATACAATGCGCACCACCCCGTGATGATTTTCTCACTCCTACTATTGAATCTAATGTAACAAACACCCATACAATGCGCACCACCCCGTGATGTTTTTCTCACTCCTACTAGTGAATGTAATGTAACACACACCCATACAATGCGCACCACCCCGTGATGTATTTCTCACTCCTACTAGTGAATGTAATGTGACACACACCCATACAATGCGCACCACCCAGTGATTTTTTTCTCACTCCTACTAGTGAATGTAATGTAACACACACCCATACGATGCGCACCACCCCGTGATGTTTTTCTCACTCCTACTAGTGAATGTAATGTAACACACACCCATACAATGCGCACCACCCCGTGATGATTTTCTCACTCCTACTAGTGAATCTAATGTAACAAACACCCATACAATGCGCACCACCCCGTGATGTTTTTCTCACTCCTACTAGTGAATGTAATGTAACACACACCCATACAATGCGCACCACCTCATGATGTATTTCTCACTCCTACTAGTGAATCTAATGTAACACACACCCATACAATGCGCACCACCCCGTGATGTTTTTCTCGCTCCTACTAGTGAATCTAATGTAACACACACGCATACAATGCGCACCACCCCGTGATGTTTTTCTCACTCCTACTAGTGAATGTAATGTAACACACACCCATACAATGCGCACCACCCCGTGATGATGTTCTCACTCCTACTAGTGAATCTAATGTAACACACACGCATACAATGTGCACCACCCCGTGATGTTTTTCTCACTCCTACTAGTGAATGTAATGTAACACACACCCATACAATGCGCACCACCCCGTGATGTTTTTCTCACTCCTACTAGTGAATGTAATGTAACACACACCCATACAATGCGCACCACCCCGTGATGTTTTTTCTCACTCCTACTAGTGAATGTAATGTAACACACAACTATACAATGCGCACCACCCCGTGATGTTTTTCTCACTCCTACTAGTGAATGTAATGTAACACACACCCATACAATGCGCACCACCCCGTGATGATTTTCTCACTCCTACTAGTGAATGTAATGTAACAAACACCCATACAATGCGCACCACCCCGTGATGTTTTTCTCACTCCTACTAGTGAATGTAATGTAACACACACATACAATGCGCACCACCCCATGATGTTTTTCTCACTCCTACTAGTGAATCTAATGTAACACACACCCATACAATGCGCACCACCTCGTGATCTTTTTCTCACTCCTACTAGTGAATCTAATGTAACACACACCCATACAATGCGCACCACCCCGTGATGTTTTTCTCACTCCTACTAGTGAATGTAATGTAACACACACCCATACAATGCGCACCACCCCGCGATGTTTTTCAGAAACCTATCCTACATTGCCAGTGCATGTTCCCTTACCTCCCAATGCTGACCACCCCGCGGTGCTTTTCTCCATTCTACATTGCCACTCACTGCCTATCCTAATTCACACCATCCGATTCACACCACCCCGTGATGTTTTTCTCACTCCTACTAGTGAATGTAATTTAAAACACACCCATACAATGCGCACCACCCCGTGATGTTTTTCTCACTCCTACTAGTGAATGTAATGTAACACACACCCATACAATGCGCACCACCAAGTGATGTTTTTCTCACTCCTACTAGTGAATGTAATGTAACACACAGCCATACTATGCGCACCACCACGTGATGTTTTTCTCACTCCTACTAGTGAATGTAATGTAACACACACCCATACAATGCGCACCACCCCGTGATGTTTTTCTCACTCCTACTAGTGAATGTAATGTAACACACACCCATACAATGCGCACCACCCCGTGATGTTTTTCTCACTCCTACTAGTGAATGTAATGTAACACACACCCATACAATGCGCACCACCCCGTGATGATTTTCTCACTCCTACTAGTGAATCTAATGTAACAAACACCCATACAATGCGCACCACCCCGTGATGTTTTTCTCACTCCTACTAGTGAATGTAATGTAACACACACCCATACTATGCGCACCACCACGTGATGTTTTTCTCACTCCTACTAGTGAATGTAATTTAACAGACACCCATGCAATGCGCACCACCCCGTGATGTTTTTCTCAATCCTACTAGTGAATGTAATGTAACACACACCCATACAATGCGCACCACCCCGTGATGTATTTCTCACTCCTACTAGTGAATGTAATGTGACACACACCCATACAATGCGCACCACCCAGTGATGTTTTTCTCACTCCTACTAGTGAATGTAATGTAACACACACCCATACGATGCGCACCACCCCGTGATGTTTTTCTCACTCCTACTAGTGAATGTAATGTAACACACACCCATACAATGCGCACCACCCCGTGATGATTTTCTCACTCCTACTAGTGAATCTAATGTAACAAACACCCATACAATGCGCACCACCCCGTGATGTATTTCTCACACCTACTAGTGAATGTAATGTAACACACACCCATACAATGCGCACCACCTCATGATGTATTTCTCACTCCTACTAGTGAATCTAATGTAACACACACCCATACAATGCGCACCACCCCGTGATGTTTTTCTCGCTCCTACTAGTGAATCTAATGTAACACACACGCATACAATGCGCACCACCCCGTGATGTTTTTCTCACTCCTACTAGTGAATGTAATGTAACACACACCCATACAATGCGCACCACCCCGTGATGATGTTCTCACTCCTACTAGTGAATCTAATGTAACACACACGCATACAATGTGCACCACCCCGTGATGTTTTTCTCACTCCTACTAGTGAATGTAATGTAACACACACCCATACAATGCGCACCACCCCGTGATGTTTTTCTCACTCCTACTAGTGAATGTAATGTAACACACACCCATACAATGCGCACCACCCCGTGATGTTTTTTCTCACTCCTACTAGTGAATGTAATCTAACACACAACCATACAATGCGCACCACCCCGTGATGTTTTTCTCACTCCTACTAGTGAATGTAATGTAACACACACCCATACAATGCGCACCACCCCGTGATGATTTTCTCACTCCTACTAGTGAATGTAATGTAACAAACACCCATACAATGCGCACCACCCCGTGATGTTTTTCTCACTCCTACTAGTGAATGTAATGTAACACACACATACAATGCGCACCACCCCATGATGTTTTTCTCACTCCTACTAGTGAATCTAATGTAACACACACCCATACAATGCGCACCACCCCGTGATCTTTTTCTCACTCCTACTAGTGAATCTAATGTAACACACACCCATACAATGCGCACCACCCCGTGATGTTTTTCTCACTCCTACTAGTGAATGTAATGTAACACACACCCATACAATGCGCACCACCCCGCGATGTTTTTCAGAAACCTATCCTACATTGCCAGTGCATGTTCCCTTACCTCCCAATTCTGACCACCCCGCGGTGCTTTTCTCCATTCTACATTGCCACTCACTGCCTATCCTAATTCACACCATCCGATTCACACCACCCCGTGATGTTTTTCTCACTCCTACTAGTGAATGTAATGTAACACACACCCATACAATGCGCACCACCCCGTGATGTTGTTCTCACTCCTACTAGTGAATCTAATGTAACACACACCCATACAATGCGCACCACCCCGTGATGTTTTTCTCACTCCTACTAGTGAATGTAATGTAACACACACCCATACAATGCGCACCACCCCGTGATGTTTTTGTCACTCCTACTAGTGAATGTAATGTAACACACACCCATACAATGCGCACCACCCCGTGATGTTTTTCTCACTCCTACTAGTGAATGTAATATAACACACACCCATACAATGCGCACCACCTCGTGATGTTTTTCTCACTCCTACTAGTGAATCTAATGTAACACACACCCATACAATGCGCACCACCCCGTGATGTTTTTCTCACTCCTACTAGTGAATGTAATGTAACACACACCCATACAATGCGCACCACCCCGTGATGTTTTTCTCACTCCTACTAGTGAATGTAATGTAACACACACCCATACAATGCGCACCCCTACGTGATGTTTTTCTCACTCCTACTAGTGAATGTAATGTAACACAGCCATACAATGCGCACCACCCCGTGATGTTTTTCTCACTCCTACTAGTGAATGTAATGTAACACACACCCATACAATGCGCACCACCCCGTGATGATTTTCTAACTCCTACTAGTGAATCCAATGTAACAAACACCCATACAATGCGCACCACCCCGTGATGTTTTTCTTACTCCTACTAGTGAATGTAATGTAACATACACGCATACAATGCGCACCACCCCGTGATGTTTTTCTCACTCCTACTAGTGAATGTAATGTAACACACACCCATACAATGCGCACCACCCCGTGATGTTTTTCTCACTCCTACTAGTGAATGTAATGTAACACACAACCATACAATGCGAACCACCCCGTGATGTTTTTCTCACTCCTACTAGTGAATGTAATGTAACACACACCCATACAATGCGCACCACCCCGTGATGATTTTCTCACTCCTACTAGTGAATCTAATGTAACAAACACCCATACAATGCGCACCACCCCGTGATGTTTTTCTCACTCCTACTAGTGAATGTAATGTAACACACACCCATACAATGCGCACCACCCCGTGATGTTTTTCTCACTCCTACTAGTGAATGTAATGTAACACACACCCATACAATGCGCACAAACCCGTGATGTTTTTCTCACTCCTACTAGTGAATGTAATGTAACACACACCCATACAATGCGCACCACCCCGTGATGTTTTTCTCACTCCTACTAGTGAATGTAATGTAACACACACCCATACAATGCGCACCACCCCGTAATGTTTTTCTCACTCCTACTAGTGAATCTAATGTAACACACACCCATACAATGCGCACCACCCCGTGATGTTTTTCTCACTCCTACTAGTGAATGTAATGTAACACACACCCATACAATGCGCACCACCCCGTGATGATTTTCTCACTCCTACTAGTGAATCTAATGTAACAAACACCCATACAATGCGCACCACCCCGTGATGTTTTTCTCACTCCTACTAGTGAATGTAATGTAACACACACCCATACAATGCTCACCACCCCGTGATGATTTTCTCACTCCTACTAGTGAATCTAATGTAACACACACCCATACAATGCGCACCACCCCGTGATGTTTTTCTCACTCCTACTTGTGAATGTAATGTAACACACACCCATACAATGCGCACCACCCCGTGATGATTTTCTCACTCCTACTAGTGAATCTAATGTAACACACACCCATACAATGCGCACCACCCCGTGATGATTTTCTCACTCCTACTAGTGAATGTAATGTAACAAACACCCATACAATGCGCACCACCCCGTGATGTTTTTCTCACTCCTACTAGTGAATGTAATGTAACACACACCCATACAATGCGCACCACCCCATGATGTTTTTCTCACTCCTACTAGTAAATCTAATGTAACACACACCCATACAATGCGCACCACTTCGTGATGTTTTTCTCACTCCTACTAGTGAATCTAATGTAACACACACCCATACAATGCGCACCACCCCGTGATGTTTTTCTCACTCCTACTAGTGAATGTAATGTAACACACACCCATACAATGCGCACCACCCCGCGATGTTTTTCAGAAACCTATCCTACATTGCCACTGCATGTTCCCTTACCTCCCAATGCTGACCACACCGCGGTGCTTTTCTCCATTCTACATTGCCACTCACTGCCTATCCTAATTCACACCATCCGATTCACACCACCCGGTGATGTTTTTCTCACTCCTACTAGTGAATGTAATGTAACACACACCCATACAATGCGCACCACCCCGTGATGTTTTTCTCACTCCTACTAGTGAATCTAATGTAACACACACCCATACAATGCGCACCACCCCGTGATGTTTTTCTCACTCCTACTAGTGAATGTAATGTAACACACACCCATACAATGCGCACCACCCCGTGATGTTTTTGTCACTCCTACTAGTGAATGTAATGTAACACACACCCATACAATGCGCACCACCCCGTGATGTTTTTCTCACTCCTACTAGTGAATGTAATGTAACACACACCCATACAATGCGCACCACCCGTGATGTTTTTCTCACTCCAACTAGTGAATGTAATGTAACACACACCCATACAATGCGCACCACCCCGTGATGTTTTTCTCACTCCTACTAGTGAATGTAATGTAACACACACCCATACAATGCGCACCACCACGTGATGTTTTTCTCACTCCTACTAGTGAATGTAATGTAACACACAGCCATACTATGCGCACCAGCCCGTGATGTTTTTCTCACTCCTACTAGTGAATGTAATGTAACACACACCCATACAATGCGCACCACCCCGTGATGATTTTCTCACTCCTACTAGTGAATCTAATGTAACAAATACCCATACAATGCGCACCACCCCGTGATGTTTTTCTCACTCCTACTAGTGAATGTAATGTAACACACACCCATACAATGCGCACCACCCCGTGATGTTTTTCTCACTCCTACTAGTGAATGTAATGTAACACACACCCATACAATGCGCACAAACCCGTGATGTTTTTCTCACTCCTACTAGTGAATGTAATGTAACACACACCCATACAATGCGCACCACCCCGTGATGTTTTTCTCACTCCTACTAGTGAATGTAATGTAACACACACGCATACAATGCGCACCACCCCGTAATGTTTTTCTCACTCCTACTAGTGAATCTAATGTAACACACACCCATACAATGCGCACCACCCCGTGATGTTTTTCTCACTCCTACTAGTGAATGTAATGTAACACACACCCATACAATGCGCACCACCCCGTGATGATTTTCTCACTCCTACTAGTGAATCTAATGTAACAAACACCCATACAATGCGCACCACCCCGTGATGTTTTTCTCACTCCTACTAGTGAATGTAATGTAACACACACCCATACAATGCGCACCACCCCGTGATGATTTTCTCACTCCTACTAGTGAATCTAATGTAACACACACCCATACAATGCGCACCACCCCGTGATGTTTTTCTCACTCCTACTAGTGAATGTAATGTAACACACACCCATACAATGCGCACCACCCCGTGATGATTTTCTCACTCCTACTAGTGAATCTAATGTAACACACACCCATACAATGCGCACCACCCCGTGATGATTTTCTCACTCCTACTAGTGAATGTAATGTAACAAACACCCATACAATGCGCACCACCCCGTGATGTTTTTCTCACTCCTACTAGTGAATGTAATGTAACACACACCCATACAATGCGCACCACCCCATGATGTTTTTCTCACTCCTACTAGTGAATCTAATGTAACACACACCCATACAATGCGCACCACTTCGTGATGTTTTTCTCACTCCTACTAGTGAATCTAATGTAACACACACCCATACAATGCGCACCACCCCGTGATGTTTTTCTCACTCCTACTAGTGAATGTAATGTAACACACACCCATACAATGCGCACCACCCCGCGATGTTTTTCAGAAACCTATCCTACATTGCCACTGCATGTTCCCTTACCTCCCAATGCTGACCACACCGCGGTGCTTTTCTCCATTCTACATTGCCACTCACTGCCTATCCTAATTCACACCATCCGATTCACACCACCCGGTGAAGTTTTTCTCACTCCTACTAGTGAATGTAATGTAACACACACCCATACAATGCGCACCACCCCATGATGTTTTTCTCACTCCTACTAGTGAATCTAATGTAACACACACCCATACAATGCGCACCACCCCGTGATGTTTTTCTCACTCCTACTAGTGAATGTAATGTAACACACACCCATACAATGCGCACCACCCCGTGATGTTTTTCTCACTCCTACTAGTGAATGTAATGTAACACACACCCATACAATGCGCACCACCCCGTGATGTTTTTCTCACTCCTACTAGTGAATGTAATGTAACACACACCCATACAATGCGCACCACCCCGTGATGTTTTTCTCACTACTACTAGTGAATCTAATGTAACACACACCCATACAATGCGCACCACCCCGTGATGTTTTTCTCACTCCTACTAGTGAATGTAATGTAACACACACCCATACAATGCGCACCACCCCGTGATGTTTTTCTCACTCCTACTAGTGAATGGAATGTAACACACACCCATACAATGCGCACCACCCCGTGATGTTTTTCTCACTCCTACTAGTGAATGTAATATAACACACACCCATACAATGCGCACCACCTCGTGATGTTTTTCTCACTCCTACTAATGAATCTAATGTAACACACACCCATACAATGCGCACCACCCCGTGATGTTTTTCTCACTCCTACTAGTGAATGTAATGTAACACACACCCATACAATGCGCACCACCCCGTGATGTTTTTCTCACTCCTACTAGTGAATGTAATGTAACACACACCCATACAATGCGCACCCCCACGTGATGTTTTTCTCACTCCTACTAGTGAATGTAATGTAACACAGCCATACAATGCGCACCAGCCCGTGATGTTTTTCTCACTCCTACTAGTGAATGTAATGTAACACACACCCATACAATGCGCACCACCCCGTGATGATTTTCTCACTCCTACTAGTGAATCCAATGTAAGAAACACCCATACAATGCGCACCACCCCGTGATGTTTTTCTTACTCCTACTAGTGAATGTAATGTAACACACACGCATACAATGCGCACCACCCAGTGATGTTTTTCTCACTCCTACTAGTGAATGTAATGTAACACACACCCATACAATGCGCACCACCCCGTGATGTTTTTCTCACTCCTACTAGTGAATGTAATGTAACACACACCCATACAATGCGCACCACCCGTGATGTTTTTCTCACTCCAACTAGTGAAGGTAATGTAACACACACCCATACAATGCGCACCACCCCGTGATGTTTTTCTCACTCCTACTAGTGAATGTAATGTAACACACACCCATACAATGCGCACCACCACGTGATGTTTTTCTCACTCCTACTAGTGAATGTAATGTAACACACAGCCATACTATGCGCTCCAGCCCGTGATGTTTTTCTCACTCCTACTAGTGAATGTAATGTAACACACACCCATACAATGCGCACCACCCCGTGATGATTTTCTCACTCCTACTAGTGAATCTAATGTAACAAACACCCATACAATGCGCACCACCCCGTGATGTTTTTCTCACTCCTACTAGTGAATGTAATGTAACACACACGCATACAATGCGCACCACCCCGTGATGTTTTTCTCACTCCTACTAGTGAATGTAATGTAACACACACCCATACAATGCGCACCACCCCGTGATGTTTTTCTCACTCCTACTAGTGAATGTAATGTAACACACACCCATACAATGTGCACCACCCCGTGATGTTTTTCTCACTCCTACTAGTGAATGTAATGTAACACACACCCATACAATGCGCACCACCCCGTGATGATTTTCACACTCCTACTAGTGAATCTAATGTAACAAACACCCATACAATGCGCACCACCCCGTGATTTTTTTCTCACTCCTACTAGTGAATGTAATGTAACACACACCCATACTATGTGCACCACCACGTGATGTTTTTCTCACTCCTACTAGTGAATGTAATGTAACAGACACCCATGCAATGCGCACCACCCCGTGATGTTTTTCTCACTCCTACTGGTGAATGTAATGTAACACACACCCATACAATGCGCACCACCCCGTGATGTATTTCTCACTCCTACTAGTGAATGTAATGTAACACACACCCATACAATGCGCACCACCCCGTGATGTTTTTCTCACTCGTACTAGTGAATGTAATGTAACACACACCCATACAATGCGCACCACCCCGTGATGTTTTTCTCACTCCTACTAGTGAATGGAATGTAACACACACCCATACAATGCGCACCACCCCGTGATGTTTTTCTCACTCCTACTAGTGAATGTAATGTAACACACACCCATACAATGCGCACCACCCCGTGATGATTTTGTCACTCCTACTAGTGAATCTAATGTAACAAACACCCATACAATGCGCACCACCCCGTGATGTTTTTCTCACTCCTACTAGTGAATGGAATGTAACACACACCCATACAATGCGCACCACCTCATGATGTATTTCTCACTCCTACTAGTGAATCTAATGTAACACACACCCATACAATGCGCACCACCCCGTGATGTTTTTCTCGCTCCTACTAGTGAATCTAATGTAACACACACGCATACAATGCGCACCACCCCGTGATGTTTTTCTCACTCCTACTAGTGAATGTAATGTAACACACACCCATACAATACGCACCACCCCGTGATGATGTTCTCACTCCTACTAGTGAATCTAATGCAACACACACGCATACAATGTGCACCACCCCGTGATGTTTTTCTCACTCCTACTAGTGAATGTAATGTAACACACACCCATACAATGCGCACCACCCCGTGATGTTTTTCTCACTCCTACTAGTGAATGTAATGTAACACACACCCATACAATGTGCACCACCCCGTGATGTTTTTGTCACTCCTACTAGTGAATGTAATGTAACACACACCCATACAATGCGCACCACCCCGTGATGTTTTTCTCACTCCTACTAGTGAATCTAATGTAACACACACCCATACAATGCGCACCACCCCGTGATGATTTTCTCACTCCTACTAGTGAATGTAATGTAACAAACACCCATACAATGCGCACCACCCCGTGATGTTTTTCTCACTCCTACTAGTGAATGTAATGTAACACACACCCATACAATGCGCACCACCCCATGATGTTTTTCTCACTCCTACTAGTGAATCTAATGTAACACACACCCATACAATGCGCACCACCTCGTGATGTTTTTCTCACTCCTACTAGTGAATCTAATGTAACACACACCCATACAATGCGCACCACCCCGTGATGTTTTTCTCACTCCTACTAGTGAATGTAATGTAACACACACCCATACAATGCGCACCACCCCGCGATGTTTTTCAGAAACATATCCTACATTGCCACTGCATGTTCCCTTACCTCCCAATGCTGACCACCCCGCGGTGCTTTTCTCCATTCTACATTGCCATTCACTGCCTATCCTAATTCACACCATCCGATTCACACCACCCCGTGATGTTTTTCTCACTCCTACTAGTGAATGTAATGTAACACACACCCATACAATGCGCACCACCCCGTGATGTTTTTCTCACTCCTACTAGTGAATGTAATGTAACACACACCCATACAATGCGCACCACCCCGTGATGTTTTTCTCACTCCTACTAGTGAATGTAATGTTACACACACCCATACAATGCGCACCACCCGTGATGTTTTTCTCACTCCTACTAGTGAATGTAATGTAACACACACCCATACAATGCGCACCACCCCGTGATGTTTTTCTCACTCCTACTAGTGAATGTAATGTAACACACACCCATACAATGCGCACCACCACGTGATGTTTTTCTCACTCCTACTAGTGAATGTAATGTAACACACAGCCATACTATGCGCACCAGCCCGTGATGTTTTTCTCACTCCTACTAGTGAATGTAATGTAACACACACGCATACAATGCGCACCACCCCGTGATGATTTTCTCACTCCTACTAGTGAATCTAATGTAACAAACACCCATACAATGCGCACCACCCCGTGATGTTTTTCTCACTCCTACTAGTGAATGTAATGTAACACACACGCATACAATGCGCACCACCCCGTGATGTTTTTCTCACTCCTATTAGTGAATGTAATGTAACACACACCCATACAATGCGCACCACCCCGTGATGTTTTTCTCACTCCTACTAGTGAATGTAATGTAACACACACCCATACAATGCGCATCACCCCGTGATGTTTTTATCACTCCTACTAGTGAATGTAATGTAACACACACCCATACAATGCGCACCACCCCGTGATGATTTTCTCACTCCTACTAGTGAATCTAATGTAACACACACCCATACTATGCGCACCACCACGTGATGTTTTTCTCACTCCTACTAGTGAATGTAATGTAACAGACACCCATGCAATGCGCACCACCCCGTGATGTTTTTCTCACTCCTACTAGTGAATGTAATGTAACACACACCCATACAATGCGCACCACCCCGTGATGTATTTCTCACTCCTACTAGTGAATGTAATGTAACACACACCCATACAATGCGCACCACCCCGTGATGTTTTTCTCACTCCTACTAGTGAATGTAATGTAACACACACCCATACAATGCGCACCACCCCGTGATGTTTTTCTCACTCCTACTAGTGAATGGAATGTAACACACACACATACAATGCGCACCACCCCGTGATGTTTTTCTCACTCCTACTAGTGAATGTAATGTAACACACACCCATACAATGCGCACCACCCCGTGATGATTTTCTCACTCTTACTAGTGAATCTAATGTAACAAACACCCATACAATGCGCACCACCCCGTGATGTTTTTCTCACTCCTAGTAGTGAATGTAATGTAACACACACCCATACAATGCGCACCACCTCATGATGTATTTCTCACTCCTACTAGTGAATCTAATGTAACACACACCCATACAATGCGCACCACCCCGTGATGTTTTTCTCGCTCCTACTAGTGAATCTAATGTAACACACACGCATACAATGCGCACCACCCCGTGATGTTTTTCTCACTCCTACTAGTGAATGTAATGTAACACACACCCATACAATGCGCACCACCCCGTGATGATGTTCTCACTCCTACTAGTGAATCTAATGTAACACACACGCATACAATGTGCACCACCCCGTGATGTTTTTCTCACTCCTACTAGTGAATGTAATGTAACACACACCCATACAATGCGCACCACCCCGTGATGTTTTTCTCACTCCTACTAGTGAATGTAATGTAACACACACCCATACAATGCGCACCACCCCGTGATGTTTTTCTCACTCCTACTAGTGAATGTAATGTAACACACACCCATACAATGCGCACCACACCGTGATGTTTTTCTCACTCCTACTAGTGAATGTAATGTAACACACACCCATACAATGCGCACCACCCCGTGATGATTTTCTCACTCCTACTAGTGAATGTAATGTAACAAACACCCATACAATGCGCACCACCCCGTGATGTTTTTCTCACTCCTACTAGTGAATGTAATGTAACACACACCCATACACTCCGCACCACCCCATGATGTTTTTCTCACTCCTACTAGTGAATCTAATGTAACACACACCCATACAATGCGCACCACCCCGTGATGTTTTTCTCACTCCTACTAGTGAATGTAATGTAACAAACACCCATACAATGCGCACCACCCCGCGATGTTTTTCAGAAACCTATCCTACATTGCCACTGCATGTTCCCTTACCTCCCAATGCTGACCACCCCGGGGTGCTTTTCTCCATTCTACATTG
The DNA here is from genome assembly GCF_034190915.1 of Cavia porcellus. Classification (NCBI taxonomy): domain Eukaryota; kingdom Metazoa; phylum Chordata; class Mammalia; order Rodentia; family Caviidae; genus Cavia; species Cavia porcellus. The sequence goes on along the minus strand of NW_026947541.1, from coordinate 1,684,519 downwards.
CCACTCACTGCCTATCCTAATTCACACCATCCGATTCACACCACCCCGTGATGTTTTTCTCACTCCTACTAGTGAATGTAATGTAACACACACCCATACAATGCGCACCACCCCGTGATGTTTTTCTCACTCCTACTAGTGAATCTAATGTAACACACACCCATACAATGCGCACCACCCCGTGATGTTTTTCTCACTCCTACTAGTGAATGTAATGTAACACACACCCATACAATGCGCACCACCCCGTGATGTTTTTGTCACTCCTACTAGTGAATGTAATGTAACACACACCCATACAATGCGCACCACCCCGTGATGTTTTTCTCACTCCTACTAGTGAATGTAATATAACACACACCCATACAATGCGCACCACCTCGTGATGTTTTTCTCACTCCTACTAGTGAATCTAATGTAACACACACCCATACAATGCGCACCACCCCGTGATGTTTTTCTCACTCCTACTAGTGAATGTAATGTAACACACACCCATACAATGCGCACCACCCCGTGATGTTTTTCTCACTCCTACTAGTGAATGTAATGTAACACACACCCATACAATGCGCACCCCCACGTGATGTTTTTCTCACTCCTACTAGTGAATGTAATGTAACACAGCCATACAATGCGCACCAGCCCGTGATGTTTTTCTCACTCCTACTAGTGAATGTAATATAACACACACCCATACAATGCGCACCACACCGTGATGATTTTCTCACTCCTACTAGTGAATCCAATGTAACAAACACCCATACAATGCGCACCACCCCGTGATGTTTTTCTTACTCCTACTAGTGAATGTAATGTAACACACACGCATAAAATGCGCACCACCCCGTGATGTTTTTCTCACTCCTACTAGTGAATGTAATGTAACACACACCCATACAATGCGCACCACCCCGTGATGTTTTTCTCACTCCTACTAGTGAATGTAATGTAACACACAACCATACAATGCGCACCACCCCGTGATGTTTTTCTCACTCCTACTAGTGAATGTAATGTAACACACACCCATACAATGCGCACCACCCCGTGATGATTTTCTCACTCCTACTAGTGAATCTAATGTAACAAACACCCATACAATGCGCACCACCCCGTGATGTTTTTCTCACTCATACTAGTGAATGTAATGTAACACACACCCATGCAATGCGCACCACCCCGTGATGTTTTTCTCACTCCTACTAGTGAATGTAATGTAACACACACCCATACAATGCGCACCACCCCGTGATGATTTTCTCACTCCTACTAGTGAATCTAATGTAACAAACACCCATACAATGCGCACCACCCCGTGATGTTTTTCTCACTCATACTAGTGAATGTAATGTAACAGACACCCATGCAATGCGCACCACCCCGTGATGTTTTTCTCACTCCTACTAGTGAATGAAATGTAACACACACCCATACAATGCGCACCACCCCGTGATGTATTTCTCACTCCTACTAGTGAATGTAATGTAACACACACCCATACAATGCGCACCACCCCGTGATGTTTTTCTCACTCCTACTAGTGAATGTAATGTAACACACACCCATACAATGCGCACCACCCCGTGATGTTTTTCTCACTCCTACTAGTGAATGGAATGTAACACACACCCATACAATGCGCACCACCCCGTGATGTTTTTCTCACTCCTACTAGTGAATGTAATGTAACACACACCCATACAATGCGCACCACCCCGTGATGATTTTCTCACTCTTACTAGTGAATCTAATGTAACAAACACCCATACAATGCGCACCACCCCGTGATGTCTTTCTCACTCCTACTAGTGAATGTAATGTAACACACACCCATACAATGCGCACCACCTCATGATGTATTTCTCACTCCTACTAGTGAATCTAATGTAACACACACCCATACAATGCGCACCACCCCGTGATGTTTTTCTCGCTCCTACTAGTGAATCTAATGTAACACACACGCATACAATGCGCACCACCCCGTGATGTTTTTCTCACTCCTACTAGTGAATGTAATGTAACACACACCCATACAATGCGCACCACCCCGTGATGATGTTCTCACTCCTACTAGTGAATCTAATGTAACACACACGCATACAATGTACACCACCCCGTGATGTTTTTCTCACTCCTACTAGTGAATGTAATGTAACACACACCCATACAATGCGCACCACCCCGTGATTTTTTTCTCACTCCTACTAGTGAATGTAATGTAACACACACCCATACAATGCGCACCACCCCGTGATGTTTTTCTCACTCCTACTAGTGAATGTAATGTAACACACACCCATACAATGCGCACCACCCCGTGATGTTTTTCTCACTCCTACTAGTGAATGTAATGTAACACACACCCATACAATGCGCACCACCCCGTGATGTTTTTCTCACTCCTACTAGTGAATGTAATGTAACACACACCCATACAATGCGCACCACCCCGTGATGATTTTCTCACTCCTACTAGTGAATGTAATGTAACAAACACCCATACAATGCGCACCACCCCGTGATGTTTTTCTCACTCCTACTAGTGAATGTAATGTAACACACACCCATACACTGCGCACCACCCCATGATGTTTTTCTCACTCCTACTAGTGAATCTAATGTAACACACACCCATACAATGCGCACCACCTCGTGATGTTTTTCTCACTCCTACTAGTGAATCTAATGTAACACACACCCATACAATGCGCACCACCCCGTGATGTTTTTCTCACTCCTACTAGTGAATGTAATGTAACAAACACCCATACAATGCGCACCACCCCGCGATGTTTTTCAGAAACCTATCCTACATTGCCACTGCATGTTCCCTTACCTCCCAATGCTGACCACCCCGGGGTGCTTTTCTCCATTCTACATTGCCACTCACTGCCTATCCTAATTCACACCATCCGATTCACACCACCCCGTGATGTTTTTCTCACTCCTACTAGTGAATGTAATGTAACACACACCCATACAATGCGCACCACCCCGTGATGTTTTTCTCACTCCTACTAGTGAATCTAATGTAACACACACCCATACAATGCGCACCACCCCGTGATGTTTTTCTCACTCCTACTAGTGAATGTAATGTAACACACACCCATACAATGCGCACCACCCCGTGATGTTTTTGTCACTCCTACTAGTGAATGTAATGTAACACACACCCATACAATGCGCACCACCCCGTGATGTTTTTCTCACTCCTACTAGTGAATGTAATATAACACACACCCATACAATGCGCACCGCCTCGTGATGTTTTTCTCACTCCTACTAGTGAATCTAATGTAACACACACCCATACAATGCGCACCACCCCGTGATGTTTTTCTCACTCCTACTAGTGAATGTAATGTAACACACACCCATACAATGCGCACCACCCCGTGATGTTTTTTTCACTCCTACTAGTGAATGTAATGTAACACACACCCATACAATGCGCACCCCCACGTGATGTTTTTCTCACTCCTACTAGTGAATGTAATGTAACACACACCCATACAATGCGCACCACCCCGTGATGTTTTTCTCACTCCTACTAGTGAATGTAATGTAACACACAACCATACAATGCGCACCACCCCGTGATGTTTTTCTCACTCCTACTAGTGAATGTAATGTAACACACACCCATACAATGCGCACCACCCCGTGATGATTTTCTCACTCCTACTAGTGAATCTAATGTAACAAACACCCATACAATGCGCACTACCCCGTGATGTTTTTCTCACTCCTACTAGTGAATGTAATGTAACACACACCCATACAATGCGCACCACCCCGTGATGTTTTTCTCACTCCTACTAGTGAATGTAATGTAACACACACCCATACAATGCGCACAAACCCGTGATGTTTTTCTCACTCCTACTAGTGAATGTAATGTAACACACACCCATACAATGCGCACCACCCCGTGATGTTTTTCTCACTCCTACTAGTGAATGTAATGTAACACACACCCATACAATGCGCACCCCCACGTGATGTTTTTCTCACACCTACTAGTGAATGTAATGTAACACAGCCATACAATGCGCACCAGCCCGTAATATTTTTCTCACTCCTACTAGTGAATGTAATGTAACACACACCCATACAATGCGCACCACCCCGTGATGATTTTCTCACTCCTACTAGTGAATCCAATGTAACAAACACCCATACAATGCGCACCACCCCGTGATGTTTTTCTTACTCCTACTAGTGAATGTAATGTAACACACACGCTTACAATGCGCACCACCCCGTGATGTTTTTCTCACTCCTACTAGTGAATGTAATGTAACACACACCCATACAATGCGCACCACCCCGTGATGTTTTTCTCACTCCTACTAGTGAATGTAATGTAACACACACCCATACAATGCGCACCACCCGTGATGTTTTTCTCACTCCTACTAGTGAATGTAATGTAACACACACCCATACAATGCGCACCACCCCGTGATGTTTTTCTCACTCCTACTAGTGAATGTAATGTAACACACACCCATACAATGCGCACCACCACGTGATGTTTTTCTCACTCCTACTAGTGAATGTAATGTAACACACAGCCATACTATGCGCACCAGCCCGTGATGTGTTTCTCACTCCTACTAGTGAATGTAATGTAACACACACGCATACAATGCGCACCACCCCGTGATGATTTTCTCACTCCTACTAGTGAATCTAATGTAACAAACACCCATACAATGCGCACCACCCCGTGATGTTTTTCTCACTCCTACTAGTGAATGTAATGTAACACACACCCATACAATGCGCACCACCCCGTGATGTTTTTCTCACTCCTACTAGTGAATGTAATGTAACACACACCCATACAATGCGCACCACCCCGTGATGTTTTTCTCACTCCTACTAGTGAATGTAATGTAACACACACCCATACAATGCGCACCACCCCGTGATGTTTTTCTCACTCCTACTAGTGAATGTAATGTAACACACACCCATACAATGCGCACCACCCCGTGATGATTTTCTCACTCCTACTAGTGAATCTAATGTAACAAACACCCATACAATGCGCACCACCCCGTGATGTTTTTCTCACTCCTACTAGTGAATGTAATGTAACACACACCCATACTATGCGCACCACCACGTGATGTTTTTCTCACTCCTACTAGTGAATGTAATGTAACAGACACCCATGCAATGCGCACCACCCCATGATGTTTTTCTCACTCCTACTAGTGAATGTAATGTAACACACACCCATACAATGCGCACCACCCCGTGATGTATTTCTCACTCCTACTAGTGAATGTAATGTAACACACACCCATACAATGCGCACCACCCCGTGATGATTTTCTCACTCCTACTAGTGAATGGAATGTAACACACACCCCTACAATGCGCACCACCCCGTGATGTTTTTCTCACTCCTACTAGTGAATGGAATGTAACACACACCCATACAATGCGCACCACCCCGTGATGTTTTTCTCACTCCTACTAGTGAATGTAATGTAACACACACCCATACAATGCGCACCACCCCGTGATGATTTTGTCACTCCTACTAGTGAATCTAATGTAACAAACACCCATACAATGCGCACCACCCCGTGATGTTTTTCTCACTCCTACTAGTGAATGTAATGTAACACACACCCATACAATGCGCACCACCTCATGATGTATTTGTCACTACTAGTGAATCTAATGTAACACACACCCATACAATGCGCACCACCCCGTGATGTTTTTCTCGCTCCTACTAGTGAATCTAATGTAACACACACGCATACAATGCGCACCACCCCGTGATGTTTTTCTCACTCCTACTAGTGAATGTAATGTAACACACACCCATACAATGCGCACCACCCCGTGATGATGTTCTCACTCCTACTAGTGAATCTAATGTAACACACACGCACACAATGTGCACCACCCCGTGATGTTTTTCTCACTCCTACTAGTGAATGTAATGTAACACACACCCATACAATGCGCACCACCCCGTGATGTTTTTCTCACTCCTACTAGTGAATGTAATGTAACACACAACCATACAATGCGCACCACCCCGTGATGTTTTTCTCACTCCTACTAGTGAATGTAATGTAACACACACCCATACAATGCACACCACCCCGTGATGTATTTCTCACTCCTACTAGTGAATGTAATGTAACACACACCCATACAATGCGCACCACCCCGTGATGATTTTCTCACTCCTACTAGTGAATGTAATGTAACAAACACCCATACAATGCGCACCACCCCGTGATGTTTTTCTCACTCCTACTAGTGAATGTAATGTAACACACACCCATACAATGCGCACCACCCCATGATGTTTTTCTCACTCCTACTAGTGAATCTAATGTAACACACACCCATACAATGCGCACCACCCCGTGATGTTTTTCTCACTCCTACTAGTGAATGTAATGTAACACACACCCATACAATGCGCACCACCCCGCGATGTTTTTCAGAAACCTATCCTACATTGCCACTGCATGTTCCCTTACCTCCCAATGCTGACCACCCCGCGGTGCTTTTCTCCATTCTACATTGCCACTCACTGCCTATCCTAATTCACACCATCCGATTCACACCACCCCGTGATGTTTTTCTCACTCCTACTAGTGAATGTAATGTAACACACACCCATACAATGCGCACCACCCCGTGATGTTTTTTCACTCCTACTAGTGAATCTAATGTAACACACACCCATACAATGCGCACCACCCCGTGATGTTTTCTCACTCCTACTAGTGAATGTAATGTAACACACACCCATACAATGCGCACCACCCCGTGATGTTTTTGTCACTCCTACTAGTGAATGTAATGTAACACACACCCATACAATGCGCACCACCCCGTGATGTTTTTCTCACTCCTACTAGTGAATGTAATATAACACACACCCATACAATGCGCACCACCTCGTGATGTTTTTCTCACTCCTACTAGTGAATCTAATGTAACACACACCCATACAATGCGCACCACCCCGTGATGTTTTTCTCACTCCTACTAGTGAATGTAATGTAACACACACCCATACAATGCGCACCACCCCGTGATGTTTTTCTCACTCCTACTAGTGAATGTAATGTAACACACACCCATACAATGCGCACCACCCCGTGATGTTTTTCTCACTCCTACTAGTGAATGTAATGTAACACACACCCATACAATGCGCACAAACCCGTGATGTTTTTCTCACTCCTACTAATGAATGTAATGTAACACACACCCATACAATGCGCACCACCCCGTGATGTTTTTCTCACTCCTACTAGTGAATGTAATGTAACACACACCCATACAATGCGCACCCCCACGTGATGTTTTTCTCACTCCTACTAGTGAATGTAATGTAACACAGCCATACAATGCGCACCAGCCCTTGATGTTTTTCTCACTCCTACTAGTGAATGTAATGTAACACACACCCATACAATGGGCACCACCCCGTGATGATTTTCTCACTCCTACTAGTGAATCCAATGTAACAAACACCCATACAATGCGCACCACCCCGTGATGTTTTTCTTACTCCTACTAGTGAATGTAATGTAACACACACGCATACAATGCGCACCACCACGTGATGTTTTTCTCACTCCTACTAGTGAATGTAATGTAACACACACCCATACAATGCGCACCACCCCGTGATGTTTTTCTCACTCCTACTAGTGAATGTAATGTAACACACACCCATACAATGCGCACCACCCCGTGATGTTTTTCTCACTCCTACTAGTGAATGGAATGTAACACACACCCATACAATGCGCACCACCCCGTGATGTTTTTCTCACTCCTACTAGTGAATGTAATGTAACACACACCCATACAATGCGCACCACCCCGTGATGATTTTCTCACTCCTACTAGTGAATCTAATGTAACAAACACCCATACAATGCGCACCACCCCGTGATGTTTTTCTCACTCCTACTAGTGAATGTAATGTAACACACACCCATACAATGCGCACCACCTCGTGATGTTTTTCTCACTCCTACTAGTGAATGTAATGTAACACACACCCATACAATGCGCACCACCCCGTGATGATTTTCTCACTCCTACTAGTGAATCTAATGTAACAAACACCCATACAATGCGCACCACCCCGTGATGTTTTTCTCACTCCTACTAGTGAATGGAATGTAACACACACCCATACAATGCGCACCACCCCGTGATGTTTTTCTCACTCCTACTAGTGAATGTAATGTAACACACACCCATACAATGCGCACCACCCCGTGATGATTTTCTCACTCCTACTAGTGAATCTAATGTAACAAACACCCATACAATGCGCACCACCCCGTGATGTTTTTCTCACTCCTACTAGTGAATGTAATGTAACACACACCCATACAATGCGCACCACCTCGTGATGTTTTTCTCACTCCTACTAGTGAATGTAATGTAACACACACCCATACAATGCGCACCACCCCGTGATGATTTTCTCACTCCTACTAGTGAATCTAATGTAACAAACACCCATACAATGCGCACCACCCCGTGATGTTTTTCTCACTCCTACTAGTGAATGTAATGTAACACACACCCATACAATGCGCACCACCCCGTGATGATTTTCTCACTCCTACTAGTGAATCTAATGTAACAAACACCCATACAATGCGCACCACCCCGTGATGTATTTCTCACTCCTACTAGTGAATGTAATGTAACACACACCCATACAATGCGCACCACCCCGTGATGATGTTCTCACTCCTACTAGTGAATCTAATGTAACACACACGCATAAAATGCGCACCACCCCGTGATGTTTTTCTCACTCCTACTAGTGAATGTAATGTAACACACACCCATACAATGCGCACCACCCCGTGATGTTTTTCTCACTCCTACTAGTGAATCTAATGTAACACACACCCATACAATGCGCACGACCCCGCGATGTTTTTCAGAAACCTATCCTACATTGCCACTGCATGTTCCCTGACCTCCCCATGCTGACCACCCCGCGGTGCTTTTCTCCATCCTACATTGCCACTCACTGCCTATCCTAATTCAGACCCTCCGATTCACACCACCGCGTGATGTTTTTCTCACTCCTAGTAGTGAATGTAATGTAACACACACCCATACAATGCGCACAACCCCGTGATGTTTTTCTCACTCCTACTAGTGAATGTAATGTAACACACACCCATACAATGCGCACCACCCCGTGATGTTTTTCTCACTCCTACTAGTGAATGTAATGTAACACACACCCATACAATGCGCACCACCACGTGATGTTTTTCTCACTCCTATTAGTGAATGTAATGTAACACACACCCATACAATACGCACCACCCCGTGATGTTTTTCTCACTCCTACTAGTGAATCTAATGTAACACACACCCATACAATGCGCACCACCCCGCGATGTTTTTCAGAAACCTATCCTACATTGCCACTGCATGTTCCCTGACCTCCCTATGCTGACCACCCCGCGGTGCTTTTCTCCATCCTACATTGCCACTCACTGCCTATCCTAATTCAGACCCTCCGATTCACACCACCCCGTGATGTTTTTCTCACTCCTACTAGTGAATGTAATGTAACACACACCCATACAATGCGCACCACCCCGTGATGTTTTTCTCACTCCTACTAGTGAATGTAATGTAACACACACCCATACAATGCGCACCACACCGTGATGTTTTTCTCACTCCTATTAGAGAATGTAATGTAACACACACCCATACAATGCGCACCACCCCGTGATGTTTGTCTCACTCCTACTAGTGGATGTAATGTAACACACACCCATACAATGCGCACCACCCCGTGATGTTTTTCTCACTCCTACTAGTGGATGTAATGTAACACACACCCATACAATGCGCACCACCCCGTGATGTTTTTCTCACTCCTACTAGTGAATGTAATGTAACACACACCCATACAATGCGCACCACCCCGTGATGTTTTTCTCACTCCTATTAGAGAATGTAATGTAACACACACCCATACAATGCGCACCACCCCGTGATGTTTTTCTCACTCCTACTAGTGAATCTAATGTAACACACACCCATACAATGCGCACCACCCCGCGATGTTTTTCACAAACCTATCCTGCATTGCCACTGCATGTTCCCTGACCTCCCCATGCTGACCACCCCGCGGTGATTTTCTCCATCCTACATTGCCACTCACTGCCTATCCTAATTCAGACCCTCCGATTCACACCACCCCGTGATGTTTTTCTCACTCCTACTAGTGAATGTAATGTAACACATACCCATAAAATGCGCACCACCCCGTGATGTTTTTCTCACTCCTACTAGTGAATGTAATGTAACACACACCCATACAATGCGCACCACCCCGTGATGTTTTTCTCACTCCTACTAGTGAATCTAATGTAACACACACCCATACAATGCGCACCACCCCGCGATGTTTTTCTCACTCCTACTTGTGAATGTAATGTAACACACACCCATACAATGCGCACCACACCGTGATGTTTTTCTCACTCCTACTAGTGAATCTAATGTAACAAACACCCATACAATGCGCACCACCCTGTGATGTTTTTCAGAAACCTATCCTACAAAGCCACTGCATGTTCCCTGACCTCCCCATGCTGACAACCCCCCGGTGCTTTTCTCCATCCTACATTGCCACTCACTGCCTATCCTAATTCCGACCCTCCGAAGCACACCACCCCGTGATGTTTTTCTCACTCCTAGTACTGAATGTACTGTAACACACACCCATACAATGCGCACCACCCCGTGATGTTTTTCTTACTCCTACTAGTGAATGTAATGTAACACACACCCATACAATGCGCACCACCCCGTGATGTTTTTCTCACTCCTACTAGTGAATGTAATGTAACACACACCCATACGATGCGCACCACCCCGTGATGTTTTTCTAATTCCTACTAGTGAATCTAATGTAACACACACCCATACAATGCGCACCACCCCGTGATGTTTTTCAGAAACCTATCCTACATTGCCACTGCATGTTCCCTGACCTCCCCATGCTGACCACACCGCGGTGCTTTTCTCCATCCTACATTGCCACTCACTTCCTATCCTAATTCAGACCCTCCAATTCACACCACCGTGTGATGTTTTTCTCACTCCTACTAGTGAATGTAATGTAACACACACCCATACAATGCGCACCACCCCGTGATGTATTTCTCACTCCTACTAGTGAATGTAATGTAACACACACCCATACAATGCGCACCACCCCGTGATGTTTTTCTCACTCCTACTAGTGAATGTAATGTAACACACACCCATACAATGCGCACCACCCCGTGATGTTTTTCTCACTCCTACTAGTGAATGGAATGTAACACACACACATACAATGCGCACCACCCCGTGATGTTTTTCTCACTCCTACTAGTGAATGTAATGTAACACACACCCATACAATGCGCACCACCCCGTGATGATTTTCTCACTCTTACTAGTGAATCTAATGTAACAAACACCCATACAATGCGCACCACCCCGTGATGTTTTTCTCACTCCTAGTAGTGAATGTAATGTAACACACACCCATACAATGCGCACCACCTCATGATGTATTTCTCACTCCTACTAGTGAATCTAATGTAACACACACCCATACAATGCGCACCACCCCGTGATGTTTTTCTCGCTCCTACTAGTGAATCTAATGTAACACACACGCATACAATGCGCACCACCCCGTGATGTTTTTCTCACTCCTACTAGTGAATGTAATGTAACACACACCCATACAATGCGCACCACCCCGTGATGATGTTCTCACTCCTACTAGTGAATCTAATGTAACACACACGCATACAATGTGCACCACCCCGTGATGTTTTTCTCACTCCTACTAGTGAATGTAATGTAACACACACCCATACAATGCGCACCACCCCGTGATGTTTTTCTCACTCCTACTAGTGAATGTAATGTAACACACACCCATACAATGCGCACCACCCCGTGATGTTTTTCTCACTCCTACTAGTGAATGTAATGTAACACACACCCATACAATGCGCACCACCCCGTGATGTTTTTCTCACTCCTACTAGTGAATGTAATGTAACACACACGCATACAATGCGCACCACCCCGTGATGATTTTCTCACTCCTACTAGTGAATGTAATGTAACAAACACCCATACAATGCGCACCACCCCGTGATGTTTTTCTCACTCCTACTAGTGAATGTAATGTAACACACACCCATACACTGCGCACCACCCCATGATGTTTTTCTCACTCCTACTAGTGAATCTAATGTAACACACACCCATACGATGCGCACCACCCCGTGATGTTTTTCTCACTCCTACTAGTGAATGTAATGTAACAAACACCCATACAATGCGCACCACCCCGCGATGTTTTTCAGAAACCTATCCTACATTGCCACTGCATGTTCCCTTACCTCCCAATGCTGACCACCCCGGGGTGCTTTTCTCCATTCTACATTGCCACTCACTGCCTATCCTAATTCACACCATCCGATTCACACCACCCCGTGATGTTTTTCTCACTCCTACTAGTGAATGTAATGTAACACACACCCATACAATGCGCACCACCCCGTGATGTTTTTCTCACTCCTACTAGTGAATCTAATGTAACACACACCCATACAATGCGCACCACCCCGTGATGTTTTTCTCACTCCTACTAGTGAATGTAATGTAACACACACCCATACAATGCGCACCACCCCGTGATGTTTTTGTCACTCCTACTAGTGAATGTAATGTAACACACACCCATACAATGCGCACCACCCCGTGATGTTTTTCTCACTCCTACTAGTGAATGTAATATAACACACACCCATACAATGCGCACCACCTCGTGATGTTTTTCTCACTCCTACTAGTGAATCTAATGTAACACACACCCATACAATGCGCACCACCCCGTGATGTTTTTCTCACTCCTACTAGTGAATGTAATGTAACACACACCCATACAATGCGCACCACCCCGTGATGTTTTTCTCACTCCTACTAGTGAATGTAATGTAACACACACCCATACAATGCGCACCCCCACGTGATGTTTTTCTCACTCCTACTAGTGAATGTAATGTAACACAGCCATACAATGCGCACCAGCCCGTGATGTTTTTCTCACTCCTACTAGTGAATGTAATATAACACACACCCATACAATGCGCACCACCCCGTGATGATTTTCTCACTCCTACTAGTGAATCCAATGTAACAAACACCCATACAATGCGCACCACCCCGTGATGTTTTTCTTACTCCTACTAGTGAATGTAATGTAACACACACGCATAAAATGCGCACCACCCCGTGATGTTTTTCTCACTCCTACTAGTGAATGTAATGTAACACACACCCATACAATGCGCACCACCCCGTGATGTTTTTCTCACTCCTACTAGTGAATGTAATGTAACACACAACCATACAATGCGCACCACCCCGTGATGTTTTTCTCACTCCTACTAGTGAATGTAATGTAACACACACCCATACAATGCGCACCACTCCGTGATGATTTTCTCACTCCTACTAGTGAATCTAATGTAACAAACACCCATACAATGCGCACCACCCCGTGATGTTTTTCTCACTCATACTAGTGAATGTAATGTAACACACACCCATGCAATGCGCACCACCCCGTGATGTTTTTCTCACTCCTACTAGTGAATGTAATGTAACACACACCCATACAATGCGCACCACCCCGTGATGATTTTCTCACTCCTACTAGTGAATCTAATGTAACAAACACCCATACAATGCGCACCACCCCGTGATGTTTTTCTCACTCATACTAGTGAATGTAATGTAACAGACACCCATGCAATGCGCACCACCCCGTGATGTTTTTCTCACTCCTACTAGTGAATGTAATGTAACACACACCCATACAATGCGCACCACCCCGTGATGTATTTCTCACTCCTACTAGTGAATGTAATGTAACACACACCCATACAATGCGCACCACCCCGTGATGTTTTTCTCACTCCTACTAGTGAATGTAATGTAACACACACCCATACAATGCGCACCACCCCGTGATGTTTTTCTCACTCCTACTAGTGAATGGAATGTAACACACACCCATACAATGCGCACCACCCCGTGATGTTTTTCTCACTCCTACTAGTGAATGTAATGTAACACACACCCATACAATGCGCACCACCCCGTGATGATTTTCTCACTCTTACTAGTGAATCTAATGTAACAAACACCCATACAATGCGCACCACCCCGTGATGTCTTTCTCACTCCTACTAGTGAATGTAATGTAACACACACCCATACAATGCGCACCACCTCATGATGTATTTCTCACTCCTACTAGTGAATCTAATGTAACACACACCCATACAATGCGCACCACCCCGTGATGTTTTTCTCGCTCCTACTAGTGAATCTAATGTAACACACACGCATACAATGCGCACCACCCCGTGATGTTTTTCTCACTCCTACTAGTGAATGTAATGTAACACACACCCATACAATGCGCACCACCCCGTGATGATGTTCTCACTCCTACTAGTGAATCTAATGTAACACACACGCATACAATGTACACCACCCCGTGATGTTTTTCTCACTCCTACTAGTGAATGTAATGTAACACACACCCATACAATGCGCACCACCCCGTGATTTTTTTCTCACTCCTACTAGTGAATGTAATGTAACACACACCCATACAATGCGCACCACCCCGTGATGTTTTTCTCACTCCTACTAGTGAATGTAATGTAACACACACCCATACAATGCGCACCACCCCGTGATGTTTTTCTCACTCCTACTAGTGAATGTAATGTAACACACACCCATACAATGCGCACCACCCCGTGATGTTTTTCTCACTCCTACTAGTGAATGTAATGTAACACACACCCATACAATGCGCACCACCCCGTGATGATTTTCTCACTCCTACTAGTGAATGTAATGTAACAAACACCCATACAATGCGCACCACCCCGTGATGTTTTTCTCACTCCTACTAGTGAATGTAATGTAACACACACCCATACACTGCGCACCACCCCATGATGTTTTTCTCACTCCTACTAGTGAATCTAATGTAACACACACCCATACAATGCGCACCACCTCGTGATGTTTTTCTCACTCCTACTAGTGAATCTAATGTAACACACACCCATACAATGCGCACCACCCCGTGATGTTTTTCTCACTCCTACTAGTGAATGTAATGTAACAAACACCCATACAATGCGCACCACCCCGCGATGTTTTTCAGAAACCTATCCTACATTGCCACTGCATGTTCCCTTACCTCCCAATGCTGACCACCCCGGGGTGCTTTTCTCCATTCTACATTGCCACTCACTGCCTATCCTAATTCACACCATCCGATTCACACCACCCCGTGATGTTTTTCTCACTCCTACTAGTGAATGTAATGTAACACACACCCATACAATGCGCACCACCCAGTGATGTTTTTCTCACTCCTACTAGTGAATCTAATGTAACACACACCCATACAATGCGCACCACCCCGTGATGTTTTTCTCACTCCTACTAGTGAATGTAATGTAACACACACCCATACAATGCGCACCACCCCGTGATGTTTTTGTCACTCCTACTAGTGAATGTAATGTAACACACACCCATACAATGCGCACCACCCCGTGATGTTTTTCTCACTCCTACTAGTGAATGTAATATAACACACACCCATACAATGCGCACCGCCTCGTGATGTTTTTCTCACTCCTACTAGTGAATCTAATGTAACACACACCCATACAATGCGCACCACCCCGTGATGTTTTTCTCACTCCTACTAGTGAATGTAATGTAACACACACCCATACAATGCGCACCACCCCGTGATGTTTTTTTCACTCCTACTAGTGAATGTAATGTAACACACACCCATACAATGCGCACCCCCACGTGATGTTTTTCTCACTCCTACTAGTGAATGTAATGTAACACACACCCATACAATGCGCACCACCCCGTGATGTTTTTCTCACTCCTACTAGTGAATGTAATGTAACACACAACCATACAATGCGCACCACCCCGTGATGTTTTTCTCACTCCTACTAGTGAATGTAATGTAACACACACCCATACAATGCGCACCACCCCGTGATGATTTTCTCACTCCTACTAGTGAATCTAATGTAACAAACACCCATACAATGCGCACTACCCCGTGATGTTTTTCTCACTCCTACTAGTGAATGTAATGTAACACACACCCATACAATGCGCACCACCCCGTGATGTTTTTCTCACTCCTACTAGTGAATGTAATGTAACACACACCCATACAATGCGCACAAACCCGTGATGTTTTTCTCACTCCTACTAGTGAATGTAATGTAACACACACCCATACAATGCGCACCACCCCGTGATGTTTTTCTCACTCCTACTAGTGAATGTAATGTAACACACACCCATACAATGCGCACCCCCACGTGATGTTTTTCTCACACCTACTAGTGAATGTAATGTAACACAGCCATACAATGCGCACCAGCCCGTAATATTTTTCTCACTCCTACTAGTGAATGTAATGTAACACACACCCATACAATGCGCACCACCCCGTGATGATTTTCTCACTCCTACTAGTGAATCCAATGTAACAAACACCCATACAATGCGCACCACCCCGTGATGTTTTTCTTACTCCTACTAGTGAATGTAATGTAACACACACGCTTACAATGCGCACCACCCCGTGATGTTTTTCTCACTCCTACTAGTGAATGTAATGTAACACACACCCATACAATGCGCACCACCCCGTGATGTTTTTCTCACTCCTACTAGTGAATGTAATGTAACACACACCCATACAATGCGCACCACCCGTGATGTTTTTCTCACTCCTACTAGTGAATGTAATGTAACACACACCCATACAATGCGCACCACCCCGTGATGTTTTTCTCACTCCTACTAGTGAATGTAATGTAACACACACCCATACAATGCGCACCACCACGTGATGTTTTTCTCACTCCTACTAGTGAATGTAATGTAACACACAGCCATACTATGCGCACCAGCCCGTGATGTGTTTCTCACTCCTACTAGTGAATGTAATGTAACACACACGCATACAATGCGCACCACCCCGTGATGATTTTCTCACTCCTACTAGTGAATCTAATGTAACAAACACCCATACAATGCGCACCACCCCGTGATGTTTTTCTCACTCCTACTAGTGAATGTAATGTAACACACACCCATACAATGCGCACCACCCCGTGATGTTTTTCTCACTCCTACTAGTGAATGTAATGTAACACACACCCATACAATGCGCACCACCCCGTGATGTTTTTCTCACTCCTACTAGTGAATGTAATGTAACACACACCCATACAATGCGCACCACCCCGTGATGTTTTTCTCACTCCTACTAGTGAATGTAATGTAACACACACCCATACAATGCGCACCACCCCGTGATGATTTTCTCACTCCTACTAGTGAATCTAATGTAACAAACACCCATACAATGCGCACCACCCCGTGATGTTTTTCTCACTCCTACTAGTGAATGTAATGTAACACACACCCATACTATGCGCACCACCACGTGATGTTTTTCTCACTCCTACTAGTGAATGTAATGTAACAGACACCCATGCAATGCGCACCACCCCATGATGTTTTTCTCACTCCTACTAGTGAATGTAATGTAACACACACCCATACAATGCGCACCACCCCGTGATGTATTTCTCACTCCTACTAGTGAATGTAATGTAACACACACCCATACAATGCGCACCACCCCGTGATGATTTTCTCACTCCTACTAGTGAATGGAATGTAACACACACCCCTACAATGCGCACCACCCCGTGATGTTTTTCTCACTCCTACTAGTGAATGGAATGTAACACACACCCATACAATGCGCACCACCCCGTGATGTTTTTCTCACTCCTACTAGTGAATGTAATGTAACACACACCCATACAATGCGCACAACCCCGTGATGATTTTGTCACTCCTACTAGTGAATCTAATGTAACAAACACCCATACAATGCGCACCACCCCGTGATGTTTTTCTCACTCCTACTAGTGAATGTAATGTAACACACACCCATACAATGCGCACCACCTCATGATGTATTTGTCACTACTAGTGAATCTAATGTAACACACACCCATACAATGCGCACCACCCCGTGATGTTTTTCTCGCTCCTACTAGTGAATCTAATGTAACACACACGCATACAATGCGCACCACCCCGTGATGTTTTTCTCACTCCTACTAGTGAATGTAATGTAACACACACCCATACAATGCGCACCACCCCGTGATGATGTTCTCACTCCTACTAGTGAATCTAATGTAACACACACGCACACAATGTGCACCACCCCGTGATGTTTTTCTCACTCCTACTAGTGAATGTAATGTAACACACACCCATACAATGCGCACCACCCCGTGATGTTTTTCTCACTCCTACTAGTGAATGTAATGTAACACACAACCATACAATGCGCACCACCCCGTGATGTTTTTCTCACTCCTACTAGTGAATGTAATGTAACACACACCCATACCATGCGCACCACCCCGTGATGTTTTTCTCACTCCTACTAGTGAATGTAATGTAACACACACCCATACAATGCGCACCACCCCGTGATGATTTTCTCACTCCTACTAGTGAATGTAATGTAACAAACACCCATACAATGCGCACCACCCCGTGATGTTTTTCTCACTCCTACTAGTGAATGTAATGTAACACACACCCATACAATGCGCACCACCCCATGATGTTTTTCTCACTCCTACTAGTGAATCTAATGTAACACACACCCATACAATGCGCACCACCCCGTGATGTTTTTCTCACTCCTACTAGTGAATGTAATGTAACACACACCCATACAATGCGCACCACCCCGCGATGTTTTTCAGAAACCTATCCTACATTGCCACTGCATGTTCCCTTACCTCCCAATGCTGACCACCCCGCGGTGCTTTTCTCCATTCTACATTGCCACTCACTGCCTATCCTAATTCACACCATCCGATTCACACCACCCCGTGATGTTTTTCTCACTCCTACTAGTGAATGTAATGTAACACACACCCATACAATGCGCACCACCCCGTGATGTTTTTTCACTCCTACTAGTGAATCTAATGTAACACACACCCATACAATGCGCACCACCCCGTGATGTTTTCTCACTCCTACTAGTGAATGTAATGTAACACACACCCATACAATGCGCACCACCCCGTGATGTTTTTGTCACTCCTACTAGTGAATGTAATGTAACACACACCCATACAATGCGCACCACCCCGTGATGTTTTTCTCACTCCTACTAGTGAATGTAATATAACACACACCCATACAATGCGCACCACCTCGTGATGTTTTTCTCACTCCTACTAGTGAATCTAATGTAACACACACCCATACAATGCGCAGCACCCCGTGATGTTTTTCTCACTCCTACTAGTGAATGTAATGTAACACACACCCATACAATGCGCACCACCCCGTGATGTTTTTCTCACTCCTACTAGTGAATGTAATGTAACACACACCCATACAATGCGCACCACCCCGTGATGTTTTTCTCACTCCTACTAGTGAATGTAATGTAACACACACCCATACAATGCGCACAAACCCGTGATGTTTTTCTCACTCCTACTAATGAATGTAATGTAACACACACCCATACAATGCGCACCACCCCGTGATGTTTTTCTCACTCCTACTAGTGAATGTAATGTAACACACACCCATACAATGCGCACCCCCACGTGATGTTTTTCTCACTCCTACTAGTGAATGTAATGTAACACAGCCATACAATGCGCACCAGCCCTTGATGTTTTTCTCACTCCTACTAGTGAATGTAATGTAACACACACCCATACAATGGGCACCACCCCGTGATGATTTTCTCACTCCTACTAGTGAATCCAATGTAACAAACACCCATACAATGCGCACCACCCCGTGATGTTTTTCTTACTCCTACTAGTGAATGTAATGTAACACACACGCATACAATGCGCACCACCACGTGATGTTTTTCTCACTCCTACTAGTGAATGTAATGTAACACACACCCATACAATGCGCACCACCCCGTGATGTTTTTCTCACTCCTACTAGTGAATGTAATGTAACACACACCCATACAATGCGCACCACCCCGTGATGTTTTTCTCACTCCTACTAGTGAATGGAATGTAACACACACCCATACAATGCGCACCACCCCGTGATGTTTTTCTCACTCCTACTAGTGAATGTAATGTAACACACACCCATACAATGCGCACCACCCCGTGATGATTTTCTCACTCCTACTAGTGAATCTAATGTAACAAACACCCATACAATGCGCACCACCCCGTGATGTTTTTCTCACTCCTACTAGTGAATGTAATGTAACACACACCCATACAATGCGCACCACCTCGTGATGTTTTTCTCACTCCTACTAGTGAATGTAATGTAACACACACCCATACAATGCGCACCACCCCGTGATGATTTTCTCACTCCTACTAGTGAATCTAATGTAACAAACACCCATACAATGCGCACCACCCCGTGATGTTTTTCTCACTCCTACTAGTGAATGGAATGTAACACACACCCATACAATGCGCACCACCCCGTGATGTTTTTCTCACTCCTACTAGTGAATGTAATGTAACACACACCCATACAATGCGCACCACCCCGTGATGATTTTCTCACTCCTACTAGTGAATCTAATGTAACAAACACCCATACAATGCGCACCACCCCGTGATGTTTTTCTCACTCCTACTAGTGAATGTAATGTAACACACACCCATACAATGCGCACCACCTCGTGATGTTTTTCTCACTCCTACTAGTGAATGTAATGTAACACACACCCATACAATGCGCACCACCCCGTGATGATTTTCTCACTCCTACTAGTGAATCTAATGTAACAAACACCCATACAATGCGCACCACCCCGTGATGTTTTTCTCACTCCTACTAGTGAATGTAATGTAACACACACCCATACAATGCGCACCACCCCGTGATGATTTTCTCACTCCTACTAGTGAATCTAATGTAACAAACACCCATACAATGCGCACCACCCCGTGATGTATTTCTCACTCCTACTAGTGAATGTAATGTAACACACACCCATACAATGCGCACCACCCCGTGATGATGTTCTCACTCCTACTAGTGAATCTAATGTAACACACACGCATAAAATGCGCACCACCCCGTGATGTTTTTCTCACTCCTACTAGTGAATGTAATGTAACACACACCCATACAATGCGCACCACCCCGTGATGTTTTTCTCACTCCTACTAGTGAATCTAATGTAACACACACCCATACAATGCGCACGACCCCGCGATGTTTTTCAGAAACCTATCCTACATTGCCACTGCATGTTCCCTGACCTCCCCATGCTGACCACCCCGCGGTGCTTTTCTCCATCCTACATTGCCACTCACTGCCTATCCTAATTCAGACCCTCCGATTCACACCACCGCGTGATGTTTTTCTCACTCCTAGTAGTGAATGTAATGTAACACACACCCATACAATGCGCACAACCCCGTGATGTTTTTCTCACTCCTACTAGTGAATGTAATGTAACACACACCCATACAATGCGCACCACCCCGTGATGTTTTTCTCACTCCTACTAGTGAATGTAATGTAACACACACCCATACAATGCGCACCACCACGTGATGTTTTTCTCACTCCTATTAGTGAATGTAATGTAACACACACCCATACAATACGCACCACCCCGTGATGTTTTTCTCACTCCTACTAGTGAATCTAATGTAACACACACCCATACAATGCGCACCACCCCGCGATGTTTTTCAGAAACCTATTCTACATTGCCACTGCATGTTCCCTGACCTCCCTATGCTGACCACCCCGCGGTGCTTTTCTCCATCCTACATTGCCACTCACTGCCTATCCTAATTCAGACCCTCCGATTCACACCACCCCGTGATGTTTTTCTCACTCCTACTAGTGAATGTAATGTAACACACACCCATACAATGCGCACCACCCCGTGATGTTTTTCTCACTCCTACTAGTGAATGTAATGTAACACACACCCATACAATGCGCACCACACCGTGATGTTTTTCTCACTCCTATTAGAGAATGTAATGTAACACACACCCATACAATGCGCACCACCCCGTGATGTTTGTCTCACTCCTACTAGTGGATGTAATGTAACACACACCCATACAATGCGCACCACCCCGTGATGTTTTTCTCACTCCTACTAGTGGATGTAATGTAACACACACCCATACAATGCGCACCACCCCGTGATGTTTTTCTCACTCCTACTAGTGAATGTAATGTAACACACACCCATACAATGCGCACCACCCCGTGATGTTTTTCTCACTCCTATTAGAGAATGTAATGTAACACACACCCATACAATGCGCACCACCCCGTGATGTTTTTCTCACTCCTACTAGTGAATCTAATGTAACACACACCCATACAATGCGCACCACCCCGCGATGTTTTTCACAAACCTATCCTGCATTGCCACTGCATGTTCCCTGACCTCCCCATGCTGACCACCCCGCGGTGATTTTCTCCATCCTACATTGCCACTCACTGCCTATCCTAATTCAGACCCTCCGATTCACACCACCCCGTGATGTTTTTCTCACTCCTACTAGTGAATGTAATGTAACACATACCCATAAAATGCGCACCACCCCGTGATGTTTTTCTCACTCCTACTAGTGAATGTAATGTAACACACACCCATACAATGCGCACCACCCCGTGATGTTTTTCTCACTCCTACTAGTGAATCTAATGTAACACACACCCATACAATGCGCACCACCCCGCGATGTTTTTCTCACTCCTACTTGTGAATGTAATGTAACACACACCCATACAATGCGCACCACACCGTGATGTTTTTCTCACTCCTACTAGTGAATCTAATGTAACAAACACCCATACAATGCGCACCACCCTGTGATGTTTTTCAGAAACCTATCCTACAAAGCCACTGCATGTTCCCTGACCTCCCCATGCTGACAACCCCCCGGTGCTTTTCTCCATCCTACATTGCCACTCACTGCCTATCCTAATTCCGACCCTCCGAAGCACACCACCCCGTGATGTTTTTCTCACTCCTAGTACTGAATGTACTGTAACACACACCCATACAATGCGCACCACCCCGTGATGTTTTTCTTACTCCTACTAGTGAATGTAATGTAACACACACCCATACAATGCGCACCACCCCGTGATGTTTTTCTCACTCCTACTAGTGAATGTAATGTAACACACACCCATACGATGCGCACCACCCCGTGATGTTTTTCTAATTCCTACTAGTGAATCTAATGTAACACACACCCATACAATGCGCACCACCCCGTGATGTTTTTCAGAAACCTATCCTACATTGCCACTGCATGTTCCCTGACCTCCCCATGCTGACCACACCGCGGTGCTTTTCTCCATCCTACATTGCCACTCACTTCCTATCCTAATTCAGACCCTCCAATTCACACCACCGTGTGATGTTTTTCTCACTCCTAGTAGTGAATGTAATGTAACACAAACCCATACAATGCGCACAACCCCGTGATGTTTTTCTCACTCCTACTAGTGAATGTAATGTAACACACACCCATACAATGCGCACCAACCCGTGATGTTTTTCTCACTCCTACTAGTGAATGTAATGTAACACACACCCATACAATGCGCACCACCCCGTGATGTTTTTGTCACTCCTAGTAGTGAATGTAATGTAACACACACCCATACAATGTGCACCACCCCGCGATGTTTTTCAGAAACCTATCCTACATTGCCACTGCATGTTCCCTGACCTCCCCATGCTGACCACACCGCGGTGCTTTTCTCCATCCTACATTGCCACTCACTTCCTATCCTAATTCAGACCCTCCAATTCACACCACCGTGTGATGTTTTTCTCACTCCTAGTAGTGAATGTAATGTAACACACACCCATACAATGTGCACAACCCAGTGATGTTTTTCTCACTCCTACTAGTGAATGTAATGTAACACACACCCATACAATGCGCACCACCCCGTGATGTTTTTCTCACTCCTACTAGTGAATGTAATGTAACACACACCCATACAAGGCGCACCACCACGTGATGTTTTTCTCACTCCTTCTAGTGAATGTAATGTAACACACACCCATACAATGCGCATCACCCCGTGATGTTTTTCTCACTCCTACTAGTGAATCTAATGTAACACACACCCATACAATGCGCACCACCCCGCGATGTTTTTCAGAAACGTATCCTACATTGCCACTGCATGTTCCCTGACCTCCCCATGCTGACCACACCGCGGTGCTTTTCTCCATCCTACATTGCCACTCACTGCCTATCCTAATTCAGCCCCTCCGATTCACACCACCCCGTGATGTTTTTCTCACTCCTACTAGTGAATGTAATGTAACACACACCCAAAAAATGCGCACCACCCCGTGATGTTTTTCTCACTCCTACTAGTGAATGTAATGTAACACACACCCATACAATGCGCACCACCCCGTGATGTTTTTCTCACTCCTACTAGTGAATCTAATGTAACACACACCCATACAATGCGCACCACCCCGCGATGTTTTTCTCACTCCTACTTGTGAATGTAATGTAACACACACCAATACAATGCGCTCCACCCCGTGATGTTTTTCTCACTCCTACTAGTGAATCTAATGTAACACATACCCATACAATGCGCACGACCCCGCGATGTTTTTTAGAAACCTATCCTACATTGCCACTGCATGTTCCCTGACCTCCCCATGCTGACCACTCCGCGGTGCTTTTCTCCATCCTACATTGCCACTCACTGCCTATCCTAATTCAGACCCTCCAATTCACACCACCACGTGATGTTTTTCTCACTCCTAGTAGTGAATGTAAATGTAACACACACCCATACAATGCGCACAACCGCGTGATGTTTTTCTCACTCCTACTAGTGAATGTAATGTAACACACACCCATACAATGCGAACCACCCCGTGATGTTTTACTCACTCCTACTAGTGAATGTAATGTAACACACACCCATACAATGCGCACCACCACGTGATGTTTTTCTCACTCCTTCTAGTGAATGTAATGTAACACACACCCATAGAATGCGCACCACCCCGTGATGTTTTTCTCACTCCTACTAGTGAATCTAATGTAACACACACCCATACAATACGCACCACCCCGCGATGTTTTTCAAAAACCTATCCTACATTGCCACTGCATGTTCCCTGACCTCCCCATGCTGACCACCCCGCGGTGCTTTTCTCCATCCTACATTGCCACTCACTGCCTATCCTAATTGAGACCCTCTGATTCACACCAAACTGTGATGTTTTTCTCACGCCTAATAGTGAATGTAATGTAACACACACCCATACAATGCGCACCCCCCCGTGATGTTTTTCTCACTCCTACTAGTGAATGTAATGTAACGCACACCCATACAATGCGCACCACCCCGTGATGTTTTTCTCACTCCTACTAGTGAATCTAATGTAACACACACCCTTACAATGCGCACCACCCCGCGATGTTTTTCAGAAACGTATCCTAAATTGCCACTGCATGTTCCCTGACCTCCCCATGCTGACCACCCCGCGGTGCTTTTATCCATCCTACATTGCCAATCACTGCCTATCCTAATTCAGACCCTCCGATTCACACCACCCCGTGATATCTTTCTCACTCCTACTAGTGAATATAATGTAACACACACCCATACAATGCGCACCACCCCGTGATGTGTTTCTCCCTCCTACTAGTGAATGTAATGTAACACACACCCATACATTGCGCACCACCCCGCGATGTTTTTCAGAAACTTATCCTACATTGCCACTGCATGTTCCCTGACCTCCCCATGCTGACCACCCCGCGATGCTTTTCTCCAACCTACATTGCCACTCACTGCCTATCCTAATTCAGACACTCCGATTCACACCACCCCGTGATGTTTTTCTCACTCCTACTAGTGAATGTAATGTAACACACACCCATACAATGCGCACCACCGCGTGATGATTTTCTCACTCCTACTAGTGAAAGTAATGTAACACACACCCATACAATGCGCACCACCGCGTGATGTTTTTCTCACTCCTACTAGTGAATGTAATGTAACACACACCCATACAATGCGCACCACCCCGTGATGTTTTTCTCACTCCTACTAGTGAATGTAATGTAACACACACCTATACAATGCTCACTACCCCGCGATGTTTTTCAGAAACCTGTCCTACATTGCCACTGCATGTTCCCTGACCTCCCCGTGCTGACCACCCCGCGGTGCTTTTCTCCATCCTACATTGCCACTCACTGCCTATCCTAATTCAGACACTCCGATTCACACCACCCCGTGATGTTTTTCTCACTCCTACTAGTAAATGTAATGTAACACACACCCATACAATGCGCACCACCCCGTGATGTTTTTCTCACTCCTACTAGTGGATGTAATGTAACACACACCCATACAATGCGCACCACCCCGTGATGTTTTTCTCACTCCTACTAGTGAATGTAATGTAACACACACCCATACAATGCGCACCACCCCGTGATGTTTTTCTCATTCCTACTAGTGAATGTAATGTAACACACACCCATACAATGCGCACCACCCCGTGATGTTTTTCTCACTCCTACTAGTGGATGTAATGTAACACACACCCATACAATGCGCACCACCCCGTGATGTTTTTCTCACTCCTACTAGTGGATGTAATGTAACACACACCCATACAATGCGCACCACCCCGTGATGTTTTTCTCACTCCTACTAGTGGATGTAATGTAACACACACCTATACAATGTGCACCACCCCGAGATGTTTTTCTCACTCCTATTAGAGAATGTAATGTAACACACACCCATACAATGCGCACCACCCCGTGATGTTTTTCTCACACCTACTAGTGTATCTAATGTAACACACACCCATACAATGCGCACCACCCCGTGATGTTTTTTTCACTCCTACTAGTGAATCTAATGTAACACACACCCATACAATGCGCACCACCCCGCGATGTTTTTCAGAAAACTATCCTACATTGCCACTGCATGTTCCCTGACCTCCCCGTGCTGACAACCCCCCGGTGCTTTTCTCCATCCTACGTTGCCACTCACTGCCTATCCTAATTCCGACCCTTCGAAGCACACCACCCCGTGATGTTTTTCTCACTCCTAGTAGTGAATGTAATTTAACACACACCCATACAATGCGCACCACCCCGTGATGTTTTTCTCACTCCTACTAGTGAATGTAATTTAACACACACCCATACAATGCGCACCACCCCGTGATGTTTTTCTAACTCCTACTAGTGAATCTAATGTAACACACAACCATACAATGCGCACCACCCCGCGATGTTTTTCAGAAACCTATCCTACATTGCCACTGCATGTTCCCTGACCTCCCCATGCTGACCACACCGCGGTGCTTTTCTCCATCCTACATTGCCACTCACTTCCTATCCTAATTCAGATCCTCCAATTCACACCACCGCGTGATGTTTTTCTCACTCCTAGTAGTAAATGTAATGTTACACACACCCATACAATGCGCACAACCCCGTGATGTTTTTCTCACTCCTACTAGTGAATGTAATGTAACACACACCCATACAATGCGCACCACCCCGTGATGTTTTTCTCACTCCTACTAGTGAATGTAATGTAACACACACCCATACAATGCGCACCACCACGTGATGTTTTTCTCACTCCTTCTAGTGAATGTAATGTAACACACACCCATACAATGCGCACCACCCCGTGATGTTTTTCTCACTCCTACTAGTGAATCTAATGTAACACACACCCATACAATGCGCACCACCCCGAGATGTTTTTCAGAAACGTATCCTACATTGCCACTGCATGTTCCCTGACCTCCCCATGCTGACCACCCCGCGGTGCTTTTCTCCATCTTACATTGCCACTCACTGCCTATCCTAATTCAGACCCTCCGATTCACACCAACCCGTGATGTTTTTCTCACTCCTACTAGTGAATGTAATGTAACACATACCCATACAATGCGCACCACCCCGTGATGTTTTTCTCACTCCTACTAGTGAATGTAATGTAACACACACCCATACAATGCGCACCACCCCGTGATGTTTTTCTCACTCCTACTAGTGAATCTAATGTAACACACACCCATAAAATGCGCACAACCCCGCAATGTTTTTCTCACTCCTACTTGTGAATGTAATGTAACACACACCCATACAATGCGCACCACCCCGTGATGTTTTTCTCACTCCAACTAGTGAATCTAATGTAACACACACCCATACAATGCGCACGACCCCGCGATGTTTTTCAGTAAACCTATCCTACATTGCCACTGCATGTTCCCTGACCTCCCCATGCTGACCACACCGCGGTGCTTTTCTCCATCCTACATTGCCACTCACTGCCTATCCTAATTCAGACCCTCCATTTCACACCACCGCGTGATGTTTTTCTCACTCCTAGTAGTGAATGTAATGTAACACATACCCATACAATGCGCACAACCACGTGATGTTTTTCTCACTCCTACTAGTGAATGTAATGTAACACACACCCATACAATGCGCACCACCCCGTGATGTTTTTCTCACTCCTACTAGTGAATGTAATGTAACACACACCCATACAATGCGCACCACCACGTGATGTTTTTCTCACTCCTATTAGTGAATGTAATGTAACACACACCCATACAATGCGCACCACCCCGTGATGTTTTTCTCACTCCTACTAGTGAATCTAATGTAACACACACCCATACAATGCGCACCACCCCGCGATGTTTTTCACAAACCTATCCTACATTGTCACTGCATGTTCCCTGAACTCCCCATGCTGACCACCCCGCGGTGCTTTTCTCCATCCTACATGGCCACTCACTGCCTATCCTAATTCAGACCCTCCGATTCACACCACCCCGTGATGTTTTTCTCACTCCTACTAGTGAATGTAATGTAACACACACCCATACAATGCGCACGACCCCGTGATGTTTTTGTCACTCCTACTAGTGAATGTAATGTAACACACACCCATACAATGCGCACCACCCCGTGATGTTTTTCTCACTCCTACTAGTGAATCTAATGTAACACACACCCATACAATGCGCACCTCCCCGCGATGTTTTTCAGAAACTTATCCTAAATTGCCACTGCATGTTCCCTGACCTCCCCATGCTGACCACCCCGCGGTGCTTTTATCCATCTTACATTGCCAATCACTGCCTATCCTAATTCAGACCCTCCGATTCAGACCACCCCGTGATGTTTTTCTCACTCCTGCTAGTGAATGTAATGTAACACACACCCATACAATGCGCACCACCCCGTGATGTTTTTCTCACTCCTACTAGTGAATGTAATGTAACACACACCCATGCAATGCGCACCACCCCGCGATGTTTTTCAGAAACCTATCCTACATTGCCACTGCATGTTCCCTGACCTCCCCATGCTGACCACCCCGCGGTGCTTTTCTCCATCCTACATTGCCACTCACTGCCTATCCTAATTCAGACACTCCGATTCACACCACCCCGTGATGTTTTTCTCACTCCTACCAGTAAATGTAATGTAACACACACCCATACAATGCGCACCACCCCGTGATGTTTTTCTCACTCCAACTAGTGAATCTAATGTAACACACACCCATACAATGCGCACGACCCCGCGATGTTTTTCAGAAACCTATCCTACATTGCCACTGCATGTTCCCTGACCTCCCCATGCTGACCACACCGCGGTGCTTTTCTCCATCCTACATTGCCACTCACTGCCTATCCTAATTCAGACCCTCCAATTCACAACACCGCGTGTTATTTTTCTCACTCCTAGTAGTGAATGTAATGTAACACACACCCATACAATGCGCACAACCACGTGATGTTTTTCTCACTCCTATTAGTGAATGTAATGTAACACACACCCATACAATGCGCACCACCCCGTGATGTTTTTCTCACTCCTACTAGTGAATCTAATGTAACACACACCCATACAATGCGCACCACCCCGCGATGTTTTTCACAAACCTATCCTACATTGTCACTGCATGTTCCCTGAACTCCCCATGCTGACCACCCCGCGGTGCTTTTCTCCATCCTACATTGCCACTCACTGCCTATCCTAATTCAGACCCTCCGATTCACACCACCCCGTGATGTTTTTCTCACTCCTACTAGTGAATGTAATGTAACACACACCCATACAATGCGCACGACCCCGTGATGTTTTTGTCACTCCTACTAGTGAATGTAATGTAACACACACCCATACAATGCGCACCACCCCGTGATGTTTTTCTCACTCCTACTAGTGAATCTAATGTAACACACACCCATACAATGCGCACCTCCCCGCGATGTTTTTCAGAAACTTATCCTAAATTGCCACTGCATGTTCCCTGACCTCCCCATGCTGACCACCCCGCCGTGCTTTTATCCATCTTACATTGCCAATCACTGCCTATCCTAATTCAGACCCTCCGATTCAGACCACCCCGTGATGTTTTTCTCACTCCTGCTAGTGAATGTAATGTAACACACACCCATACAATGCGCACCACCCCGTGATGTTTTTCTCACTCCTACTAGTGAATGTAATGTAACACACACCCATGCAATGCGCACCACCCCGTGATGTTTTTCGGAAACCTATCCTACATTGCCACTGCATGTTCCCTGACCTCCCCATGCTGACCACCCCGCGGTGCTTTTCTCCATCCTACATTGCCATTCACTGCCTATCCTAATTCAGACACTCCGATTCACACCACCCCGTTATGTTTTTCTCACTCCTACCAGTAAATGTAATGTAACACACACCCATACAATGCGCACCACCCCGTGATGTTTTTCTCACTCCAACTAGTGAATCTAATGTAACACACACCCATACAATGCGCACGACCCCGCGATGTTTTTCAGAAACCTATCCTACATTGCCACTGCATGTTCCCTGACCTCCCCATGCTGACCACACCGCGGTGCTTTTCTCCATCCTACATTGCCACTCACTGCCTATCCTAATTCAGACCCTCCAATTCACAACACCGCGTGATATTTTTCTCACTCCTAGTAGTGAATGTAATGTAACACACACCCATACAATGCGCACAACCCCGTGATGTTTTTCTCACTCCTACTAGTGAATGTAATGTAACACACACCCATACAATGCGCACCACCCCGTGATGTTTTTCTCACTCCTACTAGTGAATGTAATGTAACACACACCCATACAATGCGCACCACCACGTGATGTCTTTCTCACTCCTTCTAGTGAATGTAATGTAACACACACCCATACAATGCGCACCACCCCGCGATGTTTTTCCGAAACCTATCCTACATTGCCACTGCATGTTCCCTGACCTCCCCAAGCTGACCACCCCGCGGTGCTTTTCTCCATCCTACATTGCCACTCACTGCCTACCCTAATTCAGACCCTCCGATTCACACCACCCCGTGATGTTTTTCTCACTCCTACTAGTGAATGTAATGTAACACATACCCATACAATGCGCACAACCCCGTGATGTTTTTCTCAGTCCTACTAGTGAATGTAATGTAACACACACCCATACGATGCGCACCACCCCGTGATGTTTTTCTCACTCCTACTAGTGAATCTAATGTAACACACACCCATAAAATGCGCACAACCCCGCAATGTTTTTCTCACTCCTACTTGTGAATGTAATGTAACACACACCCATACAATGCGCACCACCCCGTGATGTTTTTCTCACTCCAACTAGTGAATCTAATGTAACACACACCCATACAATGCGCACGACCCCGCGATGTTTTTCAGTAAACCTATCCTACATTGCCACTGCATTTTCCCTGACCTCCCCATGCTGACCACACCGCGGTGCTTTTCTCCATCCTACATTGCCACTCACTGCCTATCCTAATTCAGACCCTCCAATTCACACCACCGCGTGATGTTTTTCTCACTCCTAGTAGTGAATGTAATGTAACACACACCCATACAATGCGCACAACCACGTGATGTTTTTCTCACTCCTACTAGTGAATGTAATGTAACACACACCCATACAATGCGCACCACCCCGTGAAGTTTTTCTCACTCCTACTAGTGAATGTAATGTAACACACACCCATACAATGCGCACCACCACGTGATGTTTTTCTCACTCCTATTAGTGAATGTAATGTAACACACACCCATACAATGCGCACCACCCCGTGATGTTTTTCTCACTCCTACTAGTGAATCTAATGTAACACACACCCATACAATGCGCACCACCCCGCGATGTTTTTCACAAACCTATCCTACATTGCCACTGCATGTTCCCTGACCTCCCCATGCTGACCACCCCGCGGTGCTTTTCTCCATCCTACATTGCCACTCACTGCCTATCCTAATTCAGACCCTCCGATTCACACCACCCCGTGATGTTTTTCTCACTCCTACTAGTGAATGTAATGTAACACACACCCATACAATGCGCACGACCCCGTGATGTTTTTGTCACTCCTACTAGTGAATGTAATGTAACACACACCCATACAATGCGCACCACCCCGTGATGTTTTTCTCACTCCTACTAGTGAATCTAATGTAACACACACCCATACAATGCGCACCTCCCCGCGATGTTTTTCAGAAACTTATGCTAAATTGCCACTGCATGTTCCCTGACCTCCCCATGCTGACCACCCCGCGGTGCTTTTATCCATCTTACATTGCCAATCACTGCCTATCCTAATTCAGACCCTCCGATTCACACCACCCCGTGATGTTTTTCTCACTCCTGCTAGTGAATGTAATGTAACACACACCCATACAATGCGCACGACCCCGTGATGTTTTTGTCACTCCTACTAGTGAATGTAATGTAACACACAACCATACAATGCGCACCACCCCGCGATGTTTTTCAGAAACCTATCCTACATTGCCACTGCATGTTCCCTGACCTCCCCATGCTGACCACCCCGCGGTGCTTTTCTCCATCCTACATTGCCACTCACTGCCTATCCTAATTCAGACAGTCCGATTCACACCACCCCGTGATGTTTTTCTCACTCCTACCAGTAAATGTAATGTAACACACACCCATACAATGCGCACCACCCCGTGATGTTTTTCTCACTCCTACTAGGGGATGTAATGTAACACACACCCATACAATGCGCACCACCACGTGATGTTTTTCTCACTCCTTCTAGTGAATGTAATGTAACACACACCCATACAATGCGCACCACCCCGTGATGTTTTTCTCACTCCTACTAGTGAATCTAATGTAACACACACCCATACAATGCGCACCACCCCGCGATGTTTTTCAGAAACGTATCCTACATTGCCACTGCATGTTCCCTGACCTCCCCATGCTGACCACCCCGCGGTGCTTTTCTCCATCTTACATTGCCACTCACTGCCTATCCTAATTCAGACCCTCCGATTCACACCAACCCGTGATGTTTTTCTCACTCCTACTAGTGAATGTAATGTAACACATACCCATACAATGCGCACCACCCCGTGATGTTTTTCTCACTCCTACTAGTGAATGTAATGTAACACACACCCATACAATGCGCACCACCCCGTGATGTTTTTCTCACTCCTACTAGTGAATCTAATGTAACACACACCCATAAAATGCGCACAACCCCGCAATGTTTTTCTCACTCCTACTTGTGAATGTAATGTAACACACACCCATACAATGCGCACCACCCCGTGATGTTTTTCTCACTCCAACTAGTGAATCTAATGTAACACACACCCATACAATGCGCACGACCCCGCGATGTTTTTCAGTAAACCTATCCTACATTGCCACTGCATGTTCCCTGACCTCCCCATGCTGACCACACCGCGGTGCTTTTCTCCATCCTACATTGCCACTCACTGCCTATCCTAATTCAGACCCTCCATTTCACACCACCGCGTGATGTTTTTCTCACTCCTAGTAGTGAATGTAATGTAACACACACCCATACAATGCGCACAACCACGTGATGTTTTTCTCACTCCTACTAGTGAATGTAATGTAACACACACCCATACAATGCGCACCACCCCGTGATGTTTTTCTCACTCCTACTAGTGAATGTAATGTAACACACACCCATACAATGCGCACCACCACGTGATGTTTTTCTCACTCCTATTAGTGAATGTAATGTAACACACACCCATACAATGCGCACCACCCCGTGATGTTTTTCTCACTCCTACTAGTGAATCTAATGTAACACACACCCATACAATGCGCACCACCCCGCGATGTTTTTCACAAACCTATCCTACATTGTCACTGCATGTTCCCTGAACTCCCCATGCTGACCACCCCGCGGTGCTTTTCTCCATCCTACATGGCCACTCACTGCCTATCCTAATTCAGACCCTCCGATTCACACCACCCCGTGATGTTTTTCTCACTCCTACTAGTGAATGTAATGTAACACACACCCATACAATGCGCACGACCCCGTGATGTTTTTGTCACTCCTACTAGTGAATGTAATGTAACACACACCCATACAATGCGCACCACCCCGTGATGTTTTTCTCACTCCTACTAGTGAATCTAATGTAACACACACCCATACAATGCGCACCTCCCCGCGATGTTTTTCAGAAACTTATCCTAAATTGCCACTGCATGTTCCCTGACCTCCCCATGCTGACCACCCCGCGGTGCTTTTATCCATCTTACATTGCCAATCACTGCCTATCCTAATTCAGACCCTCCGATTCAGACCACCCCGTGATGTTTTTCTCACTCCTGCTAGTGAATGTAATGTAACACACACCCATACAATGCGCACCACCCCGTGATGTTTTTCTCACTCCTACTAGTGAATGTAATGTAACACACACCCATGCAATGCGCACCACCCCGCGATGTTTTTCAGAAACCTATCCTACATTGCCACTGCATGTTCCCTGACCTCCCCATGCTGACCACCCCGCGGTGCTTTTCTCCATCCTACATTGCCACTCACTGCCTATCCTAATTCAGACACTCCGATTCACACCACCCCGTGATGTTTTTCTCACTCCTACCAGTAAATGTAATGTAACACACACCCATACAATGCGCACCACCCCGTGATGTTTTTCTCACTCCAACTAGTGAATGTAATGTAACACACACCCATACAATGCGCACGACCCCGCGATGTTTTTCAGAAACCTATCCTACATTGCCACTGCATGTTCCCTGACCTCCCCATGCTGACCACACCGCGGTGCTTTTCTCCATCCTACATTGCCACTCACTGCCTATCCTAATTCAGACCCTCCAATTCACAACACCGCGTGATATTTTTCTCACTCCTAGTAGTGAATGTAATGTAACACACACCCATACAATGCGCACAACCACGTGATGTTTTTCTCACTCCTATTAGTGAATGTAATGTAACACACACCCATACAATGCGCACCACCCCGTGATGTTTTTCTCACTCCTACTAGTGAATCTAATGTAACACACACCCATACAATGCGCACCACCCCGCGATGTTTTTCACAAACCTATCCTACATTGTCACTGCATGTTCCCTGAACTCCCCATGCTGACCACCCCGCGGTGCTTTTCTCCATCCTACATTGCCACTCACTGCCTATCCTAATTCAGACCCTCCGATTCACACCACCCCGTGATGTTTTTCTCACTCCTACTAGTGAATGTAATGTAACACACACCCATACAATGCGCACGACCCCGTGATGTTTTTGTCACTCCTACTAGTGAATGTAATGTAACACACACCCATACAATGCGCACCACCCCGTGATGTTTTTCTCACTCCTACTAGTGAATCTAATGTAACACACACCCATACAAAGCGCACCTCCCCGCGATGTTTTTCAGAAACTTATCCTAAATTGCCACTGCATGTTCCCTGACCTCCCCATGCTGACCACCCCGCGGTGCTTTTATCCATCTTACATTGCCAATCACTGCCTATCCTAATTCAGACCCTCCGATTCAGACCACCCCGTGATGTTTTTCTCACTCCTGCTAGTGAATGTAATGTAACACACACCCATACAATGCGCACCACCCCGTGATGTTTTTCTCACTCCTACTAGTGAATGTAATGTAACACACACCCATGCAATGCGCACCACCCCGTGATGTTTTTCGGAAACCTATCCTACATTGCCACTGCATGTTCCCTGACCTCCCCATGCTGACCACCCCGCGGTGCTTTTCTCCATCCTACATTGCCATTCACTGCCTATCCTAATTCAGACACTCCGATTCACACCACCCCGTGATGTTTTTCTCACTCCTACCAGTAAATGTAATGTAACACACACCCATACAATGCGCACCACCCCGTGATGTTTTTCTCACTCCAACTAGTGAATCTAATGTAACACACACCCATACAATGCGCACGACCCCGCGATGTTTTTCAGAAACCTATCCTACATTGCCACTGCATGTTCCCTGACCTCCCCATGCTGACCACACCGCGGTGCTTTTCTCCATCCTACATTGCCACTCACTGCCTATCCTAATTCAGACCCTCCAATTCACAACACCGCGTGATATTTTTCTCACTCCTAGTAGTGAATGTAATGTAACACACACCCATACAATGCGCACAACCCCGTGATGTTTTTCTCACTCCTACTAGTGAATGTAATGTAACACACACCCATACAATGCGCACCACCCCGTGATGTTTTTCTCACTCCTACTAGTGAATGTAATGTAACACACACCCATACAATGCGCACCACCACGTGATGTCTTTCTCACTCCTTCTAGTGAATGTAATGTAACACACACCCATACAATGCGCACCACCCCGCGATGTTTTTCCGAAACCTATCCTACATTGCCACTGCATGTTCCCTGACCTCCCCAAGCTGACCACCCCGCGGTGCTTTTCTCCATCCTACATTGCCACTCACTGCCTACCCTAATTCAGACCCTCCGATTCACACCACCCCGTGATGTTTTTCTCACTCCTACTAGTGAATGTAATGTAACACATACCCATACAATGCGCACAACCCCGTGATGTTTTTCTCAGTCCTACTAGTGAATGTAATGTAACACACACCCATACGATGCGCACCACCCCGTGATGTTTTTCTCACTCCTACTAGTGAATCTAATGTAACACACACCCATAAAATGCGCACAACCCCGCAATGTTTTTCTCACTCCTACTTGTGAATGTAATGTAACACACACCCATACAATGCGCACCACCCCGTGATGTTTTTCTCACTCCAACTAGTGAATCTAATGTAACACACACCCATACAATGCGCACGACCCCGCGATGTTTTTCAGTAAACCTATCCTACATTGCCACTGCATTTTCCCTGACCTCCCCATGCTGACCACACCGCGGTGCTTTTCTCCATCCTACATTGCCACTCACTGCCTATCCTAATTCAGACCCTCCAATTCACACCACCGCGTGATGTTTTTCTCACTCCTAGTAGTGAATGTAATGTAACACACACCCATACAATGCGCACAACCACGTGATGTTTTTCTCACTCCTACTAGTGAATGTAATGTAACACACACCCATACAATGCGCACCACCCCGTGAAGTTTTTCTCACTCCTACTAGTGAATGTAATGTAACACACACCCATACAATGCGCACCACCACGTGATGTTTTTCTCACTCCTATTAGTGAATGTAATGTAACACACACCCATACAATGCGCACCACCCCGTGATGTTTTTCTCACTCCTACTAGTGAATCTAATGTAACACACACCCATACAATGCGCACCACCCCGCGATGTTTTTCACAAACCTATCCTACATTGCCACTGCATGTTCCCTGACCTCCCCATGCTGACCACCCCGCGGTGCTTTTCTCCATCCTACATTGCCACTCACTGCCTATCCTAATTCAGACCCTCCGATTCACACCACCCCGTGATGTTTTTCTCACTCCTACTAGTGAATGTAATGTAACACACACCCATACAATGCGCACGACCCCGTGATGTTTTTGTCACTCCTACTAGTGAATGTAATGTAACACACACCCATACAATGCGCACCACCCCGTGATGTTTTTCTCACTCCTACTAGTGAATCTAATGTAACACACACCCATACAATGCGCACCTCCCCGCGATGTTTTTCAGAAACTTATGCTAAATTGCCACTGCATGTTCCCTGACCTCCCCATGCTGACCACCTCGCGGTGCTTTTATCCATCTTACATTGCCAATCACTGCCTATCCTAATTCAGACCCTCCGATTCACACCACCCCGTGATGTTTTTCTCACTCCTGCTAGTGAATGTAATGTAACACACACCCATACAATGCGCACGACCCCGTGATGTTTTTGTCACTCCTACTAGTGAATGTAATGTAACACACACCCATACAATGCGCACCACCCCGCGATGTTTTTCAGAAACCTATCCTACATTGCCACTGCATGTTCCCTGACCTCCCAATGCTGACCACCCCGCGGTGCTTTTCTCCATCCTACATTGCCACTCACTGCCTATCCTAATTCAGACAGTCCGATTCACACCACCCCGTGATGTTTTTCTCACTCCTACCAGTAAATGTAATGTAACACACACCCATACAATGCGCACCACCCCGTGATGTTTTTCTCACTCCTACTAGGGGATGTAATGTAACACACACCCATACAATGCGCACCACCCCGTGATGTTTTTCTCACTCCAACTAGTGAATCTAATGTAACACACACCCATACAATGCGCACGACCCCGCGATGTTTTTCAGAAACCTATCCTACATTGCCACTGCATGTTCCCTGACCTCCCCATGCTGACCACCCCGCGGTGCTTTTCTCCATCCTACATTGCCACTCACTGCCTATCCTAATTCAGACAGTCCGATTCACACCACCCCGTGATGTTTTTCTCACTCCTACCAGTAAATGTAATGTAACACACACCCATACAATGCGCACCACCCCGTGATGTTTTTCTCACTCCTACTAGGGGATGTAATGTAACACACACCCATACAATGCGCACCACCCCGTGATGTTTTTCTCACTCCAACTAGTGAATCTAATGTAACACACACCCATACAATGCGCACGACCCCGCGATGTTTTTCAGAAACCTATCCTACATTGCCACTGCATGTTCCCTGACCTCCCCATGCTGACCACACCGCGGTGCTTTTCTCCATCCTACATTGCCACTCACTGCCTATCCTAATTCAGACCCTCCAATTCACAACACCGCGTGATATTTTTCTCACTCCTAGTAGTGAATGTAATGTAACACACACCCATACAATGCGCACAACCCCGTGATGTTTTTCTCACTCCTACTAGTGAATGTAATGTAACACACACCCATACAATGCGCACCACCCCGTGATGTTTTTCTCACTCCTACTAGTGAATGTAATGTAACACACACCCATACAATGCGCACCACCACGTGATGTCTTTCTCACTCCTTCTAGTGAATGTAATGTAACACACACCCATACAATGCGCACCACCCCGTGATGTTTTTCTCACTCCTACTAGTGAATCTAATGTAACACACACCCATACAATGCGCACCACCCCGTGATGTTTTTCTCACTCCTACTAGTGAATCTAATGTAACACACACCCATACAATGCGCACCACCCCGCGATGTTTTTCCGAAACCTATCCTACATTGCCACTGCATGTTCCCTGACCTCCCCAAGCTGACCACCCCGCGGTGCTTTTCTCCATCCTACATTGCCACTCACTGCCTACCCTAATTCAGACCCTCCGATTCACACCACCCCGTGATGTTTTTCTCACTCCTACTAGTGAATGTAATGTAACACATACCCATACAATGCGCACCACCCCGTGATGTTTTTCTCAGTCCTACTAGTGAATGTAATGTAACACACACCCATACAATGCGCACCACCCCGTGATGTTTTTCTCACTCCTACTAGTGAATCTAATGTAACACAACCCATACAATGCGCACCACCCCGCGATGTTTTTCTCACTCCTACTTGTGAATGTAATGTAAAACACACCCATAATATGCGCACCACCCCGTGATGTTTTTCTCACTCCAACTAGTGAATCTAATGTAACACACACCCATACAATGCGCACGACCCCGCGATGCTTTTCAGAAATCTATCCTACATTGCCACTGCATGTTCCCTGACCTCCCCATGCTGACCACACCGCGGTGCTTTTCTCCATCCTACATTGCCACTCACTTCCTATCCTAATTCAGACCCTCCAATTCACACCACCGCGTGATGTTTTTCTCACTCCTAGTAGTGAATGTCATGTAACACACACCCATACAATGCGCACAACCCCGTGATGTTTTTCTCACTCCTACTAGTGAATGTAATGTAACACACACCCATACAATGCGCACCACCCCGTGATGTTTTTCTCACTCCTACTAGTGAATGTAATGTAACACACACCCATACAATGCGCACCACCACGTGATGTTTTTCTCACTCCTTCTAGTGAATGTAATGTAACACACACCCATACAATGCGCACCACCCCGTGATGTTTTTCTCACTCCTACTAGTGAATCTAATGTAACACACACCCATACAATTCGCACCACCCCGCGATGTTTTTCAGAAACCTATCCTACATTGCGACTGCATGTTCCCTGACCTCCCCATGCTGACCACCCCGCGGTGCTTTTCTCCATCCTACATTGCCACTCACTGCCTATCCTAATTCAGACCCTCTGATTCACACCACCTCGTGATGTTTTTCTCACGCCTACTAGTGAATGTAATGTAACAAACACCCATACAATGCGCACCACCCCGTGATGTTTTTCTCACTCCTACTGGTGAATGTAATGTAACACACACCCATACAATGCGCACCACCCCGTGTTGTTTTTCTCACTCCTACTAGTGAATCTAATGTAACACACACCCTTACAATGCGGACCACCCCGCGATGTTTTTCAGAAACGTATCCTAAATTGCCACTGCATGTTCCCTGACCTCCCCATGCTGACCAACCCGCGGTGCTTTTATCCATCCTACATTGCCAATCACTGCCTATCCTAATTCAGACCCTACGATTCACACCACCCCGTGATGTTTTTCTCACTCCTACTAGTGAATGTAATGTAACACACACCCATACAATGCGCACCACCCCGGGATGTGTTTCTCCCTCCTACTAGTGAATGTAATGTAACACACACCCATACAATGCGCACCACCCCGTGATGTTTTTCTCACTCGTATTAGAGAATGTAATGTAACACACACCCATACAATGCGCACCAACCCGTGATGTTTTTCTCACTCCTACTAGTGGATGTAATGTAACACACACCCATACAATGCGCACCACCCCGTGATGTTTTTCTCACTCCTATTAGAGAATGTAATGTAACACACACCCATACAATGCGCACCACCCCGTGATGTTTTTCTCACTCCTACTAGTGAATCTAATGTAACACACACCCATACAATGCGCACCACCCCGCGATGTTTTTCAGAAACCTATCCTACATTGCCACTGCATCTTCCCTGACCTCCCCATGCTGACCACCCCGCTGTGCTTTTCTCCAACCTACATTGCCACTCACAGCCTATCTTAATTCAGACCCTCCGATTCACACCACCCCGTGATGTTTTTCTCACTCCTACTAGTGAATGTAATGTAACACACACCCATACAATGCGCACCACCCCGTGATGTTTTTCTCACTCCTACTAGTGAATCTAATGTAACACAACCCATACAATGCGCACCACCCCGCAATGTTTTTCTCACTCCTACTTGTGAATGTAATGTAAAACACACCCATAAAATGCGCACCACCCCGTGATGTTTTTCTCACTCCAACTAGTGAATCTAATGTAACACACACCCATACAATGCGCACGACCCCGCGATGCTTTTCAGAAACCTATCCTACATTGCCACTGCATGTTCCCTGACCTCCCCATGCTGACCACACCGCGGTGCTTTTCTCCATCCTACATTGCCACTCACTGCCTATCCTAATTCAGACCCTCCAATTCACACAACCGCGTGATGTTTTCTCACTCCTAGTAGTGAATGTAATGTAACACACACCCATACAATGCGCACAACCCCGTGATGTTTTTCTCACTCCTACTAGTGAATGTAATGTAACACACACCCATACAATGCGCACCACACCGTGATGTTTTTCTCACTCCTACTAGTGAATATAATGTAACACACACCCATACAATGCACACCACCACGTGATGTTTTTCTCACTCCTATTAGTGA
Organism: Cavia porcellus; assembly: GCF_034190915.1. Taxonomy (NCBI): domain Eukaryota; kingdom Metazoa; phylum Chordata; class Mammalia; order Rodentia; family Caviidae; genus Cavia; species Cavia porcellus. The sequence goes on along the minus strand of NW_026947541.1, from coordinate 1,642,033 downwards.
ATGTAATGTAACACACACCCATACAATGCGCACCACCCCGTGATGTTTTTCTCACTCCTACTAGTGAATGTAATGTAACACACACCCATACAATGCGCACCACCCCGTGATGTTTTTCTCACTCCTACTAGTGAATGATATGTAACACACACCCATACAATGTGCACCACCCCGCGATGTTTTTCAGAAACCTATCCTACATTGCCACTGCATGTTCCCTGACCTCCCCATGCTGACCACACCGCGGTGCTTTTCTCCATCCTACATTGCCACTCACTTCCTATCCTAATTCAGACCCTCCAATTCACACCACCGCGTGATGTTTTTCTCACTCCTAGTAGTGAATGTAATGTAACACACACCCATACAATGCGCACAACCCCGTGATGTTTTTCTCACTCCTACTAGTGAATGTAATGTAACACACACCCATACAATGCGCACCACCCCGTGATGTTTTTCTCACTCCTACTAGTGAATGTAATGTAACGCACACCCATACAATGCGCACCACCACGTGATGTCTTTCTCACTCCTTCTAGTGAATGTAATGTAACACACACCCATACAATGCGCACCACCCCGTGATGTTTTTCTCACTCTTACTAGTGAATCTAATGTAACACACACCCATACAATGCGCACCACCCCGTGATGTTTTTCTCACTCCTACTAGTGAATCTAATGTAACACACACCCATACAATGCGCACCACCCCGCGATGTTTTTCCGAAACCTATCCTACATTGCCACTGCATGTTCCCTGACCTCCCCAAGCTGACCACCCCGCCGTGCTTTTCTCCATCCTACATTGCCACTCACTGCCTACCCTAATTCAGACCCTCCGATTCACACCACCCCGTGATGTTTTTCTCACTCCTACTAGTGAATGTAATGTAACACATACCCATACAATGCGCACCACCCCGTGATGTTTTTCTCAGTCCTACTAGTGAATGTAATGTAACACACACCCATACAATGCGCACCACCCCGTGATGTTTTTCTCACTCCTACTAGTGAATCTAATGTAACACACACCCATAAAATGCGCACAACCCCGCAATGTTTTTCTCACTCCTACTTGTGAATGTAATGTAACACACACCCATACAATGCGCACCACCCCGTGATGTTTTTCTCACTCCAACTAGTGAATCTAATGTAACACACACCCATACAATGCGCACGACCCCGCGATGTTTTTCAGTAAACCTATCCTACATTGCCACTGCATGTTCCCTGACCTCCCCATGCTGACCACAGCGCGGTGCTTTTCTCCATCCTACATTGCCACTCACTGCCTATCCTAATTCAGACCCTCCAATTCACACCACCGCGTGATGTTTTTCTCACTCCTAGTAGTGAATGTAATGTAACACACACCCATACAATGCGCACAACCACGTGATGTTTTTCTCACTCCTACTAGTGAATGTAATGTAACACACACCCATACAATGCGCACCACCCCGTGATGTTTTTCTCACTCCTACTAGTGAATGCAATGTAACACACACCCATACAATGCGCACCACCACGTGATGTTTTTCTCACTCCTATTAGTGAATGTAATGTAACACACACCCATACAATGCGCACCACCCCATGATGTTTTTCTCACTCCTACTAGTGAATCTAATGTAACACACACCCATACAATGCGCACCACCCCGCGATGTTTTTCACAAACCTATCCTACATTGCCACTGCATGTTCCCTGACCTCCCCATGCTGACCACCCCGCGGTGCTTTTCTCCATCCTACATTGCCACTCACTGCCTATCCTAATTCAGACCCTCCGATTCACACCACCCCGTGATGTTTTTCTCACTCCTACTAGTGAATGTAATGTAACACACACCCATACAATGCGCACGACCCCGTGATGTTTTTGTCACTCCTACTAGTGAATGTAATGTAACACACACCCATACAATGCGCACCACCCCGTGATGTTTTTCTCACTCCTACTAGTGAATCTAATGTAACACACACCCATACAATGCGCACCTCCCCGCGATATTTTTCAGAAACTTATCCTAAATTGCCACTGCATGTTCCCTGACCTCCCCATGCTGACCACCCCGCGGTGCTTTTATCCATCTTACATTGCCAATCACTGCCTATCCTAATTCAGACCCTCCGATTCACACCACCCCGTGATGTTTTTCTCACTCCTACTAGTGAATGTAATGTAACACACACCCATACAATGCGCACCACCACGTGATGTTTTTCTCACTCCTTCTAGTGAATGTAATGTAACACACACCCATACAATGCGCACCACCCCGAGATGTTTTTCTCACTCCTACTAGTGAATCTAATGTAACACACACCCATACAATGCGCACCACCCCGCGATGTTTTTCAGAAACCTATCCTACATTGCCACTGCATGTTCCCTGACCTCCCCATGCTGACCACCCCGCGGTGCTTTTCTCCATCCTACATTGCCACTCACTGCCTATCCTAATTCAGACCCTCTGATTCACACCACCCCGTGATGTTTTTCTCACGCCTACTAGTGAATGTAATGTAACACACACCCATACAATGCGCACCACCCCGTGATGTTTTTCTCACTCCTACTGGTGAATGTAATGTAACACACACCCATACAATGCGCACCACCCCGTGTTGTTTTTCTCACTCCTACTAGTGAATCTAATGTAACACACACCCTTACAATGCGCACCACCCCGCGATGTTTTTCAGAAACGTATCCTAAATTGCCACTGCATGTTCCCTGACCTCCCCATGCTGACCACCCCGCGGTGCTTTTATCCATCCTACATTGCCAATCACTGCCTATCCTAATTCAGACCCTCCAATTCACACCACCCCGTGATGTTTTTCTCACTCCTACTAGTGAATGTAATGTAACACACACCCATACAATGCGCACCACCCCGTGATGTGTTTCTCCCTCCTACTAGTGAATGTAATGTAACACACACCCATACAATGCGCACCACCCCGTGATGTTTTTCTCACTCGTATTAGAGAATGTAATGTAACACACACCCATACAATGCGCACCACCCCGTGATGTTTTTCTCACTCCTACTAGTGGATGTAATGTAACACACACCCATACAATGCGCACCACCCCGTGATGTTTTTCTCACTCTTACTAGTGGATGTAATGTAACACACACCCATACAATGCGCACCACCCCGTGATGTTTTTCTCACTCCTACTGGTGAATGTAATGTAACACACACCCATACAATGCGCACCACCCCGTGTTGTTTTTCTCACTCCTACTAGTGAATCTAATGTAACACACACCCTTACAATGCGCACCACCCCGCGATGTTTTTCAGAAACGTATCCTAAATTGCCACTGCATGTTCCCTGACCTCCCCATGCTGACCACCCCGCGGTGCTTTTATCCATCCTACATTGCCAATCACTGCCTATCCTAATTCAGACCCTCCGATTCACACCACCCCGTGATGTTTTTCTCACTCCTAATAGTGAATGTAATGTAACACACACCCATACAATGCGCACCACCCCGTGATGTGTTTCTCCCTCCTACTAGTGAATGTAATGTAACACACACCCATACAATGCGCACCACCCCGTGATGTTTTTCTCACTTGTATTAGAGAATGTAATGTAACACACACCCATACAATGCGCACCACTACGTGATGTTTTTCTCACTCCTACTAGTGGATGTAATGTAACACACACCCATACAATGCGCACCACCCCGTGATGTTTTTCTCACTCTTACTAGTGGATGTAATGTAACACACACCCATACAATGCGCACCACCCCGTGATGTTTTTCTCACTCCTACTAGTGAATGTAATGTAACACACACCCATACAATGTGCACCACCCCGCGATGTTTTTCAGAAACCTATCCTACATTGCCAATGCATGTTCCCTGACCTCCCCATGCTGACCACACCGCGGTGCTTTTCTCCATCCTACATTGCCACTCACTTCCTATCCTAATTCAGACCCTCCAATTCACACCACCGCGTGATGTTTTTCTCACTCCTAGTAGTGAATGTAATGTAACACACACCCATACAATGCGCACCACCCCGTGATGTTTTTCTCACTCTTACTAGTGGATGTAATGTAACACACACCCATACAATGCGCACCACCCCGTGATGTTTTTCTCACTCCTACTGGTGAATGTAATGTAACACACACCCATACAATGCGCACCACCCCGTGTTGTTTTTCTCACTCCTACTAGTGAATCTAATGTAACACACACCCTTACAATGCGCACCACCCCGCGATGTTTTTCAGAAACGTATCCTAAATTGCCACTGCATGTTCCCTGACCTCCCCATGCTGACCACCCCGCGGTGCTTTTATCCATCCTACATTGCCAATCACTGCCTATCCTAATTCAGACCCTCCGATTCACACCACCCCGTGATGTTTTTCTCACTCCTACTAGTGAATGTAATGTAACACACACCCATACAATGCGCACCACCCCGTGATGTGTTTCTCCCTCCTACTAGTGAATGTAATGTAACACACACCCATACAATGCGCACCACCCCGTGATGTTTTTCTCACTTGTATTAGAGAATGTAATGTAACACACACCCATATAATGCGCACCACTACGTGATGTTTTTCTCACTCCTACTAGTGGATGTAATGTAACACACACCCATACAATGCGCACCACCCCGTGATGTTTTTCTCACTCTTACTAGTGGATGTAATGTAACACACACCCATACAATGCGCACCACCCCATGATGTTTTTCTCACTCCTACTAGTGAATGTAATGTAACACACACCCATACAATGTGCACCACCCCGCGATGTTTTTCAGAAACCTATCCTACATTGCCAATGCATGTTCCCTGACCTCCCCATGCTGACCACACCGCGGTGCTTTTCTCCATCCTACATTGCCACTCACTTCCTATCCTAATTCAGACCCTCCAATTCACACCACCGCGTGATGTTTTTCTCACTCCTAGTAGTGAATGTAATGTAACACACACCCATACAATGCGCACAACCCCGTGATGTTTTCCTCACTCCTACTAGTGAATGTAATGTAACACACACCCATACAATGCGCACCACCCCGTGATGTTTTTCTCACTCCTACTAGTGAATGTAATGTAACACACACCCATACAATGCGCACCACCACGTGATGTTTTTCTCACTCCTTCTAGTGAATGTAATGTAACACACACCCATACAATGCGCACCACCCCGTGATGTTTTTCTCACTCCTACTAGTGAATCTAATGTAACACACACCCATACAATGCGCACCACCCCGTGATGTTTTTCTCACTCCTACTAGTGAATGTAATGTAACACACACCCATACAATGCGCACCACCCCGTGATGTTTTTCTCACTCGTATTAGAGAATGTAATGTAACACACACCCATACAATGCGCACCACCCCGTGATGTTTTTCTCACTCCTACTAGTGGATGTAATGTAACACACACCCATACAATGCGCACCACCCCGTGATGTTTTTCTCACTCCTACTAGTGGATGTAATGTAACACACACCCATACAATGTGCACCACCCCGTGATGTTTTTCTCACTCCTATTAGAGAATGTAATGTAACACACACCCATACAATGCGAACCACCCCGTGATGTTTTTCTCACTCCTACTAGTGAATCTAATGTAACACACACCCATACAATGCGCACCACCCCGCGATGTTTTTCAGAAACCTATCCTACATTGCCACTGCATGTTCCCTGACCTCCCCATGCTGACCACCCCGCTGTGGTTTTCTCCAACCTACATTGCCACTCACAGCCTATCTTAATTCAGACCCTCCGATTCACACCACCCCGTGTTGTTTTTCTCACTCCTACTAGTGAATGTATTGTAACACACACCCATGCAATGCGCACCACCCCGTGATGTTTTTCTCAGTCCTACTAGTGAATGTAATGTAACACATACCCATACAATGCGCACCACCCCGTGATGTTTTTCTCATTCCTACTAGTGAATGTAATGTAACACATACCCATACAATGCGCACCAACCCGTGATGTTTTTCTCACTCCTACTAGTGAATGTAATGTAACACATACCCATACAATGCGCACCACCCCGTGATGTTTTTCTCAGTCCTACTAGTGAATCTAATGTAACACAACCCATACAATGCGCACCACCCCGCAATGTTTTTCTCACTCCTACTTGTGAATGTAATGTAAAACACACCCATAAAATGCACACCACCCAGTGATGTTTTTCTCACTCCAACTAGTGAATCTAATGTAACACACACCCATACAATGCGCACGACCCCGCGATGCTTTTCAGAAACCTATCCTACATTTCCACTGCATGTTCCCTGACCTCCCCATGCTGATCACACCGCGGTGCTTTTCTCCATCCTACATTGCCACTCACTGCCTATCCTAATTCAGACCCTCCAATTCACACAACCGCGTGATGTTTTTCTCACTCCTAGTAGTGAATGTAATGTAACACACACCCATACAATGCGCACAACCCCGTGATGTTTTTCTCACTCCTACTAGTGAATGTAATGTAACACACACCCATACAATGCGCACCACACCATGATGTTTTTCTCACTCCTACTAGTGAATGTAATGTAACACACACCCATACAATGCGCACCACCACGTGATGTTTTTCTCACTCCTATTAGTGAATGTAATGTAACACACACCCATACAATGCGCACCACCCCGTGATGTTTTTCTCACTCCTACTAGTGAATCTAATGTAACACACACCCATACAATGCGCACCACCCCGCGATGTTTTTCCGCAACCTATCCTACATTGCCACTGCATGTTCCCTGACCTCCCCATGCTGACCACCCCGCGGTGCTTTTCTCCATCCTACATTGCCACTCACTGCCTATCCTAATTCAGACGCTCCGATTCACACCACCCCGTGATGTTTTTCTCACTCCTACTAGTGAATGTAATGTAACACACACCCATACAATGCGCACCACCCTGTGAGTTTTTGTCACTCCTACTAGTGAATGTAATGTAACACACACCCATACAATGCGCACCACCCCGTGATGTTTTTCTCACTCCTACTAGTGAATCTAATGTAACACACACCCATACAATGTGCACCACCCCGCGATGTTTTTCAGAAACTTATCCTAAATTGCCACTGCATGTTCCCTGACCTCCCCATGCTGACCACCCCGCGGTGCTTTTATCCATCTTACATTGCCAATCACTGCCTATACTAATTCAGACCCTCAGATTCACACCACCCCGTGATGTTTTTCTCACTCCTACTAGTGAATGTAATGTAACACACACCCATACAATGCGCACCACCCCGTGATGTTTTTCTCACTCCTACTAGTGAATGTAATGTAACACACACCCATACAATGTGCACCACCCCGTGATGTTTCTCTCACCCCTACTAGTGAATGTAATGTAACACACACCCATACAATGCGCACCACCCCGCGATGTTTTCCTCACTCCTACTAGTGAATGTAATGTAACACACACCCATACAATGCGCACCACCCCGTGATGTTTTTCTCACTCCTACTAGCGAATCTAATGTAACACACACCCATACAATGCCCATCACCCAGTGATGTTTTTCTCACTCCTACTAGTGAATGTAATGTAACACACACCCATACAATGCGCACCACCCCGTGATGTTTTTCTCACTCCTACTAGTGAATGTAATGTAACACACACCCATACAATGCTCACCACCCCGTGATGTTTTTCTCACTCCTACTAGTGAATGTAATGTAACACACACCCATACAATGCGCACCACCCCGTGATGTTTTTCTCACTGCTACTAGTGAATGTAATGTAACACACAGCCATACAATGCGCACCACCCCTTGATGTTTTTCTCACTCCTACTAGTGAATGTAATGTAACACACACCCATACAATGCGCACCACCCCGTGATGTTTTTCTCACTCCTACTAGTGAATGTAATGTAACACACACCCATACAATGCGCACCACCCCGTGATGTTTTTCTCACTCCTACTAGTGAATGTAATGTAACACACACCCATACAATGCGCACCACCCGGTGATGTTTTTCTCACTCCTACTAGTGAATGTAATGTAACACACACCCATACAATGCGCACCAACCCGTGATGTTTTTCTCACTCCTACTAGTGAATGTAATGTAACACACACCCATACAATGCGCACCACCCCGTGATGTTTTTCTCACTCCTACCAGTGAATGTAATGTAACACACACCCATACAATGCGCACCACCCCGTGATGTTTTTCTCACTCCTACTAGTGAATCTAATGTAACACACACCCATACAATGCGCACCACCCCGCGATGTTTTTCAGAAACCTATCCTACATTGCCACTGCATGTTCCCTGACCTCCCCATGCTGACCACCCCGCGGTGCTTTTCTCCATCCTACATTGACACTCACGGCCTATCCTACTTCAGACCCTCCGATTCACACCACCCCGTGATGTTTTTCTCACTCCTACTAGTGAATGTAATGTAACACACACCCATACAATGCGCACCACCCCGTGATGTTTTTCTCACTCCTACTAGTGAATGTAATGTAACACACACCCATACAATGCGCACCACCCCGTGATGTTTTTCTCACTCCTATTAGTGAATGTAATGTAACACACACCCATACAATGCGCACCAACCCGTGATGTTTTTCTCACTCCTACTAGTGAATGTAATGTAACACACACCCATACAATGCGCACCACCCCGTGATGTTTTTCTCACTCCTACTAGTGAATGTAATGTAACACACACCCATACAATGCGCACCACCCCGTGATGTTTTTCTCACTCCTATTAGTGAATGTAATGTAACACACACCCATACAATGCGAACCACCCCGTGATGTTTTTCTCACTCCTACTAGTGAATCTAATGTAACACACACCCATACAATGCCCACCACCCAGTGATGTTTTTCTCACTCCTACTAGTGAATGTAATGTAACACACACCCATACAATGCGCACCACCCGTGATGTTTTTCTCACTCCTACTAGTGAATGTAATGTAACACACACCCATACAATGAGCACCACCCCGTGATGTTTTTCTCACTCCTATTAGTGAATGTAATGTAACACACACCCATACAATGTGCACCACCCCGTGATGTTTTTCTCACTCCTACTAGTGAATCTAATGTAACACACACCCATACAATGCCCATCACCCAGTGATGTTTTTCTCACTCCTACTAGTGAATGTAATGTAACACACACCCATACAATGCGCACCACCCCGTGATGTTTTTCTCACTCCTACTAGTGAATGTAATGTAACACACACCCATACAATGCGCACCACCCCGTGATGTTTTTCTCACTGCTACTAGTGAATGTAATGTAACACACAGCCATACAATGCGCACCACCCCTTGATGTTTTTCTCACTCCTACTAGTGAATGTAATGTAACACACACCCATACAATGCGCACCACCCCGTGATGTTTTTCTCACTCCTACTAGTGAATGTAATGTAACACACACCCATACAATGCGCACCACCCCGTGATGTTTTTCTCACTCCTACTAGTGAATGTAATGTAACACACACCCATACAATGCGCACCACCCGGTGATGTTTTTCTCACTCCTATTAGTGAATGTAATGTAACACACACCCATACAATGCGCACCAACCCGTGTTGTTTTTCTCACTCCTACTAGTGAATGTAATGTAACACACACCCATACAATGCGCACCACCCCGTGATGTTTTTCTCACTCCTACTAGTGAATGTAATGTAACACACACCCATACAATGCGCACCACCCGGTGATGTTTTTCTCACTCCTATTAGTGAATGTAATGTAACACACACCCATAAAATGCGCACCAACCCGTGTTGTTTTTCTCACTCCTACTAGTGAATGTAATGTAACACACACCCATACAATGCGCACCACCCCGTGTTTTTCTCACGTCTACTACTGAATGTAATGTAACACACACCCATAAAATGCGCACCACCCGGTGATGTTTTTCTCACTCCTATTAGTGAATGTAATGTAACACACACCCATACAATGCGCACCACCCCGCGATGTTTTTCAGAAACCTATCCTACATTGCCACTGCATGTTCCCTGACCTCCCCATGCTGACCACCCCGCGGTGCTTTTCTCCATCCTACATTGCCACTCTCTGCCTATCCTAATTCAGACCCTCCGATTCACACCACCCCGTGATGTTTTTCTCACTCCTAGTAGTGAATGTAATGTAACACACACCCATACAATGCGCACCACCCCCTGATGTTTTTCTCACTCCTACTGGTGAATGTAATGTAACACACACCCATACAATGCGCACCAACCCGTGATGTTTTTCTCACTCCTACTAGTGAATGTAATGTAACACACACCCATACAATGCGCACCACCCCGTGATGTTTTTCTCACTCCTACTAGTGAATGTAATGTAACACACACCCATACAAGGCGCACCACCCCGTGATGTTTTTCTCACTCCTATTAGTGAATGTAATGTAACACACACCCATACAATGCGAACCACCCCGTGATGTTTTTCTCACTCCTACTAGTGAATCTAATGTAACACACACCCATACAATGCCCACCACCCAGTGATGTTTTTCTCACTCCTACTAGTGAATGTAATGTAACACACACCCATACAATGCGCACCACCCGTGATGTTTTTCTCACTCCTACTAGTGAATGTAATGTAACACACACCCATACAATGAGCACCAGCCCGTGATGTTTTTCTCACTCCTATTAGTGAATGTAATGTAACACACACCCATACAATGCGCACCACCCCGTGATGTTTTTCTCACTCCTACTAGTGAATCTAATGTAACACACACAACATACAATGCCCATCACCCAGTGATGTTTTTCTCACTCCTACTAGTGAATGTAATGTAACACACACCCATACAATGCGCACCACCCCGTGATGTTTTTCTCACTCCTACTAGTGAATGTAATGTAACACACACCCATACAATGCTCACCACCCCGTGATGTTTTTCTCACTCCTACTAGTGAATGTAATGTAACACACACCCATACAATGCGCACCACCCCGTGATGTTTTTCTCACTGCTACTAGTGAATGTAATGTAACACACAGCCATACAATGCGCACCACCCCTTGATGTTTTTCTCACTCCTACTAGTGAATGTAATGTAACACACACCCATACAATGCGCACCACCCCGTGATGTTTTTCTCACTCCTACTAGTGAATGTAATGTAACACACACCCATACAATGCGCACCACCCCGTGATGTTTTTCTCACTCCTACTAGTGAATGTAATGTAACACACACCCATACAATGCGTACCACCCGGTGATGTTTTTCTCACTCCTATTAGTGAATGTAATGTAACACACACCCATACAATGCGCACCAACCCGTGTTGTTTTTCTCACTCCTACTAGTGAATCTAATGTAACACACACCCATACAATGCGCACCACCCCGTGTTTTTCTCACGTCTACTACTGAATGTAATGTAACACACACCCATAAAATGCGCACCACCCGGTGATGTTTTTCTCACTCCTATTAGTGAATGTAATGTAACACACACCCATACAATGCGCACCACCCCGCGATGTTTTTCAGAAACCTATCCTACATTGCCACTGCATGTTCCCTGACCTCCCCATGCTGACCACCCCGCGGTGCTTTTCTCCATCCTACATTGCCACTCTCTGCCTATCCTAATTCAGACCCTCCGATTCACACCACCCCGTGATGTTTTTCTCACTCCTAGTAGTGAATGTAATGTAACACACACCCATACAATGCGCACCACCCCCTGATGTTTTTCTCACTCCTACTGGTGAATGTAATGTAACACACACCCATACAATGCGCACCACCCCGTGATGTTTTTCTCACTCCTATTAGTGAATGTAATGTAACACACACCCATACAATGCGCACCAACCCGTGATATTTTTCTCACTCTTACTAGTGAATGTAATGTAACACACACCCATACAATGCGCACCACCCCGTGATGTTTTTCTCACTCCTACTAGTGAATGTAATGTAACACACACCCATACAATGCGCACCACCCCGTGATGTTTTTCTCACTCCTATTAGTGAATGTAATGTAACACACACCCATACAATGCGCACCACCCGGTGATGTTTTTCTCACTCCTACTAGTGAATCTAATGTAACACACACCCATACAATTCGCACCACCCCGGGAAGTTTTTCATAAACCTATCCTACATTGCCACTGCATTTTCCCTGACCTCTCCATGCTGACCACCCCACGGCGCTTTTCTCCATCCTACATTGCCACTCACTGCCTATCCTAATTCAGACCCTCCGATTCACACCACCCCGTGATGTTTTTCACACTCCTACTAGTGAATGTAATGTAACACACACCCATACAATGCGCACCACCCCGTGATGTTTTTCTCACTCCTACTAGTGAATGTAATGTAACACACACCCATACAATGCGCACCACCCCGTGATGTTTTTCTCACTCCTACTAGTGAATGTAATGTAACACACAGCCATACAATGTGCACCACCCCGTGATGTTTCTCTCACTCCTACTATTGAATGTAATGAAACACACACCCATACAATGCGCACCACCCCGCGATGTTTTCCTCACTCCTACTAGTGAATGTAATGTAACACACACCCATACAATGCGCACCACCCCGTGATGTTTTTCTCACTCCTACTAGTGAATGTAATGTAACACACACCCATACAATGCGCACCACACCGTGATGTTTTTCTCACTCCTACTAGTGAATGTAATGTAACACACACCCATACAATGCGCACCACCCCGTGATGTTTTTCTCACTCCTACTAGTGAATGTAATATAACACACACCCATACAATGCGCACCACCCCGTGATGTTTTTCTCACTCCTACTAGTGAATGTAATGTAACGCACTCCCATAAAATGCGCACCACCCCGCGATGTTTTTCAGAAACCTATCCTACATTGCCACTGCATGTTCCCTGACCTCCCCATGGTGACCACCCCGCGGAACTTTTCTCCATCCTACATTGCCACTCACTGCCTATCCTAATTCAGACCCTCCGATTCACACCACCGCGTGATGTTTGTCTCCCTCCTACTAGTGAATGTAATGTAACACACACCCATACAATGCGCACCACCGCGTGATATATTTCTCACTCCTAATAGTGAATGTAATGTAACATACACCCATACAATGCGCACCACCTCGTGATGTTTTTCTCACTCCTACTAGTGAATGTAATGTAACACACACCCATACAATGCGCACCACACCGTGATGTTTTTCTCACTCCTACTAGTGAATGTAATGTAACACAGACCCATACAATGCGCACCACCCCGTGATGTTTTTCTCACTCCTACTAGTTAATGTAATGTAACACACACCCATACAATGCGCACCACCCCGTGATGTTTTTCTCACTCCTACTAGTGAATGTAATGTAACACACACCCATACAATGCGCAACACCCCGCGATGTTTTTCTCACTCCTACTAGTGAATGTAATGTAACACACACCCATAAAATGCGCACCACACCACGATGTTTTTCTCACTCCTAATAGTGAATGCAATGTAACACACACCCATACAATGCGCACCACCCCGCGATGTATTTCTCACTCCTACTAGTGAATGTAATGTAACACACACCCATACAATGCGCACCACCCCGTGATGTTTTTCAAACTCCTACTAGTGAATGTAATGTAACACACACCCATACAATGCGCACCACCCCGTGATGTTTTTCTCACTCCTACTAGTGAATGTAATGTAACACACACCCATACAATGCGCACCACCCCGTGATGTTTTTCTCACTCCTATTAGTGAATGTAATGTAACACACACCCATACAATGCGAACCACCCCGTGATGTTTTTCTCACTCCTACTAGTGAATCTAATGTAACACACACCCATACAATGCCCACCACCCAGTGATGTTTTTCTCACTCCTACTAGTGAATGTAATGTAACACACACCCATACAATGCGCACCACCCGTGATGTTTTTCTCACTCCTACTAGTGAATGTAATGTAACACACACCCATACAATGAGCACCACCCCGTGATGTTTTTCTCACTCCTATTAGTGAATGTAATGTAACACACACCCATACAATGTGCACCACCCCGTGATGTTTTTCTCACTCCTACTAGTGAATCTAATGTAACACACACCCATACAATGCCCATCACCCAGTGATGTTTTTCTCACTCCTACTAGTGAATGTAATGTAACACACACCCATACAATGCGCACCACCCCGTGATGTTTTTCTCACTCCTACTAGTGAATGTAATGTAACACACACCCATACAATGCGCACCACCCCGTGATGTTTTTCTCACTGCTACTAGTGAATGTAATGTAACACACAGCCATACAATGCGCACCACCCCTTGATGTTTTTCTCACTCCTACTAGTGAATGTAATGTAACACACACCCATACAATGCGCACCACCCCGTGATGTTTTTCTCACTCCTACTAGTGAATGTAATGTAACACACACCCATACAATGCGCACCACCCCGTGATGTTTTTCTCACTCCGACTAGTGAATGTAATGTAACACACACCCATACAATGCGCACCACCCGGTGATGTTTTTCTCACTCCTATTAGTGAATGTAATGTAACACACACCCATACAATGCGCACCAACCCGTGTTGTTTTTCTCACTCCTACTAGTGAATGTAATGTAACACACACCCATACAATGCGCACCACCCCGTGATGTTTTTCTCACTCCTACTAGTGAATGTAATGTAACACACACCCATACAATGCGCACCACCCGGTGATGTTTTTCTCACTCCTATTAGTGAATGTAATGTAACACACACCCATAAAATGCGCACCAACCCGTGTTGTTTTTCTCACTCCTACTAGTGAATGTAATGTAACACACACCCATACAATGCGCACCACCCCGTGTTTTTCTCACGTCTACTACTGAATGTAATGTAACACACACCCATAAAATGCGCACCACCCGGTGATGTTTTTCTCACTCCTATTAGTGAATGTAATGTAACACACACCCATACAATGCGCACCACCCCGCGATGTTTTTCAGAAACCTATCCTACATTGCCACTGCATGTTCCCTGACCTCCCCATGCTGACCACCCCGCGGTGCTTTTCTCCATCCTACATTGCCACTCTCTGCCTATCCTAATTCAGACCCTCCGATTCACACCACCCCGTGATGTTTTTCTCACTCCTAGTAGTGAATGTAATGTAACACACACCCATACAATGCGCACCACCCCCTGATGTTTTTCTCACTCCTACTGGTGAATGTAATGTAACACACACCCATACAATGCGCACCAACCCGTGATGTTTTTCTCACTCCTACTAGTGAATGTAATGTAACACACACCCATACAATGCGCACCACCCCGTGATGTTTTTCTCACTCCTACTAGTGAATGTAATGTAACACACACCCATACAATGCGCACCACCCCGTGATGTTTTTCTCACTCCTATTAGTGAATGTAATGTAACACACACCCATACAATGCGAACCACCCCGTGATGTTTTTCTCACTCCTACTAGTGAATCTAATGTAACACACACCCATACAATGCCCACCACCCAGTGATGTTTTTCTCACTCCTACTAGTGAATGTAATGTAACACACACCCATACAATGCGCACCACCCGTGATGTTTTTCTCACTCCTACTAGTGAATGTAATGTAACACACACCCATACAATGAGCACCAGCCCGTGATGTTTTTCTCACTCCTATTAGTGAATGTAATGTAACACACACCCATACAATGCGCACCACCCCGTGATGTTTTTCTCACTCCTACTAGTGAATCTAATGTAACACACACCCATACAATGCCCATCACCCAGTGATGTTTTTCTCACTCCTACTAGTGAATGTAATGTAACACACACCCATACAATGCGCACCACCCCGTGATGTTTTTCTCACTCCTACTAGTGAATGTAATGTAACACACACCCATACAATGCTCACCACCCCGTGATGTTTTTCTCACTCCTACTAGTGAATGTAATGTAACACACACCCATACAATGCGCACCACCCCGTGATGTTTTTCTCACTGCTACTAGTGAATGTAATGTAACACACAGCCATACAATGCGCACCACCCCTTGATGTTTTTCTCACTCCTACTAGTGAATGTAATGTAACACACACCCATACAATGCGCACCACCCCGTGATGTTTTTCTCACTCCTACTAGTGAATGTAATGTAACACACACCCATACAATGCGCACCACCCCGTGATGTTTTTCTCACTCCTACTAGTGAATGTAATGTAACACACACCCATACAATGCGCACCACCCGGTGATGTTTTTCTCACTCCTATTAGTGAATGTAATGTAACACACACCCATACAATGCGCACCAACCCGTGTTGTTTTTCTCACTCCTACTAGTGAATGTAATGTAACACACACCCATACAATGCGCACCACCCCGTGTTTTTCTCACGTCTACTACTGAATGTAATGTAACACACACCCATAAAATGCGCACCACCCGGTGATGTTTTTCTCACTCCTATTAGTGAATGTAATGTAACACACACCCATACAATGCGCACCACCCCGCGATGTTTTTCAGAAACCTATCCTACATTGCCACTGCATGTTCCCTGACCTCCCCATGCTGACCACCCCGCGGTGCTTTTCTCCATCCTACATTGCCACTCTCTGCCTATCCTAATTCAGACCCTCCGATTCACACCACCCCGTGATGTTTTTCTCACTCCTAGTAGTGAATGTAATGTAACACACACCCATACAATGCGCACCACCCCCTGATGTTTTTCTCACTCCTACTGGTGAATGTAATGTAACACACACCCATACAATGCGCACCACCCCGTGATGTTTTTCTCACTCCTATTAGTGAATGTAATGTAACACACACCCATACAATGCGCACCAACCCGTGATATTTTTCTCACTCTTACTAGTGAATGTAATGTAACACACACCCATACAATGCGCACCACCCGGTGATGTTTTTCTCACTCCTACTAGTGAATCTAATGTAACACACACCCATACAATTCGCACCACCCCGGGAAGTTTTTCATAAACCTATCCTACATTGCCACTGCATTTTCCCTGACCTCTCCATGCTGACCACCCCACGGCGCTTTTCTCCATCCTACATTGCCACTCACTGCCTATCCTAATTCAGACCCTCCGATTCACACCACCCCGTGATGTTTTTCACACTCCTACTAGTGAATGTAATGTAACACACACCCATACAATGCGCACCACCCCGTGATGTTTTTCTCACTCCTACTAGTGAATGTAATGTAACACACACCCATACAATGCGCACCACCCCGTGATGTTTTTCTCACTCCTACTAGTGAATGTAATGTAACACACACCCATACAATGTGCACCACCCCGTGATGTTTCTCTCACTCCTACTATTGAATGTAATGTAACACACACCCATACAATGCGCACCACCCCGCGATGTTTTCCTCACTCCTACTAGTGAATGTAATGTAACACACACCCATACAATGCGCACCACCCCGTGATGTTTTTCTCACTCCTACTAGTGAATGTAATGTAACACACACCCATACAATGCGCACCACACCGTGATGTTTTTCTCACTCCTACTAGTGAATGTAATGTAACACACACCCATACAATGCGCACCACCCCGTGATGTTTTTCTCACTCCTACTAGTGAATGTAATATAACACACACCCATACAATGCGCACCACCCCGTGATGTTTTTCTCACTCCTACTAGTGAATGTAATGTAACGCACTCCCATAAAATGCGCACCACCCCGCGATGTTTTTCAGAAACCTATCCTACATTGCCACTGCATGTTCCCTGACCTCCCCATGGTGACCACCCCGCGGAACTTTTCTCCATCCTACATTGCCACTCACTGCCTATCCTAATTCAGACCCTCCGATTCACACCACCCCGTGATGTTTGTCTCCCTCCTACTAGTGAATGTAATGTAACACACACCCATACAATGCGCACCACCGCGTGATATATTTCTCACTCCTAATAGTGAATGTAATGTAACATACACCCATACAATGCGCACCACCTCGTGATGTTTTTCTCACTCCTACTAGTGAATGTAATGTAACACACACCCATACAATGCGCACCACACCGTGATGTTTTTCTCACTCCTACTAGTGAATGTAATGTAACACAGACCCATACAATGCGCACCACCCCGTGATGTTTTTCTCACTCCTACTAGTTAATGTAATGTAACACACACCCATACAATGCGCACCACCCCGTGATGTTTTTCTCACTCCTACTAGTGAATGTAATGTAACACACACCCATACAATGCGCAACACCCCGCGATGTTTTTCTCACTCCTACTAGTGAATGTAATGTAACACACACCCATAAAATGCGCACCACACCGCGATGTTTTTCTCACTCCTAATAGTGAATGCAATGTAACACACACCCATACAATGCGCACCACCCCGCGATGTATTTCTCACTCCTACTAGTGAATGTAATGTAACACACACCCATACAATGCGCACCACCCCGTGATGTTTTTCAAACTCCTACTAGTGAATGCAATGTAACACACACCCATACAATGCGCGCCACCCCGTGATGTTTTTCTCACTCCTACTAGTGAATGTAATGTAACACACACCCATACAATGCGCACCACCTCGTGATGTTTTTCTCACTCCTACTAGAGAATGTAATGTAACACACACCCATACAATGCGCACCACCCTGCGATGTTTTCAGGAACCTATCCTACATTGCCACTGCATGTTCCCTGACCTCCCCATGCTGACCACCCCGCGGTGCTTTTCTCCATCCTACATTGCCACTCACTGCCTATCCTAATTCAGACCCCCGATTCACACCACCCGTGATGTTTCTCTCACTCCTAGTAGTGAATGTAATGTAACACACACCCATACAATGCGCACCACCCCGTGATGTTTTTCTCACTCCTACTAGTGAATGTAATGTAACACACACCCATACAATGCGCACCACCCGGTGATGTTTTTCTCACTCCTACTAGTGAATGTAATGTAACACACACCCATACAATGCGCACCACCCCGTGATGTTTTTCTCACTCCTACTAGTGAATGTAATGTAACACACACCCATACAATGCGCACCATCCCGTGATGTTTTTCTCACTCCTACTAGTGAATGTAATGTAACACACACCCATAACAATGCGCACCACCCCGTGATGTTTTTCTCACTCCTATTAGTGAATGTAATTTAACACACACCCATACAATGCGCACCACCCCGTGATGTTTTTCTCACTCCTACTAGTGAATGTAATGTAACACACACCCATACAATGCGCCTCACCCCGTGATGTTTTTCTCACTCCTACTAGTGAATCTAATGTAACACACACCCATACAATGCGCACCACCCCGTGATGTTTTTCTCACTCCTATTAGTGAACGTAATGTAACACACACCCATACAATGCGCACCACCCCGTGATGTTTTTCTCACTCCTACTAGTGAATGTAATGTAACACACACCCATACAATGCGCACCACCCCATGATGTTTTTCTCACTCCTATTAGTGAATGTAATGTAACACACACCCATACAATGCGCACCAACCCGTGATGTTTTTCTCACTCCTACTAGTGAATCTAATGTAACACACACCCATACAATGCGCACCACCCCGCGATGTTTTTCAGAAACCTATCCTACATTGCCACTGCATGTTCCCTGACCTCCCCATGCTGATCAACCCGCGGTGCTTTTCTCCATCCTACATTGACACTCACTGCCTATCCTAATTCAGACCCTCCGATTCACACCACCCCGTGATGTTTTTCTCACTCCTACTAGTGAATGTAATGTAACACACACCCATACAATGCGCACCACCGCGTGATGATTTTCTCACTCCTACTAGTGAATGTAATGTAACACACACCCATACAATGCGCACCACCCCGTGATGTTTTTCTCATTCCTACTAGTGAATGTAATGTAACACACACCCATACAATGCGCACCACCCCGTGATGTTTTTCTCAGTCCTACTAGTGAATCTAACGTAACACACACCCATACAATGCGCACCACCCAGCGATGTTTTTCTCACTCCTACTTGTGAATGTAAGGTAACACACACCCATAAAATGCGCACCACCCCGTGATGTTTTTCTCACTCTTACTAGTGAATCTAATGTAACACACACCCATACAATGCGCACGACCCCGCGATGTTTTTCAGAAACCTATCCTACATTGCCACTGCATGTTCCCTGACCTCCCCATGCTGACCACCCCGCGGTGCTTTTCTCCATCCTACATTGCCACTCACTGCCTATCCTAATTCAGACCCTCCGATTCACACCACCGCGTGATGTTTTTCTCACTCCTAGTAGTGAATGTAATGTAACACACACCCATACAATGCGCACAACCCCGTGATGTTTTTCTCACTCCTACTAGTGAATGTAATGTAACACACACCCATACAATGCGCACCACACCGTGATGTTTTTCTCACTCCTACTAGTGAATGTAATGTAACACACACCCATACAATGCGCACCACCACGTGATGTTTTTCTCACTCCTATTAGTGAATGTAATGTAACACACACCCATACAATACGCACCACCCCGTGATGTTTTTCTCACTCCTACTAGTGAATCTAATGTAACACACACCCATACAATGCGCACCACCCCGCGATGTTTTTCAGAAACCTATCCTACATTGCCACTGCATGTTCCCTGACCTCCCTATGCTGACCACCCCGCGGTGCTTTTCTCCATCCTACATTGCCACTCACTGCCTATCCTAATTCAGACCCTCCGATTCACACCACCCAGTGATGTTTTTCTCACTCCTACTAGTGAATGTAATGTAACACACACCCATACAATGCGCACCACCCCGTGATGTTTTTCTCACTCCTACTAGTGAATGTAATGTAACACACACCCATACAATGCGCACCACCCCGTGATGTTTTTCTCACTCCTATTAGAGAATGTAATGTAACACACACCCATACAATGCGCACCACCCCGTGATGTTTGTCTCACTCCTACTAGTGGATGTAATGTAACACACACCCATACAATGCGCACCACCCCGTGATGTTTTTCTCACTCCTACTAGTGGATGTAATGTAACACACACCCATACAATTCGCACCACCCCGTGATGTTTTTCTCACTCCTACTAGTGAATGTAATGTAACACACACCCATACAATGCGCACCACCCCGTGATGTTTTTCTCACTCCTATTAGAGAATGTAATGTAACACACACCCATACAATGCGCACCACCCCGTGATGTTTTTCTCACTCCTACTAGTGAATCTAATGTAACACACACCATACAATGCGCACCACCCCGCGATGTTTTTCACAAACCTATCCTGCATTGCCACTGCATGTTCCCTGACCTCCCCATGCTGACCACCCCGCGGTGATTTTCTCCATCCTACATTGCCACTCACTGCCTATCCTAATTCAGACCCTCCGATTCACACCACCCCGTGATGTTTTTCTCACTCCTACTAGTGAATGTAATGTAACACATACCCATAAAATGCGCACCACCCCGTGATGTTTTTCTCACTCCTACTAGTGAATGTAATGTAACACACACCCATACAACGCGCACCACCCCGTGATGTTTTTCTCACTCTTACTAGTGAATCTAATGTAACACACACCCATACAATGCGCACCACCCCGCGATGTTTTTCTCACTCCTACTTGTGAATGTAATGTAACACACACCCATACAATGCGCACCACACCGTGATGTTTTTCTCACTCCTACTAGTGAATCTAATGTAACAAACACCCATACAATGCGCACGACCCCGCGATGTTTTTCAGAAACCTATCCTACATTGCCACTGCATGTTCCCTGACCTCCCCATGCTGACCACCCCGCGGTGCTTTTCTCCATCCTACATTGCCACTCACTGCCTATCCTAATTCAGACTCTCCGATTCACACCACCGCGTGATGTTTTTCTCACTCCTAGTAGTGAATGTAATGTAACACACACCCATACAATGCGCACAACCCCGTGATGTTTTTCTCACTCCTACTAGTGAATGTAATGCAACACACACCCATACAATGCGCACCACCCCGTGATGTTTTTCAAACTCCTACTAGTGAATGCAATGTAACACACACCCATACAATGCGCGCCACCCCGTGATGTTTTTCTCACTCCTACTAGTGAATGTAATGTAACACACACCCATACAATGCGCACCACCTCGTGATGTTTTTCTCACTCCTACTAGAGAATGTAATGTAACACACACCCATACAATGCGCACCACCCTGCGATGTTTTCAGGAACCTATCCTACATTGCCACTGCATGTTCCCTGACCTCCCCATGCTGACCACCCCGCGGTGCTTTTCTCCATCCTACATTGCCACTCACTGCCTATCCTAATTCAGACCCCCGATTCACACCACCCGTGATGTTTCTCTCACTCCTAGTAGTGAATGTAATGTAACACACACCCATACAATGCGCACCACCCCGTGATGTTTTTCTCACTCCTACTAGTGAATGTAATGTAACACACACCCATACAATGCGCACCACCCGGTGATGTTTTTCTCACTCCTACTAGTGAATGTAATGTAACACACACCCATACAATGCGCACCACCCCGTGATGTTTTTCTCACTCCTACTAGTGAATGTAATGTAACACACACCCATACAATGCGCACCATCCCGTGATGTTTTTCTCACTCCTACTAGTGAATGTAATGTAACACACACCCATAACAATGCGCACCACCCCGTGATGTTTTTCTCACTCCTATTAGTGAATGTAATTTAACACACACCCATACAATGCGCACCACCCCGTGATGTTTTTCTCACTCCTACTAGTGAATGTAATGTAACACACACCCATACAATGCGCCTCACCCCGTGATGTTTTTCTCACTCCTACTAGTGAATCTAATGTAACACACACCCATACAATGCGCACCACCCCGTGATGTTTTTCTCACTCCTATTATTGAACGTAATGTAACACACACCCATACAATGCGCACCACCCCGTGATGTTTTTCTCACTCCTACTAGTGAATGTAATGTAACACACACCCATACAATGCGCACCACCCCATGATGTTTTTCTCACTCCTATTAGTGAATGTAATGTAACACACACCCATACAATGCGCACCAACCCGTGATGTTTTTCTCACTCCTACTAGTGAATCTAATGTAACACACACCCATACAATGCGCACCACCCCGCGATGTTTTTCAGAAACCTATCCTACATTGCCACTGCATGTTCCCTGACCTCCCCATGCTGACCAACCCGCGGTGCTTTTCTCCATCCTACATTGACACTCACTGCCTATCCTAATTCAGACCCTCCGATTCACACCACCCCGTGATGTTTTTCTCACTCCTACTAGTGAATGTAATGTAACACACACCCATACAATGCGCACCACCGCGTGATGATTTTCTCACTCCTACTAGTGAATGTAATGTAACACACACCCATACAATGCGCACCACCCCGTGATGTTTTTCTCATTCCTACTAGTGAATGTAATGTAACACACACCCATACAATGCGCACCACCCCGTGATGTTTTTCTCAGTCCTACTAGTGAATCTAACGTAACACACACCCATACAATGCGCACCACCCAGCGATGTTTTTCTCACTCCTACTTGTGAATGTAAGGTAACACACACCCATAAAATGCGCACCACCCCGTGATGTTTTTCTCACTCCTACTAGTGAATCTAATGTAACACACACCCATACAATGCGCACGACCCCGCGATGTTTTTCAGAAACCTATCCTACATTGCCACTGCATGTTCCCTGACCTCCCCATGCTGACCACCCCGCGGTGCTTTTCTCCATCCTACATTGCCACTCACTGCCTATCCTAATTCAGACCCTCCGATTCACACCACCGCGTGATGTTTTTCTCACTCCTAGTAGTGAATGTAATGTAACACACACCCATACAATGCGCACAACCCCGTGATGTTTTTCTCACTCCTACTAGTGAATGTAATGTAACACACACCCATACAATGCGCACCACCCCGTGATGTTTTTCTCACTCCTACTAGTGAATGTAATGTAACACACACCCATACAATGCGCACCACCACGTGATGTTTTTCTCACTCCTATTAGTGAATGTAATGTAACACACACCCATACAATACGCACCACCCCGTGATGTTTTTCTCACTCCTACTAGTGAATCTAATGTAACACACACCCATACAATGCGCACCACCCCGCGATGTTTTTCAGAAACCTATCCTACATTGCCACTGCATGTTCCCTGACCTCCCTATGCTGACCACCCCGCGGTGCTTTTCTCCATCCTACATTGCCACTCACTGCCTATCCTAATTCAGACCCTCCGATTCACACCACCCCGTGATGTTTTTCTCACTCCTACTAGTGAATGTAATGTAACACACACCCATACAATGCGCACCACCCCGTGATGTTTTTCTCACTCCTACTAGTGAATGTAATGTAACACACACCCATACAATGCGCACCACCCCGTGATGTTTTTCTCACTCCTATTAGAGAATGTAATGTAACACACACCCATACAATGCGCACCACCCCGTGATGTTTGTCTCACTCCTACTAGTGGATGTAATGTAACACACACCCATACAATGCGCACCACCCCGTGATGTTTTTCTCACTCCTACTAGTGGATGTAATGTAACACACACCCATACAATGCGCACCACCCCGTGATGTTTTTCTCACTCCTACTAGTGAATGTAATGTAACACAAACCCATACAATGCGCACCACCCCGTGATGTTTTTCTCACTCCTATTAGAGAATGTAATGTAACACACACCCATACAATGCGCACCACCCCGTGATGTTTTTCTCACTCCTACTAGTGAATCTAATGTAACACACACCATACAATGCGCACCACCCCGCGATGTTTTTCACAAACCTATCCTGCATTGCCACTGCATGTTCCCTGACCTCCCCATGCTGACCACCCCGCGGTGATTTTCTCCATCCTACATTGCCACTCACTGCCTATCCTAATTCAGACCCTCCGATTCACACCACCCCGTGATGTTTTTCTCACTCCTACTAGTGAATGTAATGTAACACATACCCATAAAATGCGCACCACCCCGTGATGTTTTTCTCACTCCTACTAGTGAATGTAATGTAACACACACCCATACAACGCGCACCACCCCGTGATGTTTTTCTCACTCTTACTAGTGAATCTAATGGAACACACACCCATACAATGCGCACCACCCCGCGATGTTTTTCTCACTCCTACTTGTGAATGTAATGTAACACACACCCATACAATGCGCACCACACCGTGATGTTTTTCTCACTCCTACTAGTGAATCTAATGTAACAAACACCCATACAATGCGCACCACCCTGTGATGTTTTTCAGAAACCTATCCTACAAAGCCACTGCATGTTCCCTGACCTCCCCATGCTGACAACCCCCCGGTGCTTTTCTCCATCCTACATTGCCACTCACTGCCTATCCTAATTCCGACCCTCCGAAGCACACCACCCCGTGATGTTTTTCTCACTCCTAGTACTGAATGTACTGTAACACACACCCATACAATGCGCACCACCCCGTGATGTTTTTCTTACTCCTACTAGTGAATGTAATGTAACACACAACCATACAATGCGCACCACCCCGTGATGTTTTTCTCACTCCTACTAGTGAATGTAATGTAACACACACCCATACGATGCGCACCACCCCGTGATGTTTTTCTAATTCCTACTAGTGAATCTAATGTAACACACACCCATACAATGCGCACCACCCCGTGATGTTTTTCAGAAACCTATCCTACATTGCCACTGCATGTTCCCTGACCTCCCCATGCTGACCACACCGCGGTGCTTTTCTCCATCCTACATTGCCACTCACTTCCTATCCTAATTCAGACCCTCCAATTCACACCACCGTGTGATGTTTTTCTCACTCCTACTAGTGAATGTAATGTAACACACACCCATACAATGCGCACCACCCCGTGATGTTTTTCTCACTCCTACTAGTGAATGTAATGTAACACACACCCATACAATGCGCACCACCCCGTGATGTTTTTCTCACTCCTATTAGTGAATGTAATGTAACACACACCCATACAATGCGCACCACCCGGTGATGTTTTTCTCACTCCTACTAGTGAATCTAATGTAACACACACCCATACAATTCGCACCACCCCGGGAAGTTTTTCATAAACCTATCCTACATTGCCACTGCATTTTCCCTGACCTCTCCATGCTGACCACCCCACGGCGCTTTTCTCCATCCTACATTGCCACTCACTGCCTATCCTAATTCAGACCCTCCGATTCACACCACCCCGTGATGTTTTTCACACTCCTACTAGTGAATGTAATGTAACACACACCCATACAATGCGCACCACCCCGTGATGTTTTTCTCACTCCTACTAGTGAATGTAATGTAACACACACCCATACAATGCGCACCACCTCGTGATGTTTTTCTCACTCCTACTATTGAATGTAATGTAACACACACCCATACAATGCGCACCACCCCGTGATGTTTTTCTCACTCCTACTAGTGAATGTAATGTAACACACACCCATACAATGTGCACCACCCCGTGATGTTTCTCTCACTCCTACTAGTGAATGTAATGTAACACACACCCATACAATGCGCACCACCCCGCGATGTTTTCCTCACTCCTACTAGTGAATGTAATGTAACACACACCCATACAATGCGCACCACCCCGTGATGTTTTTCTCACTCCTACTAGTGAATGTAATGTAACACACACCCATACAATGCGCACCACCCCGTGATGTTTTTCTCACTCCTACTAGTGAATGTAATATAACACACACCCATACAATGCGCACCACCCCGTGATGTTTTTCTCACTCCTACTAGTGAATGTAATGTAACGCACTCCCATACAATGCGCACCACCCCGCGATGTTTTTCAGAAACCTATCCTACATTGCCACTGCATGTTCCCTGACCTCCCCATGGTGACCACCCCGCGGATCTTTTCTCCATCCTACATTGCCACTCACTGCCTATCCTAATTCAGACCCTCCGATTCACACCACCCCGTGATGTTTGTCTCCCTCCTACTAGTGAATGTAATGTAACACACACCCATACAATGCGCACCACCCCGTGATGTTTTTCTCACTCCTACTAGTGAATGTAATGTAACACACACCCATACAATGCGCAACACCCCGCGATGTTTTTCTCACTCCTACTAGTGAATGTAATGTAACACACACCCATAAAATGCGCACCACACCGCGATGTTTTTCTCACTCCTAATAGTGAATGCAATGTAACACACACCCATACAATGCGCACCACCCCGCGATGTATTTCTCACTCCTACTAGTGAATGTAATGTAACACACACCCATACAATGCGCACCACCCCGTGATGTTTTTCAAACTCCTACTAGTGAATGCAATGTAACACACACCCATACAATGCGCGCCACCCCGTGATGTTTTTCTCACTCCTACTAGTGAATGTAATGTAACACACACCCATACAATGCGCACCACCTCGTGATGTTTTTCTCACTCCTACTAGTGAATCTAATGTAACACACACCCATACAATGCGCACCACCCCGCGATGTTTTTCAGAAACCTATCCTACATTGCCACTGCATGTTCCCTGACCTCCCCATGCTGATCAACCCGCGGTGCTTTTCTCCATCCTACATTGACACTCACTGCCTATCCTAATTCAGACCCTCCGATTCACACCACCCCGTGATGTTTTTCTCACTCCTACTAGTGAATGTAATGTAACACACACCCATACAATGCGCACCACCGCGTGATGATTTTCTCACTCCTACTAGTGAATGTAATGTAACACACACCCATACAATGCGCACCACCCCGTGATGTTTTTCTCATTCCTACTAGTGAATGTAATGTAACACACACCCATACAATGCGCACCACCCCGTGATGTTTTTCTCAGTCCTACTAGTGAATCTAACGTAACACACACCCATACAATGCGCACCACCCAGCGATGTTTTTCTCACTCCTACTTGTGAATGTAAGGTAACACACACCCATAAAATGCGCACCACCCCGTGATGTTTTTCTCACTCTTACTAGTGAATCTAATGTAACACACACCCATACAATGCGCACGACCCCGCGATGTTTTTCAGAAACCTATCCTACATTGCCACTGCATGTTCCCTGACCTCCCCATGCTGACCACCCCGCGGTGCTTTTCTCCATCCTACATTGCCACTCACTGCCTATCCTAATTCAGACCCTCCGATTCACACCACCGCGTGATGTTTTTCTCACTCCTAGTAGTGAATGTAATGTAACACACACCCATACAATGCGCACAACCCCGTGATGTTTTTCTCACTCCTACTAGTGAATGTAATGTAACACACACCCATACAATGCGCACCACACCGTGATGTTTTTCTCACTCCTACTAGTGAATGTAATGTAACACACACCCATACAATGCGCACCACCACGTGATGTTTTTCTCACTCCTATTAGTGAATGTAATGTAACACACACCCATACAATACGCACCACCCCGTGATGTTTTTCTCACTCCTACTAGTGAATCTAATGTAACACACACCCATACAATGCGCACCACCCCGCGATGTTTTTCAGAAACCTATCCTACATTGCCACTGCATGTTCCCTGACCTCCCTTTGCTGACCACCCCGCGGTGCTTTTCTCCATCCTACATTGCCACTCACTGCCTATCCTAATTCAGACCCTCCGATTCACACCACCCAGTGATGTTTTTCTCACTCCTACTAGTGAATGTAATGTAACACACACCCATACAATGCGCACCACCCCGTGATGTTTTTCTCACTCCTACTAGTGAATGTAATGTAACACACACCCATACAATGCGCACCACCCCGTGATGTTTTTCTCACTCCTATTAGAGAATGTAATGTAACACACACCCATACAATGCGCACCACCCCGTGATGTTTGTCTCACTCCTACTAGTGGATGTAATGTAACACACACCCATACAATGCGCACCACCCCGTGATGTTTTTCTCACTCCTACTAGTGGATGTAATGTAACACACACCCATACAATTCGCACCACCCCGTGATGTTTTTCTCACTCCTACTAGTGAATGTAATGTAACACACACCCATACAATGCGCACCACCCCGTGATGTTTTTCTCACTCCTATTAGAGAATGTAATGTAACACACACCCATACAATGCGCACCACCCCGTGATGTTTTTCTCACTCCTACTAGTGAATCTAATGTAACACACACCATACAATGCGCACCACCCCGCGATGTTTTTCACAAACCTATCCTGCATTGCCACTGCATGTTCCCTGACCTCCCCATGCTGACCACCCCGCGGTGATTTTCTCCATCCTACATTGCCACTCACTGCCTATCCTAATTCAGACCCTCCGATTCACACCACCCCGTGATGTTTTTCTCACTCCTACTAGTGAATGTAATGTAACACATACCCATAAAATGCGCACCACCCCGTGATGTTTTTCTCACTCCTACTAGTGAATGTAATGTAACACACACCCATACAACGCGCACCACCCCGTGATGTTTTTCTCACTCTTACTAGTGAATCTAATGTAACACACACCCATACAATGCGCACCACCCCGCGATGTTTTTCTCACTCCTACTTGTGAATGTAATGTAACACACACCCATACAATGCGCACCACACCGTGATGTTTTTCTCACTCCTACTAGTGAATCTAATGTAACAAACACCCATACAATGCGCACGACCCCGCGATGTTTTTCAGAAACCTATCCTACATTGCCACTGCATGTTCCCTGACCTCCCCATGCTGACCACCCCGCGGTGCTTTTCTCCATCCTACATTGCCACTCACTGCCTATCCTAATTCAGACTCTCCGATTCACACCACCGCGTGATGTTTTTCTCACTCCTAGTAGTGAATGTAATGTAACACACACCCATACAATGCGCACAACCCCGTGATGTTTTTCTCACTCCTACTAGTGAATGTAATGCAACACACACCCATACAATGCGCACCACCCCGTGATGTTTTTCAAACTCCTACTAGTGAATGCAATGTAACACACACCCATACAATGCGCGCCACCCCGTGATGTTTTTCTCACTCCTACTAGTGAATGTAATGTAACACACACCCATACAATGCGCACCACCTCGTGATGTTTTTCTCACTCCTACTAGAGAATGTAATGTAACACACACCCATACAATGCGCACCACCCTGCGATGTTTTCAGGAACCTATCCTACATTGCCACTGCATGTTCCCTGACCTCCCCATGCTGACCACCCCGCGGTGCTTTTCTCCATCCTACATTGCCACTCACTGCCTATCCTAATTCAGACCCCCGATTCACACCACCCGTGATGTTTCTCTCACTCCTAGTAGTGAATGTAATGTAACACACACCCATACAATGCGCACCACCCCGTGATGTTTTTCTCACTCCTACTAGTGAATGTAATGTAACACACACCCATACAATGCGCACCACCCGGTGATGTTTTTCTCACTCCTACTAGTGAATGTAATGTAACACACACCCATACAATGCGCACCACCCCGTGATGTTTTTCTCACTCCTACTAGTGAATGTAATGTAACACACACCCATACAATGCGCACCATCCCGTGATGTTTTTCTCACTCCTACTAGTGAATGTAATGTAACACACACCCATAACAATGCGCACCACCCCGTGATGTTTTTCTCACTCCTATTAGTGAATGTAATTTAACACACACCCATACAATGCGCACCACCCCGTGATGTTTTTCTCACTCCTACTAGTGAATGTAATGTAACACACACCCATACAATGCGCCTCACCCCGTGATGTTTTTCTCACTCCTACTAGTGAATCTAATGTAACACACACCCATACAATGCGCACCACCCCGTGATGTTTTTCTCACTCCTATTATTGAACGTAATGTAACACACACCCATACAATGCGCACCACCCCGTGATGTTTTTCTCACTCCTACTAGTGAATGTAATGTAACACACACCCATACAATGCGCACCACCCCATGATGTTTTTCTCACTCCTATTAGTGAATGTAATGTAACACACACCCATACAATGCGCACCAACCCGTGATGTTTTTCTCACTCCTACTAGTGAATCTAATGTAACACACACCCATACAATGCGCACCACCCCGCGATGTTTTTCAGAAACCTATCCTACATTGCCACTGCATGTTCCCTGACCTCCCCATGCTGACCAACCCGCGGTGCTTTTCTCCATCCTACATTGACACTCACTGCCTATCCTAATTCAGACCCTCCGATTCACACCACCCCGTGATGTTTTTCTCACTCCTACTAGTGAATGTAATGTAACACACACCCATACAATGCGCACCACCGCGTGATGATTTTCTCACTCCTACTAGTCAATGTAATGTAACACACACCCATACAATGCGCACCACCCCGTGATGTTTTTCTCATTCCTACTAGTGAATGTAATGTAACACACACCCATACAATGCGCACCACCCCGTGATGTTTTTCTCAGTCCTACTAGTGAATCTAACGTAACACACACCCATACAATGCGCACCACCCAGCGATGTTTTTCTCACTCCTACTTGTGAATGTAAGGTAACACACACCCATAAAATGCGCACCACCCCGTGATGTTTTTCTCACTCCTACTAGTGAATCTAATGTAACACACACCCATACAATGCGCACGACCCCGCGATGTTTTTCAGAAACCTATCCTACATTGCCACTGCATGTTCCCTGACCTCCCCATGCTGACCACCCCGCGGTGCTTTTCTCCATCCTACATTGCCACTCACTGCCTATCCTAATTCAGACCCTCCGATTCACACCACCGCGTGATGTTTTTCTCACTCCTAGTAGTGAATGTAATGTAACACACACCCATACAATGCGCACAACCCCGTGATGTTTTTCTCACTCCTACTAGTGAATGTAATGTAACACACACCCATACAATGCGCACCACCCCGTGATGTTTTTCTCACTCCTACTAGTGAATGTAATGTAACACACACCCATACAATGCGCACCACCACGTGATGTTTTTCTCACTCCTATTAGTGAATGTAATGTAACACACACCCATACAATACGCACCACCCCGTGATGTTTTTCTCACTCCTACTAGTGAATCTAATGTAACACACACCCATACAATGCGCACCACCCCGCGATGTTTTTCAGAAACCTATCCTACATTGCCACTGCATGTTCCCTGACCTCCCTATGCTGACCACCCCGCGGTGCTTTTCTCCATCCTACATTGCCACTCACTGCCTATCCTAATTCAGACCCTCCGATTCACACCACCCCGTGATGTTTTTCTCACTCCTACTAGTGAATGTAATGTAACACACACCCATACAATGCGCACCACCCCGTGATGTTTTTCTCACTCCTACTAGTGAATGTAATGTAACACACACCCATACAATGCGCACCACCCCGTGATGTTTTTCTCACTCCTATTAGAGAATGTAATGTAACACACACCCATACAATGCGCACCACCCCGTGATGTTTGTCTCACTCCTACTAGTGGATGTAATGTAACACACACCCATACAATGCGCACCACCCCGTGATGTTTTTCTCACTCCTACTAGTGGATGTAATGTAACACACACCCATACAATGCGCACCACCCCGTGATGTTTTTCTCACTCCTACTAGTGAATGTAATGTAACACAAACCCATACAATGCGCACCACCCCGTGATGTTTTTCTCACTCCTATTAGAGAATGTAATGTAACACACACCCATACAATGCGCACCACCCCGTGATGTTTTTCTCACTCCTACTAGTGAATCTAATGTAACACACACCATACAATGCGCACCACCCCGCGATGTTTTTCACAAACCTATCCTGCATTGCCACTGCATGTTCCCTGACCTCCCCATGCTGACCACCCCGCGGTGATTTTCTCCATCCTACATTGCCACTCACTGCCTATCCTAATTCAGACCCTCCGATTCACACCACCCCGTGATGTTTTTCTCACTCCTACTAGTGAATGTAATGTAACACATACCCATAAAATGCGCACCACCCCGTGATGTTTTTCTCACTCCTACTAGTGAATGTAATGTAACACACACCCATACAACGCGCACCACCCCGTGATGTTTTTCTCACTCTTACTAGTGAATCTAATGTAACACACACCCATACAATGCGCACCACCCCGCGATGTTTTTCTCACTCCTACTTGTGAATGTAATGTAACACACACCCATACAATGCGCACCACACCGTGATGTTTTTCTCACTCCTACTAGTGAATCTAATGTAACAAACACCCATACAATGCGCACCACCCTGTGATGTTTTTCAGAAACCTATCCTACAAAGCCACTGCATGTTCCCTGACCTCCCCATGCTGACAACCCCCCGGTGCTTTTCTCCATCCTACATTGCCACTCACTGCCTATCCTAATTCCGACCCTCCGAAGCACACCACCCCGTGATGTTTTTCTCACTCCTAGTACTGAATGTACTGTAACACACACCCATACAATGCGCACCACCCCGTGATGTTTTTCTTACTCCTACTAGTGAATGTAATGTAACACACAACCATACAATGCGCACCACCCCGTGATGTTTTTCTCACTCCTACTAGTGAATGTAATGTAACACACACCCATACGATGCGCACCACCCCGTGATGTTTTTCTAATTCCTACTAGTGAATCTAATGTAACACACACCCATACAATGCGCACCACCCCGTGATGTTTTTCAGAAACCTATCCTACATTGCCACTGCATGTTCCCTGACCTCCCCATGCTGACCACACCGCGGTGCTTTTCTCCATCCTACATTGCCACTCACTTACTATCCTAATTCAGACCCTCCAATTCACACCACCGTGTGATGTTTTTCTCACTCCTACTAGTGAATGTAATGTAACACACACCCATACAATGCGCACCACCCCGTGATGTTTTTCTCACTCCTACTAGTGAATGTAATGTAACACACACCCATACAATGCGCACCACCCCGTGATGTTTTTCTCACTCCTATTAGTGAATGTAATGTAACACACACCCATACAATGCGCACCACCCGGTGATGTTTTTCTCACTCCTACTAGTGAATCTAATGTAACACACACCCATACAATTCGCACCACCCCGGGAAGTTTTTCATAAACCTATCCTACATTGCCACTGCATTTTCCCTGACCTCTCCATGCTGACCACCCCACGGCGCTTTTCTCCATCCTACATTGCCACTCACTGCCTATCCTAATTCAGACCCTCCGATTCACACCACCCCGTGATGTTTTTCACACTCCTACTAGTGAATGTAATGTAACACACACCCATACAATGCGCACCACCCCGTGATGTTTTTCTCACTCCTACTAGTGAATGTAATGTAACACACACCCATACAATGCGCACCACCTCGTGATGTTTTTCTCACTCCTACTATTGAATGTAATGTAACACACACCCATACAATGCGCACCACCCCGTGATGTTTTTCTCACTCCTACTAGTGAATGTAATGTAACACACACCCATACAATGTGCACCACCCCGTGATGTTTCTCTCACTCCTACTAGTGAATGTAATGTAACACACACCCATACAATGCGCACCACCCCGCGATGTTTTCCTCACTCCTACTAGTGAATGTAATGTAACACACACCCATACAATGCGCACCACCCCGTGATGTTTTTCTCACTCCTACTAGTGAATGTAATGTAACACACACCCATACAATGCGCACCACCCCGTGATGTTTTTCTCACTCCTACTAGTGAATGTAATATAACACACACCCATACAATGCGCACCACCCCGTGATGTTTTTCTCACTCCTACTAGTGAATGTAATGTAACGCACTCCCATACAATGCGCACCACCCCGCGATGTTTTTCAGAAACCTATCCTACATTGCCACTGCATGTTCCCTGACCTCCCCATGGTGACCACCCCGCGGATCTTTTCTCCATCCTACATTGCCACTCACTGCCTATCCTAATTCAGACCCTCCGATTCACACCACCCCGTGATGTTTGTCTCCCTCCTACTAGTGAATGTAATGTAACACACACCCATACAATGCGCACCACCCCGTGATGTTTTTCTCACTCCTACTAGTGAATGTAATGTAACACACACCCATACAATGCGCAACACCCCGCGATGTTTTTCTCACTCCTACTAGTGAATGTAATGTAACACACACCCATAAAATGCGCACCACACCGCGATGTTTTTCTCACTCCTAATAGTGAATGCAATGTAACACACACCCATACAATGCGCACCACCCCGCGATGTATTTCTCACTCCTACTAGTGAATGTAATGTAACACACACCCATACAATGCGCACCACCCCGTGATGTTTTTCAAACTCCTACTAGTGAATGCAATGTAACACACACCCATAAAATGCGCGCCACCCCGTGATGTTTTTCTCACTCCTACTAGTGAATGTAATGTAACACACACCCATACAATGCGCACCACCTCGTGATGTTTTTCTCACTCCTACTAGTGAATCTAATGTAACACACACCCATACAATGCGCACCACCCCGCGATGTTTTTCAGAAACCTATCCTACATTGCCACTGCATGTTCCCTGACCTCCCCATGCTGACCAACCCGCGGTGCTTTTCTCCATCCTACATTGACACTCACTGCCTATCCTAATTCAGACCCTCCGATTCACACCACCCCGTGATGTTTTTCTCACTCCTACTAGTGAATGTAATGTAACACACACCCATACAATGCGCACCACCGCGTGATGATTTTCTCACTCCTACTAGTGAATGTAATGTAACACACACCCATACAATGCGCACCACCCCGTGATGTTTTTCTCATTCCTACTAGTGAATGTAATGTAACACACACCCATACAATGCGCACCACCCCGTGATGTTTTTCTCAGTCCTACTAGTGAATCTAACGTAACACACACCCATACAATGCGCACCACCCAGCGATGTTTTTCTCACTCCTACTTGTGAATGTAAGGTAACACACACCCATAAAATGCGCACCACCCCGTGATGTTTTTCTCACTCCTACTAGTGAATCTAATGTAACACATACCCATACAATGCGCACGACCCCGCGATGTTTTTCAGAAACCTATCCTACATTGCCACTGCATGTTCCCTGACCTCCCCATGCTGACCACCCCGCGGTGCTTTTCTCCATCCTACATTGCCACTCACTGCCTATCCTAATTCAGACCCTCCGATTCACACCACCGCGTGATGTTTTTCTCACTCCTAGTAGTGAATGTAATGTAACACACACCCATACAATGCGCACAACCCCGTGATGTATTTCTCACTCCTACTAGTGAATGTAATGTAACACACACCCATACAATGCGCACCACCCCGTGATGTTTTTCTCACTCCTACTAGTGAATGTAATGTAACACACACCCATACAATGCGCACCACCACGTGATGTTTTTCTCACTCCTATTAGTGAATGTAATGTAACACACACCCATACAATACGCACCACCCCGTGATGTTTTTCTCACTCCTACTAGTGAATCTAATGTAACACACACCCATACAATGCGCACCACCCCGCGATGTTTTTCAGAAACCTATCCTACATTGCCACTGCATGTTCCCTGACCTCCCTATGCTGACCACCCCGCGGTGCTTTTCTCCATCCTACATTGCCACTCACTGCCTATCCTAATTCAGACCCTCCGATTCACACCACCCCGTGATGTTTTTCTCACTCCTACTAGTGAATGTAATGTAACACACACCCATACAATGCGCACCACCCCGTGATGTTTTTCTCACTCCTACTAGTGAATGTAATGTAACACACACCCATACAATGCGCACCACCCCGTGATGTTTTTCTCACTCCTATTAGAGAATGTAATGTAACACACACCCATACAATGCGCACCACCCCGTGATGTTTGTCTCACTCCTACTAGTGGATGTAATGTAACACACACCCATACAATGCGCACCACCCCGTGATGTTTTTCTCACTCCAACTAGTGGATGTAATGTAACACACACCCATACAATGCGCACCACCCCGTGATGTTTTTCTCACTCCTACTAGTGAATGTAATGTAACACACACCCATACAATGCGCACCACCCCGTGATGTTTTTCTCACTCCTATTAGAGAATGTAATGTAACACACACCCATACAATGCGCACCACCCCGTGATGTTTTTCTCACTCCTACTAGTGAATCTAATGTAACACACACCATACAATGCGCACCACCCCGCGATGTTTTTCACAAACCTATCCTGCATTGCCACTGCATGTTCCCTGACCTCCCCATGCTGACCACCCCGCGGTGATTTTCTCCATCCTACATTGCCACTCACTGCCTATCCTAATTCAGACCCTCCGATTCACACCACCCCGTGATGTTTTTCTCACTCCTACTAGTGAATGTAATGTAACACATACCCATAAAATGCGCACCACCCCGTGATATTTTTCTCACTCCTACTAGTGAATGTAATGTAACACACACCCATACAACGCGCACCACCCCGTGATGTTTTTCTCACTCTTACTAGTGAATCTAATGTAACACACACCCATACAATGCGCACCACCCCGCGATGTTTTTCTCACTCCTACTTGTGAATGTAATGTAACACACACCCATACAATGCGCACCACACCGTGATGTTTTTCTCACTCCTACTAGTGAATCTAATGTAACAAACACCCATACAATGCGCACCACCCTGTGATGTTTTTCAGAAACCTATCCTACAAAGCCACTGCATGTTCCCTGACCTCCCCATGCTGACAACCCCCCGGTGCTTTTCTCCATCCTACATTGCCACTCATTGCCTATCCTAATTCCGACCCTCCGAAGCACACCACCCCGTGATGTTTTTCTCACTCCTAGTACTGAATGTACTGTAACACACACCCATACAATGCGCACCACCCCGTGATGTTTTTCTTACTCCTACTAGTGAATGTAATGTAACACACACCCATACAATGCGCACCACCCCGTGATGTTTTTCTCACTCCTACTAGTGAATGTAATGTAACACACACCCATACGATGCGCACCACCCCGTGATGTTTTTCTAATTCCTACTAGTGAATCTAATGTAACACACACCCATACAATGCGCACCACCCCGTGATGTTTTTCAGAAACCTATCCTACATTGCCACTGCATGTTCCCTGACCTCCCCATGCTGACCACACCGCGGTGCTTTTCTCCATCCTACATTGCCACTCACTTCCTATCCTAATTCAGACCCTCCAATTCACACCACCGTGTGATGTTTTTCTCACTCCTACTAGTGAATGTAATGTAACACACACCCATACAATGCGCACCACCCCGTGATGTTTTTCTCACTCCTACTAGTGAATGTAATGTAACACACACCCATACAATGCGCACCACCCCGTGATGTTTTTCTCACTCCTATTAGTGAATGTAATGTAACACACACCCATACAATGCGCACCACCCGGTGATGTTTTTCTCACTCCTACTAGTGAATCTAATGTAACACACACCCATACAATTCGCACCACCCCGGGAAGTTTTTCATAAACCTATCCTACATTGCCACTGCATTTTCCCTCACCTCTCCATGCTGACCACCCCACGGCGCTTTTCTCCATCCTACATTGCCACTCACTGCCTATCCTAATTCAGACCCTCCGATTCACACCACCCCGTGATGTTTTTCACACTCCTACTAGTGAATGTAATGTAACACACACCCATACAATGCGCACCACCCCGTGATGTTTTTCTCACTCCTACTAGTGAATGTAATGTAACACACACCCATACAATGCGCACCACCTCGTGATGTTTTTCTCACTCCTACTATTGAATGTAATGTAACACACACCCATACAATGCGCACCACCCCGTGATGTTTTTCTCACTCCTACTAGTGAATGTAATGTAACACACACCCATACAATGTGCACCACCCCGTGATGTTTCTCTCACTCCTACTAGTGAATGTAATGTAACACACACCCATACAATGCGCACCACCCCGCGATGTTTTCCTCACTCCTACTAGTGAATGTAATGTAACACACACCCATACAATGCGCACCACCCCGTGATGTTTTTCTCACTCCTACTAGTGAATGTAATGTAACACACACCCATACAATGCGCACCACCCCGTGATGTTTTTCTCACTCCTACTAGTGAATGTAATATAACACACACCCATACAATGCGCACCACCCCGTGATGTTTTTCTCACTCCTACTAGTGAATGTAATGTAACGCACTCCCATACAATGCGCACCACCCCGCGATGTTTTTCAGAAACCTATCCTACATTGCCACTGCATGTTCCCTGACCTCCCCATGGTGACCACCCCGCGGATCTTTTCTCCATCCTACATTGCCACTCACTGCCTATCCTAATTCAGACCCTCCGATTCACACCACCCCGTGATGTTTGTCTCCCTCCTACTAGTGAATGTAATGTAACACACACCCATACAATGCGCACCACCCCGTGATGTTTTTCTCACTCCTACTAGTGAATGTAATGTAACACACACCCATACAATGCGCAACACCCCGCGATGTTTTTCTCACTCCTACTAGTGAATGTAATGTAACACACACCCATAAAATGCGCACCACACCGCGATGTTTTTCTCACTCCTAATAGTGAATGCAATGTAACACACACCCATACAATGCGCACCACCCCGCGATGTATTTCTCACTCCTACTAGTGAATGTAATGTAACACACACCCATACAATGCGCACCACCCCGTGATGTTTTTCAAACTCCTACTAGTGAATGCAATGTAACACACACCCATACAATGCGCGCCACCCCGTGATGTTTTTCTCACTCCTACTAGTGAATGTAATGTAACACACACCCATACAATGCGCACCACCTCGTGATGTTTTTCTCACTCCTACTAGTGAATGTAATGTAACACACACCCATACAATGCGCACCACCCTGCGATGTTTTCAGGAACCTATCCTACATTGCCACTGCATGTTCCCTGACCTCCCCATGCTGACCACCCCGCGGTGCTTTTCTCCATCCTACATTGCCACTCACTGCCTATCCTAATTCAGACCCCCGATTCACACCACCCGTGATGTTTCTCTCACTCCTAGTAGTGAATGTAATGTAACACACACCCATACAATGCGCACCACCCCGTGATGTTTTTCTCACTCCTACTAGTGAATGTAATGTAACACACACCCATACAATGCGCACCACCCGGTGATGTTTTTCTCACTCCTACTAGTGAATGTAATGTAACACACACCCATACAATGCGCACCACCCCGTGATGTTTTTCTCACTCCTACTAGTGAATGTAATGTAACACACACCCATAACAATGCGCACCACCCCGTGATGTTTTTCTCACTCCTATTAGTGAATGTAATTTAACACACACCCATACAATGCGCACCACCCCGTGATGTTTTTCTCACTCCTACTAGTGAATGTAATGTAACACACACCCATACAATGCGCCCCACCCCGTGATGTTTTTCTCACTCCTACTAGTGAATCTAATGTAACACACACCCATACAATGCGCACCACCCCGTGATGTTTTTCTCACTCCTATTAGTGAATGTAATGTAACACACACCCATACAATGCGCACCACCCCGTGATGTTTTTCTCACTCCTACTAGTGAATGTAATGTAACACACACCCATACAATGCGCACCACCCCATGATGTTTTTCTCACTCCTATTAGTGAATGTAATGTAACACACACCCATACAATGCGCACCAACCCGTGATGTTTTTCTCACTCCTACTAGTGAATCTAATGTAACACACACCCATACAATGCGCACCACCCCGCGATGTTTTTCAGAAACCTATCCTACATTGTCACTGCAGGTTCCCTGACCTCCCCATGCTGACCAACCCGCGGTGCTTTTCTCCATCCTACATTGACACTCACTGCCTATCCTAATTCAGACCCTCCGAAGCACACCACCCCGTGATGTGTTTCTCACTCCTAGTACTGAATGTACTGTAACACACACCCATACAATGCGCACCACCCCGTGATGTTTTTCTTACTCCTACTAGTGAATGTAATGTAACACACACCCATACAATGCGCACCACCCCGTGATGTTTTTCTCACTCCTACTAGTGAATGTAATGTAACACACACCCATACGATGCGCACCACCCCGTGATGTTTTTCTAATTCCTACTAGTGAATCTAATGTAACACACACCCATACAATGCGCACCACCCCGTGATGTTTTTCAGAAACCTATCCTACATTGCCACTGCATGTTCCCTGACCTCCCCATGCTGACCACACCGCGGTGCTTTTCTCCATCCTACATTGCCACTCACTTCCTATCCTAATTCAGACCCTCCAATTCACACCACCGTGTGATGTTTTTCTCACTCCTACTAGTGAATGTAATGTAACACACACCCATACAATGCGCACCACCCCGTGATGTTTTTCTCACTCCTACTAGTGAATGTAATGTAACACACACCCATACAATGCGCACCACCACGTGATGTTTTTCTCACTCCTATTAGTGAATGTAATGTAACACACACCCATACAATACGCACCACCCCGTGATGTTTTTCTCACTCCTACTAGTGAATCTAATGTAACACACACCCATACAATGCGCACCACCCCGCGATGTTTTTCAGAAACCTATCCTACATTGCCACTGCATGTTCCCTGACCTCCCTATGCTGACCACCCCGCGGTGCTTTTCTCCATCCTACATTGCCACTCACTGCCTATCCTAATTCAGACCCTCCGATTCACACCACCCCGTGATGTTTTTCTCACTCCTACTAGTGAATGTAATGTAACACACACCCATACAATGCGCACCACCCCGTGATGTTTTTCTCACTCCTACTAGTGAATGTAATGTAACACACACCCATACAATGCGCACCACCCCGTGATGTTTTTCTCACTCCTATTAGAGAATGTAATGTAACACACACCCATACAATGCGCACCACCCCGTGATGTTTGTCTCACTCCTACTAGTGGATGTAATGTAACACACACCCATACAATGCGCACCACCCCGTGATGTTTTTCTCACTCCAACTAGTGGATGTAATGTAACACACACCCATACAATGCGCACCACCCCGTGATGTTTTTCTCACTCCTACTAGTGAATGTAATGTAACACACACCCATACAATGCGCACCACCCCGTGATGTTTTTCTCACTCCTATTAGAGAATGTAATGTAACACACACCCATACAATGCGCACCACCCCGTGATGTTTTTCTCACTCCTACTAGTGAATC
Organism: Cavia porcellus; assembly: GCF_034190915.1. Taxonomy (NCBI): domain Eukaryota; kingdom Metazoa; phylum Chordata; class Mammalia; order Rodentia; family Caviidae; genus Cavia; species Cavia porcellus. Next base: position 1,599,398 of record NW_026947541.1, on the reverse strand, counting down.
TAATGTAACACACACCATACAATGCGCACCACCCCGCGATGTTTTTCACAAACCTATCCTGCATTGCCACTGCATGTTCCCTGACCTCCCCATGCTGACCACCCCGCGGTGATTTTCTCCATCCTACATTGCCACTCACTGCCTATCCTAATTCAGACCCTCCGATTCACACCACCCCGTGATGTTTTTCTCACTCCTACTAGTGAATGTAATGTAACACATACCCATAAAATGCGCACCACCCCGTGATATTTTTCTCACTCCTACTAGTGAATGTAATGTAACACACACCCATACAACGCGCACCACCCCGTGATGTTTTTCTCACTCTTACTAGTGAATCTAATGTAACACACACCCATACAATGCGCACCACCCCGCGATGTTTTTCTCACTCCTACTTGTGAATGTAATGTAACACACACCCATACAATGCGCACCACACCGTGATGTTTTTCTCACTCCTACTAGTGAATCTAATGTAACAAACACCCATACAATGCGCACCACCCTGTGATGTTTTTCAGAAACCTATCCTACAAAGCCACTGCATGTTCCCTGACCTCCCCATGCTGACAACCCCCCGGTGCTTTTCTCCATCCTACATTGCCACTCATTGCCTATCCTAATTCCGACCCTCCGAAGCACACCACCCCGTGATGTTTTTCTCACTCCTAGTACTGAATGTACTGTAACACACACCCATACAATGCGCACCACCCCGTGATGTTTTTCTTACTCCTACTAGTGAATGTAATGTAACACACACCCATACAATGCGCACCACCCCGTGATGTTTTTCTCACTCCTACTAGTGAATGTAATGTAACACACACCCATACGATGCGCACCACCCCGTGATGTTTTTCTAATTCCTACTAGTGAATCTAATGTAACACACACCCATACAATGCGCACCACCCCGTGATGTTTTTCAGAAACCTATCCTACATTGCCACTGCATGTTCCCTGACCTCCCCATGCTGACCACACCGCGGTGCTTTTCTCCATCCTACATTGCCACTCACTTCCTATCCTAATTCAGACCCTCCAATTCACACCACCGTGTGATGTTTTTCTCACTCCTACTAGTGAATGTAATGTAACACACACCCATACAATGCGCACCACCCCGTGATGTTTTTCTCACTCCTACTAGTGAATGTAATGTAACACACACCCATACAATGCGCACCACCCCGTGATGTTTTTCTCACTCCTATTAGTGAATGTAATGTAACACACACCCATACAATGCGCACCACCCGGTGATGTTTTTCTCACTCCTACTAGTGAATCTAATGTAACACACACCCATACAATTCGCACCACCCCGGGAAGTTTTTCATAAACCTATCCTACATTGCCACTGCATTTTCCCTCACCTCTCCATGCTGACCACCCCACGGCGCTTTTCTCCATCCTACATTGCCACTCACTGCCTATCCTAATTCAGACCCTCCGATTCACACCACCCCGTGATGTTTTTCACACTCCTACTAGTGAATGTAATGTAACACACACCCATACAATGCGCACCACCCCGTGATGTTTTTCTCACTCCTACTAGTGAATGTAATGTAACACACACCCATACAATGCGCACCACCTCGTGATGTTTTTCTCACTCCTACTATTGAATGTAATGTAACACACACCCATACAATGCGCACCACCCCGTGATGTTTTTCTCACTCCTACTAGTGAATGTAATGTAACACACACCCATACAATGTGCACCACCCCGTGATGTTTCTCTCACTCCTACTAGTGAATGTAATGTAACACACACCCATACAATGCGCACCACCCCGCGATGTTTTCCTCACTCCTACTAGTGAATGTAATGTAACACACACCCATACAATGCGCACCACCCCGTGATGTTTTTCTCACTCCTACTAGTGAATGTAATGTAACACACACCCATACAATGCGCACCACCCCGTGATGTTTTTCTCACTCCTACTAGTGAATGTAATATAACACACACCCATACAATGCGCACCACCCCGTGATGTTTTTCTCACTCCTACTAGTGAATGTAATGTAACGCACTCCCATACAATGCGCACCACCCCGCGATGTTTTTCAGAAACCTATCCTACATTGCCACTGCATGTTCCCTGACCTCCCCATGGTGACCACCCCGCGGATCTTTTCTCCATCCTACATTGCCACTCACTGCCTATCCTAATTCAGACCCTCCGATTCACACCACCCCGTGATGTTTGTCTCCCTCCTACTAGTGAATGTAATGTAACACACACCCATACAATGCGCACCACCCCGTGATGTTTTTCTCACTCCTACTAGTGAATGTAATGTAACACACACCCATACAATGCGCAACACCCCGCGATGTTTTTCTCACTCCTACTAGTGAATGTAATGTAACACACACCCATAAAATGCGCACCACACCGCGATGTTTTTCTCACTCCTAATAGTGAATGCAATGTAACACACACCCATACAATGCGCACCACCCCGCGATGTATTTCTCACTCCTACTAGTGAATGTAATGTAACACACACCCATACAATGCGCACCACCCCGTGATGTTTTTCAAACTCCTACTAGTGAATGCAATGTAACACACACCCATACAATGCGCGCCACCCCGTGATGTTTTTCTCACTCCTACTAGTGAATGTAATGTAACACACACCCATACAATGCGCACCACCTCGTGATGTTTTTCTCACTCCTACTAGTGAATGTAATGTAACACACACCCATACAATGCGCACCACCCTGCGATGTTTTCAGGAACCTATCCTACATTGCCACTGCATGTTCCCTGACCTCCCCATGCTGACCACCCCGCGGTGCTTTTCTCCATCCTACATTGCCACTCACTGCCTATCCTAATTCAGACCCCCGATTCACACCACCCGTGATGTTTCTCTCACTCCTAGTAGTGAATGTAATGTAACACACACCCATACAATGCGCACCACCCCGTGATGTTTTTCTCACTCCTACTAGTGAATGTAATGTAACACACACCCATACAATGCGCACCACCCGGTGATGTTTTTCTCACTCCTACTAGTGAATGTAATGTAACACACACCCATACAATGCGCACCACCCCGTGATGTTTTTCTCACTCCTACTAGTGAATGTAATGTAACACACACCCATAACAATGCGCACCACCCCGTGATGTTTTTCTCACTCCTATTAGTGAATGTAATTTAACACACACCCATACAATGCGCACCACCCCGTGATGTTTTTCTCACTCCTACTAGTGAATGTAATGTAACACACACCCATACAATGCGCCCCACCCCGTGATGTTTTTCTCACTCCTACTAGTGAATCTAATGTAACACACACCCATACAATGCGCACCACCCCGTGATGTTTTTCTCACTCCTATTAGTGAATGTAATGTAACACACACCCATACAATGCGCACCACCCCGTGATGTTTTTCTCACTCCTACTAGTGAATGTAATGTAACACACACCCATACAATGCGCACCACCCCATGATGTTTTTCTCACTCCTATTAGTGAATGTAATGTAACACACACCCATACAATGCGCACCAACCCGTGATGTTTTTCTCACTCCTACTAGTGAATCTAATGTAACACACACCCATACAATGCGCACCACCCCGCGATGTTTTTCAGAAACCTATCCTACATTGTCACTGCAGGTTCCCTGACCTCCCCATGCTGACCAACCCGCGGTGCTTTTCTCCATCCTACATTGACACTCACTGCCTATCCTAATTCAGACCCTCCGAAGCACACCACCCCGTGATGTGTTTCTCACTCCTAGTACTGAATGTACTGTAACACACACCCATACAATGCGCACCACCCCGTGATGTTTTTCTTACTCCTACTAGTGAATGTAATGTAACACACACTCATACAATGCGCACCACCCCGTGATGTTTTTCTCACTCCTACTAGTGAATGTAATGTAACACACACCCATACGATGCGCACCACCCCGTGATGTTTTTCTAATTCCTACTAGTGAATCTAATGTAACACACACCCATACAATGCGCACCACCCCGTGATGTTTTTCAGAAACCTATCCTACATTGCCACTGCATGTTCCCTGACCTCCCCATGCTGACCACACCGCGGTGCTTTTCTCCATCCTACATTGCCACTCACTTCCTATCCTAATTCAGACCCTCCAATTCACACCACCGTGTGATGTTTTTCTCACTCCTACTAGTGAATGTAATGTAACACACACCCATACAATGCGCACCACCCCGTGATGTTTTTCTCACTCCTACTAGTGAATGTAATGTAACACACACCCATACAATGCGCACCACCCCGTGATGTTTTTCTCACTCCTATTAGTGAATGTAATGTAACACACACCCATACAATGCGCACCACCCGGTGATGTTTTTCTCACTCCTACTAGTGAATCTAATGTAACACACACCCATACAATTCGCACCACCCCGGGAAGTTTTTCATAAACCTATCCTACATTGCCACTGCATTTTCCCTGACCTCTCCATGCTGACCACCCCACGGCGCTTTTCTCCATCCTACATTGCCACTCACTGCCTATCCTAATTCAGACCCTCCGATTCACACCACCCCGTGATGTTTTTCACACTCCTACTAGTGAATGTAATGTAACACACACCCATACAATGCGCACCACCCCGTGATGTTTTTCTCACTCCTACTAGTGAATGTAATGTAACACACACCCATACAATGCGCACCACCTCGTGATGTTTTTCTCACTCCTACTATTGAATGTAATGTAACACACACCCATACAATGCGCACCACCCCGTGATGTTTTTCTCACTCCTACTAGTGAATGTAATGTAACACACACCCATACAATGTGCACCACCCCGTGATGTTTCTCTCACTCCTACTAGTGAATGTAATGTAACACACACCCATACAATGCGCACCACCCCGCGATGTTTTCCTCACTCCTACTAGTGAATGTAATGTAACACACACCCATACAATGCGCACCACCCCGTGATGTTTTTCTCACTCCTACTAGTGAATGTAATGTAACACACACCCATACAATGCGCACCACCCCGTGATGTTTTTCTCACTCCTACTAGTGAATGTAATATAACACACACCCATACAATGCGCACCACCCCGTGATGTTTTTCTCACTCCTACTAGTGAATGTAATGTAACGCACTCCCATACAATGCGCACCACCCCGCGATGTTTTTCAGAAACCTATCCTACATTGCCACTGCATGTTCCCTGACCTCCCCATGGTGACCACCCCGCGGATCTTTTCTCCATCCTACATTGCCACTCACTGCCTATCCTAATTCAGACCCTCCGATTCACACCACCCCGTGATGTTTGTCTCCCTCCTACTAGTGAATGTAATGTAACACACACCCATACAATGCGCACCACCCCGTGATGTTTTTCTCACTCCTACTAGTGAATGTAATGTAACACACACCCATACAATGCGCAACACCCCGCGATGTTTTTCTCACTCCTACTAGTGAATGTAATGTAACACACACCCATAAAATGCGCACCACACCGCGATGTTTTTCTCACTCCTAATAGTGAATGCAATGTAACACACACCCATACAATGCGCACCACCCCGCGATGTATTTCTCACTCCTACTAGTGAATGTAATGTAACACACACCCATACAATGCGCACCACCCCGTGATGTTTTTCAAACTCCTACTAGTGAATGCAATGTAACACACACCCATACAATGCGCGCCACCCCGTGATGTTTTTCTCACTCCTACTAGTGAATGTAATGTAACACACACCCATACAATGCGCACCACCTCGTGATGTTTTTCTCACTCCTACTAGTGAATGTAATGTAACACACACCCATACAATGCGCACCACCCTGCGATGTTTTCAGGAACCTATCCTACATTGCCACTGCATGTTCCCTGACCTCCCCATGCTGACCACCCCGCGGTGCTTTTCTCCATCCTACATTGCCACTCACTGCCTATCCTAATTCAGACCCCCGATTCACACCACCCGTGATGTTTCTCTCACTCCTAGTAGTGAATGTAATGTAACACACACCCATACAATGCGCACCACCCCGTGATGTTTTTCTCACTCCTACTAGTGAATGTAATGTAACACACACCCATACAATGCGCACCACCCGGTGATGTTTTTCTCACTCCTACTAGTGAATGTAATGTAACACACACCCATACAATGCGCACCACCCCGTGATGTTTTTCTCACTCCTACTAGTGAATGTAATGTAACACACACCCATACAATGCGCACCATCCCGTGATGTTTTTCTCACTCCTACTAGTGAATGTATTGTAACACACACCCATAACAATGCGCACCACCCCGTGATGTTTTTCTCACTCCTATTAGTGAATGTAATTTAACACACACCCATACAATGCGCACCACCCCGTGATGTTTTTCTCACTCCTACTAGTGAATGTAATGTAACACACACCCATACAATGCGCCCCACCCCGTGATGTTTTTCTCACTCCTACTAGTGAATCTAATGTAACACACACCCATACAATGCGCACCACCCCGTGATGTTTTTCTCACTCCTATTAGTGAATGTAATGTAACACACACCCATACAATGCGCACCACCCCGTGATGTTTTTCTCACTCCTACTAGTGAATGTAATGTAACACACACCCATACAATGCGCACCACCCCATGATGTTTTTCTCACTCCTATTAGTGAATGTAATGTAACACACACCCATACAATGCGCACCAACCCGTGATGTTTTTCTCACTCCTACTAGTGAATCTAATGTAACACACACCCATACAATGCGCACCACCCCGCGATGTTTTTCAGAAACCTATCCTACATTGTCACTGCAGGTTCCCTGACCTCCCCATGCTGACCAACCCGCGGTGCTTTTCTCCATCCTACATTGACACTCACTGCCTATCCTAATTCAGACCCTCCGATTCACACCACCCCGTGATGTTTTTCTCACTCCTACTAGTGAATGTAATGTAACACACACCCATACAATGCGCACCACCGCGTGATGATTTTCTCACTCCTACTAGTGAATGTAATGTAACACACACCCATACAATGCGCACCACCCCGTGATGTTTTTCTCATTCCTACTAGTGAATGTAATGTAACACACACCCATACAATGCGCACCACCCCGTGATGTTTTTCTCACTCCTACTAGTGAATCTAACGTAACACACACCCATACAATGCGCACCACCCAGCGATGTTTTTCTCACTCCTACTTGTGAATGTAAGGTAACACACACCCATAAAATGCGCACCACCCCGTGATGTTTTTCTCACTCCTACTAGTGAATCTAATGTAACACACACCCATACAATGCGCACGACCCCGCGATGTTTTTCAGAAACCTATCCTACATTGCCACTGCATGTTCCCTGACCTCCCCATGCTGACCACCCCGCGGTGCTTTTCTCCATCCTACATTGCCACTCACTGCCTATCCTAATTCAGACCCTCCGATTCACACCACCGCGTGATGTTTTTCTCACTCCTAGTAGTGAATGTAATGTAACACACACTCATAAAATGCGCACAACCCCGTGATGTTTTTCTCACTACTACTAGTGAATGTAATGTAACACACACCCATACAATGCGCACCACCCCGTGATGTTTTTCTCACTCCTACTAGTGAATGTAATGTAACACACACCCATACAATGCGCACCACCACGTGATGTTTTTCTCACTCCTATTAGTGAATGTAATGTAACACACACCCATACAATACGCACCACCCCGTGATGTTTTTCTCACTCCTACTAGTGAATCTAATGTAACACACACCCATACAATGCGCACCACCCCGCGATGTTTTTCAGAAACCTATCCTACATTGCCACTGCATGTTCCCTGACCTCCCTATGCTGACCACCCCGCGGTGCTTTTCTCCATCCTACATTGCCACTCACTGCCTATCCTAATTCAGACCCTCCGATTCACACCACCCCGTGATGTTTTTCTCACTCCTACTAGTGAATGTAATGTAACACACACCCATACAATGCGCACCAACCCGTGATGTTTTTCTCACTCCTACTAGTGAATGTAATGTAACACACACCCATACAATGCGCACCACCCCGTGATGTTTTTCTCACTCCTATTAGAGAATGTAATGTAACACACACCCATACAATGCGCACCACCCCGTGATGTTTGTCTCACTCCTACTAGTGGATGTAATGTAACACACACCCATACAATGCGCACCACCCCGTGATGTTTTTCTCACTCCTACTAGTGAATGTAATGTAACACACACCCATACAATGCGCACCACCCCGTGATGTTTTTCTCACTCCTATTAGAGAATGTAATGTAACACACACCCATACAATGCGCACCACCCCGTGATGTTTTTCTCACTCCTACTAGTGAATCTAATGTAACACACACCCATACAATGCGCACCACCCCGCGATGTTTTTCACAAACCTATCCTGCATTGCCACTGCATGTTCCCTGACCTCCCCATGCTGACCACCCCACGGTGATTTTCTCCATCCTACATTGCCACTCACTGCCTATCCTAATTCAGACCCTCCGATTCACACCACCCCGTGATGTTTTTCTCACTCCTACTAGTGAATGTAATGTAACACATACCCATAAAATGCGCACCACCCCGTGATGTTTTTCTCACTCCTACTAGTGAATGTAATGTAACACACACCCATACAATGCGCACCACCCCGTGATGTTTTTCTCACTCCTACTAGTGAATCTAATGTAACACACACCCATACAATGCGCACCACCCCGTGATGTTTTTCTCACTCCTACTTGTGAATGTAATGTAACACACACCCATACAATGCGCACCACACCGTGATGTTTTTCTCACTCCTACTAGTGAATCTAATGTAACAAACACCCATACAATGCGCACCACCCTGTGATGTTTTTCAGAAACCTATCCTACAAAGCCACTGCATGTTCCCTGACCTCCCCATGCTGACAACCCCCCGGTGCTTTTCTCCATCCCACATTGCCACTCACTGCCTATCCTAATTCCGACCCTCCAATTCACACCACCGCGTGATGTTTTTCTCACTCCTAGTACTGAATGTACTGTAACACACACCCATACAATGCGCACCACCCCGTGATGTTTTTCTTACTCCTACTAGTGAATGTAATGTAACACACACCCATACAATGCGCACCACCCCGTGATGTTTTTCTCACTCCTACTAGTGAATGTAATGTAACACACACCCATACGATGCGCACCACCCCGTGATGTTTTTCTAATTCCTACTAGTGAATCTAATGTAACACACACCCATACAATGCGCACCACCCCGTGATGTTTTTCAGAAACCTATCCTACATTGCCACTGCATGTTCCCTGACCTCCCCATGCTGACCACACCGCGGTGCTTTTCTCCATCCTACATTGCCACTCACTTCCTATCCTAATTCAGACCCTCCAATTCACACCACCGTGTGATGTTTTTCTCACTCCTAGTAGTGAATGTAATGTAACACAAACCCATACAATGCGCACAACCCCGTGATGTTTTTCTCACTCCTACTAGTGAATGTAATGTAACACACACCCATACAATGCGCACCACCCCGTGATGTTTTTCTCACTCCTACTAGTGAATGTAATGTAACACACACCCATACAATGCGCACCACCTCGTGATGTTTTTGTCACTCCTAGTAGTGAATGTAATGTAACACACACCCATACAATGCGCACCACCCCGCGATGTTTTTCAGAAACCTATCCTACATTGCCACTGCATGTTCCCTGACCTCCCCATGCTGACCACACCGCGGTGCTTTTCTCCATCCTACATTGCCACTCACTTCCTATCCTAATTCAGACCCTCCAATTCACACCACCGTGTGATGTTTTTCTCACTCCTAGTAGTGAATGTAATGTAACACACACCCATACAATGTGCACAACCCAGTGATGTTTTTCTCACTCCTACTAGTGAATGTAATGTAACACACACCCATACAATGCGCACCACCCCGTGATGTTTTTCTCACTCCTACTAGTGAATGTAATGTAACACACACCCATACAAGGCGCACCACCACGTGATGTTTTTCTCACTCCTTCTAGTGAATGTAATGTAACACACACCCATACAATGCGCATCACCCCGTGATGTTTTTCTCACTCCTACTAGTGAATCTAATGTAACACACACCCATACAATGCGCACCACCCCGCGATGTTTTTCAGAAACGTATCCTACATTGCCACTGCATGTTCCCTGACCTCCCCATGCTGACCACACCGCGGTGCTTTTCTCCATCCTACATTGCCACTCACTGCCTATCCTAATTCAGCCCCTCCGATTCACACCACCCCGTGATGTTTTTCTCACTCCTACTAGTGAATGTAATGTAACACACACCCAAAAAATGCGCACCACCCCGTGATGTTTTTCTCACTCCTACTAGTGAATGTAATGTAACACACACCCATACAATGCGCACCACCCCGTGATGTTTTTCTCACTCCTACTAGTGAATCTAATGTAACACACACCCATACAATGCGCACCACCCCACGATGTTTTTCTCACTCCTACTTGTGAATGTAATGTAACACACACCAATACAATGCGCACCACCCCGTGATGTTTTTCTCACTCCTACTAGTGAATCTAATGTAACACATACCCATACAATGCGCACCACCCCGCGATGTTTTTCAGAAACCTATCCTATATTGCCACAGCATGTTCCCTGACCTCCCCATGCTGACCACTCCGCGGTGCTTTTCTCCATCCTACATTGCCACTCACTGCCTATCCTAATTCAGACCCTCCAATTCACACCACCACGTGATGTTTTTCTCACTCCTAGTAGTGAATGTAAATGTAACACACACCCATACAATGCGCACAACCGCGTGATGTTTTTCTCACTCCTACTAGTGAATGTAATGTAACACACACCCATACAATGCGAACCACCCCGTGATGTTTTTCTCATTCCTACTAGTGAATGTAATGTAACACACACCCATACAATGCGCACCACCGCGTGATGATTTTCTCACTCCTACTAGTGAATGTAATGTAACACACACCCATACAATGCGCACCACCGCGTGATGATTTTCTCACTCCTACTAGTGAATGTAATGTAACACACACCCATACAATGCGCACCACCCCGTGATGTTTTTCTCATTCCTACTAGTGAATGTAATGTAACACACACCCATACAATGCGCACCACCCCGTGATGTTTTTCTCACTCCTACTAGTGAATCTAACGTAACACACACCCATACAATGCGCACCACCCAGCGATGTTTTTCTCACTCCTACTTGTGAATGTAAGGTAACACACACCCATAAAATGCGCACCACCCCGTGATGTTTTTCTCACTCCTACTAGTGAATCTAATGTAACACACACCCATACAATGCGCACGACCCCGCGATGTTTTTCAGAAACCTATCCTACATTGCCACTGCATGTTCCCTGACCTCCCCATGCTGACCACCCCGCGGTGCTTTTCTCCATCCTACATTGCCACTCACTGCCTATCCTAATTCAGACCCTCCGATTCACACCACCGCGTGATGTTTTTCTCACTCCTAGTAGTGAATGTAATGTAACACACACCCATAAAATGCGCACAACCCCGTGATGTTTTTCTCACTACTACTAGTGAATGTAATGTAACACACACCCATACAATGCGCACCACCCCGTGATGTTTTTCTCACTCCTACTAGTGAATGTAATGTAACACACACCCATACAATGCGCACCACCACGTGATGTTTTTCTCACTCCTATTAGTGAATGTAATGTAACACACACCCATACAATACGCACCACCCCGTGATGTTTTTCTCACTCCTACTAGTGAATCTAATGTAACACACACCCATACAATGCGCACCACCCCGCGATGTTTTTCAGAAACCTATCCTACATTGCCACTGCATGTTCCCTGACCTCCCTATGCTGACCACCCCGCGGTGCTTTTCTCCATCCTACATTGCCACTCACTGCCTATCCTAATTCAGACCCTCCGATTCACACCACCCCGTGATGTTTTTCTCACTCCTACTAGTGAATGTAATGTAACACACACCCATACAATGCGCACCAACCCGTGATGTTTTTCTCACTCCTACTAGTGAATGTAATGTAACACACACCCATACAATGCGCACCACCCCGTGATGTTTTTCTCACTCCTATTAGAGAATGTAATGTAACACACACCCATACAATGCGCACCACCCCGTGATGTTTGTCTCACTCCTACTAGTGGATGTAATGTAACACACACCCATACAATGCGCACCACCCCGTGATGTTTTTCTCACTCCTACTAGTGAATGTAATGTAACACACACCCATACAATGCGCACCACCCCGTGATGTTTTTCTCACTCCTATTAGAGAATGTAATGTAACACACACCCATACAATGCGCACCACCCCGTGATGTTTTTCTCACTCCTACTAGTGAATCTAATGTAACACACACCCATACAATGCGCACCACCCCGCGATGTTTTTCACAAACCTATCCTGCATTGCCACTGCATGTTCCCTGACCTCCCCATGCTGACCACCCCACGGTGATTTTCTCCATCCTACATTGCCACTCACTGCCTATCCTAATTCAGACCCTCCGATTCACACCACCCCGTGATGTTTTTCTCACTCCTACTAGTGAATGTAATGTAACACATACCCATAAAATGCGCACCACCCCGTGATGTTTTTCTCACTCCTACTAGTGAATGTAATGTAACACACACCCATACAATGCGCACCACCCCGTGATGTTTTTCTCACTCCTACTAGTGAATCTAATGTAACACACACCCATACAATGCGCACCACCCCGTGATGTTTTTCTCACTCCTACTTGTGAATGTAATGTAACACACACCCATACAATGCGCACCACACCGTGATGTTTTTCTCACTCCTACTAGTGAATCTAATGTAACAAACACCCATACAATGCGCACCACCCTGTGATGTTTTTCAGAAACCTATCCTACAAAGCCACTGCATGTTCCCTGACCTCCCCATGCTGACAACCCCCCGGTGCTTTTCTCCATCCCACATTGCCACTCACTGCCTATCCTAATTCCGACCCTCCAATTCACACCACCGCGTGATGTTTTTCTCACTCCTAGTACTGAATGTACTGTAACACACACCCATACAATGCGCACCACCCCGTGATGTTTTTCTTACTCCTACTAGTGAATGTAATGTAACACACACCCATACAATGCGCACCACCCCGTGATGTTTTTCTCACTCCTACTAGTGAATGTAATGTAACACACACCCATACGATGCGCACCACCCCGTGATGTTTTTCTAATTCCTACTAGTGAATCTAATGTAACACACACCCATACAATGCGCACCACCCCGTGATGTTTTTCAGAAACCTATCCTACATTGCCACTGCATGTTCCCTGACCTCCCCATGCTGACCACACCGCGGTGCTTTTCTCCATCCTACATTGCCACTCACTTCCTATCCTAATTCAGACCCTCCAATTCACACCACCGTGTGATGTTTTTCTCACTCCTAGTAGTGAATGTAATGTAACACAAACCCATACAATGCGCACAACCCCGTGATGTTTTTCTCACTCCTACTAGTGAATGTAATGTAACACACACCCATACAATGCGCACCACCCCGTGATGTTTTTCTCACTCCTACTAGTGAATGTAATGTAACACACACCCATACAATGCGCACCACCTCGTGATGTTTTTGTCACTCCTAGTAGTGAATGTAATGTAACACACACCCATACAATGCGCACCACCCCGCGATGTTTTTCAGAAACCTATCCTACATTGCCACTGCATGTTCCCTGACCTCCCCATGCTGACCACACCGCGGTGCTTTTCTCCATCCTACATTGCCACTCACTTCCTATCCTAATTCAGACCCTCCAATTCACACCACCGTGTGATGTTTTTCTCACTCCTAGTAGTGAATGTAATGTAACACACACCCATACAATGTGCACAACCCAGTGATGTTTTTCTCACTCCTACTAGTGAATGTAATGTAACACACACCCATACAATGCGCACCACCCCGTGATGTTTTTCTCACTCCTACTAGTGAATGTAATGTAACACACACCCATACAAGGCGCACCACCACGTGATGTTTTTCTCACTCCTTCTAGTGAATGTAATGTAACACACACCCATACAATGCGCATCACCCCGTGATGTTTTTCTCACTCCTACTAGTGAATCTAATGTAACACACACCCATACAATGCGCACCACCCCGCGATGTTTTTCAGAAACGTATCCTACATTGCCACTGCATGTTCCCTGACCTCCCCATGCTGACCACACCGCGGTGCTTTTCTCCATCCTACATTGCCACTCACTGCCTATCCTAATTCAGCCCCTCCGATTCACACCACCCCGTGATGTTTTTCTCACTCCTACTAGTGAATGTAATGTAACACACACCCAAAAAATGCGCACCACCCCGTGATGTTTTTCTCACTCCTACTAGTGAATGTAATGTAACACACACCCATACAATGCGCACCACCCCGTGATGTTTTTCTCACTCCTACTAGTGAATCTAATGTAACACACACCCATACAATGCGCACCACCCCACGATGTTTTTCTCACTCCTACTTGTGAATGTAATGTAACACACACCAATACAATGCGCACCACCCCGTGATGTTTTTCTCACTCCTACTAGTGAATCTAATGTAACACATACCCATACAATGCGCACCACCCCGCGATGTTTTTCAGAAACCTATCCTATATTGCCACAGCATGTTCCCTGACCTCCCCATGCTGACCACTCCGCGGTGCTTTTCTCCATCCTACATTGCCACTCACTGCCTATCCTAATTCAGACCCTCCAATTCACACCACCACGTGATGTTTTTCTCACTCCTAGTAGTGAATGTAAATGTAACACACACCCATACAATGCGCACAACCGCGTGATGTTTTTCTCACTCCTACTAGTGAATGTAATGTAACACACACCCATACAATGCGAACCACCCCGTGATGTTTTACTCACTCCTACTAGTGAATGTAATGTAACACACACCCATACAATGCGCACCACCACGTGATGTTTTTCTCACTCCTTCTAGTGAATGTAATGTAACACACACCCATAGAATGCGCACCACCCCGTGATGTTTTTCTCACTCCTACTAGTGAATCTAATGTAACACACACCCATACAATACGCACCACCCCGCGATGTTTTTCAAAAACCTATCCTACATTGCCACTGCATGTTCCCTGACCTCCCCATGCTGACCACCCCGCGGTGCTTTTCTCCATCCTACATTGCCACTCACTGCCTATCCTAATTGAGACCCTCTGATTCACACCAAACCGTGATGTTTTTCTCACGCCTAATAGTGAATGTAATGTAACACACACCCATACAATGCGCACCACCCCGTGATGTTTTTCTCACTCCTACTAGTGAATGTAATGTAACACACACCCATACAATGCGCACCACCCCGTGATGTTTTTCTCACTCCTACTAGTGAATCTAATGTAACACACACCCTTACAATGCGCACCACCCCGCGATGTTTTTCAGAAACGTATCCTAAATTGCCACTGCATGTTCCCTGACCTCCCCATGCTGACCACCCCGCGGTGCTTTTATCCATCCTACATTGCCAATCACTGCCTATCCTAATTCAGACCCTCCGATTCACACCACCCCGTGATATCTTTCTCACTCCTACTAGTGAATATAATGTAACACACACCCATACAATGCGCACCACCCCGTGATGTGTTTCTCCCTCCTACTAGTGAATGTAATGTAACACACACCCATACATTGCGCACCACCCCGCGATGTTTTTCAGAAACTTATCCTACATTGCCACTGCATGTTCCCTGACCTCCCCATGCTGACCACCCCGCGATGCTTTTCTCCAACCTACATTGCCACTCACTGCCTATCCTAATTCAGACACTCCGATTCACACCACCCCGTGATGTTTTTCTCACTCCTACTAGTGAATGTAATGTAACACACACCCATACAATGCGCACCACCGCGTGATGATTTTCTCACTCCTACTAGTGAAAGTAATGTAACACACACCCATACAATGCGCACCACCGCGTGATGTTTTTCTCACTCCTACTAGTGAATGTAATGTAACACACACCCATACAATGCGCACCACCCCGTGATGTTTTTCTCATTCCTACTAGTGAATGTAATGTAACACACACCCATACAATGCGCACCACCCCGTGATGTTTTTCTCACTCCTACTAGTGGATGTAATGTAACACACACCCATACAATGCGCACCACCCCGTGATGTTTGTCTCACTCCTACTAGTGGATGTAATGTAACACACACCTATACAATGTGCACCACCCCGAGATGTTTTTCTCACTCCTATTAGAGAATGTAATGTAACACACACCCATACAATGCGCACCACCCCGTGATGTTTTTCTCACACCTACTAGTGTATCTAATGTAACACACACCCATACAATGCGCACCACCCCGCGATGTTTTTCAGAAACCTATCCTACATTGCCACTGCATGTTCCTTGATCTCCCCATGCTGACCACCCCGCTGTGCTTTTCTCCAACCTACATTGCCACTCACAGCCTATCTTAATTCAGACCCTCCGATTCACACCAGCCCGTGATGTTTTTCTCACTCCTAGTAGTGAATGTAATGTAACACACTCCCATACAATGCGCACCACCCCGTGATGTTTTTCTCACTCCTACTATTGAATCTAATGTAACACACACCAATACAATGCGCACCACCCCATGATGTTTTTCTCACTCCTATTAGTGAATGTAATGTAATACACACCCATACAATGCGCCCCACCCCGTGATGTTTTTCTCACTCCTACTAGTGAATCTAATGTAACACACACCCATACAATGCGCACCACCCCGCGATGTTTTTCAGAAACCTATCCTACATTGCCACTGCATGTTCCCTGACCTCCCCATGCTGACAACCCCCCGGTGCTTTTCTCCATCCTACGTTGCCACTCACTGCCTATCCTAATTCTGACCCTTCGAAGCACACCACCCCGTGATGTTTTTCTCACTCCTAGTAGTGAATGTAATTTAACACATACCCATACAATGCGCACCACCCCGTGATGTTTTTCTCACTCCTACTAGTGAATGTAATTTAACACACACCCATACAATGCGCACCACCCCGTGATGTTTTTCTAACTCCTACTAGTGAATCTAATGTAACACACACCCATACAATGCGCACCACCCCGCGATGTTTTTCAGAAACCTATCCTACATTGCCACTGCATGTTCGCTGACCTCCCCATGCTGACCACACCGCGGTGCTTTTCTCCATCCTACATTGCCACTCACTTCCTATCCTAATTCAGATCCTCCAATTCACACCACCGCGTGATGTTTTTCTCACTCCTAGTAGTAAATGTAATGTTACACACACCCATACAATGCACACAACCCCGTGATGTTTTTCTCACTCCTACTAGTGAATGTAATGTAACACACACCCATACAATGCGCACCACCCCGTGATGTTTTTCTCACTCCTACTAGTGAATGTAATGTAACACACACCCATACAATGCGCACCACCACGTGATGTTTTTCTCACTCCTTCTAGTGAATGTAATGTAACACACACCCATACAATGCGCACCACCCCGTGATGTTTTTCTCACTCCTACTAGTGAATCTAATGTAACACACACCCATACAATGCGCACCACCCCGCGATGTTTTTCAGAAACGTATCCTACATTGCCACTGCATGTTCCCTGACCTCCCCATGCTGACCACCCCGCGGTGCTTTTCTCCATCTTACATTGCCACTCACTGCCTATCCTAATTCAGACCCTCCGATTCACACCAACCCGTGATGTTTTTCTCACTCCTACTAGTGAATGTAATGTAACACACACCCATACAATGCGCACCACCCCGTGATGTTTTTCTCACTCCTACTAGTGAATGTAATGTAACACACACCCATACAATGCGCACCACCACGTGATGTTTTTCTCACTCCTATTAGTGAATGTAATGTAACACACACCCATACAATGCGCACCACCCAGGTGATGTTTTTCTCACTCCTACTAGTGAATGTAATGTAACACACACCCAAAAAATGCGCACCACCCCGTGATGTTTTTCTCACTCCTACTAGTGAATGTAATGTAACACACACCCATACAATGCGCACCACCCCGTGATGTTTTTCTCACTCCTACTAGTGAATCTAATGTAACACACACCCATACAATGCGCACCACCCCGCGATGTTTTTCTCACTCCTACTTGTGAATGTAATGTAACACATACCAATACAATGCGCACCACCCCGTGATGTTTTTCTCACTCCTACTAGTGAATCTAATGTAACACATACCCATACAATGCGCACCACCCCGCGATGTTTTTCAGAAACCTATCCTACATTGCCACTGCATGTTCCCTGACCTCCCCATGCTGACCACTCCGTGGTGCTTTTCTCCATCCTACATTGCCACTCACTGCCTATCCTAATTCAGACCCTCCAATTCACACCACCACGTGATGTTTTTCTCACTCCTAGTAGTGAATGTAAATGTAACACACACCCATACAATGCGCACAACCGCGTGATGTTTTTCTCACTCCTACTAGTGAATGTAATGTAACACACACCCATACAATGCGAACCACCCCGTGATGTTTTTCTCACTCCTACTAGTGAATGTAATGTAACACACACCCATACAATGCGCACCACCACGTGATGTTTTTCTCACTCCTTGTAGTGAATGTAATGTAACACACACCCATAGAATGCGCACCACCCCGTGATGTTTTTCTCACTCCTACTAGTGAATCTAATGTAACACACACCCATACAATACGCACCACCCCGCGATGTTTTTCAAAAACCTATCCTACATTGCCACTGCATGTTCCCTGACCTCCCCATGCTGACCACCCCGCGGTGCTTTTCTCCATCCTACATTGCCACTCACTGCCTATCCTAATTGAGACCCTCTGATTCACACCAAACCGTGATGTTTTTCTCACGCCTAATAGTGAATGTAATGTAACACACACCCATACAATGCGCACCACCCCGTGATGTTTTTCTCACTCCTACTAGTGAATGTAATGTAACACACACCCATACAATGCGCACCACCCCGTGATGTTTTTCTCACTCCTACTAGTGAATCTAATGTAACACACACCCTTACAATGCGCACCACCCCGCGATGTTTTTCAGAAACGTATCCTAAATTGCCACTGCATGTTCCCTGACCTCCCCATGCTGACCACCCCGCGGTGCTTTTATCCATCCTACATTGCCAATCACTACCTATCCTAATTCAGACCCTCCGATTCACACCACCCCGTGATATCTTTCTCACTCCTACTAGTGAATATAATGTAACACACACCCATACAATGCGCACCACCCCGTGATGTGTTTCTCCCTCCTACTAGTGAATGTAATGTAACACACACCCATACATTGCGCACCACCCCGCGATGTTTTTCAGAAACTTATCCTACATTGCCACTGCATGTTCCCTGACCTCCCCATGCTGACCACCCCGCGATGCTTTTCTCCAACCTACATTGCCACTCACTGCCTATCCTAATTCAGACACTCCGATTCACACCACCCCGTGATGTTTTTCTCACTCCTACTAGTGAATGTAATGTAACACACACCCATACAATGCGCACCACCGCGTGATGATTTTCTCACTCCTACTAGTGAAAGTAATGTAACACACACCCATACAATGCGCACCACCGCGTGATGTTTTTCTCACTCCTACTAGTGAATGTAATGTAACACACACCCATACAATGCGCACCACCCCGTGATGTTTTTCTCACTCCTACTAGTGAATGTAATGTAACACACACCTATACAATGCTCACTACCCCGCGATGTTTTTCAGAAACCTATCCTACATTGCCACTGCATGTTCCCTGACCTCCCCGTGCTGACCACCCCGCGGTGCTTTTCTCCATCCTACATTGCCACTCACTGCCTATCCTAATTCAGACACTCCGATTCACACAACCCCGTGATGTTTTTCTCACTCCTACTAGTGAATGTAATGTAACACACACCCATACAATGCGCACCACCCCGTGATGTTTTTCTCACTCCTACTAGTGGATGTAATGTAACACACACCCATACAATGCGCACCACCCCGTGATGTTTTTCTCACTCCTACTAGTGAATGTAATGTAACACACACCCATACAATGCGCACCACCCCGTGATGTTTTTCTCATTCCTACTAGTGAATGTAATGTAACACACACCCATACAATGCGCACCACCCCGTGATGTTTTTCTCACTCCTACTAGTGGATGTAATGTAACACACACCCATACAATGCGCACCACCCCGTGATGTTTTTCTCACTCCTACTAGTGGATGTAATGTAACACACACCCATACAATGCGCACCACCCCGTGATGTTTGTCTCACTCCTACTAGTGGATGTAATGTAACACACACCTATACAATGTGCACCACCCCGAGATGTTTTTCTCACTCCTATTAGAGAATGTAATGTAACACACACCCATACAATGCGCACCACCCCGTGATGTTTTTCTCACACCTACTAGTGTATCTAATGTAACACACACCCATACAATGCGCACCACCCCGCGATGTTTTTCAGAAACCTATCCTACATTGCCACTGCATGTTCCTTGATCTCCCCATGCTGACCACCCCGCTGTGCTTTTCTCCAACCTACATTGCCACTCACAGCCTATCTTAATTCAGACCCTCCGATTCACACCAGCCCGTGATGTTTTTCTCACTCCTAGTAGTGAATGTAATGTAACACACTCCCATACAATGCGCACCACCCCGTGATGTTTTTCTCACTCCTACTATTGAATCTAATGTAACACACACCAATACAATGCGCACCACCCCATGATGTTTTTCTCACTCCTATTAGTGAATGTAATGTAATACACACCCATACAATGCGCCCCACCCCGTGATGTTTTTCTCACTCCTACTAGTGAATGTAATTTAACACACACCCATACAATGCGCACCACCCCGTGATGTTTTTCTAACTCCTACTAGTGAATCTAATGTAACACACACCCATACAATGCGCACCACCCCGCGATGTTTTTCAGAAACCTATCCTACATTGCCACTGCATGTTCCCTGACCTCCCCATGCTGACCACACCGCGGTGCTTTTCTCCATCCTACATTGCCACTCACTTCCTATCCTAATTCAGATCCTCCAATTCACACCACCGCGTGATGTTTTTCTCACTCCTAGTAGTAAATGTAATGTTACACACACCCATACAATGCGCACAACCCCGTGATGTTTTTCTCACTCCTACTAGTGAATGTAATGTAACACACACCCATACAATGCGCACCACCCCGTGATGTTTTTCTCACTCCTACTAGTGAATGTAATGTAACACACACCCATACAATGCGCACCACCATGTGATGTTTTTCTCACTCCTTCTAGTGAATGTAATGTAACACACACCCATACAATGCGCACCACCCCGTGATGTTTTTCTCACTCCTACTAGTGAATCTAATGTAACACACACCCATACAATGCGCACCACCCCGCGATGTTTTTCAGAAACGTATCCTACATTGCCACTGCATGTTCCCTGACCTCCCCATGCTGACCACCCCGCGGTGCTTTTCTCCATCTTACATTGCCACTCACTGCCTATCCTAATTCAGACCCTCCGATTCACACCAACCCGTGATGTTTTTCTCACTCCTACTAGTGAATGTAATGTAACACACACCCATACAATGCGCACCACCCCGTGATGTTTTTCTCACTCCTACTAGTGAATGTAATGTAACACACACCCATACAATGCGCACCACCACGTGATGTTTTTCTCACTCCTATTAGTGAATGTAATGTAACACACACCCATACAATGCGCACCACCCCGTGATGTTTTTCTCACTCCTACTAGTGAATGTAATGTAACACACACCCAAAAAATGCGCACCACCCCGTGATGTTTTTCTCACTCCTACTAGTGAATGTAATGTAACACACACCCATACAATGCGCACCACCCCGTGATGTTTTTCTCACTCCTACTAGTGAATCTAATGTAACACACACCCATACAATGCGCACCACCCCGCGATGTTTTTCTCACTCCTACTTGTGAATGTAATGTAACACACACCAATACAATGCGCACCACCCCGTGATGTTTTTCTCACTCCTAGTAGTGAATCTAATGTAACACATACCCATACAATGCGCACCACCCCGCGATGTTTTTCAGAAACCTATCCTACATTGCCACTGCATGTTCCCTGACCTCCCCATGCTGACCACTCCGCGGTGCTTTTCTCCATCCTACATTGCCACTCACTGCCTATCCTAATTCAGACCCTCCAATTCACACCACCACGTGATGTTTTTCTCACTCCTAGTAGTGAATGTAAATGTAACACACACCCATACAATGCGCACAACCGCGTGATGTTTTTCTCACTCCTACTAGTGAATGTAATGTAACACACACCCATACAATGCGAACCACCCCGTGATGTTTTTCTCACTCCTACTAGTGAATGTAATGTAACACACACCCATACAATGCGCACCACCACGTGATGTTTTTCTCACTCCTTGTAGTGAATGTAATGTAACACACACCCATAGAATGCGCACCACCCCGTGATGTTTTTCTCACTCCTACTAGTGAATCTAATGTAACACACACCCATACAATACGCACCACCCCGCGATGTTTTTCAAAAACCTATCCTACATTGCCACTGCATGTTCCCTGACCTCCCCATGCTGACCACCCCGCGGTGCTTTTCTCCATCCTACATTGCCACTCACTGCCTATCCTAATTGAGACCCTCTGATTCACACCAAACCGTGATGTTTTTCTCACGCCTAATAGTGAATGTAATGTAACACACACCCATACAATGCGCACCACCCCATGATGTTTTTCTCACTCCTACTAGTGAATGTAATGTAACACACACCCATACAATGCGCACCACCCCGTGATGTTTTTCTCACTCCTACTAGTGAATCTAATGTAACACACACCCTTACAATGCGCACCACCCCGCGATGTTTTTCAGAAACGTATCCTAAATTGCCACTGCATGTTCCCTGACCTCCCCATGCTGACCACCCCGCGGTGCTTTTATCCATCCTACATTGCCAATCACTGCCTATCCTAATTCAGACCCTCCGATTCACACCACCCCGTGATATCTTTCTCACTCCTACTAGTGAATATAATGTAACACACACCCATACAATGCGCACCACCCCGTGATGTGTTTCTCCCTCCTACTAGTGAATGTAATGTAACACACACCCATACATTGCGCACCACCCCGCGATGTTTTTCAGAAACTTATCCTACATTGCCACTGCATGTTCCCTGACTTCCCCATGCTGACCACCCCGCGATGCTTTTCTCCAACCTACATTGCCACTCACTGCCTATCCTAATTCAGACACTCCGATTCACACCACCCCGTGATGTTTTTCTCACTCCTACTAGTGAATGTAATGTAACACACACCCATACAATGCGCACCACCGCGTGATGATTTTCTCACTCCTACTAGTGAAAGTAATGTAACACACACCCATACAATGCGCACCACCGCGTGATGTTTTTCTCACTCCTACTAGTGAATGTAATGTAACACACACCCATACAATGCGCACCACCCCGTGATGTTTTTCTCACTCCTACTAGTGAATGTAATGTAACACACACCTATACAATGCTCACTACCCCGCGATGTTTTTCAGAAACCTATCCTACATTGCCACTGCATGTTCCCTGACCTCCCCGTGCTGACCACCCCGCGGTGCTTTTCTCCATCCTACATTGCCACTCACTGCCTATCCTAATTCAGACACTCCGATTCACACAACCCCGTGATGTTTTTCTCACTCCTACTAGTGAATGTAATGTAACACACACCCATACAATGCGCACCACCCCGTGATATTTTTCTCACTCCTACTAGTGGATGTAATGTAACACACACCCATACAATGCGCACCACCCCGTGATGTTTTTCTCACTCCTACTAGTGAATGTAATGTAACACACACCCATACAATGCGCACCACCCCGTGATGTTTTTCTCATTCCTACTAGTGAATGTAATGTAACACACACCCATACAATGCGCACCACCCCGTGATGTTTTTCTCACTCCTACTAGTGGATGTAATGTAACACACACCCATACAATGCGCACCACCCCGTGATGTTTTTCTCACTCCTACTAGTGGATGTAATGTAACACACACCCATACAATGCGCACCACCCCGTGATGTTTGTCTCACTCCTACTAGTGGATGTAATGTAACACACACCTATACAATGTGCACCACCCCGAGATGTTTTTCTCACTCCTATTAGAGAATGTAATGTAACACACACCCATATAATGCGCACCACCCCGTGATGTTTTTCTCACACCTACTAGTGTATCTAATGTAACACACACCCATACAATGCGCACCACCCCGCGATGTTTTTCAGAAACCTATCCTACATTGCCACTGCATGTTCCTTGACCTCCCCATGCTGACCACCCCGCTGTGCTTTTCTCCAACCTACATTGCCACTCACAGCCTATCTTAATTCAGACCCTCCGATTCACACCAGCCCGTGATGTTTTTCTCACTCCTAGTAGTGAATGTAATGTAACACACTCCCATACAATGCGCACCACCCCGTGATGTTTTTCTCACTCCTACTATTGAATCTAATGTAACACACACCAATACAATGCGCACCACCCCATGATGTTTTTCTCACTCCTATTAGTGAATGTAATGTAATACACACCCATACAATGCGCCCCACCCCGTGATGTTTTTCTCACTCCTACTAGTGAATCTAATGTAACACACACGCATACAATGCGCACCACCCCGCGATGTTTTTCAGAAACCTATCCTACATTGCCACTGCATGTTCCCTGACCTCCCCATGCTGACAACCCCCCGGTGCTTTTCTCCATCCTACGTTGCCACTCACTGCCTATCCTAATTCTGACCCTTCGAAGCACACCACCCCGTGATGTTTTTCTCACTCCTAGTAGTGAATGTAATTTAACACACACCCATACAATGCGCACCACCCCGTGATGTTTTTCTCACTCCTACTAGTGAATGTAATTTAACACACACCCATACAATGCGCACCACCCCGTGATGTTTTTCTAACTCCTACTAGTGAATCTAATGTAACACACACCCATACAATGCGCACCACCCCGCGATGTTTTTCAGAAACCTATCCTACATTGCCACTGCATGTTCCCTGACCTCCCCATGCTGACCACACCGCGGTGCTTTTCTCCATCCTACATTGCCACTCACTTCCTATCCTAATTCAGATCCTCCAATTCACACCACCGCGTGATGTTTTTCTCACTCCTAGTAGTAAATGTAATGTTACACACACCCATACAATGCGCACAACCCCGTGATGTTTTTCTCACTCCTACTAGTGAATGTAATGTAACACACACCCATACAATGCGCACCACCCCGTGATGTTTTTCTCACTCCTACTAGTGAATGTAATGTAACACACACCCATACAATGCGCACCACCACGTGATGTTTTTCTCACTCCTTGTAGTGAATGTAATGTAACACACACCCATACAATGCGCACCACCCCGTGATGTTTTTCTCACTCCTACTAGTGAATCTAATGTAACAAACACCCATACAATGCGCACCACCCCGCGATGTTTTTCAGAAACGTATCCTACATTGCCACTGCATGTTCCCTGACCTCCCCATGCTGACCACCCCGCGGTGCTTTTCTCCATCTTACATTGCCACTCACTGCCTATCCTAATTCAGACCCTCTGATTCACACCAACCCGTGATGTTTTTCTCACTCCTACTAGTGAATGTAATGTAACACACACCCATACAATGCGCACCACCCCGTGATGTTTTTCTCACTCCTACTAGTGAATGTAATGTAACACACACCCATACAATGCGCACCACCACGTGATGTTTTTCTCACTCCTATTAGTGAATGTAATGTAACACACACCCATACAATGCGCACCACCCCGTGATGTTTTTTTCACTCCTACTAGTGAATCTAATGTAACACACACCCATACAATGCGCACCACCCCGCGATGTTTTTCACAAACCTATCCTACATTGCCACTGCATGTTCCCTGACCTCCCCATGCTGACCACCCCGCGGTGCTTTTCTCCATCCTACATTGCCACTCACTGCCTATCCTAATTCAGACCCTCCGATTCACACCACACCGTGATGTTTTTCTCACTCCTACTAGTGAATGTAATGTAACACACACCCATACAATGCGCACGACCCCGTGATGTTTTTGTCACTCCTACTAGTGAATGTAATATAACACACACCCATACAATGCGCACCACCCCGTGATGTTTTTCTCACTCCTACTAGTGAATCTAATGTAACACACACCCATACAATGCGCACCTCCCCGCGATGTTTTTCAGAAACTTATCCTAAATTGCCACTGCATGTTCCCTGACCTCCCCATGCTGACCACCCCGCGGTGCTTTTATCCATCTTACATTGCCAATCACTGCCTATCCTAATTCAGACCCTCCGATTCAGACCACCCCGTGATGTTTTTCTCACTCCTGCTAGTGAATGTAATGTAACACACACCCATACAATGCGCACCACCCCGTGATGTTTTTCTCACTCCTACTAGTGAATGTAATGTAACACACACCCATACAATGCGCACCACCCCGCGATGTTTTTCAGAAACCTATCCTACATTGCCACTGCATGTTCCCTGACCTCCCCATGCTGACCACCCCGCGGTGCTTTTCTCCATCCTACATTGCCACTCACTGCCTATCCTAATTCAGACACTCCAATTCACACCACCCCGTGATGTTTTTCTCACTCCTACCAGTAAATGTAATGTAACACACACCCATACAATGCGCACCACCCCGTGATGTTTTTCTCACTCCAACTAGTGAATCTAATGTAACACACACCCATACAATGCGCACGACCCCGCGATGTTTTTCAGAAACCTATCCTACATTGCCACTGCATGTTCCCTGACCTCCCCATGCTGACCACACCGCGGTGCTTTTCTCCATCCTACATTGCCACTCACTGCCTATCCTAATTCAGACCCTCCAATTCACAACACCGCGTGATATTTTTCTCACTCCTAGTAGTGAATGTAATGTAACACACACCCATACAATGCGCACAACCCCGTGATGTTTTTCTCACTCCTACTAGTGAATGTAATGTAACACACACCCATACAATGCGCACCACCCCGTGATGTTTTTCTCACTCCTACTAGTGAATGTAATGTAACACACACCCATACAATGCGCACCACCACGTGATGTTTTTGTCACTCCTAGTAGTGAATGTAATGTAACACACACCCATACAATGCGCACCACCCCGCGATGTTTTTCAGAAACCTATCCTACATTGCCACTGCATGTTCCCTGACCTCCCCATGCTGACCACACCGCGGTGCTTTTCTCCATCCTACATTGCCACTCACTTCCTATCCTAATTCAGACCCTCCAATTCACACCACCGTGTGATGTTTTTCTCACTCCTACTAGTGAATGTAATGTAACACACACCCATACAATGCGCACCACCCCGTGATGTTTTTCTCACTCCTACTAGTGAATGTAATGTAACACACACCCATACAATGCGCACCACCCCGTGATGTTTTTGTCACTCCTAGTAGTGAATGTAATGTAACACACACCCATACAATGCGCACCACCCCGCGATGTTTTTCAGAAACCTATCCTACATTGCCACTGCATGTTCCCTGACCTCCCCATGCTGACCACACCGCGGTGCTTTTCTCCATCCTACATTGCCACTCACTTCCTATCCTAATTCAGACCCTCCAATTCACACCACCGTGTGATGTTTTTCTCACTCCTACTAGTGAATGTAATGTAACACACACCCATACAATGCGCACCACCCCGTGATGTTTTTCTCACTCCTACTAGTGAATGTAATGTAACACACACCCATACAATGCGCACCACCCCGTGATGTTTTTCTCACTCCTATTAGTGAATGTAATGTAACACACACCCATACAATGCGCACCACCCGGTGATGTTTTTCTCACTCCTACTAGTGAATCTAATGTAACACACACCCATACAATTCGCACCACCCCGGGAAGTTTTTCATAAACCTATCCTACATTGCCACTGCATTTTCCCTGACCTCTCCATGCTGACCACCCCACGGCGCTTTTCTCCATCCTACATTGCCACTCACTGCCTATCCTAATTCAGACCCTCCGATTCACACCACCCCGTGATGTTTTTCACACTCCTACTAGTGAATGTAATGTAACACACACCCATACAATGCGCACCACCCCGTGATGTTTTTCTCACTCCTACTAGTGAAAGTAATGTAACACACACCCATACAATGCGCACCACCTCGTGATGTTTTTCTCACTCCTACTAGTGAATGTAATGTAACACACACCCATACAATGCGCACCACCCCGTGATGTTTTTCTCACTCCTACTAGTGAATGTAATGTAACACACACCCATACAATGTGCACCACCCCGTGATGTTTCTCTCACTCCTACTAGTGAATGTAATGTAACACACACCCATACAATGCGCACCACCCCGCGATGTTTTCCTCACTCCTACTAGAGAATGTAATGTAACACACACCCATACAATGCGCACCACCCCGTGATGTTTTTCTCACTCCTACTAGTGAATGTAATGTAACACACACCCATACAATGCGCACCACCCCGTGATGTTTTTCTCACTCCTACTAGTGAATGTAATATAACACACACCCATAAAATGCGCACCACCCCGTGATGTTTTTCTCACTCCTACTAGTGAATGTAATGTAACGCACTCCCATACAATGCGCACCACCCCGCGATGTTTTTCAGAAACCTATCCTACATTGCCACTGCATGTTCCCTGACCTCCCCATGGTGACCACCCCGCGGAGCTTTTCTCCATCCTACATTGCCACTCACTGCCTATCCTAATTCAGACCCTCCGATTCACACCACCCCGTGATGTTTGTCTCCCTCCTACTAGTGAATGTAATGTAACACACACCCATACAATGCGCACCACCGCGTGATATATTTCTCACTCCTAATAGTGAATGTAATGTAACATACACCCATACAATGCGCACCACCTCGTGATGTTTTTCTCACTCCTACTAGTGAATGTAATGTAACACACACCCATACAATGCGCACCACACCGTGATGTTTTTCTCACTCCTACTAGTGAATGTAATGTAACACAGACCCATACAATGCGCACCACCCCGTGATGTTTTTCTCACTCCTACTAGTTAATGTAATGTAACACACACCCATACAATGCGCACCACCCCGTGATGTTTTTCTCACTCCTACTAGTGAATGTAATGTAACACACACCCATACAATGCGCAACACCCCGCGATGTTTTTCTCACTCCTACTAGTGAATGTAATGTAACACACACCCATAAAATGCGCACCACACCGCGATGTTTTTCTCACTCCTAATAGTGAATGCAATGTAACACACACCCATACAATGCGCACCACCCCGCGATGTATTTCTCACTCCTACTAGTGAATGTAATGTAACACACACCCATACAATGCGCACCACCCCGTGATGTTTTTCAAACTCCTACTAGTGAATGCAATGTAACACACACCCATACAATGCGCGCCACCCCGTGATGTTTTTCTCACTCCTACTAGTGAATGTAATGTAACACACACCCATACAATGCGCACCACCTCGTGATGTTTTTCTCACTCCTACTAGTGAATGTAATGTAACACACACCCATACAATACGCACCACCCTGCGATGTTTTCAGGAACCTATCCTACATTGCCACTGCATGTTCCCTGACCTCCCCATGCTGACCACCCCGCGGTGCTTTTCTCCATCCTACATTGCCACTCACTGCCTATCCTAATTCAGACCCCCGATTCACACCACCCGTGATGTTTCTCTCACTCCTAGTAGTGAATGTAATGTAACACACACCCATACAATGCGCACCACCCCGTGATGTTTTTCTCACTCCTACTAGTGAATGTAATGTAACACACACCCATACAATGCGCACCACCCGGTGATGTTTTTCTCACTCCTACTAGTGAATGTAATGTAACACACACCCATACAATGCGCACCACCCCGTGATGTTTTTCTCACTCCTACTAGTGAATGTAATGTAACACACACCCATACAATGCGCACCATCCCGTGATGTTTTTCTCACTCCTACTAGTGAATGTAATGTAACACACACCCATAACAATGCGCACCACCCCGTGATGTTTTTCTCACTCCTATTAGTGAATGTAATTTAACACACACCCATACAATGCGCACCACCCCGTGATGTTTTTCTCACTCCTACTAGTGAATGTAATGTAACACACACCCATACAATGCGCCCCACCCCGTGATGTTTTTCTCACTCCTACTAGTGAATCTAATGTAACACACACCCATACAATGCGCACCACCCCGTGATGTTTTTCTCACTCCTATTAGTGAATGTAATGTAACACACACCCATACAATGCGCACCACCCCGTGATGTTTTTCTCACTCCTACTAGTGAATGTAATGTAACACACACCCATACAATGCGCACCACCCCGTGATGTTTTTCTCACTCCTATTAGTGAATGTAATGTAACACACACCCATACAATGCGCACCAACCCGTGATGTTTTTCTCACTCCTACTAGTGAATCTAATGTAACACACACCCATACAATGCGCACCACCCCGCGATGTTTTTCAGAAACCTATCCTACATTGCCACTGCATGTTCCCTGACCTCCCCATGCTGACCAACCCGCGGTGCTTTTCTCCATCCTACATTGACACTCACTGCCTATCCTAATTCAGACCCTCCGATTCACACCACCCCGTGATGTTTTTCTCACTCCTACTAGTGAATGTAATGTAACACACACCCATACAATGCGCACCACCGCGTGATGATTTTCTCACTCCTACTAGTGAATGTAATGTAACACACACCCATACAATGCGCACCACCCCGTGATGTTTTTCTCATTCCTACTAGTGAATGTAATGTAACACACACCCATACAATGCGCACCACCCCGTGATGTTTTTCTCACTCCTACTAGTGAATCTAACGTAACACACACCCATACAATGCGCACCACCCAGCGATGTTTTTCTCACTCCTACTTGTGAATGTAAGGTAACACACACCCATAAAATGCGCACCACCCCGTGATGTTTTTCTCACTCCTACTAGTGAATCTAATGTAACACACACCCATACAATGCGCACGACCCCGCGATGTTTTTCAGAAACCTATCCTACATTGCCACTGCATGTTCCCTGACCTCCCCATGCTGACCACCCCGCGGTGCTTTTCTCCATCCTACATTGCCACTCACTGCCTATCCTAATTCAGACCCTCCGATTCACACCACCGCGTGATGTTTTTCTCACTCCTAGTAGTGAATGTAATGTAACACACACCCATACAATGCGCACAACCCCGTGATGTTTTTCTCACTCCTACTAGTGAATGTAATGTAACACACACCCATACAATGCGCACCACCCCGTGATGTTTTTCTCACTCCTACTAGTGAATGTAATGTAACACACACCCATACAATGCGCACCACCACGTGATGTTTTTCTCACTCCTATTAGTGAATGTAATGTAACACACACCCATACAATACGCACCACCCCGTGATGTTTTTCTCACTCCTACTAGTGAATCTAATGTAACACACACCCATACAATGCGCACCACCCCGCGATGTTTTTCAGAAACCTATCCTACATTGCCACTGCATGTTCCCTGACCTCCCTATGCTGACCACCCCGCGGTGCTTTTCTCCATCCTACATTGCCAATCACTGCCTATCCTAATTCAGACCCTCCGATTCACACCACCCCGTGATGTTTTTCTCACTCCTACTAGTGAATGTAATGTAACACACACCCATACAATGCGCACCACCCCGTGATGTTTTTCTCACTCCTACTAGTGAATGTAATGTAACACACACCCATACAATGCGCACCACCCCGTGATGTTTTTCTCACTCCTATTAGAGAATGTAATGTAACACACACCCATACAATGCGCACCACCCCGTGATGTTTGTCTCACTCCTACTAGTGGATGTAATGTAACACACACCCATACAATGCGCACCACCCCGTGATGTTTTTCTCACTCCTACTAGTGGATGTAATGTAACACACACCCATACAATGCGCACCACCCCGTGATGTTTTTCTCACTCCTACTAGTGAATGTAATGTAACACACACCCATACAATGCGCACCACCCCGTGATGTTTTTCTCACTCCTATTAGAGAATGTAATGTAACACACACCCATACAATGCGCACCACCCCGTGATGTTTTTCTCACTCCTACTAGTGAATCTAATGTAACACACACCCATACAATGCGCACCACCCCGCGATGTTTTTCACAAACCTATCCTGCATTGCCACTGCATGTTCCCTGACCTCCCCATGCTGACCACCCCGCGGTGATTTTCTCCATCCTACATTGCCACTCACTGCCTATCCTAATTCAGACCCTCCGATTCACACCACCCCGTGATGTTTTTCTCACTCCTACTAGTGAATGTAATGTAACACATACCCATAAAATGCGCACCACCCCGTGATGTTTTTCTCACTCCTACTAGTGAATGTAATGTAACACACACCCATACAATGCGCACCACCCCGTGATGTTTTTCTCACTCCTACTAGTGAATCTAATGTAACACACACCCATACAATGCGCACCACCCCGCGATGTTTTTCTCACTCCTACTTGTGAATGTAATGTAACACACACCCATACAATGCGCACCACACCGTGATGTTTTTCTCACTCCTACTAGTGAATCTAATGTAACAAACACCCATACAATGCGCACCACCCTGTGATGTTTTTCAGAAACCTATCCTACAAAGCCACTGCATGTTCCCTGACCTCCCCATGCTGACAACCCCCCGGTGCTTTTCTCCATCCTACATTGCCACTCACTGCCTATCCTAATTCCGACCCTCCGAAGCACACCACCCCGTGATGTTTTTCTCACTCCTAGTACTGAATGTACTGTAACACACACCCATACAATGCGCACCACCCCGTGATGTTTTTCTTACTCCTACTAGTGAATGTAATGTAACACACACCCATACAATGCGCACCACCAAGTGATGTTTTTCTCACTCCTACTAGTGAATGTAATGTAACACACACCCATACGATGCGCACCACCCCGTGATGTTTTTCTAATTCCTACTAGTGAATCTAATGTAACACACACCCATACAATGCGCACCACCCCGTGATGTTTTTCAGAAACCTATCCTACATTGCCACTGCATGTTCCCTGACCTCCCCATGCTGACCACACCGCGGTGCTTTTCTCCATCCTACATTGCCACTCACTTCCTATCCTAATTCAGACCCTCCAATTCACACCACCGTGTGATGTTTTTCTCACTCCTAGTAGTGAATGTAATGTAACACAAACCCATACAATGCGCACAACCCCGTGATGTTTTTCTCACTCCTACTAGTGAATGTAATGTAACACACACCCATACAATGCGCACCACCCCGTGATGTTTTTCTCACTCCTACTAGTGAATGTAATGTAACACACACCCATACAATGCGCACCACCCCGTGATGTTTTTGTCACTCCTAGTAGTGAATGTAATGTAACACACACCCATACAATGCGCACCACCCCGCGATATTTTTCAGAAACCTATCCTACATTGCCACTGCATGTTCCCTGACCTCCCCATGCTGACCACACCGCGGTGCTTTTCTCCATCCTACATTGCCACTCACTTCCTATCCTAATTCAGACCCTCCAATTCACACCACCGTGTGATGTTTTTCTCACTCCTAGTAGTGAATGTAATGTAACACACACCCATACAATGTGCACAACCCAGTGATGTTTTTCTCACTCCTACTAGTGAATGTAATGTAACACACACCCATACAATGCGCACCACCCCGTGATGTTTTTCTCACTCCTACTAGTGAATGTAATGTAACACACACCCATACAAGGCGCACCACCACGTGATGTTTTTCTCACTCCTTCTAGTGAATGTAATGTAACACACACCCATACAATGCGCATCACCCCGTGATGTTTTTCTCACTCCTACTAGTGAATCTAATGTAACACACACCCATACAATGCGCACCACCCCGCGATGTTTTTCAGAAACGTATCCTACATTGCCACTGCATGTTCCCTGACCTCCCCATGCTGACCACACCGCGGTGCTTTTCTCCATCCTACATTGCCACTCACTGCCTATCCTAATTCAGCCCCTCCGATTCACACCACCCCGTGATGTTTTTCTCACTCCTACTAGTGAATGTAATGTAACACACACCCAAAAAATGCGCACCACCCCGTGATGTTTTTCTCACTCCTACTAGTGAATGTAATGTAACACACACCCATACAATGC
Organism: Cavia porcellus; assembly: GCF_034190915.1. Classification (NCBI taxonomy): domain Eukaryota; kingdom Metazoa; phylum Chordata; class Mammalia; order Rodentia; family Caviidae; genus Cavia; species Cavia porcellus. The sequence continues at coordinate 1,564,650 of NW_026947541.1, read as the reverse complement.
GCACCACCCCGTGATGTTTTTCTCACTCCTACTAGTGAATCTAATGTAACACACACCCATACAATGCGCACCACCCCGCGATGTTTTTCTCACTCCTACTTGTGAATGTAATGTAACACACACCAATACAATGCGCACCACCCCGTGATGTTTTTCTCACTCCTACTAGTGAATCTAATGTAACACATACCCATACAATGCGCACCACCCCGCGATGTTTTTCAGAAACCTATCCTACATTGCCACTGCATGTTCCCTGACCTCCCCATGCTGACCACTCCGCGGTGCTTTTCTCCATCCTACATTGCCACTCACTGCCTATCCTAATTCAGACCCTCCAATTCACACCACCACGTGATGTTTTTCTCACTCCTAGTAGTGAATGTAAATGTAACACACACCCATACAATGCGCACCACCCCGTGATGTTTTTCTCACTCCTACTAGTGAATGTAATGTAACACACACCCATACAATGCGCACCACCCCGTGATGTTTTTCTCACTCCTACTAGTGAATGTAATGTAACACAGACCCATACAATGCGCACCACCCCGTGATGTTTTTCTCACTCCTACTAGTTAATGTAATGTAACACACACCCATACAATGCGCACCACCCCGTGATGTTTTTCTCACTCCTACTAGTGAATGTAATGTAACACACACCCATACAATGCGCAACACCCCGCGATGTTTTTCTCACTCCTACTAGTGAATGTAATGTAACACACACCCATAAAATGCGCACCACACCGCGATGTTTTTCTCACTCCTAATAGTGAATGCAATGTAACACACACCCATACAATGCGCACCACCCCGTGATGTTTTTCTCACTCCTACTAGTGAATGTAATGTAACACACACCCATACAATGCGCAACACCCCGCGATGTTTTTCTCACTCCTACTAGTGAATCTAATGTAACACACACCCATACAATACGCACCACCCCGCGATGTTTTTCAAAAACCTATCCTACATTGCCACTGCATGTTCCCTGACCTCCCCATGCTGACCACCCCGCGGTGCTTTTCTCCATCCTACATTGCCACTCACTGCCTATCCTAATTGAGACCCTCTGATTCACACCAAACCGTGATGTTTTTCTCACGCCTAATAGTGAATGTAATGTAACACACACCCATACAATGCGCACCACCCCGTGATGTTTTTCTCACTCCTACTAGTGAATGTAATGTAACACACACCCATACAATGCGCACCACCCCGTGATGTTTTTCTCACTCCTACTAGTGAATCTAATGTAACACACACCCTTACAATGCGCACCACCCCGCGATGTTTTTCAGAAACGTATCCTAAATTGCCACTGCATGTTCCCTGACCTCCCCATGCTGACCACCCCGCGGTGCTTTTATCCATCCTACATTGCCAATCACTGCCTATCCTAATTCAGACCCTCCGATTCACACCACCCCGTGATATCTTTCTCACTCCTACTAGTGAATATAATGTAACACACACCCATACAATGCGCACCACCCCGTGATGTGTTTCTCCCTCCTACTAGTGAATGTAATGTAACACACACCCATACATTGCGCACCACCCCGCGATGTTTTTCAGAAACTTATCCTACATTGCCACTGCATGTTCCCTGACCTCCCCATGCTGACCACCCCGCGATGCTTTTCTCCAACCTACATTGCCACTCACTGCCTATCCTAATTCAGACACTCCGATTCACACCACCCCGTGATGTTTTTCTCACTCCTACTAGTGAATGTAATGTAACACACACCCATACAATGCGCACCACCGCGTGATGATTTTCTCACTCCTACTAGTGAAAGTAATGTAACACACACCCATACAATGCGCACCACCGCGTGATGTTTTTCTCACTCCTACTAGTGAATGTAATGTAACACACACCCATACAATGCGCACCACCCCGTGATGTTTTTCTCACTCCTACTAGTGAATGTAATGTAACACACACCTATACAATGCTCACTACCCCGCGATGTTTTTCAGAAACCTATCCTACATTGCCACTGCATGTTCCCTGACCTCCCCGTGCTGACCACCCCGCGGTGCTTTTCTCCATCCTACATTGCCACTCACTGCCTATCCTAATTCAGACACTCCGATTCACACAACCCCGTGATGTTTTTCTCACTCCTACTAGTGAATGTAATGTAACACACACCCATACAATGCGCACCACCCCGTGATGTTTTTCTCACTCCTACTAGTGGATGTAATGTAACACACACCCATACAATGCGCACCACCCCGTGATGTTTTTCTCACTCCTACTAGTGAATGTAATGTAACACACACCCATACAATGCGCACCACCCCGTGATGTTATTCTCATTCCTACTAGTGAATGTAATGTAACACACACCCATACAATGCGCACCACCCCGTGATGTTTTTCTCACTCCTACTAGTGGATGTAATGTAACACACACCCATACAATGCGCACCACCCCGTGATGTTTTTCTCACTCCTACTAGTGGATGTAATGTAACACACACCCATACAATGCGCACCACCCCGTGATGTTTGTCTCACTCCTACTAGTGGATGTAATGTAACACACACCTATACAATGTGCACCACCCCGAGATGTTTTTCTCACTCCTATTAGAGAATGTAATGTAACACACACCCATACAATGCGCACCACCCCGTGATTTTTTCTCACACCTACTAGTGTATCTAATGTAACACACACCCATACAATGCGCACCACCCCGCGATGTTTTTCAGAAACCTATCCTACATTGCCACTGCATGTTCCTTGACCTCCCCATGCTGACCACCCCGCTGTGCTTTTCTCCAACCTACATTGCCACTCACAGCCTATCTTAATTCAGACCCTCCGATTCACACCAGCCCGTGATGTTTTTCTCACTCCTAGTAGTGAATGTAATGTAACACACTCCCATACAATGCGCACCACCCCGTGATGTTTTTCTCACTCCTACTATTGAATCTAATGTAACACACACCAATACAATGCGCACCACCCCATGATGTTTTTCTCACTCCTATTAGTGAATGTAATGTAATACACACCCATACAATGCGCCCCACCCCGTGATGTTTTTCTCACTCCTACTAGTGAATCTAATTTAACACACACCCATACAATGTGCACCACCCCGCGATGTTTTTCAGAAACCTATCCTACATTGCCACTGCATGTTCCCTGACCTCCCCATGCTGACAACCCCCCGGTGCTTTTCTCCATCCTACGTTGCCACTCACTGCCTATCCTAATTCTGACCCTTCGAAGCACACCACCCCGTGATGTTTTTCTCACTCCTAGTAGTGAATGTAATTTAACACACACCCATACAATGCACACCACCCCGTGATGTTTTTCTCACTCCTACTAGTGAATGTAATTTAACACACACCCATACAATGCGCACCACCCCGTGATGTTTTTCTAACTCCTACTAGTGAATCTAATGTAACACACACCCATACAATGCGCACCACCCCGCGATGTTTTTCAGAAACCTATCCTACATTGCCACTGCATGTTCCCTGACCTCCCCATGCTGACCACACCGCGGTGCTTTTCTCCATCCTACATTGCCACTCACTTCCTATCCTAATTCAGATCCTCCGATTCACACCACCGCGTGATGTTTTTCTCACTCCTAGTAGTAAATGTAATGTTACACACACCCATACAATGCGCACAACCCCGTGATGTTTTTCTCACTCCTACTAGTGAATGTAATGTAACACACACCCATACAATGCGCACCACCCCGTGATGTTTTTCTCACTCCTACTAGTGAATGTAATGTAACACACACCCATACAATGCGCACCACCACGTGATGTTTTTCTCACTCCTTCTAGTGAATGTAATGTAACACACACCCATACAATGCGCACCACCCCGTGATGTTTTTCTCACTCCTACTAGTGAATCTAATGTAACACACACCCATACAATGCGCACCACCCCGCGATGTTTTTCAGAAACGTATCCTACATTGCCACTGCATGTTCCCTGACCTCCCCATGCTGACCACCCCGCGGTGCTTTTCTCCATCTTACATTGCCACTCACTGCCTATCCTAATTCAGACCCTCCGATTCACACAAACCCGTGATGTTTTTCTCACTCCTACTAGTGAATGTAATGTAACACACACCCATACAATGCGCACCACCCCGTGATGTTTTTCTCACTCCTACTAGTGAATGTAATGTAACACACACCCATACAATGCGCACCACCCCGTGATGTTTTTCTCACTCCTACTAGTGAATCTAATGTAACACACACCCATACAATGCGCACCTCCCCGCGATGGTTTTCAGAAACTTATGCTAAATTGCCACTGCATGTTCCCTGACCTCCCCATGCTGACCACCCCGCGGTGCTTTTCTCCATCTTACATTGCCAATCACTGCCTATCCTAATTCAGACCCTCCGATTTACACCACCCCGTGATGTTTTTCTCACTCCTGCTAGTGAATGTAATGTAACACACACCCATACAATGCGCACCACCCCGTGATGTTTTTCTCACTCCTACTAGTGAATGTAATGTAACACACACCCATACAATGCGCACCACCCCGCGATGTTTTTCAGAAACCTATCCTACATTGCCACTGCATGTTCCCTGACCTCCCCATGCTGACCACCCCGCGGTGCTTTTCTCCATCCTACATTGCCACTCACTGCCTATCCTAATTCAGACAGTCCGATTCACACCACCCCGTGATGTTTTTCTCACTCCTACCAGTAAATGTAATGTAACACACACCCATACAATGCGCACCACCCCGTGATGTTTTTCTCACTCCTACTAGTGGATGTAATGTAACACACACCCATACAATGCGCACCACCCCGTGATGTTTTTCTCACTCCAACTAGTGAATCTAATGTAACACACACCCATACAATGCGCACGACCCCGCGATGTTTTTCAGAAACCTATCCTACATTGCCACTGCATGTTCCCTGACCTCCCCATGCTGACCACACCGCGGTGCTTTTCTCCATCCTACATTGCCACTCACTGCCTATCCTAATTCAGACCCTCCAATTCACAACACCGCGTGATATTTTTCTCACTCCTAGTAGTGAATGTAATGTAACACACACCCATACAATGCGCACAACCCCGTGATGTTTTTCTCACTCCTACTAGTGAATGTAATGTAACACACACCCATACAATGCGCACCACCCCGTGATGTTTTTCTCACTCCTACTAGTGAATGTAATGTAACACACACCCATACAATGCGCACCACCACGTGATGTCTTTCTCACTCCTTCTAGTGAATGTAATGTAACACACACCCATACAATGCGCACCACCCCGTGATGTTTTTCTCACTCCTACTAGTGAATCTAATGTAACACACACCCATACAATGCGCACCACCCCGCGATGTTTTTCACAAACCTATCCTACATTGCCACTGCATGTTCCCTGACCTCCCCATGCTGACCACCCCGCGGTGCTTTTCTCCATCCTACATTGCCACTCACTGCCTATCCTAATTCAGACCCTCCGATTCACACCACCCCGTGATGTTTTTCTCACTCCTACTAGTGAATGTAATGTAACACACACCCATACAATGCGCACGACCCCGTGATGTTTTTGTCACTCCTACTAGTGAATGTAATGTAACACACACCCATACAATGCGCACCACCCCGTGATGTTTTTCTCACTCCTACTAGTGAATCTAATGTAACACACACCCATACAATGCGCACCTCCCCGCGATGGTTTTCAGAAACTTATGCTAAATTGCCACTGCATGTTCCCTGACCTCCCCATGCTGACCACCCCGCGGTGCTTTTCTCCATCTTACATTGCCAATCACTGCCTATCCTAATTCAGACCCTCCGATTCACACCACCCCGTGATGTTTTTCTCACTCCTGCTAGTGAATGTAACGTAACACACACCCATACAATGCGCACCACCCCGTGATGTTTTTCTCACTCCTACTAGTGAATGTAATGTAACACACACCCATACAATGCGCACCACCCCGCGATGTTTTTCAGAAACCTATCCTACATTGCCACTGCATGTTCCCTGACCTCCCCATGCTGACCACCCCGCGGTGCTTTTCTCCATCCTACATTGCCACTCACTGCCTATCCTAATTCAGACAGTCCGATTCACACCACCCCGTGATGTTTTTCTCACTCCTACCAGTAAACGTAATGTAACACACACCCATACAATGCGCACCACCCCGTGATGTTTTTCTCACTCCTACTAGTGGATGTAATGTAACACACACCCATACAATGCGCACCACCCCGTGATGTTTTTCTCACTCCAACTAGTGAATCTAATGTAACACACACCCATACAATGCGCACGACCCCGCGATGTTTTTCAGAAACCTATCCTACATTGCCACTGCATGTTCCCTGACCTCCCCATGCTGACCACACCGCGGTGCTTTTCTCCATCCTACATTGCCACTCACTGCCTATCCTAATTCAGACCCTCCAATTCACAACACCGCGTGATATTTTTCTCACTCCTAGTAGTGAATGTAATGTAACACACACCCATACAATGCGCACAACCCCGTGATGTTTTTCTCACTCCTACTAGTGAATGTAATGTAACACACACCCATACAATGCGCACCACCCCGTGATGTTTTTCTCACTCCTACTAGTGAATGTAATGTAACACACACCCATACAATGCGCACCACCACGTGATGTCTTTCTCACTCCTTCTAGTGAATGTAATGTAACACACACCCATACAATGCGCACCACCCCGTGATGTTTTTCTCACTCCTACTAGTGAATCTAATGTAACACACACCCATACAATGCGCACCACCCCGTGATGTTTTTCTCACTCCTACTAGTGAATCTAATGTAACACACACCCATACAATGCGCACCACCCCGCGATGTTTTTCCGAAACCTATCCTACATTGCCACTGCATGTTCCCTGACCTCCCCAAGCTGACCACCCCGCGGTGCTTTTCTCCATCCTACATTGCCACTCACTGCCTACCCTAATTCAGACCCTCCGATTCACACCACCCCGTGATGTTTTTCTCACTCCTACTAGTGAATGTAATGTAACACATACCCATACAATGCGCACCACCCCGTGATGTTTTTCTCAGTCCTACTAGTGAATGTAATGTAACACACACCCATACAATGCGCACCACCCCGTGATGTTTTTCTCACTCCTACTAGTGAATCTAATGTAACACAACCCATACAATGCGCACCACCCCGCAATGTTTTTCTCACTCCTACTTGTGAATGTAATGTAAAACACACCCATAAAATGCGCACCACCCCGTGATGTTTTTCTCACTCCAACTAGTGAATCTAATGTAACACACACCCATACAATGCGCACGACCCCGCGATGCTTTTCAGAAACCTATCCTACATTGCCACTGCATGTTCCCTGACCTCCTCATGCTGACCACACCGCGGTGCTTTTCTCCATCCTACATTGCCACTCACTGCCTATCCTAATTCAGACCCTCCAATTCACACAACCGCGTGATGTTTTTCTCACTCCTAGTAGTGAATGTAATGTAACACACACCCATACAATGCGCACAAACCCGTGATGTTTTTCTCACTCCTACTAGTGAATGTAATGTAACACACACCCATACAATGCGCACCACACCGTGATGTTTTTCTCACTCCTACTAGTGAATGTAATGTAACACACACCCATACAATGCGCACCACCACGTGATGTTTTTCTCACTCCTATTAGTGAATGTAATGTAACACACACCCATACAATGCGCACCACCCCGTGATGTTTTTCTCACTCCTACTAGTGAATGTAATGTAACACACACCCATACAATGCGCACCTCCCCGCCATGTTTTTCAGAAACCTATCCTACATTGCCACTGCATGTTCCCTGACCTCCCCATGCTGACCACCCCGCGGTGCTTTTCTCCATCCTACATTGCCACTCACTGCCTATCCTAATTCAGACCCTCCGATTCACACCACCCCGTGATGTTTTTCTCACTCCTACTAGTGAATGTAATGTAACACACACCCATACAATGCGCACCACCCCGTGATGTTTTTCTCACTCCTACTAGTGAATGTAATGTAACACACACCCATACAATGTGCACCACCCCGCGATGTTTTTCAGAAACTTTTCCTACATTGCCACTGCATGTTCCCTGACCTCCCCATGCTGACCACACCGCGGTGCTTTTCTCCATCCTACATTGCCACTCACTTCCTATCCTAATTCAGACCCTCCAATTCACACCACCGCGTGATGTTTTTCTCACTCCTAGTAGTGAATGTAATGTAACACACACCCATACAATGCGCACAACCCCGTGATGTTTTTCTCACTCCTACTAGTGAATGTAATGTAACACACACCCATACAATGCGCACCACCCCGTGATGTTTTTCTCACTCCTACTAGTGAATGTAATGTAACACACACCCATACAATGCGCACCACCACGTGATGTTTTTCTCACTCCTTCTAGTGAATGTAATGTAACACACACCCATACAATGCGCACCACCCCGTGATGTTTTTCTCACTCCTACTAGTGAATCTAATGTAACACACACCCATACAATTCGCACCACCCCGCGATGTTTTTCAGAAACCTATCCTACATTGCGACTGCATGTTCCCTGACCTCCCCATGCTGACCACCCCGCGGTGCTTTTCTCCATCCTACATTGCCACTCACTGCCTATCCTAATTCAGACCCTCTGATTCACACCACCCCGTGATGTTTTTCTCACGCCTACTAGTGAATGTAATGTAACACACACCCATACAATGCGCACCACCCCGTGATGTTTTTCTCACTCCTACTGGTGAATGTAATGTAACACACACCCATACAATGCGCACCACCCCGTGTTGTTTTTCTCACTCCTACTAGTGAATCTAATGTAACACACACCCTTACAATGCGGACCACCCCGCGATGTTTTTCAGAAACGTATCCTAAATTGCCACTGCATGTTCCCTGACCTCCCCATGCTGACCACCCCGCGGTGCTTTTATCCATCCTACATTGCCAATCACTGCCTATCCTAATTCAGACCCTAAGATTCACACCACCCCGTGATGTTTTTCTCACTCCTACTAGTGAATGTAATGTAACACACACCCATACAATGCGCACCACCCCGGGATGTGTTTCTCCCTCCTACTAGTGAATGTAATGTAACACACACCCATACAATGCGCACCACCCCGTGATGTTTTTCTCACTCCTATTAGTGAATGTAATGTAATACACACCCATACAATGCGCCCCACCCCGTGATGTTTTTCTCACTCCTACTAGTGAATCTAATGTAACACACACCCATACAATGCGCACCACCCCGCGATGTTTTTCAGAAACCTATCCTACATTGCCACTGCATGTTCCCTGACCTCCCCATGCTGACAACCCCCCGGTGCTTTTCTCCATCCTACGTTGCCACTCACTGCCTATCCTAATTCTGACCCTTCGAAGCACACCACCCCGTGATGTTTTTCTCACTCCTAGTAGTGAATGTAATTTTACACACACCCATACAATGCGCACCACCCCGTGATGTTTTTCTCACTCCTACTAGTGAATGTAATTTAACACACACCCATACAATGCGCACCACCCCGTGATGTTTTTCTAACTCCTACTAGTGAATCTAATGTAACACACACCCATACAATGCGCACCACCCCGCGATGTTTTTCAGAAACCTATCCTACATTGCCACTGCATGTTCCCTGACCTCCCCATGCTGACCACACCGCGGTGCTTTTCTCCATCCTACATTGCCACTCACTTCCTATCCTAATTCAGATCCTCCGATTCACACCACCGCGTGATGTTTTTCTCACTCCTAGTAGTGAATGTAATGTTACACACACCCATACAATGCGCACAACCCCGTGATGTTTTTCTCACTCCTACTAGTGAATGTAATGTAACACACACCCATACAATGCGCACCACCCCGTGATGTTTTTCTCACTCCTACTAGTGAATGTAATGTAACACACACCCATACAATGCGCACCACCACGTGATGTTTTTCTCACTCCTTCTAGTGAATGTAATGTAACACACACCCATACAATGCGCACCACCCCGTGATGTTTTTCTCACTCCTACTAGTGAATCTAATGTAACACACACCCATACAATGCGCACCACCCCGCGATGTTTTTCAGAAACGTATCCTACATTGCCACTGCATGTTCCCTGACCTCCCCATGCTGACCACCCCGCGGTGCTTTTCTCCATCTTACATTGCCACTCACTGCCTATCCTAATTCAGACCCTCCGATTCACACCAACCCGTGATGTTTTTCTCACTCCTACTAGTGAATGTAATGTAACACACACCCATACAATGCGCACCACCCCGTGATGTTTTTCTCACTCCTACTAGTGAATGTAATGTAACACACACCCATACAATGCGCACCACCCCGTGATGTTTTTCTCACTCCTACTAGTGAATCTAATGTAACACACACCCATACAATGCGCACCTCCCCGCGATGGTTTTCAGAAACTTATGCTAAATTGCCACTGCATGTTCCCTGACCTCCCCATGCTGACCACCCCGCGGTGCTTTTCTCCATCTTACATTGCCAATCACTGCCTATCCTAATTCAGACCCTCCGATTTACACCACCCCGTGATGTTTTTCTCACTCCTGCTAGTGAATGTAATGTAACACACACCCATACAATGCGCACCACCCCGTGATGTTTTTCTCACTCCTACTAGTGAATGTAATGTAACACACACCCATACAATGCGCACCACCCCGCGATGTTTTTCAGAAACCTATCCTACATTGCCACTGCATGTTCCCTGACCTCCCCATGCTGACCACCCCGCGGTGCTTTTCTCCATCCTACATTGCCACTCACTGCCTATCCTAATTCAGACAGTCCGATTCACACCACCCCGTGATGTTTTTCTCACTCCTACCAGTAAATGTAATGTAACACACACCCATACAATGCGCACCACCCCGTGATGTTTTTCTCACTCCTACTAGTGGATGTAATGTAACACACACCCATACAATGCGCACCACCCCGTGATGTTTTTCTCACTCCAACTAGTGAATCTAATGTAACACACACCCATACAATGCGCACGACCCCGCGATGTTTTTCAGAAACCTATCCTACATTGCCACTGCATGTTCCCTGACCTCCCCATGCTGACCACACCGCGGTGCTTTTCTCCATCCTACATTGCCACTCACTGCCTATCCTAATTCAGACCCTCCAATTCACAACACCGCGTGATATTTTTCTCACTCCTAGTAGTGAATGTAATGTAACACACACCCATACAATGCGCACAACCCCGTGATGTTTTTCTCACTCCTACTAGTGAATGTAATGTAACACACACCCATACAATGCGCACCACCCCGTGATGTTTTTCTCACTCCTACTAGTGAATGTAATGTAACACACACCCATACAATGCGCACCACCACGTGATGTCTTTCTCACTCCTTCTAGTGAATGTAATGTAACACACACCCATACAATGCGCACCACCCCGTGATGTTTTTCTCACTCCTACTAGTGAATCTAATGTAACACACACCCATACAATGCGCACCACCCCGCGATGTTTTTCACAAACCTATCCTACATTGCCACTGCATGTTCCCTGACCTCCCCATGCTGACCACCCCGCGGTGCTTTTCTCCATCCTACATTGCCACTCACTGCCTATCCTAATTCAGACCCTCCGATTCACACCACCCCGTGATGTTTTTCTCACTCCTACTAGTGAATGTAATGTAACACACACCCATACAATGCGCACGACCCCGTGATGTTTTTGTCACTCCTACTAGTGAATGTAATGTAACACACACCCATACAATGCGCACCACCCCGTGATGTTTTTCTCACTCCTACTAGTGAATCTAATGTAACACACACCCATACAATGCGCACCTCCCCGCGATGGTTTTCAGAAACTTATGCTAAATTGCCACTGCATGTTCCCTGACCTCCCCATGCTGACCACCCCGCGGTGCTTTTCTCCATCTTACATTGCCAATCACTGCCTATCCTAATTCAGACCCTCCGATTCACACCACCCCGTGATGTTTTTCTCACTCCTGCTAGTGAATGTAATGTAACACACACCCATACAATGCGCACCACCCCGTGATGTTTTTCTCACTCCTACTAGTGAATGTAATGTAACACACACCCATACAATGCGCACCACCCCGCGATGTTTTTCAGAAACCTATCCTACATTGCCACTGCATGTTCCCTGACCTCCCCATGCTGACCACCCCGCGGTGCTTTTCTCCATCCTACATTGCCACTCACTGCCTATCCTAATTCAGACAGTCCGATTCACACCACCCCGTGATGTTTTTCTCACTCCTACCAGTAAATGTAATGTAACACATACCCATACAATGCGCACCACCCCGTGATGTTTTTCTCACTCCTACTAGTGGATGTAATGTAACACACACCCATACAATGCGCACCACCCCGTGATGTTTTTCTCACTCCAACTAGTGAATCTAATGTAACACACACCCATACAATGCGCACGACCCCGCGATGTTTTTCAGAAACCTATCCTACATTGCCACTGCATGTTCCCTGACCTCCCCATGCTGACCACACCGCGGTGCTTTTCTCCATCCTACATTGCCACTCACTGCCTATCCTAATTCAGACCCTCCAATTCACAACACCGCGTGATATTTTTCTCACTCCTAGTAGTGAATGTAATGTAACACACACCCATACAATGCGCACAACCCCGTGATGTTTTTCTCACTCCTACTAGTGAATGTAATGTAACACACACCCATACAATGCGCACCACCCCGTGATGTTTTTCTCACTCCTACTAGTGAATGTAATGTAACACACACCCATACAATGTGCACCACCACGTGATGTCTTTCTCACTCCTTCTAGTGAATGTAATGTAACACACACCCATACAATGCGCACCACCCCGTGATGTTTTTCTCACTCCTACTAGTGAATCTAATGTAACACACACCCATACAATGCGCACCACCCCGTGATGTTTTTCTCACTCCTACTAGTGAATCTAATGTAACACACACCCATACAATGCGCACCACCCCGCGATGTTTTTCCGAAACCTATCCTACATTGCCACTGCATGTTCCCTGACCTCCCCAAGCTGACCACCCCGCGGTGCTTTTCTCCATCCTACATTGCCACTCACTGCCTACCCTAATTCAGACCCTCCGATTCACACCACCCCGTGATGTTTTTCTCACTCCTACTAGTGAATGTAATGTAACACATACCCATACAATGCGCACCACCCCGTGATGTTTTTCTCAGTCCTACTAGTGAATGTAATGTAACACACACCCATACAATGCGCACCACCCCGTGATGTTTTTCTCACTCCTACTAGTGAATCTAATGTAACACAATCCATACAATGCGCACCACCCCGCAATGTTTTTCTCACTCCTACTTGTGAATGTAATGTAAAACACACCCATAAAATGCGCACCACCCCGTGATGTTTTTCTCACTCCAACTAGTGAATCTAATGTAACACACACCCATACAATGCGCACGACCCCGCGATGCTTTTCAGAAACCTATCCTACATTGCCACTGCATGTTCCCTGACCTCCCCATGCTGACCACCCCGCGGTGCTTTTCTCCATCCTACATTGCCACTCACTGCCTATCCTAATTCAGACCCTCCGATTCACACCACCCCGTGATGTTTTTCTCACTCCTACTAGTGAATGTAATGTAACACACACCCATACAATGCGCACCACCCCGTGATGTTTTTCTCACTCCTACTAGTGAATGTAATGTAACACACACCCATACAATGTGCACCACCCCGCGATGTTTTTCAGAAACTTTTCCTACATTGCCACTGCATGTTCCCTGACCTCCCCATGCTGACCACACCGCGGTGCTTTTCTCCATCCTACATTGCCACTCACTGCCTATCCTAATTCAGACCCTCCGATTCACACCACCCCGTGATGTTTTTCTCACTCCTACTAGTGAATGTAATGTAACACACACCCATACAATGCGCACGACCCCGTGATGTTTTTGTCACTCCTACTAGTGAATGTAATGTAACACACACCCATACAATGCGCACCACCCCGTGATGTTTTTCTCACTCCTACTAGTGAATCTAATGTAACACACACCCATACAATGCGCACCTCCCCGCGATGGTTTTCAGAAACTTATGCTAAATTGCCACTGCATGTTCCCTGACCTCCCCATGCTGACCACCCCGCGGTGCTTTTCTCCATCTTACATTGCCAATCACTGCCTATCCTAATTCAGACCCTCTGATTCACACCACCCCGTGATGTTTTTCTCACTCCTGCTAGTGAATGTAATGTAACACACACCCATACAATGCGCACCACCCCGTGATGTTTTTCTCACTCCTACTAGTGAATGTAATGTAACACACACCCATACAATGCGCACCACCCCGCGATGTTTTTCAGAAACCTATCCTACATTGCCACTGCATGTTCCCTGACCTCCCCATGCTGACCACCCCGCGGTGCTTTTCTCCATCCTACATTGCCACTCACTGCCTATCCTAATTCAGACAGTCCGATTCACACCACCCCGTGATGTTTTTCTCACTCCTACCAGTAAATGTAATGTAACACATACCCATACAATGCGCACCACCCCGTGATGTTTTTCTCACTCCTACTAGTGGATGTAATGTAACACACACCCATACAATGCGCACCACCCCGTGATGTTTTTCTCACTCCAACTAGTGAATCTAATGTAACACACACCCATACAATGCGCACGACCCCGCGATGTTTTTCAGAAACCTATCCTACATTGCCACTGCATGTTCCCTGACCTCCCCATGCTGACCACACCGCGGTGCTTTTCTCCATCCTACATTGCCACTCACTGCCTATCCTAATTCAGACCCTCCAATTCACAACACCGCGTGATATTTTTCTCACTCCTAGTAGTGAATGTAATGTAACACACACCCATACAATGCGCACAACCCCGTGATGTTTTTCTCACTCCTACTAGTGAATGTAATGTAACACACACCCATACAATGCGCACCACCCCGTGATGTTTTTCTCACTCCTACTAGTGAATGTAATGTAACACACACCCATACAATGCGCACCACCACGTGATGTCTTTCTCACTCCTTCTAGTGAATGTAATGTAACACACACCCATACAATGCGCACCACCCCGTGATGTTTTTCTCACTCCTACTAGTGAATCTAATGTAACACACACCCATACAATGCGCACCACCCCGTGATGTTTTTCTCACTCCTACTAGTGAATCTAATGTAACACACACCCATACAATGCGCACCACCCCGCGATGTTTTTCCGAAACCTATCCTACATTGCCACTGCATGTTCCCTGACCTCCCCAAGCTGACCACCCCGCGGTGCTTTTCTCCATCCTACATTGCCACTCACTGCCTACCCTAATTCAGACCCTCCGATTCACACCACCCCGTGATGTTTTTCTCACTCCTACTAGTGAATGTAATGTAACACATACCCATACAATGCGCACCACCCCGTGATGTTTTTCTCAGTCCTACTAGTGAATGTAATGTAACACACACCCATACAATGCGCACCACCCCGTGATGTTTTTCTCACTCCTACTAGTGAATCTAATGTAACACAACCCATACAATGCGCACCACCCCGCAATGTTTTTCTCACTCCTACTTGTGAATGTAATGTAAAACACACCCATAAAATGCGCACCACCCCGTGATGTTTTTCTCACTCCAACTAGTGAATCTAATGTAACACACACCCATACAATGCGCACGACCCCGCGATGCTTTTCAGAAACCTATCCTACATTGCCACTGCATGTTCCCTGACCTCCCCATGCTGACCACCCCGCGGTGCTTTTCTCCATCCTACATTGCCACTCACTGCCTATCCTAATTCAGACCCTCCGATTCACACCACCCCGTGATGTTTTTCTCACTCCTACTAGTGAATGTAATGTAACACACACCCATACAATGCGCACCACCCCGTGATGTTTTTCTCACTCCTACTAGTGAATGTAATGTAACACACACCCATACAATGTGCACCACCCCGCGATGTTTTTCAGAAACTTTTCCTACATTGCCACTGCATGTTCCCTGACCTCCCCATGCTGACCACACCGCGGTGCTTTTCTCCATCCTACATTGCCACTCACTTCCTATCCTAATTCAGACCCTCCAATTCACACCACCGCGTGATGTTTTTCTCACTCCTAGTAGTGAATGTAATGTAACACACACCCATACAATGCGCACAACCCCGTGATGTTTTTCTCACTCCTACTAGTGAATGTAATGTAACACACACCCATACAATGCGCACCACCCCGTGATGTTTTTCTCACTCCTACTAGTGAATGTAATGTAACACACACCCATACAATGCGCACCACCACGTGATGTTTTTCTCACTCCTTCTAGTGAATGTAATGTAACACACACCCATACAATGCGCACCACCCCGTGATGTTTTTCTCACTCCTACTAGTGAATGTAATGTAACACACACCCATACAATGCGCACCACCCCGTGATGTTTTTCTCACTCCTACTAGTGAATCTAATGTAACACACACCCATACAATTCGCACCACCCCGCGATGTTTTTCAGAAACCTATCCTACATTGCGACTGCATGTTCCCTGACCAACCCATGCTGACCACCCCGCGGTGCTTTTCTCCATCCTACATTGCCACTCACTGCCTATCCTAATTCAGACCCTCTGATTCACACCACCCCGTGATGTTTTTCTCACGCCTACTAGTGAATGTAATGTAACACACACCCATACAATGCGCACCACCCCGTGATGTTTTTCTCACTCCTACTGGTGAATGTAATGTAACACACACCCATACAATGCGCACCACCCCGTGTTGTTTTTCTCACTCCTACTAGTGAATCTAATGTAACACACACCCTTACAATGCGGACCACCCCGCGATGTTTTTCAGAAACGTATCCTAAATTGCCACTGCATGTTCCCTGACCTCCCCATGCTGACCACCCCGCGGTGCTTTTATCCATCCTACATTGCCAATCACTGCCTATCCTAATTCAGACCCTACGATTCACACCACCCCGTGATGTTTTTCTCACTCCTACTAGTGAATGTAATGTAACACACACCCATACAATGCGCACCACCCCGGGATGTGTTTCTCCCTCCTACTAGTGAATGTAATGTAACACACACCCATACAATGCGCACCACCCCGTGATGTTTTTCTCACTCGTATTAGAGAATGTAATGTAACACACACCCATACAATGCACACCACCCCGTGATGTTTTTCTCACTCCTACTAGTGGATGTAATGTAACACACACCCATACAATGCGCACCACCCCGTGATGTTTTTCTCACTCCTATTAGAGAATGTAATGTAAAACACACCCATACAATGCGCACCACCCCGTGATGTTTTTCTCACTCCTACTAGTGAATCTAATGTAACACACACCCATACAATGCGCACCACCCCGCGATGTTTTTCAGAAACCTATCCTACATTGCCACTGCATGTTCCCTGACCTCCCCATGCTGACCACCCCGCTGTGCTTTTCTCCAACCTACATTGCCACTCACAGCCTATCTTAATTCAGACCCTCCGATTCACACCACCCCGTGATGTTTTTCTCACTCCTACTAGTGAATGTAATGCAACACATACCCATACAATGCGCACCACCCCGTGATGTTTTTCTCAGTCCTACTAGTGAATGTAATGTAACACACACCCATACAATGCGCACCACCCCGTGATGTTTTTCTCACTCCTACTAGTGAATCTAATGTAACACAACCCATACAATGCGCACCACCCCGCAATGTTTTTCTCACTCCTACTTGTGAATGTAATGTAAAACACACCCATAAAATGCGCACCACCCCGTGATGTTTTTCTCACTCCAACTAGTGAATCTAATGTAACACACACCCATACAATGCGCACGACCCCGCGATGCTTTTCAGAAACCTATCCTACATTGCCACTGCATGTTCCCTGACCTCCCCATGCTGACCACACCGCGGTGCTTTTCTCCATCCTACATTGCCACTCACTGCCTATCCTAATTCAGACCCTCCAATTCACACAACCGCGTGATGTTTTTCTCACTCCTAGTAGTAAATGTAATGTAACACACACCCATACAATGCGCACAACCCCGTGATGTTTTTCTCACTCCTACTAATGAATGTAATGTAACACACACCCATACAATGCGCACCACCCCGTGATGTTTTTCTCACTCCTACTAGTGAATGTAATGTAACACACACCCATACAATGCGCACCACCCCGTGATGTTTTTCTCACTCCTACTAGTGAATGATATGTAACACACACGCATACAATGTGCACCACCCCGCGATGTTTTTCCGAAACCTATCCTACATTGCCACTGCCTGTTCCCTGACCTCCCCATGCTGACCACACCGCGGTGCTTTTCTCCATCCTACATTGCCACTCACTTCCTATCCTAATTCAGACCCTCCAATTCACACCACCGCGTGATGTTTTTCTCACTCCTAGTAGTGAATGTAATGTAACACACACCCATACAATGCGCACAACCCCGTGATGTTTTTCTCACTCCTACTAGTGAATGTAATGTAACACACACCCATACAATGCGCACCACCCCGTGATGTTTTTCTCACTCCTACTAGTGAATGTAATGTAACACACAACCATACAATGCGCACCACCACGTGATGTCTTTCTCACTCCTTCTAGTGAATGTAATGTAACACACACCCATACAATGCGCACCACCCCGTGATGTTTTTCTCACTCCTACTAGTGAATCTAATGTAACACACACCCATACAATGCGCACCACCCCGTGATGTTTTTCTCACTCCTACTAGTGAATCTAATGTAACACACACCCATAAAATGCGCACCACCCCGCGATGTTTTTCCTAAACCTATCCTACATTGCCACTGCATGTTCCCTGACCTCCCCAAGCTGACCACCCCGCCATGCTTTTCTCCATCCTACATTGCCACTCACTGCCTACCCTAATTCAGACCCTCCGATTCACACCACCCCGTGATGTTTTTCTCACTCCTACTAGTGAATCTAATGTAACACACACCCATAAAATGCGCACAACCCCGCAATGTTTTTCTCACTCCTACTTGTGAATGTAATGTAACACACACCCATACAATGCGCACCACCCCGTGATGTTTTTCTCACTCCAACTAGTGAATCTAATGTAACACACACCCATACAATGCGCACGACACCGCGATGTTTTTCAGTAAACCTGTCCTACTTTGCCACTGCATGTTCCCTGACCTCCCCATGCTGACCACACCGCGGTGCTTTTCTCCATCCTACATTGCCACTCACTGCCTATCCTAATTCAGACCCTCCAATTCACACCACCGCGTGATGTTTTTCTCACTCCTAGTAGTGAATGTAATGTAACACACACCCATACAATGCGCACAACCTATCCTACATTGCCACTGCATGTTCCCTGACCTCCCCATGCTGATTCACACCACTCCGTGATGTTTTTCTCACTCCTACTAGTGAATGTAATGTAACACATACCCATACAATGCGCACCACCCCGTGATGTTTTTCTCACTCCTACTAGTGAATGTAATGTAACACACACCCATACAATACGCACCACCCTGTGATGTTTTTCTCACTCCTACTAGTGAATCTAATGTAACACACACCCATACAATGCGCACCACCACGCAATGTTTTTCTCAATCCTACTTGTGAATGTAATGTAACACACACCCATACAATGCGCACCACCCCGTGATGTTTCTCTCACTCCAACTAGTGAATCTAATGTAACACACACCCATACAATGCGCACGACCCCGCGATGTTTTTCAGAAACCTATCCTACATTGCCACTGCATATTCCCTGACCTCCCCATGCTGACCACACCGCGGTGCTTTTCTCCATCCTACATTGCCACTCACTGCCTATCCTAATTCAGACCCTCCAATTCACAGCACCGCGTGATGTTTTTCTCACTCCTAGTAGTGAATGTAATGTAACACACACCCATACAATGCGCACAACCCCGTGATGTTTTTCTCACTCCTACTAGTGAATGTAATGTAACACACACCCATACAATGCGCACCACCCCGTGATGTTTTTCTCACTCCTACTAGTGAATGTAATGTAACACACACCCATACAATGCGCACCACCACGTGATGTTTTTCTCACTCCTATTAGTGAATGTAATGTAACACACTCCCATACAATGCGCACCACCCCGTGATGTTTTTCTCACTCCTACTAGTGAATCTAATGTAACACACACCCATACAATGCGCACCTCCCCGCGATGTTTTTCAGAAACCTATCCTACATTGCCACTGCATGTTCCCTGACCTCCCCATGCTGACCACCCCGCGGTGCTTTTCTCCATCCTACATTGCCACTCACTGCCTATCCTAATTCAGACCCTCCGATTCACACCACCCCGTGATGTTTTTCTCACTCCTACTAGTGAATGTAATGTAACACACACCCATACAATGCGCACCACCCCGTGATGTTTTTGTCACTCCTACTAGTGAATGTAATGTAACACACACCCATACAATGCGCACCACCCCGTGATGTTTTTCTCACTCCTACTAGTGAATCTAATGTAACACACACCCATACAATGCGCACCACCCCGCGATGTTTTTCAGAAACTTATCATAAATTGCCACTGCATGTTCCCTGACCTCCCCATGCTGACCACCCCGCGGTGCTTTTATCCATCTTACATTGCCAATCACTGCCTATCCTAATTCAGACCCTCCGATTCACACCACCCCGTGATGTTTTTCTCACTCCTGCTAGTGAATGTAATGTAACACACACCCATACAATGCGCACCACCCCGTGATGTTTTTCTCAATCCTACTAGTGAATGTAATGTAACACACACCCATACAATGCGCACCACCCCGCGATGTTTTTCAGAAACCTATCCTACATTGCCACTGCATGTTCCCTGACCTCCCCATGCTGACCACCCCGCGGTGCTTTTCTCCATCCTACATTGCCACTCACTGCCTATCCTAATTCAGACACTCCGATTCACACCACCCCGTGATGTTTTTCTCACTCCTACCAGTAAATGTAATGTAACACACACCCATACAATGCGCACCACCCCGTGATGTTTTTCTCACTCCTACTAGTGGATGTAATGTAACACACACCCATACAATGCGCACCACCCCGTGATGTTTTTCTAAGTCCTACTAGTGAATGTAATATAACACACACCCATACAATGCGCACCACCCCGTGATGATTTTCTCACTCCTACTAGTGAGTCTAATGTAACACAACCCATACAATGCGCACCACCCCGTGATGTTTTTCTCACTCCAACTAGTGAATCTAATGTAACACACACCCATACAATGCGCACGACCCCGCGATGCTTTTCAGAAACCTATCCTACATTGCCACTGCATGTTCCCTGACCTCCCCATGCTGACCACACCGCGGTGCTTTTCTCCATCCTACATTGCCACTCACTGCCTATCCTAATTCAGACCCTCCAATTCACACAACCGCGTGATGTTTTTCTCACTCCTAGTAGTGAATGTAATGTAACACACACCCATACAATGCGCACAACCCCGTGATGTTTTTCTCACTCCTACTAGTGAATGTAATGTAACACACACCCATACAATGCGCACCACCCCGTGATGTTTTTCTCACTCCTACTAGTGAATGTAATGTAACACACACCCATACAATGCGCACCACAACGTGATGTTTTTCTCACTCCTTCTAGTGAATGTAATGTAACACACACCCATACAATGCGCACCGCCCCGTGATGTTTTTCTCGCTCCTACTAGTGAATCTAATGTAACACACACCCATACAATGTGCACCACCCCGCGATGTTTTTCAGAAACCTATCCTACATTGCCACTGCATGTTCCCTGACCTCCCCAAGCTGACCACCCCGCGGTGCTTTTCTCCATCCTACATTGCCACTCACTGCCTATCCTAATTCAGACCCTCTGATTCACACCACCCCGTGATGTTTTTCTCACGCCTACTAGTGAATGTAATGTAACACACACCCATACAATGCGCACCACCCCGTGATGTTTTTCTCACTCATACTGGTGAATGTAATGTAACACACACCCATACAATGCGCACCACCCCGTGTTGTTTTTCTCACTCCTACTAGTGAATCTAATGTAACACACACCCTTACAATGCGCACCACCCCGCGATATTTTTCAGAAACGTATCCTAAATTGCCACTGCATGTTTCCTGACCTCCCCATGCTGACCACCCCGCGGTGCTTTTATCCATCCTACATTGCCAATCACTGCCTATCCTAATTCAGACCCTCCGATTCACACCACCCCGTGATGTTTTTCTCACTCCTACTAGTGAATGTAATGTAACACACACCCATACAATGCGCACCACCCCGTGATGTGTTTCTCTCTCCTACTAGTGAATGTAATGTAACACACACCCATACAATGCGCACCACCCCGTGATGTTTTTCTCACTCGTATTAGAGAATGTAATGTAACACACACCCATACAATGCGCACCACCCCGTGATGTTTTTCTCACTCCTACTAGTGGATGTAATGTAACACACACCCATACAATGCGCACCACCCCGTGATGTTTTTCTCACTCCTACTAGTGGATGTAATGTAACACACACCCATACAATGTGCACCACCCCGTGGTGTTTTTCTCACTCCTATTAGAGAATGTAATGTAACACACACCCATACAATGCGCACCACCCCGTGATGTTTTTCTCACTCCTACTAGCGAATCTAATTTAACACACACCCATACAATGCGCACCACCCCTCGATGTTTTTCAGAAACCTATCCTACATTGCCACTGCATGTTCCCTGACCTCCCCATGCTGACCACCCCGCTGTGCTTTTCTCCAACCTACATTGCCACACACTGCCTATCCTAATTCAGACCCTCCGATTCACACCACCCCGTGATGTTTTTCTCACTCCTAGTAGTGAATGTAATGTAACACACACCCATACAATGCGCACCACCCCGTGATGTTTATCTCACTCCTACTATTGAATCTAATGTAACACACACCAATACAACGCGCACCACCCCATGAAGTTTTTCTCACTCCTATTAGTCAATGTAATGTAATACACACCCATCCAATGCGCACCACCCCGTGATGTTTTTCTCACTCCTACTAGTGAATCTAATGTAACACACACCCATACAATGCGCACCACCCCGCGATGTCTTTCAGAAACCTATCCTACATTGCCACTGCATGTTCCCTGACCTCCCCATGCTGACAACCCCCCGGTGCTTTTCTCCATCCTACGTTGCCACTCACTGCCTATCCTAATTCCGACACTCCGAAGCACACCACCCCGAGATGTATTTCTGACTCCTAGTAGTGAATGTAATGTAACACACACCCATACAATGCGCACCACCCCGTGATATTTTTCTCACTCCAACTAGTGAATCTAATGTAACACACACCCATACAATGCGCACCACCCCGTTATGTTTTTCTCACTCCTAGTAGTGAATGTAATGTAACACACACCCATACAATGCGCACCACCCCGTGATGTTTTTCTCACTCCTACTAGTGAATGTAATTTAACACACACCCATACAATGCGCACCACCCCGTGATGTTTTTCTAACTCCTACTAGTGAATCTAATGTAACACACACCCATACAATGCGCACCACCCCGCGATGTTTTTCAGAAACCTATCCTACATTGCCACTGCATGTTCCCTGACCTCCCCATGCTGACCACACCGCGGTGCTTTTCTCCATCCTACATTGCCACTCACTGCCTATCCTAATTCAGACCCTCTGATTCACACCAAACCGTGATGTTTTTCTCACGCCTACTAGTGAATGTAATGTAACACACACCCATACAATGCGCACCACCCCGTGATGTTTTTCTCACTCCTACTAGTGAATGTAATGTAACACACACCCATACAAGGCGCACCACCCCGTGATGTTTTTCTCACTCCTACTAGTGAATCTAATGTAACACACACCCTTACAATGCGCACCACCCCGCGATGTTTTTCAGAAACGTATCCTAAATTGCCACTGCATGTTCCCTGACCTCCCCATGCTGACCACCCCGCGGTGCTTTTATCCATCCTACATTGCCAATCACTGCCTATCCTAATTCAGACCCTCCGATTCACACCACCCCATGATATCTTTCTCACTCCTACTAGTGAATGTAATGTAACACACACCCATACAATGCGCACCACCCCGTGATGTGTTTCTCCCTCCTACTAGTGAATGTAATGTAACACACACCCATACATTGCGCACTAACCCGCGATGTTTTTCAGAAACTTATCCTACATTGCCATTTCATGTTCCCTGACCTCCCCATGCTGACCACCCCGCGATGCTTTTCTCCAACCTACATTGCCACTCACTGCCTATCCTAATTCAGACCCTCCGATTCACACCACCCCGTGATGTTTTTCTCACTCCTACTAGTGAATGTAATGTAACACACACCCATACAATGCGCACCACCGCGTGATGATTTTCTCACTCCTAGTAGTGAATGTAATGTAACACACACCCATACAATGCGCACCACCGCGTGATGTTTTTCTCACTCCTACTAGTGAATGTAACGTAACACACACCCATACAATGCGCACCACCCCGTGATGTTTTTCTCACTCCTACTAGTGAATGTAATGTAACACACACCTATACAATGCGCACTACTCCGCGATGTTTTTCAGAAACCTATCCTACATTGCCACTGCATGTTCCCTGACCTCCCCATGCTGACCACCCCGCGGTGCTTTTCTCCATCCTACATTGCCACTCACTGCCTATCCTAATTGAGACACTCCGATTCACACCACCCCGTGATGTTTTTCTCACTCCTACTAGTAAATGTAATGTAACACACACCCATACAATGCGCACCACCCCGTGATGTTTTTCTCACTCCTACTAGTGGATGTAATGTAACACACACCCATACAATGCGCACCACCCCGTGATGTTTTTCTCACTCCTACTAGTGAATGTAATGTAACACACACCAATACAATGCGCACCACCCCGTGATGTTTTTCTCATTCCTACTAGTGAATGTAATGTAACACACACCCATACAATGCGCACCACCCTGTGATGTTTTTCTCACTCCTACTTGTGAATGTAATGTAACACACACCCATACAATGCGCACCATCCCGTGATTTTTTTCTCACTCGTATTAGAGAATGCAATGTAACACACACCCATACAATGCGCACCACCCCGTGATGTTTTTCTCACTCCTACTAGTGGATGTAATGTAACACACACCCATACAATGCGGACCACCCCGTGATGTTTTTCTCACTCCTACTAGTGGATGTAATGTAACACACACCCATACAATGCGCACCACCCCGTGATGTTTTTCTCACTCCTACTAGTGGATGTAATGTAACACACACCTATACAATGTGCACCACCCCGTGATGTTTTTCTCACTCCTATTAGAGAATGTAGTGTAACACACACCCATACAATGCGCACCACCCCGTGATGTTTTTCTCACTCCTACTAGTGTATCTAATGTAACACACACCCATACAATGCGCACCACCCCGCAATGTTTTTCAGAAACCTATCCTACATGGCCACTGCATGTTCCTTGACCTCCCCATGCTGACCACCCCGCTGTGCTTTTCTCCAACCTACATTGCCACTCACAGCCTATCTTAATTCAGACCCTCCGATTCACACCAGCCCGTGATGTTTTTCTCACTCCTAGTAGTGAATGTAATGTAAAACACTCCCATACAATGCGCACCACCCCGTGATGTTTTTCTCACTCCTACTATTGAATCTAATGTGACACACACCAATACAATGCGCACCACCCCATGATGTTTTTCTCACTCCTATTAGTGAATGTAATGTAATACACACCCATACAATGCGCACCACCCCGTGATGTTTTTCTCACTCCTACTAGTGAATCTAATGTAAAACACACACATACAATGCGCACCACCCCGCGATGTTTTTCAGAAACCTATCCTACGTTGCCACTGCATGTTCCCTGACCTCCCCATGCTGACAACCCCCCGGTGCTTTTCTCCATCCTACGCTGCCACTCACTGCCTATCCTAATTCCGACCCTCCGAAGCACACCACCCCGTGATGTTTTTCTCACTCCTAGTAGTGAATGTAATTTAACACACACCCATACAATGCGCACCACCCCGTGATGTTTTTCTCACTCCTACTAGTGAATGTAATGTAACACACACCCATACAATGCGCACCACCCCGTGATGTTTTTCTCACTCCTAGTAGTGAATGTAATGTAACACACACCCATACAATGCGCACCACCCCGTGATGTTTTTCTCACTCCTACTAGTGAATGTAATTTAACACACACCCATACAATGCGCACCACCCCGTGATGTTTTTCTAACTCCTACTAGTGAATCTAATGTAACACACACCCATACAATGCGCACCACCCCGCGATGTTTTTCAGAAACCTATCCTACATTGCCACTGCATGTTCCCTGACCTCCCCATGCTGACCACACCGCGGTGCTTTTCTCCATCCTACATTGCCACTCACTGCCTATCCTAATTCAGACCCTCTGATTCACACCAAACCGTGATGTTTTTCTCACGCCTACTAGTGAATGTAATGTAACACACACCCATACAATGCGCACCACCCCGTGATGTTTTTCTCACTCCTACTAGTGAATGTAATGTAACACACACCCATACAAGGCGCACCACCCCGTGATGTTTTTCTCACTCCTACTAGTGAATCTAATGTAACACACACCCTTACAATGCGCACCACCCCGCGATGTTTTTCAGAAACGTATCCTAAATTGCCACTGCATGTTCCCTGACCTCCCCATGCTGACCACCCCGCGGTGCTTTTATCCATCCTACATTGCCAATCACTGCCTATCCTAATTCAGACCCTCCGATTCACACCACCCCATGATATCTTTCTCACTCCTACTAGTGAATGTAATGTAACACACACCCATACAATGCGCACCACCCCGTGATGTGTTTCTCCCTCCTACTAGTGAATGTAATGTAACACACACCCATACATTGCGCACCAACCCGCGATGTTTTTCAGAAACTTATCCTACATTGCCATTTCATGTTCCCTGACCTCCCCATGCTGACCACCCCGCGATGCTTTTCTCCAACCTACATTGCCACTCACTGCCTATCCTAATTGAGACACTCCGATTCACACCACCCCGTGATGTTTTTCTCACTCCTACTAGTAAATGTAATGTAACACACACCCATACAATGCGCACCACCGCGTGATGATTTTCTCACTCCTAGTAGTGAATGTAATGTAACACACACCCATACAATGCGCCCCACCGCGTGATGTTTTTCTCACTCCTACTAGTGAATGTAACGTAACACACACCCATACAATGCGCACCACCCCGTGATGTTTTTCTCACTCCTACTAGTGAATGTAATGTAACACACACCTATACAATGCGCACTACCCCGCGATGTTTTTCAGAAACCTATCCTACATTGCCACTGCATGTTCCCTGACCTCCCCATGCTGACCACCCCGCGGTGCTTTTCTCCATCCTACATTGCCACTCACTGCCTATCCTAATTGAGACACTCCGATTCACACCACCCCGTGATGTTTTTCTCACTCCTACTAGTAAATGTAATGTAACACACACCCATACAATGCGCACCACCCCGTGATGTTTTTCTCACTCCTACTAGTGGATGTAATGTAACACACACCCATACAATGCGCACCACCCCGTGATGTTTTTCTCACTCCTACTAGTGAATGTAATGTAACACACACCCATACAATGCGCACCACCCCGTGATGTTTTTCTCATTCCTACTAGTGAATGTAATGTAACACACACCCATACAATGCGCACCACCCTGTGATGTTTTTCTCACTCCTACTTGTGAATGTAATGTAACACACACCCATACAATGCGCACCATCCCGTGATTTTTTTCTCACTCGTATTAGAGAATGCAATGTAACACACACCCATACAATGCGCACCACCACGTGATGTTTTTCTCACTCCTACTAGTGGATGTAATGTAACACACACCCATACAATGCGGACCACCCCGTGATGTTTTTCTCACTCCTACTAGTGGATGTAATGTAACACACACCTATACAATGCGCACCACCCCGTGATGTTTTTCTCACTCGTACTAGTGGATGTAATGTAACACACACCTATACAATGTGCACCACCCCGTGATGTTTTTCTCACTCCTATTAGAGAATGTAGTGTAACACACACCCATACAATGCGCACCACCCCGTGATGTTTTTCTCACTCCTACTAGTGTATCTAATGTAACACACACCCATACAATGCGCACCACCCCGCAATGTTTTTCAGAAACCTATCCTACATGGCCACTGCATGTTCCTTGACCTCCCCATGCTGACCACCCCGCTGTGCTTTTCTCCAACCTACATTGCCACTCACAGCCTATCTTAATTCAGACCCTCCGATTCACACCAGCCCGTGATGTTTTTCTCACTCCTAGTAGTGAATGTAATGTAAAACACTCCCATACAATGCGCACCACCCCGTGATGTTTTTCTCACTCCTACTATTGAATCTAATGTGACACACACCAATACAATGCGCACCACCCCATGATGTTTTTCTCACTCCTATTAGTGAATGTAATGTAATACACACCCATACAATGCGCACCACCCCGTGATGTTTTTCTCACTCCTACTAGTGAATGTAATGTAACACACACCCATACAATGCGCACCACCCCGTGATGTTTTTCTCACTCCTACTAGTGAATGTAATGTAACACACACCCATACAATGCGCACCACCACGTGATGTTTTTCTCACTCCTTCTAGTGAATGTAATGTAACACACACCCATACAATGCGCACCACCCCGTGATGTTTTTCTCACTCCTACTAGTGAATCTAATGTAACACACACCCATACAATGCGCACCACCCCGCGATGTTTTTCAGAAACGTATCCTACATTGCCACTGCATGTTCCCTGACCTCCCCATGCTGACCACCCCGTGGTGCTTTTCTCCATCCTACATTGCCACTCACTGCCTATCCTAATTCAGACCCTCCGATTCACACCACCCCGTGATGTTTTTCTCACTCCTAATAGTGAATGTAATGTAACACATACCCATACAATGCGCACCACCCCGTGATGTTTTTCTCACTCCTTCTAGTGAATGTAATGTAACACACACCCATACAATGCGCCCCACCCCGTGATGTTTTTCTCACTCCTACTAGTGAATCTAATGTAACACACACCCATACAATGCGCACCACCCCGCAATGTTTTTCCCATTCCTACTTGTGAATGTAATGTAACACACACACATACAATGCGCACCACCCCGTGATGTTTTTCTCACTCCAACTAGTGAATCTAATGTAACACACACCCATACAATGCGCACGACCCCGCGATGTTTTTCAGAAACCTATCCTACATTGCCACTGCATGTTCCCTGACCTCCCCATGCTGACCACACCGCGGAGCTTTTCTCCATCCTACATTGCCACTCACTGCCTATCCTAATTCAGACCCTCCAATTCACACCACCGCGTGATGTTTTTCTCACTCCTAGTAGTGAATGTAATGTAACACACACCCATACAATGCGCACAACCCCGTGATGTTTTTCTCACTCCTACTAGTGAATGTAATGTAACACACACCCATACAATGCGCACCACCCCGTGATGTTTTTCTCACTCCTACTAGTGAATGTAATGTAACACACACCCATACAATGCGCACCACCCCGTGATGTTTTTCTCACTCCTACTAGTGAATCTAATGTAACACACACCCATACAATGCGCACCACCCCCCGATGTTTTTCAGAAACCTATCCTACATTGCCACTGCATGTTCCCTGACCTCCCCATGCTGATCACCCCGCGGTGCTTTTCTCCATCCTACATTGCCACTCACTGCCTATCCTAATTCAGACGCTCCGATTCACACCACCCCGTGATGTTTTTCTCACTCCTACTAGTGAATGTAATGTAACACACACACATTCAATGCGCACCACCCCGTGATGTTTTTGTCACTCCTACTAGTGAATGTAATGTAACACACACCCATACAATGCGCACCACCCCGTGATGTTTTTCTCACTCCTACTAGTGAATGTAATGTAACACACACCCATACAATGCGCACCACCCCGTGATGTTTTTCTCACTCCTACTAGTGAATCTAATGTAACACACACCCATACAATGCGCACCACGCCGCGATGTTTTTCAGAAACTTATCCTAAATTGCCACTGCATGTTCCCTGACCTCCCCATGCTGACCACCCCGCGGTGCTTTTATCCATCTTACATTGCCAATCACTGCCTATCCTAATTCAGACCCTCCGATTCACACCACCCCGTGATGTTTTTCTCACTCCTGCTAGTGAATGTAATGTAACACACACCCATACAATGCGCACCACCCCGTGATGTTTTTCTCACTCCTACTAGTGAATGTAATGTAACACACACCCATACAATGCGCACCACCCCGCGATGTTTTTCAGAAACCTATCCTACATTGCCACTGCATGTTCCCTGACCTCCCCATGCTGACCACCCCGCGGTGCTTTTCTCCATCCTACATTGCCACTCACTGCCTATCCTAATTCAGACACTCCGATTCACACCACCCCGTGATGTTTTTCTCACTCCTACCAGTAAATGTAATGTAACACACACCCATACAATGCGCACCACCCCGTGATGTTTTTCTCACTCCTACTAGTGGATGTAATGTAACACACACCCATACAATGCGCACCACCCCGTGATGTTTTTCTCACTCCAACTAGTGAATCTAATGTAACACACACCCATATAATGCGCACGACCCCGCGATGTTTTTCAAAAACCTATCCTACATTGCCACTGCATGTTCCCTAACCTCCCCATGCTGACCACACTGCGGTGCTTTTCTCCATCCTACATTGCCACTCACTGCCTATCCTAATTCAGACCCTCCAATTCACAACACAGCGTGATATTTTTCTCACTCCTAGTAGTGAATGTAATGTAACACACACCCATACAATGCGCACAACCCCGTGATGTTTTTCTCACTCCTACTAGTGAATGTAATGTAACACACACCCATACAATGCGCACCACCCCGTGATGTTTTTCTCACTCCTACTAGTGAATGTAATGTAACACACACCCATACAATGCGCACCACCACATGATGTTTTTCTCACTCCTTCTAGTGAATGTAATGTAACACACACCCATACAATGCGCACCACCCCGTGATGTTTTTCTCACTCCTACTAGTGAATCTAATGTAATACACACCCATACAATGCGCACCACCCCGCGATGTTTTTCCGAAACCTATCCTACATTGCCACTGCCTGTTCCCTGACCTCCCCAAGCTGACCACCCCGCAATGCTTTTCTCCATCCTACATTGCCACTCACTGCCTACCCTAATTCAGACCCTCCGATTCACACCACCCCGTGATATTTTTCTCACTCCTACTAGTGAATGTAATGTAACACATACCCATACAATGCGCACCACCAAGTGATGTTTTTCTCAGTCCTACTAGTGAATGTAATGTAACACACACCCATACATTGCGCACCACCCCGTGATGTTTTTCTCACTCCTACTAGTGAATCTAATGTAACACAACCCCTACAATGCACACCACCCCGCAATGTTTTTCTCACTCCTACTTGTGAATGTAATGTAAAACACACCCATACAATGCGCACCACCCCGTGATGTTTTTCTCACTCCAACTAGTGAATCTAATGTAACACACACCCATACAATGCGCACGACCCCGCGATGCTTTTCAGAAACCTATCCTACATTGCCACTGCATGTTCCCTGACCTCCCCATGCTGACCACACCGCGGTGCTTTTCTCCATCCTACATTGCCACTCACTGCCTATCCTAATTCAGACCCTCCAATTCACACAACCGCGTGATGTTTTTCTCACTCCTAGTAGTGAATGTAATGTAACACACACCCATACAATGCGCACAACCCCGTGATGTTTTTCTCACTCCTACTAGTGAATGTAATGTAACACACACCCATACAATGCGCACCACCCCGTGATGTTTTTCTCACTCCTACTAGTGAATCTAATGTAACACACACCCATACAATGCGCACCACCCCGTGATGTTTTTCTCACTCCTACTAGTGAATGTAATGTAACACACACCCATACAATGCGCACCACCCCGTGATGTTTTTCTCATTCCTACTAGTGAATCTAATGTAACACACACCCATACAATGTTCACCACCCCGCGATGTTTTTCAGAAACTTATCCTAAATTGCCACTGCATGTTCCCTGACCTCCCCATGCTGACCACCCCGCGGTGCTTTTATCCATCTTACATTGCCAATCACTGCCTATCCTAATTCAGACCCTCCGATTCACACCACCCCGTGATGTTTTTCTCACTCCTACTAGTGAATGTAATGTAACACACACCCATACAATGCGCACCACCCCGTGATGTTTTTCTCACTCCTACTAGTGAATGTAATGTAACACACACCCATACAATGTGCACCACCCCGCGATGTTTTTCAGAAACCTATCCTACTTTGCCACTGCATGTTCCCTGACCTCCCCATGCTGACGACACCGCGGTGCTTTTCTCCATCCTACATTGCCACTCACTTCCTATCCTAATTCAGACCCTCCAATTCACACCACCGCGTGATGTTTTTCTCACTCCTAGTAGTGAATGTAATGTAACACACACCCATACAATGCGCACAACCCCTTGATGTTTTTCTCACTCCTACTAGTGAATGTAATGTAACACACACCCATACAATGCGCACCACCCCGTGATGTTTTTCTCACTGCTACTAGTGAATGTAATGTAACACACACCCATACAATGCGCACCACCCCGTGATGTTTTTCTCACTCGTAATAGTGTATGTAATGTAACACACACCCATACAATGCGCACCACCCCGGGATGTTTTTCAGAAACCTATCCTACATTGCCACTGCATGTTCCCTGACCTCCCCATGCTGACCACCCCGCGGTGCTTTTCTCCGTCCTACATTGCCACTCACTGCCTATCCTAATTCAGACACTCCGATTCATACCACCCCGTGATGTTTTTCTCACTCCTATTAGTAAATGTAATGTAACACACACCCATACAATGCGCACCACCCCGTGATGTTTTTCTCACTCCTACTAGTGGATGTAATGTAACACACACCCATACAAGGCGCACCACCCCGTGATGTTTTTCTCACTCCTACTAGTGAATGTAATGTAACGCACACCCATACAATGCGCACCACCCCGTGATGTTTTTCTCATTCCTACTAGTGAATGTAATGTAACACACACCCATACAATGCGCACCACCCCGTGATGTTTTTATCACTCTTACTAGTGAATGTAATGTAACACACACCCATACAATGCGCACCACCCCGTGATGTTTTTCTCACTCCTACTAGTGAATCTAATGTAACACACACCCATACAATGCGCACCACCCCGCAATTTTTTTCTCTCTCCTACTTGTGAATGTAATGTAACACACACCCATACAATGCGCACCACCCCGTGATGTTTTTCTCACTCCAACTAGTGAATCTAATGTAACACACACCCATACAATGCGCACGACCCCGCGATGTTTTTCAGAAACCTATGCTACATTGCCACTGCATGTTCCCTGACCTCCCCATGCTGACCACACCGCGGTGCTTTTCTCCATCCTACATTGCCACTCACTGCCTATCCTAATTCAGACCCTCCAATTCACACATCCGCGTGATGTTTTTCTCACTCCTAGTAGTGAATGTAATGTAACACACACCCATACAATGCGCACCACCCCGCGATGTTTTTCAGAAACTTATCCTAAATTGCCACTGCATGTTCCCTGACCTCCCCATGCTGACCACACCGCGGTGCTTTTCTCCATCCTACATTGCCACTCACTGCCTATCCTAATTCAGACCCTCCAATTCACACCACCGCGTGATGTTTTTCTCACTCCTACTAGTGAATGTAATGTAACACACACCCATACAATGCGCACCACCCCTTGATGTTTTTCTCACTCCTACTAGTGAATGTAATGTAACACACACCCATACAATGCGCACCACCCAGTGATGTTTTTCTCACTCCTACTAGTGAATGTAATGTAACACACACCCATACAAAGCGCACCACCGCGTGATGATTTTCTCACTCCTACTAGTGAATGTAATGTAACACACACCCATACAATGCGCACCACCCCGTGATGTTTTTCTCACTGCTACTAGTGAATGTAATGTAACACACACCCATAAAATGCGCACCACCCCGTGATGTTTTTCTCACTCCTTATAGTGTATGTAATGTAACACACACCCATACAATGCGCACCACCCCGCGATGTTTTTCAGAAACCTATCCTACATTGCCACTGCATGTTCCCTGACCTCCCCATGCTGACCACCCCGCGGTGCTTTTCTCCATCCTACATTGCCACTCACTGCCTATCCTAATTCAGACACTCCGATTCACACCACCCCGTGATGTTTTTCTCACTCCTATTAGTAAATGTAATGTAACACACACCCATACAATGCGCACCACCCCGTGATGTTTTTCTCACTCCTACTAGTGGATGTAATGTAACACACACCCATACAAGGCGCACCACCCCGTGATGTTTTTCTCACTCCTACTAGTGAATGTAATGTAACACACACCCATACAATGCGCACCACCCCGTGATGTTTTTCTCATTCCTACTAGTGAATGTAATGTAACACACACCCATACAATGCGCACCACCCCGTGATGTTTTTATCACTCCTACTAGTGAATGTAATGTAACACACACCCATACAATGCGCACCACCCCGTGATGTTTTTCTCACTCCTACTAGTGAATCTAATGTAACACACACCCATACAATGCGCACCACCCCGCAATGTTTTTCTCACTCCTACTTGTGAATGTAAAGTAACACACACCCATACAATGCGCACCACCCCGTGATGTTTTTCTCACTCCAACTAGTGAATCTAATGTAACACACACCCATACAATGCGCACGACCCCGCGATGTTTTTCAGAAACCTATGCTACATTGCCACTGCATGTTCCCTGACCTCCCCATGCTGACCACACCGCGGTGCTTTTCTCCATCCTACATTGCCACTCACTGCCTAACCTAATTCAGACCCTCCAATTCACACCACCGCGTGATGTTTTTCTCACTCCTAGTAGTGAATGTAATGTAACACACACCCATACAATGCGCACAACCCCGTGATGTTTTTCTCACTCCTACTAGTGAATGTAATGTAACACACACCCATTCAATGCGCACCACCCCGTGATGTTTTTCTCACTCCTACTTGTGAATGTAATGTAACACACACCCATACAATGCGCACCACCCCGTGATGTTTTTCTCACTCCAACTAGTGAATCTAATGTAACACACACCCATACAATGCGCACGACCCCGCGATGTTTTTCAGAAACCTATGCTACATTGCCACTGCATGTTCCCTGACCTCCCCATGCTGACCACACCGCGGTGCTTTTCTCCATCCTACATTGCCACTCACTGCCTATCCTAATTCAGACCCTCCAATTCACACATCCGCGTGATGTTTTTCTCACTCCTAGTAGTGAATGTAATGTAACACACACCCATACAATGCGCACCACCCCGCGATGTTTTTCAGAAACTTATCCTAAATTGCCACTGCATGTTCCCTGACCTCCCCATGCTGACCACACCGCGGTGCTTTTCTCCATCCTACATTGCCACTCACTGCCTATCCTAATTCAGACCCTCCAATTCACACCACCGCGTGATGTTTTTCTCACTCCTACTAGTGAATGTAATGTAACACACACCCATACAATGCGCACCACCCCTTGATGTTTTTCTCACTCCTACTAGTGAATGTAATGTAACACACACCCATACAATGCGCACCACCCAGTGATGTTTTTCTCACTCCTACTAGTGAATGTAATGTAACACACACCCATACAAAGCGCACCACCGCGTGATGATTTTCTCACTCCTACTAGTGAATGTAATGTAACACACACCCATACAATGCGCACCACCCCGTGATGTTTTTCTCACTGCTACTAGTGAATGTAATGTAACACACACCCATAAAATGCGCACCACCCCGTGATGTTTTTCTCACTCCTTATAGTGTATGTAATGTAACACACACCCATACAATGCGCACCACCCCGCGATGTTTTTCAGAAACCTATCCTACATTGCCACTGCATGTTCCCTGACCTCCCCATGCTGACCACCCCGCGGTGCTTTTCTCCATCCTACATTGCCACTCACTGCCTATCCTAATTCAGACACTCCGATTCACACCACCCCGTGATGTTTTTCTCACTCCTATTAGTAAATGTAATGTAACACACACCCATACAATGCGCACCACCCCGTGATGTTTTTCTCACTCCTACTAGTGGATGTAATGTAACACACACCCATACAAGGCGCACCACCCCGTGATGTTTTTCTCACTCCTACTAGTGAATGTAATGTAACACACACCCATACAATGCGCACCACCCCGTGATGTTTTTCTCATTCCTACTAGTGAATGTAATGTAACACACACCCATACAATGCGCACCACCCCGTGATGTTTTTATCACTCCTACTAGTGAATGTAATGTAACACACACCCATACAATGCGCACCACCCCGTGATGTTTTTCTCACTCCTACTAGTGAATCTAATGTAACACACACCCATACAATGCGCACCACCCCGCAATGTTTTTCTCACTCCTACTTGTGAATGTAAAGTAACACACACCCATACAATGCGCACCACCCCGTGATGTTTTTCTCACTCCAACTAGTGAATCTAATGTAACACACACCCATACAATGCGCACGACCCCGCGATGTTTTTCAGAAACCTATGCTACATTGCCACTGCATGTTCCCTGACCTCCCCATGCTGACCACACCGCGGTGCTTTTCTCCATCCTACATTGCCACTCACTGCCTATCCTAATTCAGACCCTCCAATTCACACCACCGCGTGATGTTTTTCTCACTCCTAGTAGTGAATGTAATGTAACACACACCCATTCAATGCGCACAACCCCGTGATGTTTTTCTCACTCCTACTAGTGAATGTAATGTAACACACACCCATTCAATGCGCACCACCCCGTGATGTTTTTCTCACTCCTACTAGTGAATGTAATGTAACACACACCCATACAATTCACACCACCGCGTGATGTTTTTCTCACTCCTAGTAGTGAATGTAATGTAACACACACCCATTCAATGCGCACCACCCCGTGATGTTTTTCTCACTCCTACTAGTGAATGTAATGTAACACACACCCATTCAATGCGCACCACCCCGTGATGTTTTTCTCACTCCTATTAGTGAATGTAATGTAACACACACCCATACAATGCGCACCACCCCGTGATGTTTTTCTCACTCCTACTAGTGAATCTAATGTAACACACACCCATACAATGCGCACCACCCCGCGATGTTTTTCAGAAACCTATCCTACATTGCCACTGCATGTTCCCTGACATCCCCATGCTGACCACCCCGCGGTACTTTTCTCCATCCTACATTGCCACTCACTGCCTATCCTAATTCAGACCCTCCGATTCACACCACCCCGTGATGTTTTTCTCATTCCCTCTAGTGAATGTAATGTAACACACACCCATACAATGCGCACCACCCCGTGATGTTTTTGTCACTCCTACTAGTGAATGTAATGTAACACACACCCATACAATGCGCACCACCCCGTGATGTTTTTCTCACTCCTACTAGTGAATCTAACGTAACACACACCCATACAATGTGCACCACCCCGCGATGTTTTTCAGAAACTTATCCTAAATTGCCACTGCATGTTCCCTTACCTCCCCATGCTGACCACCCCGCGGTGCTTTTATCCATCTTACATTGCCAATCACTGCCTATCCTAATTCAGACCCTCCGATTCACACCACCCCGTGATGATTTTCTCACTCCTACTAGTGAATGTAATGTAACACACACCCATACAATGCGCACCACCCCGTGATGTTTTTCTCACTCCTACTAGTGAATGTAGTGTAACACACACCCATACAATGCGCACCACCCCGCGATGTTTTTCAGAAACCTATCCTACATTGCCACTGCATGTTCCCTGACCTCCCCATGCTGACCACCCCGCGGTGCTTTTCTCCATCCTACATTGCCACTCACTGCCTATCCTAATTCAGACACTCCGATTCACACCACCTCGTGATGTTTTTCTCACTCCTACCAGTAAATGTAATGTAACACACACCCATACAATGCGCACCACCCCGCAATGTTTTTCTCACTTCTACTAGTGGATGTAATGTAACACACACCCATACAATGCGCACGACCCCATGATGTTTTTCTCACTCCAACTAGTGAATCTAATGTAACACACACCCATACAATGCGCACGACCCCGCGATGTTTTTCATAAACCTATCCTACATTGCCACTGCATGTTCCCTGACCTCCCCATGCTGACCACACCGCGGTGCTTTTCTCCATCCTACATTTCCACTCACTGCCTATCCTAATTCAGACACTCCGATTCACACCACCTCGTGATGTTTTTCTCACTCCTACCAGTAAATGTAATGTAACACACACCCATACAATGCGCACCACCCCGCAATGTTTTTCTCACTTCTACTAGTGAATGTAATGTAACACACACCCATACAATGCGCACAACCCCGTGATGTTTTTCTCACTCCTACTAGTGAATGTAATGTAACACACACCCATACAATGCGCACCACCCCGTGATGTTTTTCTCACTCCTACTAGTGAATGTAATGTAACAAACACCCATACAATGCGCACCACCATGTGATTTCTTTCTCACTCCTTCTAGTGAATGTAATGTAACACACACCCATACAATGCGCACCACCCCGTGATGTTTTTCTCAGTCCTACTAGTGAATGTAATGTAACACACACCCATACAATGCGCACCACCCCGTGATGTTTTTCTCACTCCTACTAGTGAATCTAATGTAACACAACCCATACAATGCGCACCACCCCACAATGTTTTTCACACTCCTACTAGTGAATGTAATGTAACACACACCCATACATTGCGCACCACCCCGCGATTTTTTTTCAGAAACCTATCCTACATTGCCACTGCATGTTCCCTGAACTCCCCATGCTGACCACCCCGCGATGCTTTTCTCCAACCTACATTGCCACTCACTGCCTATCCTAATTCAGACACTCCGATTCACACCACCCCGTGATGTTTTTCTCACTCCTACTAGTGAATGTAATCTAACACACACCCATACAATGCGCACCACCGCGTGATGATTTTCTCACTCCTACTAGTGAATGTAATGTAACACACACCCATTCAATGCGCACCACCCCGTGATGTTTTTCTCACTCCTACTTGTGAATGTAATGTAACACACACCCATACAATGCGCACCACCCCGTGATGTTTTTCTCACTCCAACTAGTGAATCTAATGTAACACACACCCATACAATGCGCACGACCCCGCGATGTTTTTCAGAAACCTATGCTACATTGCCACTGCATGTTCACTGACCTCCCCATGCTGACCACACCGCGGTGCTTTTCTCCATCCTACATTGCCACTCACTGCCTATCCTAATTCAGACCCTCCAATTCACACATCCGCGTGATGTTTTTCTCACTCCTAGTAGTGAATGTAATGTAACACACACCCATACAATGCGCACCACCCCGCGATGTTTTTCAGAAACTTATCCTAAATTGCCACTGCATGTTCCCTGACCTCCCCATGCTGACCACACCGCGGTGCTTTTCTCCATCCTACATTGCCACTCACTGCCTATCCTAATTCAGACCCTCCAATTCACACCACCGCGTGATGTTTTTCTCACTCCTACTAGTGAATGTAATGTAACACACACCCATACAATGCGCACCACCCCTTGATGTTTTTCTCACTCCTACTAGTGAATGTAATGTAACACACACCCATACAATGCGCACCACCCAGTGATGTTTTTCTCACTCCTACTAGTGAATGTAATGTAACACACACCCATACAAAGCGCACCACCGCGTGATGATTTTCTCACTCCTACTAGTGAATGTAATGTAACACACACCCATACAATGCGCACCACCCCGTGATGTTTTTCTCACTGCTACTAGTGAATGTAATGTAACACACACCCATAAAATGCGCACCACCCCGTGATGTTTTTCTCACTCCTTATAGTGTATGTAATGTAACACACACCCATACAATGCGCACCACCCCGCGATGTTTTTCAGAAACCTATCCTACATTGCCACTGCATGTTCCCTGACCTCCCCATGCTGACCACCCCGCGGTGCTTTTCTCCATCCTACATTGCCACTCACTGCCTATCCTAATTCAGACACTCCGATTCACACCACCCCGTGATGTTTTTCTCACTCCTATTAGTAAATGTAATGTAACACACACCCATACAATGCGCACCACCCCGTGATGTTTTTCTCACTCCTACTAGTGGATGTAATGTAACACACACCCATACAAGGCGCACCACCCCGTGATGTTTTTCTCACTCCTACTAGTGAATGTAATGTAACACACACCCATACAATGCGCACCACCCCGTGATGTTTTTCTCATTCCTACTAGTGAATGTAATGTAACACACACCCATACAATGCGCACCACCCCGTGATGTTTTTATCACTCCTACTAGTGAATGTAATGTAACACACACCCATACAATGCGCACCACCCCGTGATGTTTTTCTCACTCCTACTAGTGAATCTAATGTAACACACACCCATACAATGCGCACCACCCCGCAATGTTTTTCTCACTCCTACTTGTGAATGTAAAGTAACACACACCCATACAATGCGCACCACCCCGTGATGTTTTTCTCACTCCAACTAGTGAATCTAATGTAACACACACCCATACAATGCGCACGACCCCGCGATGTTTTTCAGAAACCTATGCTACATTGCCACTGCATGTTCCCTGACCTCCCCATGCTGACCACACCGCGGTGCTTTTCTCCATCCTACATTGCCACTCACTGCCTATCCTAATTCAGACCCTCCAATTCACACCACCGCGTGATGTTTTTCTCACTCCTAGTAGTGAATGTAATGTAACACACACCCATACAATGCGCACAACCCCGTGATGTTTTTCTCACTCCTACTAGTGAATGTAATGTAACACACACCCATTCAATGCGCACCACCCCGTGATGTTTTTCTCACTCCTACTAGTGAATGTAATGTAACACACACCCATACAATGAGCACCACCACGTGATGTTTTTCTCACTCCTATTAGTGAATGTAATGTAACACACACCCATACAATGCGCACCACCCCGTGATGTTTTTCTCACTCCTACTAGTGAATCTAATGTAACACACACCCATACAATGCGCACCACCCCGCGATGTTTTTCAGAAACCTATCCTACATTGCCACTGCATGTTCTCTGACATCCCCATGCTGACCACCCCGCGGTGCTTTTCTCCATCCTACATTGCCACTCACTGCCTATCCTAATTCAGACCCTCCGATTCACACCACCCCGTGATGTTTTTCTCATTCCCTCTAGTGAATGTAATGTAACACACACCCATACAATGCGCACCACCCCGTGATGTTTTTGTCACTCCTACTAGTGAATGTAATGTAACACACACCCATACAATGCGCACCACCCCGTGATGTTTTTCTCACTCCTACTAGTGAATCTAACGTAACACACACCCATACAATGTGCACCACCCCGCGATGTTTTTCAGAAACTTATCCTAAATTGCCACTGCATGTTCCCTTACCTCCCTATGCTGACCACCCCGCGGTGCTTTTATCCATCTTACATTGCCAATCACTGCCTATCCTAATTCAGACCCTCCGATTCACACCACCCCGTGATGATTTTCTCACTCCTACTAGTGAATGTAATGTAACACACACCCATACAATGCGCACCACCCCGTGATGTTTTTCTCACTCCTACTAGTGAATGTAGTGTAACACACACCCATACAATGCGCACCACCCCGCGATGTTTTTCAGAAACCTATCCTACATTGCCACTGCATGTTCCCTGACCTCCCCATGCTGACCACCCCGCGGTGCTTTTCTCCATCCTACATTGCCACTCACTGCCTATCCTAATTCAGACACTCCGATTCACACCACCTCGTGATGTTTTTCTCACTCCTACCAGTAAATGTAATGTAACACACACCCATACAATGCGCACCACCCCGCAATGTTTTTCTCACTTCTACTAGTGGATGTAATGTAACACACACCCATACAATGCGCACGACCCCATGATGTTTTTCTCACTCCAACTAGTGAATCTAATGTAACACACACCCATACAATGCGCACGACCCCGCGATGTTTTTCATAAACCTATCCTACATTGCCACTGCATGTTCCCTGACCTCCCCATGCTGACCACACCGCGGTGCTTTTCTCCATCCTACATTTCCACTCACTGCCTATCCTAATTCAGACACTCCGATTCACACCACCTCGTGATGTTTTTCTCACTCCTACCAGTAAATGTAATGTAACACACACCCATACAATGCGCACCACCCCGCAATGTTTTTCTCACTTCTACTAGTGAATGTAATGTAACACACACCCATACAATGCGCACAACCCCGTGATGTTTTTCTCACTCCTACTAGTGAATGTAATGTAACACACACCCATACAATGCGCACCACCCCGTGATGTTTTTCTCACTCCTACTAGTGAATGTAATGTAACAAACACCCATACAATGCGCACCACCATGTGATTTCTTTCTCACTCCTTCTAGTGAATGTAATGTAACACACACCCATACAATGCGCACCACCCCGTGATGTTTTTCTCAGTCCTACTAG
Organism: Cavia porcellus; assembly: GCF_034190915.1. Classification (NCBI taxonomy): domain Eukaryota; kingdom Metazoa; phylum Chordata; class Mammalia; order Rodentia; family Caviidae; genus Cavia; species Cavia porcellus. Next base: position 1,521,388 of record NW_026947541.1, on the reverse strand, counting down.
TGAATGTAATGTAACACACACCCATACAATGCGCACCACCCCGTGATGTTTTTCTCACTCCTACTAGTGAATCTAATGTAACACAACCCATACAATGCGCACCACCCCACAATGTTTTTCACACTCCTACTAGTGAATGTAATGTAACACACACCCATACATTGCGCACCACCCCGCGATTTTTTTTCAGAAACCTATCCTACATTGCCACTGCATGTTCCCTGAACTCCCCATGCTGACCACCCCGCGATGCTTTTCTCCAACCTACATTGCCACTCACTGCCTATCCTAATTCAGACACTCCGATTCACACCACCCCGTGATGTTTTTCTCACTCCTACTAGTGAATGTAATCTAACACACACCCATACAATGCGCACCACCGCGTGATGATTTTCTCACTCCTACTAGTGAATGTAATGTAACACACACCCATACAATGCGCACCACCCCGTGATGTTTTTCTCACTGCTACTAGTGAATGTAATGTAACACACACCCATACAATGCGCACCACCCCGTGATGTTTTTCTCACTCCTAATAGTGAATGTAATGTAACACACACCCATACAATGCGCACCACCCCGCGATGTTTTTCAGAAACCTATCCTACATTGCCACTGCATGTTCCCTGACCTCCCCATGCTGACCATCCCGCGGTGCTTTTCTCCATCCTACATTGCCACTCACTGCCTATCCTAATTCAGACACTCCGATTCACACCACCCCGTGATGTTTTTCTCACTCCTACTAGTAAATGTAATGTAACACACACCCATACAATGCGCACCACCCCGTGATGTTTTTCTCACTCATACTAGTGGATGTAATGTAACACACACCCATACAATGCGCACCACCCCATGATGTTTTTCTCACTCCTACTAGTGAATGTAATGTAACACACACCCATACAATGCGCACCACCACGTGATGTTTTTCTCACTCCTATTAGTGAATGTAATGTAACACACACCCATACAATGCGCACCACCCCGTGATGTTTTTCTCACTCCTACTAGTGAATCTAATGTAACACACACCCATACAATGCGCACCACCCCGTGATGTTTTTCTCACTCCTACTAGTGAATCTAATGTAACACACACCCATACAATGCGCACCACCCCGTGATGTTTTTCTCACTCCTACTAGTGAATCTAATGTAACACACACCCATACAATGCGCACCACCCCGCGATGTTTTTCAGAAACCTATCCTACATTGCCACTGCATGTTCCCTGACCTCCCCATGCTGACCACCCCGCGGTGCTTTTCTCCATCCTACATTGCCACTCACTGCCTATCCTAATTCAGACCCTCCGATTCACACCACCCCGTGATGTTTTTCTCACTCCTACTAGTGAATGTAACGTAACACACACCCATACAATGCGCACCACCCCGTGATGTTTTTGTCACTCCTACTAGTGAATGTAATGTAACACACACCCATACAATGCGCACCACCCCGTGATGTTTTTCTCACTCCTACTAGTGAATCTAATGTAACACACACCCATACAATGTGCACCACCCAGCGATGTTTTTCAGAAACTTATCCTAAATTGCCACTGCATGTTCCCTGACCTCCCCATGCTGACCACCCCGCGGTGCTTTTATCCATCTTACATTGCCAATCACTGCCTATCCTAATTCAGACCCTCCGATTCACACCACCCCGTGATGTTTTTCTCACTCCTACTAGTGAATGTAATGTAACACACACCCATACAATGCGCACCACCCCGTGATGTTTTTCTCACTCCTACTAGTGAATGTAATGTAACACACACCCATACAATGCGCACCACCACGTGATGTTTTTCTCACTCCTATTAGTGAATGTAATGTAACACACACCCATACAATGCGCACCACCCCGTGATGTTTTTCTCACTCCTGCTAGTGAATCTAATGTAACACACACCCATACAATGCGCACCACCCCGTGATGTTTTTCTCACTCCTACTAGTGAATCTAAAGTAACACACACCCATACAATGCGCACCACCCCGTGATGTTTTTCTCACTCCTACTAGTGAATCTAATGTAACACACACCCATACAATGTGCACCACCCCGCGATGTTTTTCAGAAACTTATCCTAAATTGCCACTGCATGTTCCCTGACCTCCCCATGCTAACCACCCCTCGGTGCTTTTATCCATCTTACATTGCCAATCACTTCCTATCCTAATTCAGACCCTCCGATTCACACCACCCCGTGATGTTTTTCTCACTCCTACTAGTGAATGTAATGTAACACACACCCATACAATGCGCACCACCCCGTGATGTTTTTCTCACTCCTACTAGTGAATGTAATGTAACACACACCCATACAATGTGCACCACCCCGCGATGTTTTTTAGAAACCTATCCTACATTGCCCCTGCATGTTCCCTGACCCCCCCATGTTGACCACACCGCGGTGCTTTTCTCCATCCTACATTGCCACTCACTTCCTATCCTAATTCAGACCCTCCAATTCACACCACCGCGTAATGTTTTTCTCACTCCTAGTAGTGAATGTAATGTAACACACACCCATACAATGCGCACCACCCCGTGATGTTTTTCTCACTCCTACTAGTGAATGTAATGTAACACACACCCATACAATGCGCACCACCCCGTGATGTTTTTCTCACTCCTACTAGTGAATGTAATGTAACACACACCCATACAATGCGCACCACCCCGTGATGATTTTCTCACTCCTACTAGTGAATGTAATGTAACACACACCCATACAATGCGCACCACCCCGTGATGTTTTTCCCACTCCTACTAGTGAATGTAATGTAACACACACCCATACAATGCGCACCACCCCGTGATGTTTTTCTCACTCCTACTAGTGAATGTAATGTAACACACACCCATACAATGCGCACCACCCCGTGATGTTTTTCTCACTACTAGTGAATGTAATGTAACACACACCCATACAATGTGGACCACCCCGTGATGTTTTTCTCACTCCTACTAGTGAATCTAATGTAACACACACCCATACAATGCGCACCACCCCGTGATGTTTTTCTCACTCCTACTAGTGAATCTAATGTAACACACACCCATACAATGCGCACCACCCCGTGATGTTTTTCTCACTCCTACTAGTGAATCTAATGTAACACACACCCATACAATGCGCACCACCCACTGATGTTTTTCTCACTCTTACTAGTCAATGTAATGTAACACACACCCATACAATGCGCACCACCCCGTGATGTTTTTCTCACTGCTACTAGTGAATGTAATGTAACACACACCCATACAATGCGCACCACCACGTGATGTTTTTCTCACTCCTACTAGTGAATGTAATGTAACACACACCCATACAATGCGCACCACCCCGTGATGTTTTTCTCACTCCTACTAGTGAATCTAATGTAACACACACCCATACAATGCGCACCACCCCGTGATGTTTTTCTCACTGCTACTAGTGAATGTAATGTAACACACCCATACAATGCGCATCACCCCGTGATGTTTTTCTCACTCCTACTAGTGAATGTAATGTAACACACACCCATACAATGCGCACCACCCCGTGATGTTTTTCTCACTCCTACTAGTGAATGTAATGTAACACACCCCCATACAATGCGCACCACCCCGTGATGTTTTTCTCACTCCTACTAGTGAATCTAATGTAACACACCCATACAATGCGCACCACCCCGTGATGTTTTTCTCACTCCTACTAGTGAATGTAATGTAACACACACCCATACAATGCGCACCACCGCGTGATGATTTTCTCACTCCTACTAGTGAATGTAATGTAACACACACCCATACAATGAGCACCACCCCGTGATGTTTTTTTCACTCCTACTAGTGAATGTAATGTAACACACACCCATACAATGAGCACCACCCCGTGATGATTTTCTCACTCCTACTAGTAAATCTAATGTAACAAACACCGATACAATGCGCACCACCCCGTGATGTTTTTCTCACTCCTACTAGTGAATGTAATGTAACAAACACCCATACAATGCACACCACCCCGTGATGTTTTTCTCACTCCTACTAGTGAATCTAATGTAACACACACCCATACAATGCGCACCACCCCGTGATGTTTTTCTCACTCCTACTAGTGAATCTAATGTAACACACACCCATACAATGCGCACCACCCCCTGATGTTTTTCTCACTCCTACTAGTGAATGTAATGTAACACACACCGATACCATGCGCACCACCCCGTGATGATTTTCTCACTCCAACTTGTGAATCTAATGTAACAAACACCCATACAATGCGCACCACCCCGTGATGTTTTTCTCACTCTTACTAGTGAATGTAATGTAACAAACACCCATACAATGCGCACCACCCCGTGATGTTTTTCTCACTCCTACTAGTGAATCTAATGTAACACACACCCATACAATGCGCACCACCCCGTGATGTTTTTCTCACTCCTACTAGTGAATCTAATGTAACACACACCCATACAATGCGCACCACCCCCTGATGTTTTTCTCACTCCTACTAGTGAATGTAATGTAACACACACCCATACCATGCGCACCACCCCGTGATGATTTTCTCACTCCTACTAGAGAATCTAATGTAACAAACACCCCTACCATGCGCACCACCCCGTGATGTTTTTCTCACTCCTACTAGTGAATGTAATGTAACACACACCCATACAATGCGCACCACCCCGTGATGTTTTTCTCACTCCTACTAGTGAATCTAATGTAACACACACATACAATGCGCACCACCCCGTGATGTTTTTCTCACTCCTACTAGTGAATGTAATGTAACACACACCCATACAATGCGCACCACCCCGTGATGTTTTTCTCAGTCCTACTACTGAATGTAATGTAACACACACCCATACAATGCGCACCACCCCGTGATGTTTTTCTCACTGCTACTAGTGAATGTAATGTAACACACAACCATACAATGCGCACCACCCCGTGATGTTTTTCTCACTCCTACTAGTGAATGTAATGTAACACACACCCATACAATGCGCACCACCCCGTGATGTTTTTCTCACTCCTACTAGTGAATCTAATGTAACACACACCCATACCATGCGCAACACCCCGTGATGTTTTTCTCACTGCTACTAGTGAATGTAATGTATCACACCCATACAATGCGCACCACCCCGTGATGTTTTTCTCACTCCTACTAGTGAATGTAATGTAACACAAACCCATACAATGCGCACCACCCCGTGATGTTTTTCTCACTCCTACTAGTGAATATAATGTAACACACACCCATACAATGCGCACCACCCCGTGATGTTTTTCTCACTCCTACTAGTGAATGTAATGTAACACACACCCATACAATGCGCACCACCCCGTGATGTTTTTCTCACTCCTACTAGTGAATGTAATGTAACACACACCCATACAATGCGCACCACCCCGTGATGTTTTTCTCACTCCTACTAGTGAATGTAATGTAACACACACCCATACAATGCGCACCACCCCATGATGTTTTTCTCACTCCTACTAGTGAATGTAATGTAACACACACCCATACAATGCGCACCACCCCGTGATGTTTTTCTCACTCCTACTAGTGAATGTAATGTAACACACCCATACAATGCGCACCACCCCGTGATGTTTTTCTCACTCCTACTAGTGAATGTAATGTAACACACACCCATACAATGCGCACCACCGCGTGATGATTTTCTCACTCCTACTAGTGAATCTAATGTAACAAACACCCATACAATGCGCACCACCCCGTGATGTTTTTCTCACTCCTACTAGTGAATGTAATGTAACACACACCCATACAATGCGCACCACCCCGTGATGATTTTCTCACTCCTACTAGTGAATCTAATGTAACAAACACCCATACAATGCGCACCACCCCGTGATGATTTTCTCACTCCTACTAGTGAATGTAATGTAACAAACACCCATACCATGCGCACCACCCCGTGATGTTTTTCTCACTCCTACTAGTGAATCTAAAGTAACACACACCCATACAATGCGCACCAACCCGTGATGTTTTTCTCACTCCTACTAGTGAATCTAATGTAACACACCCATACAATGCGCACCACCCCGTGATGTTTTTCTCACTCCTACTAGTGAATGTAATGTAACACAAACCCATACAATGCGCACCACCGCGTGATGATTTTCTCACTCCTACTAGTGAATCAAATGTAAGAAACACCCATACAATGCGCACCACCCCGTGATGATTTTCTCACTCCTACTAGTGAATCTAATGTAACAAACACCCCTACCATGCGCACCACCCCGTGATGTTTTTCTCACTCCTACTAGTGAATGTAATGTAACACACACCCATACAATGCGCACCACCCCGTGATGTTTTTCTCACTCCTACTAGTGAATCTAATGTAACACACACATACAATGCGCACCACCCCGTGATGTTTTTCTCACTCCTACTAGTGAATGTAATGTAACACACACCCATAAAATGCGCACCACCCCGTGATGTTTTTCTCAGTCCTACTACTGAATGTAATGTAACACACACCCATACAATGCGCACCACCCCGTGATGTTTTTCTCACTCCTACTAGTGAATGTAATGTAACACACACCCATACAATGCGCACCACCCCGTGATGTTTTTCTCACTCCTACTAGTGAATGTAATGTAACACACACCCATACAATGCGCACCACCCCGTGATGTTTTTCTCACTCCTACTAGTGAATGTAATGTAACACACACCCATACAATGCGCACCACCCCGTGATGTTTTTCTCACTCCTACTAGTGAATGTAATGTAACACACACCCATACAATGCGCACCACCCCGTGATGTTTTTCTCACTCCTACTAGTGAATGTAATGTAACACACACCCATACAATGCGCACCACCCCGTGATGTTTTTCTCACTACTAGTGAATGTAATGTAACACACACCCATACAATGTGGACCACCCCGTGATGTTTTTCTCACTCCTACTAGTGAATCTAATGTAACACACACCCATACAATGCGCACCACCCCGTGGTGTTTTTCTCACTCCTACTAGTGAATCTAATGTAACACACACCCATACAATGCGCACCACCCCGTGATGTTTTTCTCACTCTTACTAGTGAATGTAATGTAACACACACCCATACAATGCGCAGCACCCCGTGATGTTTTTCTCACTGCTACTAGTGAATGTAATGTAACACACACCCATACAATGCGCACCACCACGTGATGTTTTTCTCACTCCTACTAGTGAATCTAATGTAACACACACCCATACAATGCGCACCACCCCGTGATGTTTTTCTCACTCCTACTAGTGAATGTAATGTAACACACACCCATACAATGCGCACCACCCCGTGATGATTTTCTCACTCCAACTTGTGAATCTAATGTAACAAACACCCATACAATGCGCACCACCCCGTGATGTTTTTCTCACTCTTACTAGTGAATGTAATGTAACAAACACCCATACAATGCGCACCACCCCGTGATGTTTTTCTCACTCCTACTAGTGAATCTAATGTAACACACACCCATACAATGCGCACCACCCCGTGATGTTTTTCTCACTCCTACTAGTGAATCTAATGTAACACACACCCATACAATGCGCACCACCCCCTGATGTTTTTCTCACTCCTACTAGTGAATGTAATGTAACACACACCCATACCATGCGCACCACCCCGTGATGATTTTCTCACTCCTACTAGAGAATCTAATGTAACAAACACCCCTACCATGCGCACCACCCCGTGATGTTTTTCTCACTCCTACTAGTGAATGTAATGTAACACACACCCATACAATGCGCACCACCCCGTGATGTTTTTCTCACTCCTACTAGTGAATCTAATGTAACACACACATACAATGCGCACCACCCCGTGATGTTTTTCTCACTCCTACTAGTGAATGTAATGTAACACACACCCATACAATGCGCACCACCCCGTGATGTTTTTCTCAGTCCTACTACTGAATGTAATGTAACACACACCCATACAATGCGCACCACCCCGTGATGTTTTTCTCACTGCTACTAGTGAATGTAATGTAACACACAACCATACAATGCGCACCACCCCGTGATGTTTTTCTCACTCCTACTAGTGAATGTAATGTAACACACACCCATACAATGCGCACCACCCCGTGATGTTTTTCTCACTCCTACTAGTGAATCTAATGTAACACACACCCATACCATGCGCAACACCCCGTGATGTTTTTCTCACTGCTACTAGTGAATGTAATGTATCACACCCATACAATGCGCACCACCCCGTGATGTTTTTCTCACTCCTACTAGTGAATGTAATGTAACACAAACCCATACAATGCGCACCACCCCGTGATGTTTTTCTCACTCCTACTAGTGAATATAATGTAACACACACCCATACAATGCGCACCACCCCGTGATGTTTTTCTCACTCCTACTAGTGAATGTAATGTAACACACACCCATACAATGCGCACCACCCCGTGATGTTTTTCTCACTCCTACTAGTGAATGTAATGTAACACACACCCATACAATGCGCACCACCCCGTGATGTTTTTCTCACTCCTACTAGTGAATGTAATGTAACACACACCCATACAATGCGCACCACCCCATGATGTTTTTCTCACTCCTACTAGTGAATGTAATGTAACACACACCCATACAATGCGCACCACCCCGTGATGTTTTTCTCACTCCTACTAGTGAATGTAATGTAACACACCCATACAATGCGCACCACCCCGTGATGTTTTTCTCACTCCTACTAGTGAATGTAATGTAACACACACCCATACAATGCGCACCACCGCGTGATGATTTTCTCACTCCTACTAGTGAATCTAATGTAACAAACACCCATACAATGCGCACCACCCCGTGATGTTTTTCTCACTCCTACTAGTGAATGTAATGTAACACACACCCATACAATGCGCACCACCCCGTGATGATTTTCTCACTCCTACTAGTGAATCTAATGTAACAAACACCCATACAATGCGCACCACCCCGTGATGATTTTCTCACTCCTACTAGTGAATGTAATGTAACAAACACCCATACCATGCGCACCACCCCGTGATGTTTTTCTCACTCCTACTAGTGAATCTAAAGTAACACACACCCATACAATGCGCACCAACCCGTGATGTTTTTCTCACTCCTACTAGTGAATCTAATGTAACACACCCATACAATGCGCACCACCCCGTGATGTTTTTCTCACTCCTACTAGTGAATGTAATGTAACACAAACCCATACAATGCGCACCACCGCGTGATGATTTTCTCACTCCTACTAGTGAATCAAATGTAAGAAACACCCATACAATGCGCACCACCCCGTGATGATTTTCTCACTCCTACTAGTGAATCTAATGTAACAAACACCCCTACCATGCGCACCACCCCGTGATGTTTTTCTCACTCCTACTAGTGAATGTAATGTAACACACACCCATACAATGCGCACCACCCCGTGATGTTTTTCTCACTCCTACTAGTGAATCTAATGTAACACACACATACAATGCGCACCACCCCGTGATGTTTTTCTCACTCCTACTAGTGAATGTAATGTAACACACACCCATAAAATGCGCACCACCCCGTGATGTTTTTCTCAGTCCTACTACTGAATGTAATGTAACACACACCCATACAATGCGCACCACCCCGTGATGTTTTTCTCACTCCTACTAGTGAATGTAATGTAACACACACCCATACAATGCGCACCACCCCGTGATGTTTTTCTCACTCCTACTAGTGAATGTAATGTAACACACACCCATACAATGCGCACCACCCCGTGATGTTTTTCTCACTCCTACTAGTGAATGTAATGTAACACACACCCATACAATGCGCACCACCCCGTGATGTTTTTCTCACTCCTACTAGTGAATGTAATGTAACACACACCCATACAATGCGCACCACCCCGTGATGTTTTTCTCACTCCTACTAGTGAATGTAATGTAACACACACCCATACAATGCGCACCACCCCGTGATGTTTTTCTCACTACTAGTGAATGTAATGTAACACACACCCATACAATGTGGACCACCCCGTGATGTTTTTCTCACTCCTACTAGTGAATCTAATGTAACACACACCCATACAATGCGCACCACCCCGTGGTGTTTTTCTCACTCCTACTAGTGAATCTAATGTAACACACACCCATACAATGCGCACCACCCCGTGATGTTTTTCTCACTCTTACTAGTGAATGTAATGTAACACACACCCATACAATGCGCAGCACCCCGTGATGTTTTTCTCACTGCTACTAGTGAATGTAATGTAACACACACCCATACAATGCGCACCACCACGTGATGTTTTTCTCACTCCTACTAGTGAATCTAATGTAACACACACCCATACAATGCGCACCACCCCGTGATGTTTTTCTCACTCCTACTAGTGAATGTAATGTAACACACACCCATACAATGCGCACCACCCCGTGATGATTTTCTCACTCCAACTTGTGAATCTAATGTAACAAACACCCATACAATGCGCACCACCCCGTGATGTTTTTCTCACTCTTACTAGTGAATGTAATGTAACAAACACCCATACAATGCGCACCACCCCGTGATGTTTTTCTCACTCCTACTAGTGAATCTAATGTAACACACACCCATACAATGCGCACCACCCCGTGATGTTTTTCTCACTCCTACTAGTGAATCTAATGTAACACACACCCATACAATGCGCACCACCCCCTGATGTTTTTCTCACTCCTACTAGTGAATGTAATGTAACACACACCCATACCATGCGCACCACCCCGTGATGATTTTCTCACTCCTACTAGAGAATCTAATGTAACAAACACCCCTACCATGCGCACCACCCCGTGATGTTTTTCTCACTCCTACTAGTGAATGTAATGTAACACACACCCATACAATGCGCACCACCCCGTGATGTTTTTCTCACTCCTACTAGTGAATCTAATGTAACACACACATACAATGCGCACCACCCCGTGATGTTTTTCTCACTCCTACTAGTGAATGTAATGTAACACACACCCATACAATGCGCACCACCCCGTGATGTTTTTCTCAGTCCTACTACTGAATGTAATGTAACACACACCCATACAATGCGCACCACCCCGTGATGTTTTTCTCACTGCTACTAGTGAATGTAATGTAACACACAACCATACAATGCGCACCACCCCGTGATGTTTTTCTCACTCCTACTAGTGAATGTAATGTAACACACACCCATACAATGCGCACCACCCCGTGATGTTTTTCTCACTCCTACTAGTGAATCTAATGTAACACACACCCATACCATGCGCAACACCCCGTGATGTTTTTCTCACTGCTACTAGTGAATGTAATGTATCACACCCATACAATGCGCACCACCCCGTGATGTTTTTCTCACTCCTACTAGTGAATGTAATGTAACACAAACCCATACAATGCGCACCACCCCGTGATGTTTTTCTCACTCCTACTAGTGAATATAATGTAACACACACCCATACAATGCGCACCACCCCGTGATGTTTTTCTCACTCCTACTAGTGAATGTAATGTAACACACACCCATACAATGCGCACCACCCCGTGATGTTTTTCTCACTCCTACTAGTGAATGTAATGTAACACACACCCATACAATGCGCACCACCCCGTGATGTTTTTCTCACTCCTACTAGTGAATGTAATGTAACACACACCCATACAATGCGCACCACCCCATGATGTTTTTCTCACTCCTACTAGTGAATGTAATGTAACACACACCCATACAATGCGCACCACCCCGTGATGTTTTTCTCACTCCTACTAGTGAATGTAATGTAACACACCCATACAATGCGCACCACCCCGTGATGTTTTTCTCACTCCTACTAGTGAATGTAATGTAACACACACCCATACAATGCGCACCACCGCGTGATGATTTTCTCACTCCTACTAGTGAATCTAATGTAACAAACACCCATACAATGCGCACCACCCCGTGATGTTTTTCTCACTCCTACTAGTGAATGTAATGTAACACACACCCATACAATGCGCACCACCCCGTGATGATTTTCTCACTCCTACTAGTGAATCTAATGTAACAAACACCCATACAATGCGCACCACCCCGTGATGATTTTCTCACTCCTACTAGTGAATGTAATGTAACAAACACCCATACCATGCGCACCACCCCGTGATGTTTTTCTCACTCCTACTAGTGAATCTAAAGTAACACACACCCATACAATGCGCACCAACCCGTGATGTTTTTCTCACTCCTACTAGTGAATCTAATGTAACACACCCATACAATGCGCACCACCCCGTGATGTTTTTCTCACTCCTACTAGTGAATGTAATGTAACACAAACCCATACAATGCGCACCACCGCGTGATGATTTTCTCACTCCTACTAGTGAATCAAATGTAAGAAACACCCATACAATGCGCACCACCCCGTGATGATTTTCTCACTCCTACTAGTGAATCTAATGTAACAAACACCCCTACCATGCGCACCACCCCGTGATGTTTTTCTCACTCCTACTAGTGAATGTAATGTAACACACACCCATACAATGCGCACCACCCCGTGATGTTTTTCTCACTCCTACTAGTGAATCTAATGTAACACACACATACAATGCGCACCACCCCGTGATGTTTTTCTCACTCCTACTAGTGAATGTAATGTAACACACACCCATAAAATGCGCACCACCCCGTGATGTTTTTCTCAGTCCTACTACTGAATGTAATGTAACACACACCCATACAATGCGCACCACCCCGTGATGTTTTTCTCACTCCTACTAGTGAATGTAATGTAACACACACCCATACAATGCGCACCACCCCGTGATGTTTTTCTCACTCCTACTAGTGAATGTAATGTAACACACACCCATACAATGCGCACCACCCCGTGATGTTTTTCTCACTCCTACTAGTGAATGTAATGTAACACACACCCATACAATGCGCACCACCCCGTGATGTTTTTCTCACTCCTACTAGTGAATGTAATGTAACACACACCCATACAATGCGCACCACCCCGTGATGTTTTTCTCACTCCTACTAGTGAATGTAATGTAACACACACCCATACAATGCGCACCACCCCGTGATGTTTTTCTCACTACTAGTGAATGTAATGTAACACACACCCATACAATGTGGACCACCCCGTGATGTTTTTCTCACTCCTACTAGTGAATCTAATGTAACACACACCCATACAATGCGCACCACCCCGTGGTGTTTTTCTCACTCCTACTAGTGAATCTAATGTAACACACACCCATACAATGCGCACCACCCCGTGATGTTTTTCTCACTCTTACTAGTGAATGTAATGTAACACACACCCATACAATGCGCAGCACCCCGTGATGTTTTTCTCACTGCTACTAGTGAATGTAATGTAACACACACCCATACAATGCGCACCACCACGTGATGTTTTTCTCACTCCTACTAGTGAATCTAATGTAACACACACCCATACAATGCGCACCACCCCGTGATGTTTTTCTCACTCCTACTAGTGAATGTAATGTAACACACACCCATACAATGCGCACCACCCCGTGATGTTTTTCTCACTCCTACTAGTGAATGTAATGTAACACACACCCATACAATGCGCACCACCCCGTGATGATTTTCTCACTCCTACTAGTGAATGTAATGTAACACACACCCATACAATGCGCACCACCCCGTGATGTTTTTCTCACTCCTACTAGTGAATGTAATGTAACACACACCCATACAATGCGCACCACCCCGTGATGTTTTTCTCACTCCTACTAGTGAATGTAATGTAACACACACCCATACAATGCGCACCACCCCGTGATGTTTTTCTCACTACTAGTGAATGTAATGTAACACACACCCATACAATGTGGACCACCCCGTGATGTTTTTCTCACTCCTACTAGTGAATCTAATGTAACACACCCCCATACAATGCGCACCACCCCGTGGTGTTTTTCTCACTCCTACTAGTGAATCTAATGTAACACACACCCATACAATGCGCACCACCCCGTGATGTTTTTCTCACTCTTACTAGTGAATGTAATGTAACACACACCCATACAATGCGCACCACCCCGTGATGTTTTTCTCACTGCTACTAGTGAATGTAATGTAACACACACCCATACAATGCGCACCACCACGTGATGTTTTTCTCACTCCTACTAGTGAATGTAATGTAACACACACCCATACAATGCGCACCACCCCGTGAAGTTTTTCTCACTCCTACTAGTGAATGTAATGTAACACACCCCCATACAATGCGCACCACCCCGTGATGTTTTTCTCACTCTTACTAGTGAATCTAATGTAACACACCCATACAATGCGCACCACCCCGTGATGTTTTTCTCACTCCTACTAGTGAATGTAATGTAACACACACCCATACAATGCGCACCACCGCGTGATGATTTTCTCACTCCTACTAGTGAATGTAATGTAACACACACCCATACAATGAGCACCACCCCGTGATGTTTTTCTCACTCCTACTAGTGAATGTAATGTAACACACACCCATACAATGAGCACCACCCCGTGATGATTTTCTCACTCCTACTAGTAAATCTAATGTAACAAACACCGATACAATGCGCACCACCCCGTGATGTTTTTCTCACTCCTACTAGTGAATGTAATGTAACAAACACCCATACAATGCACACCACCCCGTGATGTTTTTCTCACTGCTACTAGTGAATCTAATGTAACACACACCCATACAATGCGCACCACCCCGTGATGTTTTTCTCACTCCTACTAGTGAATCTAATGTAACACACACCCATACAATGCGCACCACCCCCTGATGTTTTTCTCACTCCTACTAGTGAATGTAATGTAACACACACCCATACCATGCGCACCACCCCGTGATGATTTTCTCACTCCTACTTGTGAATCTAATGTAACAAACACCCATACAATGCGCACCACCCCGTGATGTTTTTCTCACTCCTACTAGTGAATGTAATGTAACAAACACCCATACAATGCGCACCACCCCGTGATGTTTTTCTCACTCCTACTAGTGAATCTAATGTAACACACACCCATACAATGCGCACCACCCCGTGATGTTTTTCTCACTCCTACTAGTGAATCTAATGTAACACACACCCATACAATGCGCACCACCCCCTGATGTTTTTCTCACTCCTACTAGTGAATGTAATGTAACACACACCCATACCATGCGCACCACCCCGTGATGATTTTCTCACTCCTACTAGTGAATCTAATGTAACAAACACCCCTACCATGCGCACCACCCCGTGATGTTTTTCTCACTCCTACTAGTGAATCTAATGTAACACATACATACAATGCGCACCACCCCGTGATGTTTTTCTCACTCCTACTAGTGAAAGTAATGTAACACACACCCATACAATGCGCACCACCCCGTGATGTTTTTCTCAGTCCTACTACTGAATGTAATGTAACACACACCCATACAATGCGCACCACCCCGTGATGTTTTTCTCACTGCTACTAGTGAATGTAATGTAACACACAACCATACAATGCGCACCACCCCGTGATGTTTTTCTCACTCCTACTAGTGAATGTAATGTAACACACACCCATACAATGCGCACCACCCCGTGATGTTTTTCTCACTCCTACTAGTGAATCTAATGTAACACACACCCATACCATGCGCAACACCCCGTGATGTTTTTCTCACTGCTACTAGTGAATGTAATGTATCACACCCATACAATGCGCACCACCCCGTGATGTTTTTCTCACTCCTACTAGTGAATGTAATGTAACACAAACCCATACAATGCGCACCACCCCGTGATGTTTTTCTCACTCCTACTAGTGAATATAATGTAACACACACCCATACAATGCGCACCACCCCGTGATGTTTTTCTCACTCCTACTAGTGAATGTAATGTAACACACACCCATACTATGCGCACCACCCCGTGATGTTTTTCTCACTCCTACTAGTGAATGTAATGTAACACACACCCATACAATGCGCACCACCCCGTGATGTTTTTCTCACTCCTACTAGTGAATGTAATGTAACACACACCCATACAATGCGCACCACCCCGTGATGTTTTTCTCACTCCTACTAGTGAATGTAATGTAACACACACCCATACAATGCGCACCACCCCGTGATGTTTTTCTCACTCCTACTAGTGAATGTAATGTAACACACCCATACAATGCGCACCACCCCGTGATCTTTTTCTCACTCCTACTAGTGAATGTAATGTAACACACACCCATACAATGCGCACCACCGCGTGATGATTTTCTCACTCCTACTAGTGAATCTAATGTAACAAACACCCATACAATGCGCACCACCCCGTGATGTTTTTCTCACTCCTACTAGTGAATGTAATGTAACACACACCCATACAATGCGCACCACCCCGTGATGATTTTCTCACTCCTACTAGTGAATCTAATGTAACAAACACCCATACAATGCGCACCACCCCGTGATGTTTTTCTCACTCCTACTAGTGAATCTAATGTAACAAACACCCATACCATGCGCACCACCCCGTGATGTTTTTCTCACTCCTACTAGTGAATCTAATGTAACACACACCCATACAATGCGCACCACCCCGTGATGTTTTTCTCACTCCTACTAGTGAATCTAATGTAACACACCCATACAATGCGCACCACCCCGTGATGTTTTTCTCACTCCTACTAGTGAATCTAATGTAACACACACCCATACAATGCGCACCACCCCCTGATGTTTTTCTCACTCCTACTAGTGAATGAAATGTAACACACACCCATACCATGCGCACCACCGCGTGATGATTTTCTCACTCCTACTAGTGAATCTAATGTAACAAACACCCATACAATGCGCACCACCCCGTGATGTTTTTCTCACTCCTACTAGTGAATGTAATGTAACACACACCCATACAATGCGCACCACCCCGTGATGATTTTCTCACTCCTACTAGTGAATCTAATGTAACAAACACCCATACAATGCGCACCACCCCGTGATGTTTTTCTCACTCCTACTAGTGAATGTAATGTAACAAACACCCATACAATGCGCACCACCCCGTGATGTTTTTCTCACTCCTACTAGTGAATCTAATGTAACACACACCCATACAATGCGCACCACCCCGTGATGTTTTTCTCACTCCTACTAGTGAATCTAATGTAACACACACCCATACAATGCGCACCACCCCCTGATGTTTTTCTCACTCCTACTAGTGAATGTAATGTAACACACACCCATACCATGCGCACCACCCCGTGATGATTTTCTCACTCCTACTAGTGAATCTAATGTAACAAACACCCATACCATGCGCACAACCCCGTGATGTTTTTCTCACTCCTACTAGTGAATGTAATGTAACACACACCCATACAATGCGCACCACCCCGTGATGATTTTCTCACTCCTACTAGTGAATCTAATGTAACAAACACCCATACAATGCGCACCACCCCGTGATGTTTTTCTCACTCCTACTAGTGAATGTAATGTAACAAACACCCATACAATGCGCACCACCCCGTGATATTTTTCTCACTCCTACTAGTGAATCTAATGTAACAAACACCCATACAATGCGCACCACCCCGTGATGTTTTTCTCACTCCTACTAGTGAATCTAATGTAACACACACCCATACAATGCGCACCACCCCCTGATGTTTTTCTCACTCCTACTAGTGAATGTAATGTAACACACACCCATACCATGCGCACCACCCCCTGATGATTTTCTCACTCCTACTAGTGAATCTAATGTAACAAACACCCATACCATGCACACAACCCCGTGATGTTTTTCTCACTCCTACTAGTGAATGTAATGTAACACACACCCATACAATGCGCACCACCCCGTGATGTTTTTCTCACTCCTACTAGTGAATCTAATGTAACACACACCCATACAATGCGCACCACCCCGTGATGTTTTTCTCACTTCTACTAGTGAATCTAATGTAACACACCCATACAATGCGCACCACCCCGTGATGTTTTTCTCACTCCTACTAGTGAATGTAATGTAACACACACCCATACAATGCTCACCACCCCATGATGTTTTTCTCACTGCTACTAGTGAATGTAATGTAACGCACACCCATACAATGCGCACCACCCCGTGATGTTTTTCTCACTCCTACTAGTGAATGTAATGTAACACACACCCATACAATGCGCACCACCCCGTGATGTTTTTCTCACTCCTACTAGTGAATGTAATGTAACACACACCCATACAATGCGCACCACCCCGTGATGTTTTTCTCACTCCTACTAGTGAATGTAATGTAACACACACCCATACAATGCGCACCACCCCGTGATGTTTTTCTCACTGCTACTAGTGAATGTAATGTAACGCACACCCATACAATGCGCACCACCCCGTGATGTTTTTCTCACTCCTACTAGTGAATGTAATGTAACACACACCCATACAATGCGCACCACCCCGTGATGTTTTTCTCACTCCTACTAGTGAATGTAATGTAACGCACACCCATACAATGCGCACCACCCCGTGATGTTTTTCTCACTCCTACTAGTGAATGTAATGTAACACACACCCATACAATGCGCACCACCCCGTGATGTTTTTCTCACTCCTACTAGTGAATCTAATGTAACACACCCATACAATGCGCACCACCCCGTGATGTTTTTCTCACTCCTACTAGTGAATGTAATGTAACACACACCCATACAATGCGCACCACCGCGTGATGATTTTCTCACTCCTACTAGTGAATCTAATGTAACACACACCCATACCATGCGCACCACCGCTGATGTTTTTCTCACTCCTACTAGTGAATCTAATGTAACACACACCCATACCATGCGCACCACTGCGTGATGATTTTCTCACTCCTACTAGTGAATCTAATGTAACAAACACCCATACAATGCGCACCACCCTGTGATGTTTTTCTCACTCCTACTAGTGAATGTAACACACACCCATACAATGCGCACAACCCCGTGATGATTTTCTCACTCCTACTAGTGAATCTAATGTAACATACACCCATACAATGCGCACCACCCCGTGATGTTTTTCTCACTCCTACTAGTGAATGTAATGTAACACACACCCATACAATGCGCACTACCCCGTGATGTTTTTCTCACTCCTACTAGTGAATGTAATGTAACACACACCCATACAATGCGCACCACCCCGTGATGTTTTTCTCACTCCTACTAGTGAATGTAATGTAACAAACACCCATACAATGCGCACCACCCCGTGATGTTTTTCTCACTCCTACTAGTGAATCTAATGTAACACACACCCATACAATGCGCACCACCCCGTGATGTTTTTCTCACTCCTACTAGTGAATCTAATGTAACACACCCATACAATGCGCACCACCCCGTGATGTTTTTCTCACTCCTACTAGTGAATGTAATGTAACACACACCCATACAATGCGCACCACCGCGTGATGATTTTCTCACTCCTACTAGTGAATCTAATGTAACAAACACCCATACAATGCGCACCACCCAGTGATGTTTTTCTCACTCCTACTAGTGAATGTAATGTAACACACACCCATACAATGCGCACCACCCCGTGATGATTTTCTCACTCCTACTAGTGAATCTAATGTAACAAACACCCATACAATGCGCACCACCCCGTGATGTTTTTCTCACGCCTACTAGTGAATGTAATGTAACACACACCCATACAATGCGCACCACCCCGTGATGATTTTCTCACTCCTACTAGTGAATCTAATGTAACACACACCCATACAATGCGCACCACCCCGTGATGTTTTTCTCACTCCTACTAGTGAATCTAATGTAACACACCCATACAATGCGCACCACCCCGTGATGTTTTTCTCACTCCTACTAGTGAATGTAATGTAACACACACATATACAATGCGCACCACCGCGTGATGATTTTCTCACTCCTACTAGTGAATCTAATGTAACAAACACCCATACAATGCGCACCACCCCGTGATGTTTTTCTCACTCCTACTAGTGAGTTTAAAGTAACACACACCCATACAATGCGCACCACCCCGTGATGATTTTCTCACTCCTACTAGTGAATCTAATGTAACAAACACCCATACAATGCGCACCACCCCGTGATGATTTTCTCACTCCTACTAGTGAATCTAATGTAACAAACACCCATACAATGCGCACCACCCCGTGATGTTTTTCTCACTCCTACTAGTGAATGTAATGTAACAAACACCCATACAATGCGCACCACCCCGTGATGTTTTTCTCACTCCTACTAGTGAATCTAATGTAACACACACCCATACAATGCGCACCACCCCGTGATGTTTTTCTCACTCCTACTAGTGAATCTAATGTAACACACACCCATACAATGCGCACCACCCCCTGATGTTTTTCTCACTCCTACTAGTGAATGTAATGTAACACACACCCATACCATGCGCACCACCCCGTGATGATTTTCTCACTCCTACTAGTGAATCTAATGTAACAAACACCCATACCATGCGCACAACCCCGTGATGTTTTTCTCACTCCTACTAGTGAATGTAATGTAACACACACCCATACAATGCGCACCACCCCGTGATGATTTTCTCACTCCTACTAGTGAATCTAATGTAACAAACACCCATACAATGCGCACCACCCCGTGATGTTTTTCTCACTCCTACTAGTGAATGTAATGTAACAAACACCCATACAATGCGCACCACCCCGTGATGTTTTTCTCACTCCTACTAGTGAATCTAATGTAACAAACACCCATACAATGCGCACCACCCCGTGATGTTTTTCTCACTCCTACTAGTGAATCTAATGTAACACACACCCATACAATGCGCACCACCCCCTGATGTTTTTCTCACTCCTACTAGTGAATGTAATGTAACACACACCCATACCATGCGCACCACCCCCTGATGATTTTCTCACTCCTACTAGTGAATCTAATGTAACAAACACCCATACCATGCACACAACCCCGTGATGTTTTTCTCACTCCTACTAGTGAATGTAATGTAACACACACCCATACAATGCGCACCACCCCGTGATGTTTTTCTCACTCCTACTAGTGAATCTAATGTAACACACACCCATACAATGCGCACCACCCCGTGATGTTTTTCTCACTTCTACTAGTGAATCTAATGTAACACACCCATACAATGCGCACCACCCCGTGATGTTTTTCTCACTCCTACTAGTGAATGTAATGTAACACACACCCATACAATGCTCACCACCCCATGATGTTTTTCTCACTGCTACTAGTGAATGTAATGTAACGCACACCCATACAATGCGCACCACCCCGTGATGTTTTTCTCACTCCTACTAGTGAATGTAATGTAACACACACCCATACAATGCGCACCACCCCGTGATGTTTTTCTCACTCCTACTAGTGAATGTAATGTAACACACACCCATACAATGCGCACCACCCCGTGATGTTTTTCTCACTCCTACTAGTGAATGTAATGTAACACACACCCATACAATGCGCACCACCCCGTGATGTTTTTCTCACTCCTACTAGTGAATGTAATGTAACACACACCCATACAATGCGCACCACCCCGTGATGTTTTTCTCACTCCTACTAGTGAATGTAATGTAACACACACCCATACAATGCGCACCACCCCGTGATGTTTTTCTCACTCCTACTAGTGAATGTAATGTAACACACACCCATACAATGCGCACCACCGCGTGATGATTTTCTCACTCCTACTAGTGAATCTAATGTAACACACACCCATACCATGCGCACCACCCCCTGATGTTTTTCTCACTCCTACTAGTGAATCTAATGTAACACACACCCATACCATGCGCACCACTGCGTGATGATTTTCTCACTCCTACTAGTGAATCTAATGTAACATACACCCATACAATGCGCACCACCCCGTGATGTTTTTCTCACTCCTACTAGTGAATGTAATGTAACACACACCCATACAATGCGCACCACCCTGTGATGTTTTTCTCACTCCTACTAGTGAATGTAACACACACCCATACAATGCGCACAACCCCGTGATGATTTTCTCACTCCTACTAGTGAATCTAATGTAACATACACCCATACAATGCGCACCACCCCGTGATGTTTTTCTCACTCCTACTAGTGAATGTAATGTAACACACACCCATACAATGCGCACTACCCCGTGATGTTTTTCTCACTCCTACTAGTGAATGTAATGTAACACACACCCATACAATGCGCACCACCCCGTGATGTTTTTCTCACTCCTACTAGTGAATGTAATGTAACAAACACCCATACAATGCGCACCACCCCGTGATGTTTTTCTCACTCCTACTAGTGAATCTAATGTAACACACCCATACAATGCGCACCACCCCGTGATGTTTTTCTCACTCCTACTAGTGAATGTAATGTAACACACACCCATACAATGCGCACCACCGCGTGATGATTTTCTCACTCCTACTAGTGAATCTAATGTAACAAACACCCATACAATGCGCACCACCCAGTGATGTTTTTCTCACTCCTACTAGTGAATGTAATGTAACACACACCCATACAATGCGCACCACCCCGTGATGATTTTCTCACTCCTACTAGTGAATCTAATGTAACAAACACCCATACAATGCGCACCACCCCGTGATGTTTTTCTCACGCCTACTAGTGAATGTAATGTAACACACACCCATACAATGCGCACCACCCCGTGATGATTTTCTCACTCCTACTAGTGAATCTAATGTAACACACACCCATACAATGCGCACCACCCCGTGATGTTTTTCTCACTCCTACTAGTGAATCTAATGTAACACACCCATACAATGCGCACCACCCCGTGATGTTTTTCTCACTCCTACTAGTGAATGTAATGTAACACACACATATACAATGCGCACCACCGCGTGATGATTTTCTCACTCCTACTAGTGAATCTAATGTAACAAACACCCATACAATGCGCACCACCCCGTGATGTTTTTCTCACTCCTACTAGTGAGTTTAAAGTAACACACACCCATACAATGCGCACCACCCCGTGATGATTTTCTCACTCCTACTAGTGAATCTAATGTAACAAACACCCATACAATGCGCACCACCCCGTGATGTTTTTCTCACTCCTACTAGTGAATGCAATGTAACAAACACCCATACAATGCGCACCACCCCGTGATGTTTTTCTCACTCCTACTAGTGAATCTAATGTAACACACACCCATACAATGCGCACCACCCCGTGATGTTTTTCTCACTCCTACTAGTGAATCTAATGTAACACACACCCATATAATGCGCACCACCCCCTGATGTTTTTCTCACTCCTACTAGTGAATGTAATGTAACACACACCCATACCATGCGCACCACCCCGTGATGATTTTCTCACTCCTACTAGTGAATCTAATGTAACAAACACCCATACCATGCGCAGCACCCCGTGATGTTTTTCTCACTCCTACTAGTGAATGTAATGTATCACACACCCATACAATGAGCACCACCCCGTGATGTTTTTCTCACTCCTACTAGTGAATGTAATGTAACACACACCCATACAATGCGCACCACCCCGTGATGTTTTTTTCACTCCTACTAGTGAATCTAATGTAACACACACCCATACAATGCGCACCACCCCGTGATCTTTTTCTCACTGCTACCAGTGAATCTAATGTAACACACCCATACAATGCGCACCACCCCGTGATGTTTTTCTCACTCCTACATTGTGAATGTAATGTAACACACACCCATACAATGCGCACCACCCCGTGATGTTTTTCTCACTGCTACTAGTGAATGTAATGTAACACACACCCATACAATGCACACCACCCCGTGATGTTTTTCTCACTCCTACTAGTGAATGTAATGTAACACACACCCATACAATGCGCACCACCCCGTGATGTTTTTCTCACTCCTACTAGTGAATCTAATGTAACACACACCCATACAATGCGCACCACCCCGTGATGTTTTTCTCACTGCTACTAGTGAATGTAATGTAACACACCCATACAATGCGCACCACCCCGTGATGTTTTTCTCACTCCTACTAGTGAATGTAATGTAACACACACCCATACAATGCGCACTACCCCGTGATGTTTTTCTCACTCCTACTAGTGAATGTAATGTAACACACACCCATACAATGCGCACCACCCCGTGATGTTTTTCTCACTCCTACTAGTGAATGTAATGTAACACACACCCATACAATGCGCACCACCCCGTGATGTTTTTCTCACTCCTACTAGTGAATCTAATGTAACACACCCATACAATGCGCACCACCCCGTGATTTTTTTCTCACTCTTACTAGTGAATGTAATGTAACACACACCCATACAATGCGCACCACCGCGTGATGATTTTCTCACTCCTACTAGTGAATCTAATGTAACACACACCCATACAATGCGCACCACCCAGTGATGATTTTCTCACTCCTACTAGTGAATCTAATGTAACAAACACCCATACAATGCGCACCACCCCGTGATGTTTTTCACACTCCTACTAGTGAATGTAATGTAACAAACACCCATACAATGCGCACCACCCCGTGATGTTTTTCTCACTCCTACTAGTGAATCTAATGTAACACACACCCATACAATGCGCACCACCCCGTGATGTTTTTCTCACTCCTACTAGTGAATCTAATGTAACACACACCCATACAATGCGCACCACCCCCTGATGTTTTTCTCACTCCTACTAGTGAATGTATTGTAACACACACCCATACCATGCGCACCATTGCGTGATGATTTTCTCACTCCTACTAGTGAATCTAATGTAACAAACACCCATACAATGCGCACCACCCCGTGATGTTTTTCTCACTCCTACTAGTGAATGTAATGTAACACACACCCATACAATGCGCACCACCCCGTGATGTTTTTCTCACTGCTACTAGTGAATGTAATGTAACACACACCCATAAAATGCGCACCACCCCGTGATGTTTTTCTCACTCCTACTAGTGAATGTAATGTAACACACACCCATACAATGCGCACCACCCCGTGATGTTTTTCTCACTCCTACTAGTAAATCTAATGTAACACACACCCATACAATGCGCACCACCCCGTGATGTTTTTCTCACTGCTACTAGTGAATGTAATGTAACACACCCATACAATGCGCATCACCCCGTGATGTTTTTCTCACTCCTACTAGTGAATGTAATGTAACACACACCCATACAATGCGCACCACCCCGTGAAGTTTTTCTCACTCCTACTAGTGAATGTAATGTAACACACCCCCATACAATGCGCACCACCCCGTGATGTTTTTCTCACTCTTACTAGTGAATCTAATGTAACACACCCATACAATGCGCACCACCCCGTGATGTTTTTCTCACTCCTACTAGTGAATGTAATGTAACACACACCCATACAATGCGCACCACCGCGTGATGATTTTCTCACTCCTACTAGTGAATGTAATGTAACACACACCCATACAATGAGCACCACCCCGTGATGTTTTTCTCACTCCTACTAGTGAATGTAATGTAACACACACCCATACAATGAGCACCACCCCGTGATGATTTTCTCACTCCTACTAGTAAATCTAATGTAACAAACACCGATACAATGCGCACCACCCCGTGATGTTTTTCTCACTCCTACTAGTGAATGTAATGTAACAAACACCCATACAATGCACACCACCCCGTGATGTTTTTCTCACTGCTACTAGTGAATCTAATGTAACACACACCCATACAATGCGCACCACCCCGTGATGTTTTTCTCACTCCTACTAGTGAATCTAATGTAACACACACCCATACAATGCGCACCACCCCCTGAAGTTTTTCTCACTCCTACTAGTGAATGTAATGTAACACACACCCATACCATGCGCACCACCCCGTGATGATTTTCTCACTCCTACTTGTGAATCTAATGTAACAAACACCCATACAATGCGCACCACCCCGTGATGTTTTTCTCACTCTTACTAGTGAATGTAATGTAACAAACACCCATACAATGCGCACCACCCCGTGATGTTTTTCTCACTCCTACTAGTGAATCTAATGTAACACACACCCATACAATGCGCACCACCCCGTGATGTTTTTCTCACTCCTACTAGTGAATCTAATGTAACACACACCCATACAATGCGCACCACCCCCTGATGTTTTTCTCACTCCTACTAGTGAATGTAATGTAACACACACCCATACCATGCGCACCACCCCGTGATGATTTTCTCACTCCTACTAGTGAATCGAATGTAACAAACACCCCTACCATGCGCACCACCCCGTGATGTTTTTCTCACTCCTACTAGTGAACGTAATGTAACATACACCCATACAATGCGCACCACCCCGTGATGTTTTTCTCACTCCTACTAGTGAATCTAATGTAACACACACATACAATGCGCACCACCCCGTGATGTTTTTCTCACTCCTACTAGTGAATGTAATGTAACACACACCCATACAATGCGCACCACCCCGTGATGTTTTTCTCAGTCCTACTACTGAATGTAATGTAACACACACCCATACAATGCGCACCACCCCGTGATGTTTTTCTCACTGCTACTAGTGAATGTAATGTAACACACAACCATACAATGCGCACCACCCCGTGATGTTTTTCTCACTCCTACTAGTGAATGTAATGTAACACACACCCATACAATGCGCACCACCCCGTGATGTTTTTCTCACTCCTACTAGTGAATCTAATGTAACACACACCCATACCATGCGCAACACCCCGTGATGTTTTTCTCACTGCTACTAGTGAATGTAATGTATCACACCCATACAATGCGCACCACCCCGTGATGTTTTTCTCACTCCTACTAGTGAATGTAATGTAACACACACCCATACTATGCGCACCACAACGTGATGTTTTTCTCACTCCTACTAGTGAATGTAATGTAACACACACCCATACAATGCGCACCACCCCGTGATGTTTTTCTCACTCCTACTAGTGAATGTAATGTAACACACACCCATACAATGCGCACCACCCCGTGATGTTTTTCTCACTCCTACTAGTGAATGTAATGTAACACACACCCATACAATGCGCACCACCCCGTGATGTTTTTCTCACTCCTACTAGTGAATGTAATGTAACACACCCATACAATGCGCACCACCCCGTGATCTTTTTCTCACTCCTACTAGTGAATGTAATGTAACACACACCCATACAATGCGCACCACCGCGTGATGATTTTCTCACTCCTACTAGTGAATCTAATGTAACAAACACCCATACAATGCGCACCACCCCGTGATGTTTTTCTCACTCCTACTAGTGAATGTAATGTAACACACACCCATACCATGCGCACCACCCCGTGATGATTTTCTCACTCCTACTAGTGAATCTAATGTAACAAACACCCATACAATGCGCACCGCCCCGTGATGTTTTTCTCACTCCTACTAGTGAATGTAATGTAACAAACACCCATACCATGCGCACCACCCCGTGATGTTTTTCTCACTCCTACTAGTGAATCTAATGTAACACACACCCATACAATGCGCACCACCCCGTGATGTTTTTCTCACTCCTACTAGTGAATCTAATGTAACACACCAATACAATGCGCACCACCCCGTGATGTTTTTCTCACTCCTACTAGTGAATGTAATGTAACACACACCCATACAATGCGCACCACCGCATGATGATTTTCTCACTCCTACTAGTGAATCTAATGTAAGAAACACCCATACAATGCGCACCACCCCGTGATGTTTTTCTCACTCCTACTAGTGAATGTAATGTAACACACACCCATACAATGCGCACCACCCCTTGATGATTTTCTCACTCCTACTAGTGAATCTAATGTAACAAACACCCATACAATGCGCACCACCCCGTGATGTTTTTCTCACTCCTACTAGTGAATGTAATGTAACAAACACCCATACAATGCGCACCACCCCGTGATGTTTTTCTCACTCCTACTAGTGAATCTAATGTAACACACACCGATACAGTGCGCACCACCCCGTGATGTTTTTGTCACTCCTACTAGTGAATCTAATGTAACACACACCCATACAATGCGCACCACCCCCTGATGTTTTTCTCACTCCTACTAGTGAATGAAATGTAACACACACCCATACCATGCGCACCACCGCGTGATGATTTTCTCACTCCTACTAGTGAATCTAATGTAACAAACACCCATACAATGCGCACCACCCCGTGATGTTTTTCTCACTCCTACTAGTGAATGTAATGTAACACACACCCATACAATGCGCACCACCCCGTGATGATTTTCTCACTCCTACTAGTGAATCTAATGTAACAAACACCCATACAATGCGCACCACCCCGTGATTTTTTTCTCACTCCTACTAGTGAATGTAATGTAACAAACACCCATACAATGCGCACCACCCCGTGATGTTTTTCTCACTCCTACTAGTGAATCTAATGTAACACACACCCATACAATGCGCACCACCCCGTGATGTTTTTCTCACTCCTACTAGTGAATCTAATGTAACAAACACCCATACAATGCGCACCACCCCCTGATGTTTTTCTCACTCCTACTAGTGAATGTAATGTAACACACACCCATACCATGCGCACCACCCCGTGATGATTTTCTCACTCCTACTAGTGAATCTAATGTAACAAACACCCATACCATGCGCACAACCCCGTGATGTTTTTCTCACTCCTACTAGTGAATGTAATGTAACACACACCCATACAATGCGCACCACCCCGTGATGATTTTCTCACTCCTACTAGTGAATCTAATGTAACAAACACCCATACAATGCGCACCACCCCGTGATGTTTTTCTCACTCCTACTAGTGAATGTAATGTAACAAACACCCATACAATGCGCACCACCCCGTGATGTTTTTCTCACTCCTACTAGTGAATCTAATGTAACAAACACCCATACAATGCGCACCACCCCGTGATGTTTTTCTCACTCCTACTAGTGAATCTAATGTAACACACACCCATACAATGCGCACCACCCCCTGATGTTTTTCTCACTCCTACTAGTGAATGTAATGTAACACACACCCATACCATGCGCACCACCCCCTGATGATTTTCTCACTCCTTCTAGTGAATCTAATGTAACAAACACCCATACCATGCACACAACCCCGTGATGTTTTTCTCACTCCTACTAGTGAATGTAATGTAACACACACCCATACAATGCGCACCACCCCGTGATGTTTTTCTCACTCCTACTAGTGAATCTAATGTAACACACACCCATACAATGCGCACCACCCCGTGATGTTTTTCTCACTTCTACTAGTGAATCTAATGTAACACACCCATACAATGCGCACCACCCCGTGATGTTTTTCTCACTCCTACTAGTGAATGTAATGTAACACACACCCATACAATGCTCACCACCCCATGATGTTTTTCTCACTGCTACTAGTGAATGTAATGTAACGCACACCCATACAATGCGCACCACCCCGTGATGTTTTTCTCACTCCTACTAGTGAATGTAATGTAACACACACCCATACAATGCGCACCACCCCGTGATGTTTTTCTCACTCCTACTAGTGAATGTAATGTAACACACACCCATACAATGCGCACCACCCCGTGATGTTTTTCTCACTCCTACTAGTGAATGTAATGTAACACACACCCATACAATGCGCACCACCCCGTGATGTTTTTCTCACTCCTACTAGTGAATCTAATGTAACACACCCATACAATGCGCA
The DNA here is from genome assembly GCF_034190915.1 of Cavia porcellus. Lineage (NCBI taxonomy): Eukaryota > Metazoa > Chordata > Mammalia > Rodentia > Caviidae > Cavia > Cavia porcellus. The sequence continues at coordinate 1,491,455 of NW_026947541.1, read as the reverse complement.
CCACCCCGTGATGTTTTTCTCACTCCTACTAGTGAATGTAATGTAACACACACCCATACAATGCGCACCACCGCGTGATGATTTTCTCACTCCTACTAGTGAATCTAATGTAACACACACCCATACCATGCGCACCACCCCCTGATGTTTTTCTCACTCCTACTAGTGAATCTAATGTAACACACACCCATACCATGCGCACCACTGCGTGATGATTTTCTCACTCCTACTAGTGAATCTAATGTAACAAACACCCATACAATGCGCACCACCCTGTGATGTTTTTCTCACTCCTACTAGTGAATGTAACACACACCCATACAATGCGCACAACCCCGTGATGATTTTCTCACTCCTACTAGTGAATCTAATGTAACAAACACCCATACAATGCGCACCACCCCGTGATGTTTTTCTCACTCCTACTAGTGAATGTAATGTAACACACACCCATACAATGCGCACCACCCCGTGATGTTTTTCTCACTCCTACTAGTGAATGTAATGTAACACACACCCATACAATGCGCACCACCCCGTGATGTTTTTCTCACTCCTACTAGTGAATGTAATGTAACAAACACCCATACAATGCGCACCACCCCGTGATGTTTTTCTCACTCCTACTAGTGAATCTAATGTAACACACACCCATACAATGCGCACCACCCCGTGATGTTTTTCTCACTCCTACTAGTGAATCTAATGTAACACACCCATACAATGCGCACCACCCCGTGATGTTTTTCTCACTCCTACTAGTGAATGTAATGTAACACACACCCATACAATGCGGACCACCGCGTGATGATTTTCTCACTCCTACTAGTGAATCTAATGTAACAAACACCCATACAATGCGCACCACCCAGTGATGTTTTTCTCACTCCTACTAGTGAATGTAATGTAACACACACCCATACAATGCGCACCACCCCGTGATGATTTTCTCACTCCTACTAGTGAATCTAATGTAACAAACACCCATACAATGCGCACCACCCCGTGATGTTTTTCTCACTCCTACTAGTGAATGTAATGTAACAAACACCCATACAATGCGCACCACCCCGTGATGTTTTTCTCACTCCTACTAGTGAATCTAATGTAACACACACCCATACAATGCGCACCACCCCGTGATGTTTTTCTCACTCCTACTAGTGAATCTAATGTAACACACCCATACAATGCGCACCACCCCGTGATGTTTTTCTCACTCCTACTAGTGAATGTAATGTAACACACACCCATACAATGCGCACCACCGCGTGATGATTTTCTCACTCCTACTAGTGAATCTAATGTAACAAACACCCATACAATGCGCACCACCCCGTGATGTTTTTCTCACTCCTACTAGTGACTTTAAAGTAACACACACCCATACAATGCGCACCACCCCGTGATGATTTTCTCACTCCTACTAGTGAATCTAATGTAACAAACACCCATACAATGCGCACCACCCCGTGATGTTTTTCTCACTCCTACTAGTGAATGCAATGTAACAAACACCCATACAATGCGCACCACCCCGTGATGTTTTTCTCACTCCTACTAGTGAATCTAATGTAACACACACCCATACAATGCGCACCACCCCGTGATGTTTTTCTCACTCCTACTAGTGAATGTAATGTAACACACACCCATACAATGCGCACCACCCCGTGATGTTTTTCTCACTCCTACTAGTGAATCTAATGTAACACACCCATACAATGCGCACCACCCCGTGATTTTTTTCTCACTCTTACTAGTGAATGTAATGTAACACACACCCATACAATGCGCACCACCGCGTGATGATATTCTCACTCCTACTAGTGAATCTAATGTAACACACACCCATACAATGCGCACCACCCAGTGATGATTTTCTCACTCCTACTAGTGAATCTAATGTAACAAACACCCATACAATGCGCACCACCCCGTGATGTTTTTCACACTCCTACTAGTGAATGTAATGTAACAAACACCCATACAATGCGCACCACCCCGTGATGTTTTTCTCACTCCTACTAGTGAATCTAATGTAACACACACCCATACAATGCGCACCACCCCGTGATGTTTTTCTCACTCCTACTAGTGAATCTAATGTAACACACACCCATACAATGCGCACCACCCCCTGATGTTTTTCTCACTCCTACTAGTGAATGTAATGTAACACACACCCATACCATGCGCACCATTGCGTGATGATTTTCTCACTCCTACTAGTGAATCTAATGTAACAAACACCCATACAATGCGCACCACCCCGTGATGTTTTTCTCACTCCTACTAGTGAATGTAATGTAACACACACCCATACAATGCGCACCACCCCGTGATGTTTTTCTCACTGCTACTAGTGAATGTAATGTAACACACACCCATAAAATGCGCACCACCCCGTGATGTTTTTCTCACTCCTACTAGTGAATGTAATGTAACACACACCCATACAATGCGCACCACCCCGTGATGTTTTTCTCACTCCTACTAGTGAATGTAATGTAACACACACCCATGCAATGCTCACCACCCCGTGATGTTTTTCTCACTGCTACTAGTGAATGTAATGTAACGCACACCCATACAATGCGCACCACCCCGTGATGTTTTTATCACTCCTACTAGTGAATGTAATGTAACACACACCCATACAATGCGCACCACCCCGTGATGTTTTTCTCACTCCTACTAGTGAATGTAATGTAACACACACCCATACAATGCGCACCACCCCGTGATGTTTTTCTCACTCCTACTAGTGAATGTAATGTAACACACACCCATACAATGCGCACCAACCCGTGATGTTTTTCTCACTCCTACTAGTGAATCTAATGTAACACACCCATACAATGCGCACCACCCCGTGATGTTTTTCTCACTCCTACTAGTGAATGTAATGTAACACACACCCATACAATGCGCACCACCCCGTGATGTTTTTCTCACTCCTACTAGTGAATGTAATGTAACACACACCCATACAATGCGCACCACCCCGTGATGTTTTTCTCACTCCTACTAGTGAATCTAATGTAACACACACCCATACAATGCGCACCACCCCGTGATGTTTTTCTCACTCCTACTAGTGAATCTAATGTAACACACACCCATATAATGCGCAACACCCCCTGATGTTTTTCTCACTCCTACTAGTGAATGTAATGTAACACACACCCATACCATGCGCACCACCCCGTGATGATTTTCTCACTCCTACTAGTGAATCTAATGTAACAAACACCCATACCATGCGCACCACCCCGTGATGTTTTTCTCACTCCTACTAGTGAATGTAATGTAACACACACCCATACAATGCGCACCACCCCGTGATGTTTTTCTCACTCCTACTAGTGAATGTAATGTAACACACACCCATACAATGCGCACCACCCCGTGATGTTTTTCTCACTCCTACTAGTGAATCTAATGTAACACACACCCATACAATGCGCACCACCCCGTGATGTTTTTCTCACTGCTACTAGTGAATCTAATGTAACACACCCATACAATGCGCACCACCCCATGATGTTTTTCTCACTCCTACTAGTGAATGTAATGTAACACACACCCATACAATGCGCACCACCCCGTGATGTTTTTCTCACTGCTACTAGTGAATGTAATGTAACACACACCCATACAATGCACACCACCCCGTGATGTTTTTCTCACTCCTACTAGTGAATGTAATGTAACACACACCCATACAATGCGCACCACCCCGTGATGTTTTTCTCACTCCTATTAGTGAATCTAATGTAACACACACCCATACAATGCGCAACACCCCGTGATGTTTTTCTCACTCCTACTAGTGAATCTAATGTAACACACCCATACAATGCGCACCACCCCGTGATGTTTTTCTCACTCCTACTAGTGAATGTAATGTAACACACACCCATACAATGCGCACCACCCCGTGATGTTTTTCTCACTCCTACTAGTGAATGTAATGTAACACACACCCATACAATGCGCACCACCCCGTGATGTTTTTCTCACACCTACTAGTGAATGTAATGTAACACACATCCATACAATGCGCACCACCCCGTGATGTTTTTCTCACTCCTACTAGTGAATGTAATGTAACACACACCCATACAATGCGCACCACCCCGTGATGTTTTTCTCACTCCTACTAGTGAATCTAATGTAACACACCCATACAATGCGCACAACCCCGTGATGTTTTTCTCACTCTTACTAGTGAATGTAATGTAACACACACCCATACAATGCGCACCACCGCGTGATTTTCTCACTCCTACTAGTGAATCTAATGTAACACACACCCATACAATGCGCACCACCCCGTGATGTTTTTCTCACTCCTACTAGTGAATGTAATGTAACACACACCCATACCATGCGCACCACCGCGTGATGATTTTCTCACTCCTACTAGTGAATCTAATGTAACAAACACCCATACAATGCGCACCACCCCGTGATGTTTTTCTCACTCCTACTAGTGAATCTAATGTAACACACACCCATACAATGCGTACCACCCCGTGATGATTTTCTCACTCCTACTAGTGAATCTAATGTAACAAACACCCATACAATGCGCACCACCCCGTGATGTTTTTCTCACTCCTACTAGTGAATCTAATGTAACAAACACCCATACAATGCGCACCACCCCGTGATGTTTTTCTCACTCCTACTAGTGAATCTAATGTAACACACACTCATACAATGCGCACCACCCCGTGATGTTTTTCTCACTCCTACTGGTGAATCTAATGTAACACACACCCATACAATGCGCACCACCCCCTGATGTTTTTCTCACTCCTACTAGTGAATGTAATGTAAAACACACCCATACCATGCGCACCACCCCGTGATGATTTTCTCACTCCTACTAGTGAATCTAATGTAACAAACACCCATACCATGCGCACCACCCCGTGATGTTTTTCTCACTCCTACTAGTGAATGTAATGTAACACACACCCATACAATGCGCACCACCTCGTGATGTTTTTCTCACTCCTACTAGTGAATGTAATGTAACACACACCCATACAATGCGCACCACCCCGTGATGTTTTTCTACTTCCTACTAGTGAATCTAATGTAACACACCCATACAATGCGAACCACCCCGTGATGTTTTTCTCACTCCTACTAGTGAATGTAATGTAACACACACCCATACAATGCGCACCACCCCGTGATGTTTTTCTCACTCCTACTAGTGAATGTAATGTAACAAACACCCATACAATGCGCACAACCGCGTGATGATTTTCTCACTCCTACTAGTGAATCTAATGTAACACACACCCATACAATGAGCACCACCCCTTGATGATTTTCTCACTCCTACTAGTGAATCTAATGTAACAAACACCCATACAATGCGCACCACCCCGTGATGTTTTTCTCACTCCTACTAGTGAGTTTAAAGTAACACACACCCATACAATGCGCACCACCCCGTGATGATTTTCTCACTCCTACTAGTGAATCTAATGTAACAAACACCCATACAATGCGCACCACCCCGTGATGTTTTTCTCACTCCTACTAGTGATTGTAATGTAACAAACACCCATACAATGCGCACCACCCCGTGATGTTTTTCTCACTCCTACTAGTGAATCTAATGTAACACACACCCATACAATGCGCACCACCCCGTGATGTTTTCTCACTCCTACTAGTGAATCTAATGTAACACACAGCCATATAATGCGCACCACCCCCTGATGTTTTTCTCACTCCTACTAGTGAATGTAATGTAACACACACCCATACCATGCGCACCACCCCGTGATGATTTTCTCACTCCTACTAGTGAATCTAATGTAACAAACACCCATACCATGCCCACCACCCCGTGATGTTTTTCTCACTCCTACTAGTGAATGTAATGTAACACACACCCATACAATGCGCACCACCCCGTGATGTTTTTCTCACTCCTACGAGTGAATGTAATGTAACAAACACCCATACAATGCGCACCACCCCGTGATGTTTTTCTCACTCCTACTAGTGAATCTAATGTAACACACACCCATACAATGCGCACCACCCCGTGATGTTTTTCTCACTCCTACTAGTGAATCTAATGTAACACACACCCATACAATGCGCACCACCCCCTGATGTTTTTCTCACTCCTACTAGTGAATGTAATGTAACACACACCCATACCATGCGCACCACCGCGTGATGATTTTCTCACTCCTACTAGTGAATCTAATGTAACAAACACCCATACAATGCGCACCACCCCGTGATGTTTTTCTCACTCCTACTAGTGAGTTTAAAGTAACACACACCCATACAATGCGCACCACCCCGTGATGATTTTCTCACTCCTACTAGTGAATCTAATGTAACAACACCCATACAATGCGCACCACCCCGTGATGTTTTTCTCACTCCTACTAGTGAACGTAATGTAACAAACACCCATACAATGCGCACCACCCCGTGATGTTTTTCTCACTCCTACTAGTGAATCTAATGTAACACACACCCATACAATGCGCACCACCCCGTGATGTTTTTCTCACTCCTACTAGTGAATCTAATGTAACACACACCCATACAATGCGCACCACCCCGTGATGTTTTTCTCACTCCTACTAGTGAATGTAATGTAACACACACCCATACCATGCGCACCACCCCGTGATGATTTTCTCACTCCTACTAGTGAATCTAATGTAACAAACACCCATAAAATGCGCACCACCCCGTGATGTTTTTCTCACTCCTACTAGAGAATGTAATGTAACACACACCCATACAATGCGCACCACCCCGTGATGTTTTTCTCACTCCTACTAGTGAATGTAATGTAACACACACCCATACAATGCGCACCACCCCGTGATGTTTTTCTCACTCCTACTAGTGAATCTAATGTAACACACACCCATACAATGCGCACCAACCCGTGATGTTTTTCTCACTGCTACTAGTGAATCTAATGTAACACACCCATACAATGCGCACCACCCCATGATGTTTTTCTCACTCCTACTAGTGAATGTAATGTAACACACACCCATACAATGCGCACCACCCCGTGATGTTTTTCTCACTGCTACTAGTGAATGTAATGTAACACACACCCATACAATGCACACCACCCCGTGATGTTTTTCTCACTCCTACTAGTGAATGTAATGTAACACACACCCATACAATGCGCACCACCCCGTGATGTTTTTCTCACTCCTACTAGTGAATCTAATGTAACACACACCCATACAATGCGCAACACCCCGTGATGTTTTTCTCACTGCTACTAGTGAATGTAATGTAACACACCCATACAATGCGCACCACCCCGTGATGTTTTTCTCACTCCTACTAGTGAATGTAATGTAACACACACCCATACAATGCGCACCACCCCGTGATGTTTTTCTCACTCCTACTAGTGAATGTAATGTAACACACTCCCATACAATGCGCACCACCCCGTGATGTTTTTCTCACTCCTACTAGTGAATGTAATGTAACACACACCCATACAATGCGCACCACCCCGTGATGTTTTTCTCACTCCTACTAGTGAATGTAACGTAACACACACCCATACAATGCGCACCACCCCGTGATGTTTTTCTCACTCCTACTAGTGAATCTAATGTAACACACCCATACAATGCGCACCACCCCGTGATGTTTTTCTCACTCTTACTAGTGAATGTAATGTAACACACACCCATACAATGCGCACCACCGCGTGATTTTCTCACTCCTACTAGTGAATCTAATGTAACACACACCCATACAATGCGCACCACCCCGTGATGTTTTTCTCACTCCTACTAGTGAATGTAATGTAACACACACCCATACCATGCGCACCACCGCGTGATGATTTTCTCACTCCTACTAGTGAATCTAATGTAACAAACACCCATACAATGCGCACCACCCCGTGATGTTTTTCTCACTCCTACTAGTGAACCTAATGTAACACACACCCATACAATGCGCACCACCCCGTGATGATTTTCTCACTCCTACTAGTGAATCTAATGTAACAAACACCCATACAATGCGCACCACCCCGTGATGTTTTTCTCACTCCTACTAGTGAATCTAATGTAACAAACACCCATACAATGCGCACCACCCCGTGATGTTTTTCTCACTCCTACTAGTGAATCTAATGTAACACACACTCATACAATGCGCACCACCCCGTGATGTTTTTCTCACTCCTACTGGTGAATCTAATGTAACACACACCCATACCATGCGCACCACCCCGTGATGTTTTTCTCACTCCTACTAGTGAATGTAATGTAACACACACCCATACCATGCGCACCACCCTGTGATGTTTTTCTCACTCCTACTAGTGAATCTAATGTAACAAACACCCATACCATGCGCACCACCCCGTGATGTTTTTCTCACTCCTACTAGTGAATGTAATGTAACACACACCCATACAATGCGCACCACCCCGTGATGTTTTTCTCACTCCTACTAGTGAATCTAATGTAACACTAACCCATACAATGCGCACCACCCCGTGATGTTTTTCTCACTCCTACTAGTGAATCTAATGTAACACACCCATACAATGCGCACCACCCCGTGATGTTTTTCTCACTTCTACTAGTGAATCTAATGTAACACACCCATACAATGCGCACCACCTCGTGATGTTTTTCTCACTGCTACTAGTGAATGTAATGTAACACACACCCATACAATGCGCACCACCCCGTGATGTTTTTCTCACTGCTACTAGTGAATGTAATGTAACACACACCCATACAATGCGCACCACCCCGTGATGTTTTTCTCACTCCTACTAGTGAATGTAATGTAACACACACCCATACAATGCGCACCACCCCGTGATGTTTTTCTCACTCCTACTAGTGAATGTAATGTAACACACACCCATACAATGCGCACCACCCCGTGATGTTTTTCTCACTCCTACTAGTGAATGTAATGTAACAAACACCCATACAATGCACACAACCGCGTGATGATTTTCTCACTCCTACTAGTGAATCTAATGTAACACACACCCATACAATGAGCACCACCCCGTGATGATTTTCTCACTCCTACTAGTGAATCTAATGTAACAAACACCCATACAATGCGCACCACCCCGTGATGTTTTTCTCACACCTACTAGTGAATGTAATGTAACAAACACCCATACAATGCGCACCACCCCGTGATGTTTTTCTCACTCCTACTAGTGAATCTAATGTAACACACACCCATACAATGCGCACCACCCCGTGATATTTTTCTCACTCCTACTAGTGAATCTAATGTAACACACACCCATACAATGCGCACCACCCCCTGATGTTTTTCTCACTCCTACTAGTGAATCTAATGTAACACACCCATACCATGCGCACCACTGCGTGATGATTTTCTCACTCCTACTAGTGAATCTAATGTAACAAACACCCATACAATGCGCACCACCCCGTGATGATTTTCTCACTCCTACTAGTGAATCTAATGTAACACACACGCATACAATGCGCACCACCCTGTGATGATTTTCTCACTCCTACTAGTGAATCTAATGTAACAAACACCCATACCATGCGCACCACCCCGTGATGTTTTTCTCACTCCTACTAGTGAATGTAATGTAACACACACCCATACAATGCGCACCACCCCGTGATGTTTTTCTCACTCCTACTAGTGAATGTAATGTAACACACACCCATACAATGCGCACCACCCCGTGATGTTTATCTCATTCCTACTAGTGAATCTAATGTAACACACACCCATACAATGCGCACCACCCCGTGATGTTTTTCTCACTCCTACTAGTGAATCTAATGTAACACACACCCATATAATGCGCACCACCCCCTGATGTTTTTCTCACTCCTACTAGTGAATGTAATGTAACACACACCCATACCATGCGCACCACCCCGTGATGATTTTCTCACTCCTACTAGTGAATCTAATGTAACAAACACCCATACCATGCGCACCACCCCGTGATGTTTTTCTCACTCCTACTAGTGAATGTAATGTAACACACACCCATACAATGCGCACCACCCCGTGATGTTTTTCTCACTCCTACTAGTGAATGTAATGTAACACACACCCATACAATGCGCACCACCCCGTGATGTTTTTCTCACTCCTACTAGTGAATCTAATGTAACACACACCCATACAATGCGCACCACCCCGTGATGTTTTTCTCACTGCTACTAGTGAATCTAATGTAACACACCCATACAATGCGCACCACCCCATGATGTTTTTCTCACTCCTACTAGTGAATGTAATGTAACACACACCCATACAATGCGCACCACCCCGTGATGTTTTTCTCACTGCTACTAGTGAATGTAATGTAACACACACCCATACAATGCACACCACCCCGTGATGTTTTTCTCACTCCTACTAGTGAATGTAATGTAACACACACCCATACAATGCGCACCACCCCGTGATGTTTTTCTCACTCCTATTAGTGAATCTAATGTAACACACACCCATACAATGCGCAACACCCCGTGATGTTTTTCTCACTCCTACTAGTGAATCTAATGTAACACACCCATACAATGCGCACCACCCCGTGATGTTTTTCTCACTCCTACTAGTGAATGTAATGTAACACACACCCATAAAATGCGCACCACCCCGTGATGTTTTTCTCACTCCTACTAGTGAATGTAATGTAACACACACCCATACAATGCGCACCACCCCGTGATGTTTTTCTCACACCTACTAGTGAATGTAATGTAACACACACCCATACAATGCGCACCACCCCGTGATGTTTTTCTCACTCCTACTAGTGAATGTAATGTAACACACACCCATACAATGCGCACCACCCCGTGATGTTTTTCTCACTCCTACTAGTGAATCTAATGTAACACACCCATACAATGCGCACAACCCCGTGATGTTTTTCTCACTCTTACTAGTGAATGTAATGTAACACACACCCATACAATGCGCACCACCGCGTGATTTTCTCACTCCTACTAGTGAATCTAATGTAACACACACCCATACAATGCGCACCACCCCGTGATGTTTTTCTCACTCCTACTAGTGAATGTAATGTAACACACACCCATACCATGCGCACCACCGCGTGATGATTTTCTCACTCCTACTAGTGAATCTAATGTAACAAACACCCATACAATGCGCACCACCCCGTGATGTTTTTCTCACTCCTACTAGTGAATCTAATGTAACACACACCCATACAATGCGTACCACCCCGTGATGATTTTCTCACTCCTACTAGTGAATCTAATGTAACAAACACCCGTACAATGCGCACCACCCCGTGATGTTTTTCTCACTCCTACTAGTGAATCTAATGTAACAAACACCCATACAATGCGCACCACCCCGTGATGTTTTTCTCACTCCTACTAGTGAATCTAATGTAACACACACTCATACAATGCGCACCACCCCGTGATGTTTTTCTCACTCCTACTGGTGAATCTAATGTAACACACACCCATACAATGCGCACCACCCCCTGATGTTTTTCTCACTCCTACTAGTGAATGTAATGTAAAACACACCCATACCATGCGCACCACCCCGTGATGATTTTCTCACTCCTACTAGTGAATCTAATGTAACAAACACCCATACCATGCGCACCACCCCGTGATGTTTTTCTCACTCCTACTAGTGAATGTAATGTAACACACACCCATACAATGCGCACAACCCCGTGATGTTTTTCTCACTCCTACTAGTGAATGTAATGTAACACACACCCATACAATGCGCACCACCCCGTGATGTTTTTCTACTTCCTACTAGTGAATCTAATGTAACACACCCATACAATGCGAACCACCCCGTGATGTTTTTCTCACTCCTACTAGTGAATGTAATGTAACACACACCCATACAATGCGCACCACCCCGTGATGTTTTTCTCACTCCTACTAGTGAATGTAATGTAACAAACACCCATACAATGCGCACAACCGCGTGATGATTTTCTCACTCCTACTAGTGAATCTAATGTAACACACACCCATACAATGAGCACCACCCCTTGATGATTTTCTCACTCCTACTAGTGAATCTAATGTAACAAACACCCATACAATGCGCACCACCCCGTGATGTTTTTCTCACACCTACTAGTGAATGTAATGTAACAAACACCCATACAATGCGCACAACCCCGTGATGTTTTTCTCACTCCTACTAGTGAATCTAATGTAGCACACACCCATACAATGCGCACCACCCCGTGATATTTTTCTCACTCCTACTAGTGAATCTAATGTAACACACACCCATACAATGCGCACCACCCCCTGATGTTTTTCTCACTCCTACTAGTGAATCTAATGTAACACACCCATACCATGCGCACCACTGCGTGATGATTTTCTCACTCCTACTAGTGAATCTAATGTAACAAACACCCATACAATGCGCACCACCCCGTGATGTTTTTCTCACTGCTACTAGTGAATGTAATGTAACACACACCCATACAATGCGCACCACCCCGTGATGTTTTTCTCACTCCTACTAGTGAATGTAATGTAACACACACCCATACAATGCGCACCACCCCGTGATGTTTTTCTCACTCCTACTAGTGAATCTAATGTAACACACACCCATACAATGCGCAACACCCCGTGATGTTTTTCTCACTGCTACTAGTGAATGTAATGTAACACACCCATACAATGCGCACCACCCCGTGATGTTTTTCTCACTCCTACTAGTGAATGTAATGTAACACACACCCATACAATGCGCACCACCCCGTGATGTTTTTCTCACTCCTACTAGTGAATGTAATGTAACACACTCCCATACAATGCGCACCACCCCGTGATGTTTTTCTCACTCCTACTAGTGAATGTAATGTAACACACACCCATACAATGCGCACCACCCCGTGATGTTTTTCTCACTCCTACTAGTGAATGTAATGTAACACACACCCATACAATGCGCACCACCCCGTGATGTTTTTCTCACTCCTACTAGTGAATCTAATGTAACACACCCATACAATGCGCACCACCCCGTGATGTTTTTCTCACTCTTACTAGTGAATGTAATGTAACACACACCCATACAATGCGCACCACCGCGTGATTTTCTCACTCCTACTAGTGAATCTAATGTAACACACACCCATACAATGCGCACCACCCCGTGATGTTTTTCTCACTCCTACTAGTGAATGTAATGTAACACACACCCATACCATGCGCACCACCGCGTGATGATTTTCTCACTCCTACTAGTGAATCTAATGTAACAAACACCCATACAATGCGCACCACCCCGTGATGTTTTTCTCACTCCTACTAGTGAACCTAATGTAACACACACCCATACAATGCGCACCACCCCGTGATGATTTTCTCACTCCTACTAGTGAATCTAATGTAACAAACACCCATACAATGCGCACCACCCCGTGATGTTTTTCTCACTCCTACTAGTGAATCTAATGTAACAAACACCCATACAATGCGCACCACCCCGTGATGTTTTTCTCACTCCTACTAGTGAATCTAATGTAACACACACTCATACAATGCGCACCACCCCGTGATGTTTTTCTCACTCCTACTGGTGAATCTAATGTAACACACACCCATACCATGCGCACCACCCCGTGATGTTTTTCTCACTCCTACTAGTGAATGTAATGTAACACACACCCATACCATGCGCACCACCCTGTGATGTTTTTCTCACTCCTACTAGTGAATCTAATGTAACAAACACCCATACCATGCGCACCACCCCGTGATGTTTTTCTCACTCCTACTAGTGAATGTAATGTAACACACACCCATACAATGCGCACCACCCCGTGATGTTTTTCTCACTCCTACTAGTGAATCTAATGTAACACTAACCCATACAATGCGCACCACCCCGTGATGTTTTTCTCACTCCTACTAGTGAATCTAATGTAACACACCCATACAATGCGCACCACCCCGTGATGTTTTTCTCACTTCTACTAGTGAATCTAATGTAACACACCCATACAATGCGCACCACCTCGTGATGTTTTTCTCACTGCTACTAGTGAATGTAATGTAACACACACCCATACAATGCGCACCACCCCGTGATGTTTTTCTCACTGCTACTAGTGAATGTAATGTAACACACACCCATACAATGCGCACCACCCCGTGATGTTTTTCTCACTCCTACTAGTGAATGTAATGTAACACACACCCATACAATGCGCACCACCCCGTGATGTTTTTCTCACTCCTACTAGTGAATGTAATGTAACACACACCCATACAATGCGCACCACCCCGTGATGTTTTTCTCACTCCTACTAGTGAATGTAATGTAACAAACACCCATACAATGCACACAACCGCGTGATGATTTTCTCACTCCTACTAGTGAATCTAATGTAACACACACCCATACAATGAGCACCACCCCGTGATGATTTTCTCACTCCTACTAGTGAATCTAATGTAACAAACACCCATACAATGCGCACCACCCCGTGATGTTTTTCTCACACCTACTAGTGAATGTAATGTAACAAACACCCATACAATGCGCACCACCCCGTGATGTTTTTCTCACTCCTACTAGTGAATCTAATGTAACACACACCCATACAATGCGCACCACCCCGTGATATTTTTCTCACTCCTACTAGTGAATCTAATGTAACACACACCCATACAATGCGCACCACCCCCTGATGTTTTTCTCACTCCTACTAGTGAATCTAATGTAACACACCCATACCATGCGCACCACTGCGTGATGATTTTCTCACTCCTACTAGTGAATCTAATGTAACAAACACCCATACAATGCGCACCACCCCGTGATGATTTTCTCACTCCTACTAGTGAATCTAATGTAACACACACGCATACAATGCGCACCACCCTGTGATGATTTTCTCACTCCTACTAGTGAATCTAATGTAACAAACACCCATACCATGCGCACCACCCCGTGATGTTTTTCTCACTCCTACTAGTGAATGTAATGTAACACACACCCATACAATGCGCACCACCCCGTGATGTTTTTCTCACTCCTACTAGTGAATGTAATGTAACACACACCCATACAATGCGCACCACCCCGTGATGTTTTTCTCACTCCTACTAGTGAATCTAATGTAACACACACCCATACAATGCGCACCACCCCGTGATGTTTTTCTCACTCCTACTAGTGAATCTAATGTAACACACACCCATATAATGCGCACCACCCCCTGATGTTTTTCTCACTCCTACTAGTGAATGTAATGTAACACACACCCATACCATGCGCACCACCCCGTGATGATTTTCTCACTCCTACTAGTGAATCTAATGTAACAAACACCCATACCATGCGCACCACCCCGTGATGTTTTTCTCACTCCTACTAGTGAATGTAATGTAACACACACCCATACAATGCGCACCACCCCGTGATGTTTTTCTCACTCCTACTAGTGAATGTAATGTAACACACACCCATACAATGCGCACCACCCCGTGATGTTTTTCTCACTCCTACTAGTGAATCTAATGTAACACACACCCATACAATGCGCACCACCCCGTGATGTTTTTCTCACTGCTACTAGTGAATCTAATGTAACACACCCATACAATGCGCACCACCCCATGATGTTTTTCTCACTCCTACTAGTGAATGTAATGTAACACACACCCATACAATGCGCACCACCCCGTGATGTTTTTCTCACTGCTACTAGTGAATGTAATGTAACACACACCCATACAATGCACACCACCCCGTGATGTTTTTCTCACTCCTACTAGTGAATGTAATGTAACACACACCCATACAATGCGCACCACCCCGTGATGTTTTTCTCACTCCTATTAGTGAATCTAATGTAACACACACCCATACAATGCGCAACACCCCGTGATGTTTTTCTCACTCCTACTAGTGAATCTAATGTAACACACCCATACAATGCGCACCACCCCGTGATGTTTTTCTCACTCCTACTAGTGAATGTAATGTAACACACACCCATAAAATGCGCACCACCCCGTGATGTTTTTCTCACTCCTACTAGTGAATGTAATGTAACACACACCCATACAATGCGCACCACCCCGTGATGTTTTTCTCACACCTACTAGTGAATGTAATGTAACACACACCCATACAATGCGCACCACCCCGTGATGTTTTTCTCACTCCTACTAGTGAATGTAATGTAACACACACCCATACAATGCGCACCACCCCGTGATGTTTTTCTCACTCCTACTAGTGAATCTAATGTAACACACCCATACAATGCGCACAACCCCGTGATGTTTTTCTCACTCTTACTAGTGAATGTAATGTAACACACACCCATACAATGCGCACCACCGCGTGATTTTCTCACTCCTACTAGTGAATCTAATGTAACACACACCCATACAATGCGCACCACCCCGTGATGTTTTTCTCACTCCTACTAGTGAATGTAATGTAACACACACCCATACCATGCGCACCACCGCGTGATGATTTTCTCACTCCTACTAGTGAATCTAATGTAACAAACACCCATACAATGCGCACCACCCCGTGATGTTTTTCTCACTCCTACTAGTGAATCTAATGTAACACACACCCATACAATGCGTACCACCCCGTGATGATTTTCTCACTCCTACTAGTGAATCTAATGTAACAAACACCCATACAATGCGCACCACCCCGTGATGTTTTTCTCACTCCTACTGGTGAATCTAATGTAACACACACCCATACAATGCGCACCACCCCCTGATGTTTTTCTCACTCCTACTAGTGAATGTAATGTAAAACACACCCATACCATGCGCACCACCCCGTGATGATTTTCTCACTCCTACTAGTGAATCTAATGTAACAAACACCCATACCATGCGCACCACCCCGTGATGTTTTTCTCACTCCTACTAGTGAATGTAATGTAACACACACCCATACAATGCGCACCACCCCGTGATGTTTTTCTCACTCCTACTAGTGAATGTAATGTAACACACACCCATACAATGCGCACCACCCCGTGATGTTTTTCTACTTCCTACTAGTGAATCTAATGTAACACACCCATACAATGCGAACCACCCCGTGATGTTTTTCTCACTCCTACTAGTGAATGTAATGTAACACACACCCATACAATGCGCACCACCCCGTGATGTTTTTCTCACTCCTACTAGTGAATGTAATGTAACAAACACCCATACAATGCGCACAACCGCGTGATGATTTTCTCACTCCTACTAGTGAATCTAATGTAACACACACCCATACAATGAGCACCACCCCTTGATGATTTTCTCACTCCTACTAGTGAATCTAATGTAACAAACACCCATACAATGCGCACCACCCCGTGATGTTTTTCTCACACCTACTAGTGAATGTAATGTAACAAACACCCATACAATGCGCACCACCCCGTGATGTTTTTCTCACTCCTACTAGTGAATCTAATGTAGCACACACCCATACAATACGCACCACCCCGTGATATTTTTCTCACTCCTACTAGTGAATCTAATGTAACACACACCCATACAATGCGCACCACCCCCTGATGTTTTTCTCACTCCTACTAGTGAATCTAATGTAACACACCCATACCATGCGCACCACTGCGTGATGATTTTCTCACTCCTACTAGTGAATCTAATGTAACAAACACCCATACAATGCGCACCACCCCGTGATGTTTTTCTCACTGCTACTAGTGAATGTAATGTAACACACACCCATACAATGCGCACCACCCCGTGATGTTTTTCTCACTGCTACTAGTGAATGTAATGTAACACACACCCATACAATGCGCACCACCCCGTGATGTTTTTCTCACTCCTACTAGTGAATGTAATGTAACACACACCCATACAATGCGCACCACCCCGTGATGTTTTTCTAACTCCTACTAGTGAATGTAATGTAACACACACCCATACAATGCGCACCACCCCGTGATGTTTTTCTCACTCCTACTAGTGAATCTAATGTAACACACCCATACAATGCGCACCACCCCGTGATGTTTTTCTCACTCCTACTAGTGAATGTAATGTAACACACACCCATACAATGCGCACAACCGCGTGATGATTTTCTCACTCCTACTAGTGAATCTAATGTAACACACACCCATACAATGAGCACCACCCCGTGATGATTTTCTCACTCCTACTAGTGAATCTAATGTAACAAACACCCATACAATGCGCACCACCCCGTGATGTTTTTCTCACACCTACTAGTGAATGTAATGTAACAAACACCCATACAATGCGCACCACCCCGTGATGTTTTTCTCACTCCTACTAGTGAATCTAATGTAACACACACCCATACAATGCGCACCACCCCGTGATATTTTTCTCACTCCTACTAGTGAATCTAATGTAACACACACCCATACAATGCGCACCACCCCCTGATGTTTTTCTCACTCCTACTAGTCAATCTAATGTAACACACCCATACCATGCGCACCACTGCGTGATGATTTTCTCACTCCTACTAGTGAATCTAATGTAACAAACACCCATACAATGCGCACCACCCCGTGATGATTTTCTCACTCCTACTAGTGAATCTAATGTAACACACACGCATACAATGCGCACCACCCCGTGATGATTTTCTCACTCCTACTAGTGAATCTAATGTAACAAACACCCATACCATGCGCACCACCCCGTGATGTTTTTCTCACTCCTACTAGTGAATGTAATGTAACACACACCCATACAATGCGCACCACCCCGTGATGTTTTTCTCACTCCTACTAGTGAATGTAATGTAACACACACCCATACAATGCGCACCACCCCGTGATGTTTTTCTCACTCCTACTAGTGAATCTAATGTAACACAAACCCATACAATGCGCACCACCCCGTGATGTTTTTCTCACTCCTACTAGTGAATCTAATGTAACACACACCCATACAATGCGCACCACCCCCTGATGTTTTTCTCACTCCTACTAGTGAATGTAATGTAACACACACCCATACCATGCGCACCACCCCGTGATGATTTTCTCACTCCTACTAGTGAATCTAATGTAACAAACACCCATACCATGCGCACCACCCCGTGATGTTTTTCTCACTCCTACTAGTGAATGTAATGTAACACACACCCATACAATGCGCACCACCCCGTGATGTTTTTCTCACTCCTACTAGTGAATGTAATGTAACACACACCCATACAATGCGCACCACCCCGTGATGTTTTTCTCACTCCTACTAGTGAATCTAATGTAACACACACCCATACAATGCGCACCACCCCGTGATGTTTTTCTCACTGCTACTAGTGAATCTAATGTAACACACCCATACAATGCGCACCACCCCATGATGTTTTTCTCACTCCTACTAGTGAATGTAATGTAACACACACCCATACAATGTGCACCACCCCGTGATATTTTTCTCACTGCTACTAGTGAATGTAATGTAACACACACCCATACAATGCGCACCACCCCGTGATGTTTTTCTCACTCCTACTAGTGAATCTAATGTAACACACACCCATACAATGCGCAACACCCCGTGATGTTTTTCTCACTGCTACTAGTGAATGTAATGTAACACACCCATACAATGCGCACCACCCCGTGATGTTTTTCTCACTCCTACTAGTGAATCTAATGTAACACACACCCATACAATGCGCACCACCCCGTGATGTTTTTCTCACTCCTACTATTGAATGTAATGTAACACACACCCATACAATGCGCACCACCCCGTGATGTTTTTCTCACTCCTACTAGTGAATGTAATGTAACACACACCCATACAATGCGCACCACCCCGTGATGTTTTTCTCACTCCTACTAGTGAATGTAATGTAACACACACCCATACAATGCGCACCACCCCGTGATGTTTTTCTCACTCCTACTAGTGAATCTAATGTAACACACCCATACAATGCGCACCACCCCGTGATGTTTTTCTCACTCTTACTAGTGAATGTAATGTAACACACACCCATACAATGCGCACCACCGTGTGATTTTCTCACTCCTACTAGTGAATCTAATGTAACACACACCCATACAATGCGCACCACCCCGTGATGTTTTTCTCACTCCTACTAGTGAATGTAATGTAACACACACCCATACCATGCGCACCACCGCGTGATGATTTTCTCACACCTACTAGTGAATCTAATGTAACAAACACCCATACAATGCGCACCACCCCGTGATGTTTTTCTCACTCCTACTAGTGAATCTAATGTAACACACACCCATACAATGCGCACCACCCCGTGATGATTTTCTCACTCCTACTAGTGAATCTAATGTAACAAACACCCATACAATGCGCACCACCCCGTGATGTTTTTCTCACTCCTACTAGTGAATCTAATGTAACAAACACCCATACAATGCGCACCACCCCGTGATGTTTTTCTCACTCCTACTAGTGAATCTAATGTAACACACACTCATACAATGCGCACCACCCCGTGATGTTTTTCTCACTCCTACTGGTGAATCTAATGTAACACACACCCATACAATGCGCACCACCCCCTGATGTTTTTCTCACTCCTACTAGTGAATGTAATGTAAAACACACCCATACCATGCGCACCACCCCGTGATGATTTTCTCACTCCTACTAGTGAATCTAATGTAACAAACACCCATACCATGCGCACCACCCCGTGATGTTTTTCTCACTCCTACTAGTGAATGTAATGTAACACACACCCATACAATGCGCACCACCCCGAGATGTTTTTCTCACTCCTACTAGTGAATGTAATGTAACACACACCCATACAATGCGCACCACCCCCTGATGTTTTTCTCACTCCTACTAGTGAATCTAATGTAACACACACCCATACCATGCGCACCACCCCCTGATGTTTTTCTCACTCCTACTAGTGAATCTAATGTAAAACACACCCATACCATGCGCACCACCCCGTGATGATTTTCTCACTCCTACTAGTGAATGTAATGTAACAAACACCCATACCATGCGCACCACCCCGTGATGTTTTTCTCACTCCTACTAGTGAATGTAATGTAACACACACCCATACCATGCGCACCACCCCGTGATGTTTTTCTCACTCCTACTAGTGAATGTAATGTAACACACACCCATACAATGCGCACCACCCCGTGATGTTTTTCTCACTCCTACTAGTGAATCTAATGTAACACTAACCCATACAATGCGCACCACCCCGTGATGTTTTTCTCACTCCTACTAGTGAATCTAATGTAACACACCCATACAATGCGCACCACCCCGTGATGTTTTTCTCACTCCTACTAGTGAATCTAATGTAACACACCCATACCATGCGCACCACTGCGTGATGATTTTCTCACTCCTACTAGTGAATCTAATGTAACAAACACCCATACAATGCGCACCACCCCGTGATGATTTTCTCACTCCTACTAGTGAATCTAATATAACACACACCCATACAATGCGCACCACCCCGTGATGATTTTCTCACTCCTATAGTGAATCTAATGTAACAAACACCCATACAATGCGCACCACCCCGTGATGTATTTCGCAGTCCTACTAGTGAATGTAATGTAAAAAACACCCATACAATGCGCACCCCCCGTGATGTTTTTCTCACTCCTACTAGTGAATCTAACGTAACACACACCCATACAATGCGCACCACCCCGTGATGTTTTTCTCACTCCTTCTAGTGAATGTAATGTAACACACACCCATACAATGCGCACCACCCCGTGATGTTTTTCTCACTCCTACTAGTGAATCTAATGTAACACACACCCATACAATGGGCACCACCCCGTGATGTTTTTCTCACTCCTACTAGTGAATGTAATGTAACACACACCCATACAATGCGCACCACCGCGTGATGATTTTCTCACTCCTACTAGTGAATCTAATGTAACAAACACCCATACAATGAGCACCACCCCGTGATGTTTTTCTCACTCCTACTAGTGAATGTAATGTAACACACACCCATACAATGCGCACCACCCCGTGATGATTTTCTCACTCCTACTAGTGAATCTAATGTAACAAACACCCATACAATGCGCACCACCCCGTGATGTTTTTCTCACTCCTACTAGTGAATGTAATGTAACAAACACCCATACACTGCGCACCACCCCGTGATGTTTTTCTCACTCCTACTAGTGAATCTAATGTAACACACACCCATACAATACGCACCACCCCGTGATGTTTTTCTCACTCCTACTAGTGAATCTAATGTAACATACCCATACAATGCGCACCACCCCGTGATGTTTTTCTCACTCCTACTAGTGAATGTAATGTAACACACACCCATACAATGCGCACCACCGCGTGATGATTTTCTCACTCCTACTAGTGAATCTAATGTAACAAACACCCATACAATGCGCACCACCCCGTGATGTTTTTCTCACTCCTACTAGTGAATGTAATGTAACACACACCCATACAATGCGCACCACCCCGTGATGATTTTCTCACTCCTACTAGTGAATCTAATGTAACAAACACCCATACAATGCGAACCACCCCGTGATGTTTTTCTCACTCCTACTAGTGAATGTAATGTAACAAACACCCATACAATGCGCACCACCCCGTGATGTTTTTCTCACTCCTACTAGTGAATCTAATGTAACACACACCCATACAATGCGCACCACCCCTTGATGTTTTTCTCACTCCTACTAGTGAATCTAATGTAACACACACCCATACAATGCGCACCACCCCCTGATGTTTTTCTCACTCCTACTAGTGAATGTAATGTAACACACACCCATACCATGCGCACCACCGCGTGATGATTTTCTCACTCCTACTAGTGAATCTAATGTAACACACACCCATACAATGAGCACCACCCCGTGATGTTTTTCTCACTCCTACTAGTGAATCTAATGTAACAAACACCCATACAATGCGCACCACCCCGTGATGTTTTTCTCACTCCTACTAGTGAATCTAATGTAACACACACCCATACAATGCGCACCACCCCGTGATGTTTTTCTCACTCCTACTAGTGAATCTAATGTAACAAACACCCATACAATGCGCACCACCCCGTGATGTTTTTCTCACTCCTACTAGTGAATGTAATGTAACAAACACCCATACAATGCGCACCCCCCCGTGATGTTTTTCTCACTCCTACTAGTGAATCTAATGTAACACACACCCATACAATGCGCACCACCCCGTGATGTTTTTCTCACTCCTTCTAGTGAATGTAATGTAACACACACCCATACAATGCGCACCACCCCGTGATGTTTTTCTCACTCCTACTAGTGAATGTAATGTAACACACACCCATACAATGCGCACCACCCCGTGATGTTTTTCTCACTCCTACTAGTGAATCTAATGTAACACACCCATACAATGCGCACCACCCCGTGATGTTTTTCTCACTCCTACTAGTGAATGTAATGTAACACACACCCATACAATGCGCACCACCGCGTGATGATTTTCTCACTCCTACTAGTGAATCTAATGTAACAAACACCCATACAATGAGCACCACCCCGTGATGTTTTTCTCACTCCTACTAGTGAATGTAATGTAACACACACCCATACAATGCGCACCACCCCGTGATGATTTTCTCACTCCTACTAGTGAATCTAATGTAACAAACACCCATACAATGCACACCACCCCGTGATGTTTTTCTCACTCCTACTAGTGAATGTAATGTAACAAACACCCATACAATGCGCACCACCCCGTGATGTTTTTCTCACTCCTACTAGTGAATCTAATGTAACACACACCCATACAATGCGCACCACCCCGTGATGTTTTTCTCACTCCTACTAGTGAATCTAATGTAACACACCCATACAATGCGCACCACCCCGTGATGTTTTTCTCACTGCTAATAGTGAATGTAATGTAACACACCCATACAATGCGCACCACCCCGTGATGTTTTTCTCACTCCTACTAGTGAATGTAATGTAACACACACCCATACAATGCGCACCACCCCGTGATGTTTTTCTCACTCCTACTAGTGAATGTAATGTAACACACACCCATACAATGCGCACCACCCCGTGATGTTTTTCTCACTCCTACTAGTGAATGTAATGTAACACACACCCATACAATGCGCACCACCCCGTGATGTTTTTCTCACTCCTACTAGTGAATGTAATGTAACACACACCCATACAATGCGCACCACCCCGTGATGTTTTTCTCACTCCTACTAGTGAATCTAATGTAACACACCCATACAATGCGCACCACCCCGTGATGTTTTTCTCACTCTTACTAGTGAATGTAATGTAACACACACCCATACAATGCGCACCACCGCGTGATGATTTTCTCACTCCTACTAGTGAATCTAATGTAACAAACACCCATACAATGCGCACCACCCCATGATGATTTTCTCACTCCTACTAGTGAATCTAATGTAACAAACACCCATACAATGCGCACCACCCCGTGATGTTTTTCTCACTCCTACTAGTGAATCTAATGTAACACACACCCATACAATGCGCACCACCCCTTGATGTTTTTCTCACTCCTACTAGTGAATCTAATGTAACACACACCCATACAATGCGCACCACCCCCTGATGTTTTTCTCACTCCTACTAGTGAATGTAATGTAACACACACCCATACCATGCGCACCACCGCGTGATGATTTTCTCACTCCTACTAGTGAATCTAATGTAACACACACCCATACAATGAGCACCACCCCGTGATGTTTTTCTCACTCCTACTAGTGAATCTAATGTAACAAACACCCATACAATGCGCACCACCCCGTGATGTTTTTCTCACTCCTACTAGTGAATCTAATGTAACACACACCCATACAATGCGCACCACCCCGTGATGTTTTTCTCACTCCTACTAGTGAATCTAATGTAACAAACACCCATACAATGCGCACCACCCCGTGATGTTTTTCTCACTCCTACTAGTGAATGTAATGTAACAAACACCCATACAATGCGCACCCCCCCGTGATGTTTTTCTCACTCCTACTAGTGAATCTAATGTAACACACACCCATACAATGCGCACCACCCCGTGATGTTTTTCTCACTCCTTCTAGTGAATGTAATGTAACACACACCCATACAATGCGCACCACCCCGTGATGTTTTTCTCACTCCTACTAGTGAATGTAATGTAACACACACCCATACAATGCGCACCACCCCGTGATGTTTTTCTCACTCCTACTAGTGAATCTAATGTAACACACCCATACAATGCGCACCACCCCGTGATGTTTTTCTCACTCCTACTAGTGAATGTAATGTAACACACACCCATACAATGCGCACCACCGCGTGATGATTTTCTCACTCCTACTAGTGAATCTAATGTAACAAACACCCATACAATGAGCACCACCCCGTGATGTTTTTCTCACTCCTACTAGTGAATGTAATGTAACACACACCCATACAATGCGCACCACCCCGTGATGATTTTCTCACTCCTACTAGTGAATCTAATGTAACAAACACCCATACAATGCGCACCACCCCGTGATGTTTTTCTCACTCCTACTAGTGAATCTAATGTAACACACACCCATACAATGCGCACCACCCCGTGATGTTTTTCTCACTCCTACTAGTGAATCTAATGTAACACACCCATACAATGCGCACCACCCCGTGATGTTTTTCTCACTGCTAATAGTGAATGTAATGTAACACACCCATACAATGCGCACCACCCCGTTATGTTTTTCTCACTCCTACTAGTGAATGTAATGTAACACACACCCATACAATGCGCACCACCCCGTGATGTTTTTCTCACTCCTACTAGTGAATGTAATGTAACACACACCCATACAATGCGCACCACCCCGTGATGTTTTTCTCACTCCTACTAGTGAATGTAATGTAACACACACCCATACAATGCGCACCACCCCGTGATGTTTTTCTCACTCCTACTAGTGAATGTAATGTAACACACACCCATACAATGCGCACCACCCCGTGATGTTTTTCTCACTCCTACTAGTGAATCTAATGTAACACACCCATACAATGCGCACCACCCCGTGATGTTTTTCTCACTCTTACTAGTGAATGTAATGTAACACACACCCATACAATGCGCACCACCGCGTGATGATTTTCTCACTCCTACTAGTGAATCTAATGTAACAAACACCCATACAATGCGCACCACCCCATGATGATTTTCTCACTCCTACTAGTGAATCTAATGTAACAAACACCCATACAATGCGCACCACCCCGTGATGTTTTTCTCACTCCTACTAGTGAATGTAATGTAACAAACACCCATACAATGCGCACCACCCCGTGATGTTTTTCTCACTCCTACTAGTGAATCTAATGTAACACACACCCATACAATGCGCACCACCCCGTGATGATTTTCTCACTCCTACTAGTGAATCTAATGTAACAAACACCCATACAATGCGCACCACCCCGTGATGTTTTTCTCACTCCTACTAGTGAATGTAATGTAACAAACACCCATACAATGCGCACCACCCCGTGATGTTTTTCTCACTCCTACTAGTGAATCTAATGTAACACACACCCATACAATGCGCACCACCCCGTGATGTTTTTCTCACTCCTACTAGTGAATCTAATGTAACACACACCCATACAATGCGCACCACCCCCTGATGTTTTTCTCACTCCTACTAGTGAATGTAATGTAAAACACACCCATACCATGCGCACCACCCCGTGATGATTTTCTCACTCCTACTAGTGAATCTAATGTAACAAACACCCATACCATGCGCACCACCCCGTGATGTTTTTCTCACTCCTACTAGTGAATGTAATGTAACACACACCCATACAATGCGCACCACCCCGTGATGTTTTTCTCACTCCTACTAGTGAATGTAATGTAACACACACCCATACAATGCGCACCACCCCGTGATGTTTTTCTCACTCCTACTAGTGAATCTAATGTAACACACACCCATACCATGTGCACCACCCCCTGATGTTTTTCTCACTCCTACTAGTGAATCTAATGTAAAACACACCCATACCATGCGCACCACCCCGTGATGATTTTCTCACTCCTACTAGTGAATCTAATGTAACAAACACCCATACCATGCGCACCACCCCGTGATGATTTCTCACTCCTACTAGTGAATGTAATGTAACACACACCCATACCATGCGCACCACCCCGTGATGATTTTCTCACTCCTACTAGTGAATCTAATGTAACAAACACCCATACCATGCGCACCACCCCGTGATGTTTTTCTCACTCCTACTAGTGAATGTAATGTAACACACACCCATACAATGCGCACCACCCCGTGATGTTTTTCTCACTCCTACTAGTGAATCTAATGTAACACACACCCATACAATGCGCACCACCCCGTGATGTTTTTCTCACTGCTACTAGGGAATCTAATGTAACACACCCATACAATGCGCACCACCCCATGATGTTTTTCTCACTCCTACTAGTGAATGTAATGTAACACACACCCATACAATGCGCACCACCCCGTGATGTTTTTCTCACTGCTACTAGTGAATGTAATGTAACACACACCCATACAATGCACACCACCCCGTGATGTTTTTCTCACTCCTACTAGTGAATGTAATGTAACACACACCCATACAATGAGCACCACCCCGTGATGTTTTTCTCACTCCTACTAGTGAATCTAATGTAACACACACCCATACAATGCGCAACACCCCGTGATGTTTTTCTCACTGCTACTAGTGAATGTAATGTAACACACACCCATACAATGCGCACCACCCCGTGATGTTTTTCTCACTCCTACTAGTGAATGTAATGTAACACACACCCATACAATGCGCACCACCCCGTGATGTTTTTCTCACTCCTACTAGTGAATGTAATGTAACACACACCCATACAATGCGCACCACCCCGTGATGTTTTTCTCACTCCTACTAGTGAATGTAATGTAACACACACCCATACAATGCGCACCACCCCGTGATGTTTTTCTCACTCCTACTAGTGAATGTAATGTAACACACATCCGTACAATGCGCACCACCCCGTGATGTTTTTCTCACTCCTACTAGTGAATCTAATGTAACACACCCATACAATGCGCACCACCCCGTGATGTTTTTCTCACTCTTACTAGTGAATGTAATGTAACACACACCCATACAATGCGCACCACCGTGTGATGATTTTCTCACTCCTACTAGTGAATCTAATGTAACACACACCCATACAATGCGCACCACCCCGTGATGTTTTTCTCACTCCTACTAGTGAATGTAATGTAACACACACCCATACCATGTGCACCACCGCGTGATGATTTTCTCACTCCTACTAGTGAATCTAATGTAACAAACACCCATACAATGCGCACCACCCCGTGATGTTTTTCTCACTCCTACTAGTGAATCTAATGTAACACACACCCATACAATGCGCACCACGCCGTGATGATTTTCTCACTCCTACTAGTGAATCTAATGTAACAAACACCCATACAATGCGCACCACCCCGTGATGTTTTTCTCACTCCTACTAGTGAATGTAATGTAACAAACACCCATACAATGCGCACCACCCCGTGATGTTTTTCTCACTCCTAGTAGTGAATCTAATGTAACACACACCCATACAATGCGCACCACCCCGTGATGTTTTTCTCACTCCTACTAGTGAATCTAATGTAACACACACCCATACCATGCGCACCACCCCCTGATGTTTTTCTCACTCCTACTAGTGAATGTAATGTAACACACACCCATACCATGCGCACCACCGCGTGATGATTTTCTCACTCCTACTAGTGAATCTAATGTAACAAAAACCCATACAATGCGCACCACCCCGTGATGTTTTTCTCACTCCTACTAGTGAATCTAATGTAACACACACCCATACAATGCGCACCACCCCGTGATGATTTTCTCACTCCTACTAGTGAATCTAATGTAACAAACACCCATACAATGCGCACCACCCCGTGATGTTTTTCTCACTCCTACTAGTGAATGTAATGTAACAAACACCCATACAATGCGCACCACCCCGTGATGTTTTTCTCACTCCTACTAGTGAATCTAATGTAACACACACCCATACAATGCGCACCACCCCCTGATGTTTTTCTCACTCCTACTAGTGAATGTAATGTAAAACACACCCATACCATGCGCACCACCCCGTGATGATTTTCTCACTCCTACTAGTGAATCTAATGTAACAAACACCCATACCATGCGCACCACCCCGTGATGTTTTTCTCACTCCTACTAGTGAATGTAATGTAACACACACCCATACAATGCGCACCACCCCGTGATGTTTTTCTCACTCCTACTAGTGAATCTAATGTAACACACACCCATACAATGCGCACCACCCCGTGATGTTTTTCTCACTGCTACTAGTGAATCTAATGTAACACACCCATACAATGCGCACCACCCCATGATGTTTTTCTCACTCCTACTAGTGAATGTAATGTAACACACACCCATACAATGCGCACCACCCCGTGATGTTTTTCTCACTGCTACTAGTGAATGTAATGTAACACACACCCATACAATGCACACCACCCCGTGATGTTTTTCTCACTCCTACTAGTGAATGTAATGTAACACACACCCATACAATGCGCACCACCCCGTGATGTTTTTCTCACTCCTACTAGTGAATGTAATGTAACACACACCCATACAATGCGCAACACCCCGTGATGTTTTTCTCACTGCTACTAGTGAATGTAATGTAACACACACCCATACAATGCGCACCACCCCGTGATGTTTTTCTCACTCCTACTAGTGAATGTAATGTAACACACACCCATACAATGCGCACCAACCCGTGATGTTTTTCTCACTCCTACTAGTGAATGTAATGTAACACACACCCATACAATGCGCACCACCCCGTGATGTTTTTCTCACTCCTACTAGTGAATGTAATGTAACACACACCCATACAATGCGCACCACCCCGTGATGTTTTTCTCACTCCTACTAGTGAATGTAATGTAACACACACCCGTACAATGCGCACCACCCCGTGATGTTTTTCTCACTCCTACTAGTGAATCTAATGTAACACACCCATACAATGCGCACCACCCCGTGATGTTTTTCTCACTCTTACTAGTGAATGTAATGTAACACACACCCATACAATGCGCTCCACCGCGTGATGATTTTCTCACTCCTACTAGTGAATCTAATGTAACACACACCCATACAATGTGCACCACCCCGTGATGTTTTTCTCACTCCTACTAGTGAATGTAATGTAACACACACCCATACCATGCGCACCACCGCGTGATGATTTTCTCACTCCTACTAGTGAATCTAATGTAACAAACACCCATACAATGCGCACCACCCCGTGATGTTTTTCTCACTCCTAATAGTGAATCTAATGTAACACACACCCATACAATGCGCACCACCCCGTGATGATTTTCTCACTCCTACTAGTGAATCTAATGTAACAAACACCCATACAATGCGCACCACCCCGTGATGTTTTTCTCACTCCTACTAGTGAATTTAATGTAACAAACACCCATACAATGCGCACCACCCCGTGATGTTTTTCTCACTCCTACTAGTGAATCTAATGTAACACACACCCATACAATGCGCACCACCCCCTGATGTTTTTCTCACTCCTACTAGTGAATGTAATGTAAAACACACCCATACCATGCGCACCACCCCGTGATGATTTTCTCACTCCTACTAGTGAATCTAATGTAACAAACACCCATACCATGCGCACCACCCCGTGATGTTTTTCTCACTCCTACTAGTGAAGGTAATGTAACACACACCCATACAATGCGCACCACCCCGTGATGTTTTTCTCACTCCTACTAGTGAATGTAATGTAACACACACCCATACAATGCGCACCACCCCCTGATGTTTTTCTAACTCCTACTAGTGAATCTAATGTAACACACACCCATACCATGCGCACCACCCCCTGATGTTTTTCTCACTCCTACTAGTGAATCTAATGTAAAACACACCCATACCATGCGCACCACCCCGTGATGATTTTCTCACTCCTACTAGTGAATCTAATGTAACAAACACCCATATCATGCGCACCACCCCGTGATGTTTTTCTCACTCCTACTAGTGAATGTAATGTAACACACACCCATACCATGCGCACCACCCTGTGATGATTTTCTCACTCCTACTAGTGAATCTAATGTAACAAACACCCATACCATGCGCACCACCCCGTGATGTTTTTCTCACTCCTACTAGTGAATGTAATATAACACACACCCATACAATGCGCACCACCCCGTGATGTTTTTCTCACTCCTACTAGTGAATCTAATGTAACACTAACCCATACAATGCGCACCACCCCGTGATGTTTTTCTCACTCCTACTAGTGAATCTAATGTAACACACCCATACAATGCGCACCACCCCGTGATGTTTTTCTCACTTCTACTAGTGAATCTAATGTAACACACACATACAATGCGCACCACCCCGTGATGTTTTTCTCACTGCTACTAGTGAATGTAATGTAACACACACCCATACAATGCGCACCACCCCGTGATCTTTTTCTCACTGCTACTAGTGAATGTAATGTAACACACACCCATACAATGCGCACCACCCCGTGATGTTTTTCTCACTCCTACTAGTGAATGTAATGTAACACACACCCATACAATGCGCACCACCCTGTGATGTTTTTCTCACTCCTACTAGTGAATGTAATGTAACACACACCCATACCATGCGCACCACCGCGTGATGATTTTCTCACTCCTACTAGTGAATCTAATGTAACACACACCCATACAATGCGCACCACCCCGTGATGTTTTTCTCACTCCTACTAGTGAATGTAATGTAACAAACACCCATACAATGCGCACAACCGCGTGATGATTTTCTCACTCCTACTAGTGAATCTAATGTAACACACACCCATACAATGAGCACCACCCCGTGATGATTTTCTCACTCCTACTAGTGAATCTAATGTAACAAACACCCATACAATGCGCACCACCCCGTGATGTTTTTCTCACTCCTACTAGTGAATCTAATGTAACACACACCCATACAATGCGCACCACCCCGTGATGATTTTCTCACTCCTACTAGTGAATCTAATGTAACAAACACCCATACAATGCGCAACACCCCGTGATGTTTTTCTCACTCCTACTAGTGAATGTAATGTAACAAACACCCATACAATGCGCACCACCCCGTGATGTTTTTCTCACTCCTACTAGTGAATCTAATGTAACACACACCCATACAATGCGCACTACCCCGTGATGTTTTTCTCACTCCTTCTAGTGAATGTAATGTAACACACACCCATACAATGCGCACCACCCCGTGATGTTTTTCTCACTCCTACTAGTGAATGTAATGTAACACACACCCATACAATGCGCACCACACCGTGATGTTTTTCTCACTCCTACTAGTGAATCTAATGTAACACACCCATACAATGCGCACCACCCCGTGATGTTTTTCTCACTC
Organism: Cavia porcellus; assembly: GCF_034190915.1. NCBI lineage: Eukaryota > Metazoa > Chordata > Mammalia > Rodentia > Caviidae > Cavia > Cavia porcellus. The sequence continues at coordinate 1,458,799 of NW_026947541.1, read as the reverse complement.
CTACTAGTGAATGTAATGTAACACACACCCATACAATGCGCACCACCGCGTGATGATTTTCTCACTCCTACTAGTGAATCTAATGTAACAAACACCCATACAAAGAGCACCACCCCGTGATGTTTTTCTCACTCCTACTAGTGAATGTAATGTAACACACACCCATACAATGCGCACCACCCCGTGATGATTTTCTCACTCCTACTAGTGAATCTAATGTAACAAACACCCATACAATGCGCACCATCCCATGATGTTTTTCTCACTCCTAATAGTGAATGTAATGTAACAAACACCCATACAATGCGCACCACCCCGTGATGTTTTTCTCACTCCTACTAGTGAATCTAATGTAACACACACCCATACAATGCGCACCATCCCGTGTTGTTTTTCTCACTCCTACTAGTGAATCTAATGTAACACACCCATACAATGCGCACCACCCCGTGATGTTTTTCTAACTGCTACTAGTGAATGTAATGTAACACACCCATACAATGCGCACCACCCCGTGATGTTTTTCTCACTCCTACTAGTGAATGTAATGTAACACACACCCATACAATGCGCACCACCCCGTGATGTTTTTCTCACTCCTACTAGTGAATGTAATGTAACACACACCCATACAATGCGCACCACCCCGTGATGTTTTTCTCACTCCTACTAGTGAATCTAATGTAACACACCCATACAATGCGCACCACCCCGTGATGTTTTTCTCACTCTTACTAGTGAATGTAATGTAACACACACCCATACAATGCGCACCACCGCGTGATGATTTTCTCACTCCTACTAGTGAATCTAATGTAACACACACCCATACAATGCGCACCACCCCGTGATGATTTTCTCACTCCTACTAGTGAATCTAATGTAACAAACACCCATACAATGCGCACCACCCCGTGATGTATTTCTCACTCCTACTAGTGAATGTAATGTAACAAACACCCATACAATGCGCACCACCCCGTGATGTTTTTCTCACTCCTACTAGTGAATCTAATGTAACACACACCCATACAATGCGCACCACCCCGTGATGATTTTCTCACTCCTACTAGTGAATCTAATGTAACAAACACCCATACAATGCGCACCACCCCGTGATGTTTTTCTCACTCCTACTAGTGAATGTAATGTAACAAACACCCATACAATGCGCACCACCCCGTGATGTTTTTCTCACTCCTACTAGTGAATCTAATGTAACACACACCCATACAATGCGCACCACCCCGTGATGTTTTTCTCACTCCTACTAGTGAATCTAATGTAACACACACCCATACCATGCGCACCACCCCCTGATGTTTTTCTCACTCCTACTAGTGAATGTAATGTAACACACACCCATACCATGCGCACCACCCCGTGATGATTTTCTCACTCCTACTAGTGAATCTAATGTAACAAACACCCATACAATGCGCACCACCCCGTGATGTTTTTCTCACTCCTACTAGTGAATCTAATGTAACACACACCCATACAATGCGCACCACCCCGTGATGATTTTCTCACTCCTACTAGTGAATCTAATGTAACAAACACCCATACAATGCGCACCACCCCGTGATGTTTTTCTCACTCCTACTAGTGAATGCAATGTAACAAACACCCATACAATGCGCACCACCCCGTGATGTTTTTCTCACTCCTACTAGTGAATCTAATGTAACACACACTCATACAATGCGCACCACCCCGTGATGTTTTTCTCACTCCTACTAGTGAATCTAATGTAACACACACCCATACAATGCGCACCACCCCCTGATGTTTTTCTCACTCCTACTAGTGAATGTAATGTAAAACACACCCATACCATGCGCACCACCCCGTGATGATTTTCTCACTCCTACTAGTGAATCTAATGTAACAAACACCCATACCATGCGCACCACCCTGTGATGTTTTTCTCACTCCTACTAGTGAATGTAATGTAACACACACCCATACAATGCACACCACCCCGTGATGTTTTTCTCACTCATACTATTGAATGTAATGTAACACACACCCATACAATGCGCACCACCCTGTGATGTTTTTCTCACTCCTACTAGTGAATCTAATGTAACAAACACCCATACCATGCGCACCACCCCCTGATGTTTTTCTCACTCCTACTAGGGAATCTAATGTAAAACACACCCATACCATGCGCACCACCCCGTGATGATTTTCTCACTCCTACTAGTGAATCTAATGTAACAAACACCCATACCATGCGCACCACCCCGTGATGATTTCTCACTCCTACTAGTGAATGTAATGTAACACACACCCATACCATGCGCACCACCCCGTGATGATTTTCTCACTCCTACTAGTGAATCTAATGTAACAAACACCCATACCATGCGCACCACCCCGTGATGTTTTTCTCACTCCTACTAGTGAATGTAATGTAACACACACCAATACAATGCGCACCACCCCGTGATGTTTTTCTCACTCCTACTAGTGAATCTAATGTAACACTAACCCATACAATGCGCACCACCCCGTGATGTTTTTCTCACTCCTACTAGTGAATCTAATGTAACACACCCATACAATGCGCACCACCCCGTGATGTTTTTCTCACTTCTACTAGTGAATCTAATGTAACACACCCATACAATGCGCACCACCCCGTGATGTTTTTCTCACTGCTACTAGTGAATGTAATGTAACACACACCCATACAATGCGCACCACCACGTGATATTTTTCTCACTGCTACTAGTGAATGTAATGTAACACACACCCCTACAATGCGCACCACCCCGTGATGTTTTTCTCACTCCTACTAGTGAATCTAATGTAACACACCCATACAATGCGCACCACCCCGTGATGTTTTTCTCACTCCTACTAGTGAATGTAATGTAACACACACCCATACCATGCGCACCACCCCGTGATGTTTTTCTCACTCCTACTAGTGAATGTAATGTAACAAACACCCATACAATGTGCACCACCGCATGATGATTTTCTCACTCCTACTAGTGAATCTAATGTAACACACACCCATACAATGAGCACCACTCCGTGATGATTTTCTCACTCCTACTAGTGAATCTAATGTAACAAACACCCATACAATGCGCACCACCCCGTGATGTTTTTCTCACACCTACTAGTGAATGTAATGTAACAAACACCCATACAATGCGCACCACCCCGTGATGTTTTTCTCACTCCTACTAGTGAATCTAATGTAACACACACCCATACAATGCGCACCACCCCGTGATATTTTTCTCACTCCTACTAGTGAATCTAATGTAACACACACCCATACAATGCGCACCACCCCCTGATGTTTTTCTCACTCCTACTAGTGAATCTAATGTAACACACACCCATACCATGCGCACCACTGCGTGATGATTTTCTCACTCCTACTAGTGAATCTAATGTAACAAACACCCATACAATGCGCACCACCCCGTGATGTTTTTCTCACTCCTACTAGTGAATGTAATGTAACACACACCCATACATTGCGCACCACCCCGTGATGATTTTCTCACTCCTACTAGTGAATCTAATGTAACAAACACCCATACAATGCGCACCACCCCGTGATGTTTTTCTCACTCCTACTAGTGAATGTAATGTAACAAACACCCATACAATGCGCACCCCTCCGTGATGTTTTTCTCACTCCTACTAGTGAATCTAATGTAATACACACCCATACAATGCGCACCACCCCGTGATGTTTTTCTCACTCCTTCTAGTGAATGTAATGTAACACACACCCATACAATGCGCACCACCGCGTGATGATTTTCTCACTCCTACTTGTGAATCTAATGTAACACACACCCATACAATGCGCACCACCCCGTGATGTTTTTCTCACTCCTACTAGTGAATGTAATGTAACACACACCCATACAATGCACACCACCCCGTGATGTTTTTCTCACACCTACTAGTGAATCTAATGTAACACACCCATACAATGCGCACCACCCCATGATGTTTTTCTCACTCCTACTAGTGAATGTAATGTAACACACACCCATACAATGCGCACCACCCCGTGATGTTTTTCTCACTGCTACTAGTGAATGTAATGTAACACACACCCATACAATGCACACCACCCCGTGATGTTTTTCTCACTCCTACTAGTGAATGTAATGTAACACACACCCATACAATGCGCACCACCCCGTGATGTTTTTCTCACTCCTACTAGTGAATCTAATGTAACACACCGATACAATGCGCACCACCCCGTGATGTTTTTCTCACTCTTACTAGTGAATGTAATGTAACACACACCCATACAATGCTCACCACCGCGTGATGATTTTCTCACTCCTACTAGTGAATCTAATGTAACACACACCCATACAATGCGCAGCACCCCGTGATGATTTTCTCACTCCTACTAGTGAATCTAATGTAACAAACACCCATACAATGCGCACCACCCCGTGATGTTTTTCTCACTCCTACTAGTGAATGTAATGTAACAAACACCCATACAATGCGCACCACCCCGTGATGTTTTTCTCACTCCTACTAGTGAATCTAATGTAACACACACCCATACAATGCGCACCACCCCGTGATGATTTTCTCACTCCTACTAGTGAATCTAATGTAACAAACACCCATACAATGCGCACCACCCCGTGATGTTTTTCTCACTCCTACTAGTGAATGTAATGTAACAAACACCCATACAATGCGCACCACCCCGTGATGTTTTTCTCACTCCTACTAGTGAATCTAATGTAACACACACCCATACAATGCGCACCACCCCGTGATGTTTTTCTCACTCCTACTAGTGAATCTAATGTAACACACACCCATACCATGCGCACAACCCCCTGATGTTTTTCTCACTCCTACTAGTGAATGTAATGTAACACACACCCATACCATGCGCACCACCCCGTGATGATTTTCTCACTCCTACTAGTGAATCTAATGTAACAAACACCCATACAATGCGCACCACCCCGTGATGTTTTTCTCACTCCTACTAGTGAATCTAATGTAACACACACCCATACAATGCGCACCACCCCGTGATGACTTTCTCACTCCTACTAGTGAATCTAATGTAACAAACACCCATACAATGCGCACCACCCCGTGATGTTTTTCTCACTCCTACTAGTGAATGCAATGTAACAAACACCCATACAATGCGCACCACCCCGTGATGTTTTTCTCACTCCTACTAGTGAATCTAATGTAACACACACTCATACAATGCGCACCACACAGTGATGTTTTTCTCACTCCTACTAGTGAATCTAATGTAACACACACCCATACAATGCGCACCACCCCCTGATGTTTTTCTCACTCCTACTAGTGAATGTAATGTAAAACACACCCATACCATGCGCACCACCACGTGATGATTTTCTCACTCCTACTAGTGAATCTAATGTAACAAACACCCATACCATGCGCACCACCCTGCGATGTTTTTCTCACTCCTACTAGTGAATGTAATGTAACACACACCCATACAATGCGCACCACCCCGTGATGTTTTTCTCACTCATACTAGTGAATGTAATGTAACACACACCCATACAATGCGCACCACCCCGTGATGTTTTTCTCACTCCTACTAGTGAATCTAATGTAACACACCCATACAATGCGCACCACCCCGTGATGTTTTTCTCACTCTTACTAGTGAATGTAATGTAACACACACCCATACAATGCGCACCACTGCGTGATGATTTTCTCACTCCTACTAGTGAATCTAATGTAACACACACCCATACAATGAGCACCACTCCGTGATGATTTTCTCACTCCTACTAGTGAATCTAATGTAACAAACACCCATACAATGCGCACCACCCCGTGATGTTTTTCTCACACCTACTAGTGAATGTAATGTAACAAACACCCATACAATGCGCACCACCCCGTGATGTTTTTCTCACTCCTACTAGTGAATCTAATGTAACACACACCCATACAATGCGCACCACCCCGTGATATTTTTCTCACTCCTACTAGTGAATCTAATGTAACACACACCCATACAATGCGCACCACCCCCTGATGTTTTTCTCACTCCTACTAGTGAATCTAATGTAACACACACCCATACCATGCGCACCACTGCGTGATGATTTTCTCACTCCTACTAGTGAATCTAATGTAACAAACACCCATACAATGCGCACCACCCCGTGATGTTTTTCTCACTCCTACTAGTGAATGTAATGTAACACACACCCATACATTGCGCACCACCCCGTGATGATTTTCTCACTCCTACTAGTGAATCTAATGTAACAAACACCCATACAATGCGCACCACCCCGTGATGTTTTTCTCACTCCTACTAGTGAATGTAATGTAACAAACACCCATACAATGCGCACCCCTCCGTGATGTTTTTCTCACTCCTACTAGTGAATCTAATGTAATACACACCCATACAATGCGCACCACCCCGTGATGTTTTTCTCACTCCTTCTAGTGAATGTAATGTAACACACACCCATACAATGCGCACCACCGCGTGATGATTTTCTCACTCCTACTTGTGAATCTAATGTAACACACACCCATACAATGCGCACCACCCCGTGATGTTTTTCTCACTCCTACTAGTGAATGTAATGTAACACACACCCATACAATGCACACCACCCCGTGATGTTTTTCTCACACCTACTAGTGAATCTAATGTAACACACCCATACAATGCGCACCACCCCATGATGTTTTTCTCACTCCTACTAGTGAATGTAATGTAACACACACCCATACAATGCGCACCACCCCGTGATGTTTTTCTCACTGCTACTAGTGAATGTAATGTAACACACACCCATACAATGCACACCACCCCGTGATGTTTTTCTCACTCCTACTAGTGAATGTAATGTAACACACACCCATACAATGCGCACCACCCCGTGATGTTTTTCTCACTCCTACTAGTGAATCTAATGTAACACACCGATACAATGCGCACCACCCCGTGATGTTTTTCTCACTCTTACTAGTGAATGTAATGTAACACACACCCATACAATGCTCACCACCGCGTGATGATTTTCTCACTCCTACTAGTGAATCTAATGTAACACACACCCATACAATGCGCAGCACCCCGTGATGATTTTCTCACTCCTACTAGTGAATCTAATGTAACAAACACCCATACAATGCGCACCACCCCGTGATGTTTTTCTCACTCCTACTAGTGAATGTAATGTAACAAACACCCATACAATGCGCACCACCCCGTGATGTTTTTCTCACTCCTACTAGTGAATCTAATGTAACACACACCCATACAATGCGCACCACCCCGTGATGATTTTCTCACTCCTACTAGTGAATCTAATGTAACAAACACCCATACAATGCGCACCACCCCGTGATGTTTTTCTCACTCCTACTAGTGAATGTAATGTAACAAACACCCATACAATGCGCACCACCCCGTGATGTTTTTCTCACTCCTACTAGTGAATCTAATGTAACACACACCCATACAATGCGCACCACCCCGTGATGTTTTTCTCACTCCTACTAGTGAATCTAATGTAACACACACCCATACCATGCGCACAACCCCCTGATGTTTTTCTCACTCCTACTAGTGAATGTAATGTAACACACACCCATACCATGCGCACCACCCCGTGATGATTTTCTCACTCCTACTAGTGAATCTAATGTAACAAACACCCATACAATGCGCACCACCCCGTGATGTTTTTCTCACTCCTACTAGTGAATCTAATGTAACACACACCCATACAATGCGCACCACCCCGTGATGACTTTCTCACTCCTACTAGTGAATCTAATGTAACAAACACCCATACAATGCGCACCACCCCGTGATGTTTTTCTCACTCCTACTAGTGAATGCAATGTAACAAACACCCATACAATGCGCACCACCCCGTGATGTTTTTCTCACTCCTACTAGTGAATCTAATGTAACACACACTCATACAATGCGCACCACACAGTGATGTTTTTCTCACTCCTACTAGTGAATCTAATGTAACACACACCCATACAATGCGCACCACCCCCTGATGTTTTTCTCACTCCTACTAGTGAATGTAATGTAAAACACACCCATACCATGCGCACCACCACGTGATGATTTTCTCACTCCTACTAGTGAATCTAATGTAACAAACACCCATACCATGCGCACCACCCTGCGATGTTTTTCTCACTCCTACTAGTGAATGTAATGTAACACACACCCATACAATGCGCACCACCCCGTGATGTTTTTCTCACTCATACTAGTGAATGTAATGTAACACACACCCATACAATGCGCACCACCCCGTGATGTTTTTCTCACTCCTACTAGTGAATCTAATGTAACACACCCATACAATGCGCACCACCCCGTGATGTTTTTCTCACTCTTACTAGTGAATGTAATGTAACACACACCCATACAATGCGCACCACTGCGTGATGATTTTCTCACTCCTACTAGTGAATCTAATGTAACACACACCCATACAATGCGCACCACCCCGTGATGATTTTCTCACTCCTACTAGTGAATCTAATGTAACAAACACCCATACAATGCGCACCACCCCGTGATGTTTTTCTCACTCCTACTAGTGAATGTAATGTAACAAACACCCATACAATGCGCACCACCCCGTGATGTTTTTCTCACTCCTACTAGTGAATCTAATGTAACACACACCCATACAATGCGCACCACCCCGTGATGATTTTCTCACTCCTACTAGTGAATCTAATGTAACAAACACCCATACAATGCGCACCACCCCGTGATGTTTTTCTCACTCCTACTAGTGAATGTAATGTAACAAACACCCATACAATGCGCACCACCGCGTGATGTTTTTCTCACTCCTACTAGTGAATCTAATGTAACACACACCCATACAATGCGCACCACCCCGTGATGTTTTTTTCACTCCTACTAGTGAATCTAATGTAACACACACCCATACCATGCGCACCACCCCCTGATGTTTTTCTCACTCCTACTAGTGAATGTAATGTAACACACACCCATACCATGCGCACCACACCGTGATGATTTTCTCACTCCTACTAGTGAATCTAATGTAACAAACACCCATAAAATGCGCACCACCCCGTGATGTTTTTCTCACTCCTACTAGTGAATCTAATGTAACACACACCCATACAATGCGCACCACCCCGTGATGATTTTCTCACTCCTACTAGTGAATCTAATGTAACAAACACCCATACAATGCGCACCACCCCGTGATGTTTTTCTCACTCCTACTAGTGAATGCAATGTAACAAACACCCATACAATGCGCACCACCCCGTGATGTTTTTCTCACTCCTACTAGTGAATCTAATGTAACACACACTCATACAATGCGCACCACCCCGTGATGTTTTTCTCACTCCTACTAGTGAATCTAATGTAACACACACCCATACAATGCGCACCACCCCCTGATGTTTTTCTCACTCCTACTAGTGATTGTAATGTAAAACACACCCATACCATGCGCACCACCCCGTGATGATTTTCTCACTCCTACTAGTGAATCTAATGTAACAAACACCCATACAATGCGCACCACCCTGTGATGTTTTTCTCACTCCTACTAGTGAATGTAATGTAACACACACCCATACAATGCGCACCACCCCGTGATGTTTTTCTCACTCATACTAGTGAATGTAATGTAACACACACCCATACAATGCGCACCACCCCGTGATGTTTTTCTCACTCCTACTAGTGAATCTAATGTAACACACACCCATACCATGCGCACCACCCCCTGATGTTTTTCTCACTCCTACTAGTGAATCTAATGTAAAACACACCCATACCATGCGCACCACCCCGTGATGATTTTCTCACTCCTACTAGTGAATCTAATGTAACAAACACCCATACCATGCGCACCACCCCGTGATGATTTCTCACTCCTACTAGTGAATGTAATGTAACACACACCCATACCATGCGCACCACCCCGTGATGATTTTCTCACTCCTACTAGTGAATCTAATGTAACAAACACCCATACCATGCGCACCACCCCGTGATGTTTTTCTCACTCCTACTAGTGAATGTAATGTAACACACACCCATACAATGCGCACCACCCCGTGATGTTTTTCTCACTCCTACTAGTGAATGTAATGTAACACACACCCATACAATGCGCACCACCCCGTGATGTTTTTCTCACTCCTACTAGTGAATCTAATATAACACACCCATACAATGCGCACCACCCCGTGATGTTTTTCTCACTTCTACTAGTGAATCTAATGTAACACACCCATACAATGCGCACCACCCCGTGATGTTTTTCTCACTGCTACTAGTGAATGTAATGTAACACACACCCATACAATGCGCACCACCCCGTGATATTTTTCTCACTGCTACTAGTGAATGTAATGTAACACACACCCATACAATGCGCACCACCCCGTGATGTTTTTCTCACTCCTACTAGTGAATGTAATGTAACACACACCCATACAATGCGCACCACCCCGTGATGTTTTTCTCACTCCTACTAGTGAATGTAATGTAACACACACCCATACAATGCGCACCACCCCGTGATGTTTTTCTCACTCCTACTAGTGAATCTAATGTAACACACCCATACAATGCGCACCACCCCGTGATGTTTTTCTCACTCCTACTATGAATGTAATGTAACACACACCCATACCATGCGCACCACCCCGTGATGTTTTTCTCACTCCTACTAGTGAATGTAATGTAACAAACACCCATACAATGCGCACCACCGCGTGATGATTTTCTCACTCCTACTAGTGAATCTAATGTAACACACACCCATACAATGAGCACCACTCCGTGATGATTTTCTCACTCCTACTAGTGAATCTAATGTAACAAACACCCATACAATGCGCACCACCCCGTGATGTTTTTCTCACACCTATTAGTGAATGTAATGTAACAAACACCCATACAATGCGCACCACCCCGTGATGTTTTTCTCACACCTACTAGTGAATCTAATGTAACACACACCCATACAATGCGCACCACCCCGTGATATTTTTCTCACTCCTACTAGTGAATCTAATGTAACACACACCCATACAATGCGCACCACCCCCTGATGTTTTTCTCACTCCTACTAGTGAATCTAATGTAACACACACCCATACCATGCGCACCACTGCGTGATGATTTTCTCACTCCTACTAGTGAATCTAATGTAACAAACACCCATACAATGCGCACCACCCCGTGATGTTTTTCTCACTCCTACTAGTGAATGTAATGTAACACACACCCATACATTGCGCACCACCCCGTGATGATTTTCTCACTCCTACTAGTGAATCTAATGTAACAAACACCCATACAATGCGCACCACCCCGTGATGTTTTTCTCACTCCTACTAGTGAATGTAATGTAACAAACACCCATACAATGCGCACCCCCCCGTGATGTTTTTCTCACTCCTACTAGTGAATCTAATGTAATACACACCCATACAATGCGCACCACCCCGTGATGTTTTTCTCACTCCTTCTAGTGAATGTAATGTAACACACACCCATACAATGCGCACCACCGCGTGATGATTTTCTCACTCCTACTAGTGAATCTAATGTAACACACACCCATACAATGCGCACCACCCCGTGATGTTTTTCTCACTCCTACTAGTGAATGTAATGTAACACACACCCATACAATGCGCACCACCCCGTGATGTTTTTCTCACACCTACTAGTGAATCTAATGTAACACACCCATACAATGCGCACCACCCCATGATGTTTTTCTCACTCCTACTAGTGAATGTAATGTAACACACACCCATACAATGCGCACCACCCCGTGATGTTTTTCTCACTGCTACTAGTGAATGTAATGTAACACACACCCATACAATGCACACCACCCCGTGATGTTTTTCTCACTCCTACTAGTGAATGTAATGTAACACACACCCATACAATGCGCACCACCCCGTGATGTTTTTCTCACTCCTACTAGTGAATCTAATGTAACACACACCCATATAATGCGCAACACCCCGTGATGTTTTTCTCACTGCTACTAGTGAATGTAATGTAACACACCCATACAATGCGCACCACCCAGTGATGTTTTTCTCACTCCTACTAGTGAATGTAATGTAACACACACCCATACAATGCGCACCACCCCGTGATGTTTTTCTCACTCCTACTAGTGAATGTAATGTAACACACACCCACACAATGCGCACCACCCCGTGATGTTTTTCTCACTCCTACTAGTGAATGTAATGTAACACACACCCATACAATGCGCAACACCCCGTGATGTTTTTCTCACTCCTACTAGTGAATATAATGTAACACACACCCATACAATGCGCACCACCCCGTGATGTTTTTCTCACTCCTACTAGTGAATCTAATGTAACACACCCATACAATGCGCACCACCCCGTGATGTTTTTCTCACTCTTACTAGTGAATGTAATGTAACACACACCCATACAATGCGCACCACCGCGTGATGATTTTCTCACTCCTACTAGTGAATCTAATGTAACACACACCCATACAATGCGTACCACCCCGTGATGTTTTTCTCACTCCTACTAGTGAATCTAATGTAACACACACCCATACAATGCGCACCACCCCGTGATGTTTTTCTCACTCCTACTAGTGAATCTAATGTAACACACACCCATACAATGCGCACCAACCCGTGATGATTTTCTGACTCCTACTAGTGAATCTAATGTAACAAACACCCATACAATGCGCACCACCCCGTGATGTTTTTCTCACTCCTACTAGTGAATCTAATGTAACAAACACCCATACAATGCGCACCACCCGGTGATGTTTTTCTCACTCCTACTAGTGAATCTAATGTAACACACCCATACAATGCGCACCACCCCGTGATGTTTTTCTCACTGCTACTAGTGAATGTAATGTAACACACACCCATACAATGCGCACCACCACGTGATATTTTCTCACTGCTACTAGTGAATGTAATGTAACACACACCCCTACAATGCGCACCACCCCGTGATGTTTTTCTCACTCCTACTAGTGAATCTAATGTAACACACCCATACAATGCGCACCACCCCGTGATGTTTTTCTCACTCCTACTAGTGAATGTAATCTAACACACACCCATACCATGCGCACCACCCCGTGATGTTTTTCTCACTCCTACTAGTGAATGTAATGTAACAAACACCCATACAATGCGCACCACCGCATGATGATTTTCTCACTCCTACTAGTGAATCTAATGTAACACACACCCATACAATGAGCACCACTCCGTGATGATTTTCTCACTCCTACTAGTGAATCTAATGTAACAAACACCCATACAATGCGCACCACCCCGTGATGTTTTTCTCACACCTACTAGTGAATGTAATGTAACAAACACCCATACAATGCGCACCACCCCGTGATGTTTTTCTCACTCCTACTAGTGAATCTTATGTAACACACACCCATACAATGCGCACCACCCCGTGATATTTTTCTCACTCCTTCTAGTGAATCTAATGTAACACACACCCATACAATGCGCACCACCCCCTGATGTTTTTCTCACTCCTACTAGTGAATGTAATGTAACACACACCCATACCATGCGCACCACTGCGTGATGATTTTCTCACTCCTACTAGTGAATCTAATGTAACAAACACCCATACAATGCGCACCACCCCGTGATGTTTTTCTCACTCCTACTAGTGAATGTAATGTAACACACACCCATACATTGCGCACCACCCCGTGATGATTTTCTCACTGCTACTAGTGAATCTAATGTAACAAACACCCATACAATGCGCACCACCCCGTGATGTTTTTCTCACTCTTACTAGTGAATGTAATGTAACACACACCCATACAATGCGCACCACCGCGTGATGATTTTCTCACTCCTACTAGTGAATCTAATGTAACACACACCCATACAATGCGCACCACCCCGTGATGATTTTCTCACTCCTACTAGTGAATCTAATGTAACAAACACCCATACAATGCGCACCACCCCGTGATGTTTTTCTCACTCCTACTAGTGAATGTAATGTAACAAACACCCATACAATGCGCACCACCCCGTGATGTTTTTCTCACTCCTACTAGTGAATCTAATGTAACACACACCCATACAATGCGCACCACCCCGTGATGATTTTCTCACTCCTACTAGTGAATCTAATGTAACAAACACCCATACAATGCGCACCACCCCGTGATGTTTTTCTCACTCCTACTAGTGAATGTAATGTAACAAACACCCATACAATGCGCACCACCGCGTGATGTTTTTCTCACTCCTACTAGTGAATCTAATGTAACACACACCCATACAATGCGCACCACCCCGTGATGTTTTTCTCACTCCTACTAGTGAATCTAATGTAACACACACCCATACCATGCGCACCACCCCCTGATGTTTTTCTCACTCCTACTAGTGAATGTAATGTAACACACACCCATACCATGCGCACCACCCCGTGATGATTTTCTCACTCCTACTAGTGAATCTAATGTAACAAACACCCATAAAATGCGCACCACCCCGTGATGTTTTTCTCACTCCTACTAGTGAATCTAATGTAACACACACCCATACAATGCGCACCACCCCGTGATGATTTTCTCACTCCTACTAGTGAATCTAATGTAACAAACACCCATACAATGCGCACCACCCCGTGATGTTTTTCTCACTCCTACTAGTGAATGCAATGTAACAAACACCCATACAATGCGCACCACCCCGTGATGTTTTTCTCACTCCTACTAGTGAATCTAATGTAACACACACTCATACAATGCGCACCACCCCGTGATGTTTTTCTCACTCCTACTAGTGAATCTAATGTAACACACACCCATACAATGCGCACCACCCCCTGATGTTTTTCTCACTCCTACTAGTGATTGTAATGTAAAACACACCCATACCATGCGCACCACCCCGTGATGATTTTCTCACTCCTACTAGTGAATCTAATGTAACAAACACCCATACCATGCGCACCACCCTGTGATGTTTTTCTCACTCCTACTAGTGAATGTAATGTAACACACACCCATACAATGTGCACCACCCCGTGATGTTTTTCTCACTCATACTAGTGAATGTAATGTAACACACACCCATACAATGCGCACCACCCCGTGATGTTTTTCTCACTCCTACTAGTGAATCTAATGTAACACACACCCATACCATGCGCACCACCCCCTGATGTTTTTCTCACTCCTACTAGTGAATCTAATGTAAAACACACCCATACCATGCGCACCACCCCGTGATGATTTTCTCACTCCTACTAGTGAATCTAATGTAACAAACACCCATACCATGCGCACCACCCCGTGATGATTTCTCACTCCTACTAGTGAATGTAATGTAACACACACCCATACCATGCGCACCACCCCGTGATGATTTTCTCACTCCTACTAGTGAATCTAATGTAACAAACACCCATACCATGCGCACCACCCCGTGATGTTTTTCTCACTCCTACTAGTGAATGTAATGTAACACACACCCATACAATGCGCACCACCCCGTGATGTTTTTCTCACTCCTACTAGTGAATGTAATGTAACACACACCCATACAATGCGCACCACCCCGTGATGTTTTTCTCACTCCTACTAGTGAATCTAATATAACACACCCATACAATGCGCACCACCCCGTGATGTTTTTCTCACTTCTACTAGTGAATCTAATGTAACACACCCATACAATGCGCACCACCCCGTGATGTTTTTCTCACTGCTACTAGTGAATGTAATGTAACACACACCCATACAATGCGCACCACCCCGTGATATTTTTCTCACTGCTACTAGTGAATGTAATGTAACACACACCCATACAATGCGCACCACCCCGTGATGTTTTTCTCACTCCTACTAGTGAATGTAATGTAACACACACCCATACAATGCGCACCACCCCGTGATGTTTTTCTCACTCCTACTAGTGAATGTAATGTAACACACACCCATACAATGCGCACCACCCCGTGATGTTTTTCTCACTCCTACTAGTGAATCTAATGTAACACACCCATACAATGCGCACCACCCCGTGATGTTTTTCTCACTCCTACTAGTGAATGTAATGTAACACACACCCATACCATGCGCACCACCCCGTGATGTTTTTCTCACTCCTACTAGTGAATGTAATGTAACAAACACCCATACAATGCGCACCACCGCGTGATGATTTTCTCACTCCTACTAGTGAATCTAATGTAACACACACCCATACAATGAGCACCACTCCGTGATGATTTTCTCACTCCTACTAGTGAATCTAATGTAACAAACACCCATACAATGCGCACCACCCCGTGATGTTTTTCTCACACCTATTAGTGAATGTAATGTAACACACCCATACAATGCGCACCACCCCGTGATGTTTTTCTCACTCTTACTAGTGAATGTAATGTAACACACACCCATACAATGCGCACCACCGCGTGATGATTTTCTCACTCCTACTAGTGAATCTAATGTAACACACACCCATACAATGCGTACCACCCCGTGATGTTTTTCTCACTCCTACTAGTGAATCTAATGTAACACACACCCATACAATGCGCACCACCCCGTGATGTTTTTCTCACTCCTACTAGTGAATCTAATGTAACACACACCCATACAATGCGCACCAACCCGTGATGATTTTCTGACTCCTACTAGTGAATCTAATGTAACAAACACCCATACAATGCGCACCACCCCGTGATGTTTTTCTCACTCCTACTAGTGAATCTAATGTAACAAACACCCATACAATGCGCACCACCCGGTGATGTTTTTCTCACTCCTACTAGTGAATCTAATGTAACACACCCATACAATGCGCACCACCCCGTGATGTTTTTCTCACTGCTACTAGTGAATGTAATGTAACACACACCCATACAATGCGCACCACCACGTGATATTTTCTCACTGCTACTAGTGAATGTAATGTAACACACACCCCTACAATGCGCACCACCCCGTGATGTTTTTCTCACTCCTACTAGTGAATCTAATGTAACACACCCATACAATGCGCACCACCCCGTGATGTTTTTCTCACTCCTACTAGTGAATGTAATCTAACACACACCCATACCATGCGCACCACCCCGTGATGTTTTTCTCACTCCTACTAGTGAATGTAATGTAACAAACACCCATACAATGCGCACCACCGCATGATGATTTTCTCACTCCTACTAGTGAATCTAATGTAACACACACCCATACAATAAGCACCACTCCGTGATGATTTTCTCACTCCTACTAGTGAATCTAATGTAACAAACACCCATACAATGCGCACCACCCCGTGATGTTTTTCTCACACCTACTAGTGAATGTAATGTAACAAACACCCATACAATGCGCACCACCCCGTGATGTTTTTCTCACTCCTACTAGTGAATCTTATGTAACACACACCCATACAATGCGCACCACCCCGTGATATTTTTCTCACTCCTTCTAGTGAATCTAATGTAACACACACCCATACAATGCGCACCACCCCCTGATGTTTTTCTCACTCCTACTAGTGAATGTAATGTAACACACACCCATACCATGCGCACCACTGCGTGATGATTTTCTCACTCCTACTAGTGAATCTAATGTAACAAACACCCATACAATGCGCACCACCCCGTGATGTTTTTCTCACTCCTACTAGTGAATGTAATGTAACACACACCCATACATTGCGCACCACCCCGTGATGATTTTCTCACTGCTACTAGTGAATCTAATGTAACAAACACCCATACAATGCGCACCACCCCGTGATGTTTTTCTCACTCTTACTAGTGAATGTAATGTAACACACACCCATACAATGCGCACCACCGCGTGATGATTTTCTCACTCCTACTAGTGAATCTAATGTAACACACACCCATACAATGCGCACCACCCAGTGATGATTTTCTCACTCCTACTAGTGAATCTAATGTAACAAACACCCATACAATGCGCACCACCCCGTGATGTTTTTCTCACTCCTACTAGTGAATGTAATGTAACAAACACCCATACAATGCGCACCACCCCGTGATGTTTTTCTCACTCCTACTAGTGAATCTAATGTAACACACACCCATACAATGCGCACCACCCCGTGATGATTTTCTCACTCCTACTAGTGAATCTAATGTAACAAACACCCATACAATGCGCACCACCCCGTGATGTTTTTCTCACTCCTACTAGTGAATGTAATGTAACAAACACCCATACAATGCGCACCACCGCGTGATGTTTTTCTCACTCCTACTAGTGAATCTAATGTAACACACACCCATACAATGCGCACCACCCCGTGATGTTTTTCTCACTCCTACTAGTGAATCTAATGTAACACACACCCATACCATGCGCACCACCCCCTGATGTTTTTCTCACTCCTACTAGTGAATGTAATGTAACACACACCCATACCATGCGCACCACCCCGTGATGATTTTCTCACTCCTACTAGTGAATCTAATGTAACAAACACCCATAAAATGCGCACCACCCCGTGATGTTTTTCTCACTCCTACTAGTGAATCTAATGTAACACACACCCATACAATGCGCACCACCCCGTGATGATTTTCTCACTCCTACTAGTGAATCTAATGTAACAAACACCCATACAATGCGCACCACTCCGTGATGTTTTTCTCACTCCTACTAGTGAATGCAATGTAACAAACACCCATACAATGCGCACCACCCCGTGATGTTTTTCTCACTCCTACTAGTGAATCTAATGTAACACACACTCATACAATGCGCACCACCCCGTGATGTTTTTCTCACTCCTACTAGTGAATCTAATGTAACACACACCCATACAATGCGCACCACCCCCTGATGTTTTTCTCACTCCTACTAGTGATTGTAATGTAAAACACACCCATACCATGCGCACCACCCCGTGATGATTTTCTCACTCCTACTAGTGAATCTAATGTAACAAACACCCATACCATGCGCACCACCCTGTGATGTTTTTCTCACTCCTACTAGTGAATGTAATGTAACACACACCCATACAATGTGCACCACCCCGTGATGTTTTTCTCACTCATACTAGTGAATGTAATGTAACACACACCCATACAATGCGCACCACCCCGTGATGTTTTTCTCACTCCTACTAGTGAATCTAATGTAACACACACCCATACCATGCGCACCACCCCCTGATGTTTTTCTCACTCCTACTAGTGAATCTAATGTAAAACACACCCATACCATGCGCACCACCCCGTGATGATTTTCTCACTCCTACTAGTGAATCTAATGTAACAAACACCCATACCATGCGCACCACCCCGTGATGATTTCTCACTCCTACTAGTGAATGTAATGTAACACACACCCATACCATGCGCACCACCCCGTGATGATTTTCTCACTCCTACTAGTGAATCTAATGTAACAAACACCCATACCATGCGCACCACCCCGTGATGTTTTTCTCACTCCTACTAGTGAATGTAATGTAACACACACCCATACAATGCGCACCACCCCGTGATGTTTTTCTCACTCCTACTAGTGAATGTAATGTAACACACACCCATACAATGCGCACCACCCCGTGATGTTTTTCTCACTCCTACTAGTGAATGTAATGTAACACACACCCATACAATGCGCACCACCCCGTGATGTTTTTCTCACTCCTACTAGTGAATGTAATGTAACACACACCCATACAATGCGCACCACCCCGTGATGTTTTTCTCACTCCTACTAGTGAATGTAATGTAACACACACCCATATAATGCGCAACACCCCGTGATGTTTTTCTCACTGCTACTAGTGAATGTAATGTAACACACCCATACAATGCGCACCACCCCGTGATGTTTTTCTCACACCTATTAGTGAATGTAATGTAACAAACACCCATACAATGCGCACCACCCCGTGATGTTTTTCTCACTCCTACTAGTGAATCTAATGTAACACACACCCATACAATGCGCACCACCCCGTGATATTTTTCTCACTCCTACTAGTGAATCTAATGTAACACACACCCATACAATGCGCACCACCCCCTGATGTTTTTCTCACTCCTACTAGTGAATCTAATGTAACACACACCCATACCATGCGCACCACTGCGTGATGATTTTCTCACTCCTACTAGTGAATCTAATGTAACAAACACCCATACAATGCGCACCACCCCGTGATGTTTTTCTCACTCCTACTAGTGAATGTAATGTAACACACACCCATACATTGCGCACCACCCCGTGATGATTTTCTCACTCCTACTAGTGAATCTAATGTAACAAACACCCATACAATGCGCACCACCCCGTGATGTTTTTCTCACTCCTACTAGTGAATGTAATGTAACAAACACCCATACAATGCGCACCCCCCCGTGATGTTTTTCTCACTCCTACTAGTGAATCTAATGTAATACACACCCATACAATGCGCACCACCCCGTGATGTTTTTCTCACTCCTTCTAGTGAATGTAATGTAACACACACCCATACAATGCGCACCACCGCGTGATGATTTTCTCACTCCTACTAGTGAATCTAATGTAACACACACCCATACAATGCGCACCACCCCGTGATGTTTTTCTCACTCCTACTAGTGAATGTAATGTAACACACACCCATACAATGCGCACCAACCCGTGATGTTTTTCTCACACCTACTAGTGAATCTAATGTAACACACCCATACAATGCGCACCACCCCATGATGTTTTTCTCACTCCTACTAGTGAATGTAATGTAACACACACCCATACAATGCGCACCACCCCGTGATGTTTTTCTCACTGCTACTAGTGAATGTAATGTAACACACACCCATACAATGCACACCACCCCGTGATGTTTTTCTCACTCCTACTAGTGAATGTAATGTAACACACACCCATACAATGCGCACCACCCCGTGATGTTTTTCTCACTCCTACTAGTGAATCTAATGTAACACACACCCATATAATGCGCAACACCCCGTGATGTTTTTCTCACTGCTACTAGTGAATGTAATGTAACACACCCATACAATGCGCACCACCCCGTGATGTTTTTCTCACTCCTACTAGTGAATGTAATGTAACACACACCCATACAATGCGCACCACCCCGTGATGTTTTTCTCACTCCTACTAGTGAATCTAATGTAACACACCCATACAATGCGCACCACCCCGTGATGTTTTTCTCACTCCTACTAGTGAATCTAATGTAACAAACACCCATACAATGCGCACCACCCGGTGATGTTTTTCTCACTCCTACTAGTGAATCTAATGTAACACACCCATACAATGCGCACCACCCCGTGATGTTTTTCTCACTGCTACTAGTGAATGTAATGTAACACACACCCATACAATGCGCACCACCACGTGATATTTTTCTCACTGCTACTAGTGAATGTAATGTAACACACACCCCTACAATGCGCACCACCCCGTGATGTTTTTCTCACTCCTACTAGTGAATCTAATGTAACACACCCATACAATGCGCACCACCCCGTGATGTTTTTCTCACTCCTACTAGTGAATGTAATCTAACACACACCCATACCATGCGCACCACCCCGTGATGTTTTTCTCACTCCTACTAGTGAATGTAATGTAACAAACACCCATACAATGCGCACCACCGCGTGATGATTTTCTCACTCCTACTAGTGAATCTAATGTAACACACACCCATACAATGAGCACCACTCCGTGATGATTTTCTCACTCCTACTAGTGAATCTAATGTAACAAACACCCATACAATGCGCACCACCCCGTGATGTTTTTCTCACACCTACTAGTGAATGTAATGTAACAAACACCCATACAATGCGCACCACCCCGTGATGTTTTTCTCACTCCTACTAGTGAATCTAATGTAACACACACCCATACAATGCGCACCACCCCTTGATATTTTTCTCACTCCTACTAGTGAATCTAATGTAACACACACCCATACAATGCGCACCACCCCCTGATGTTTTTCTCACTCCTACTAGTGAATCTAATGTAACACACACCCATACCATGCGCACCACTGCGTGATGATTTTCTCACTCCTACTAGTGAATCTAATGTAACAAACACCTATACAATGCGCACCACCCCGTGATGTTTTTCTCACTCCTACTAGTGAATGTAATGTAACACACACCCATACATTGCGCACCACCCCGTGATGATTTTCTCACTCCTACTAGTGAATCTAATGTAACAAACACCCATACAATGCGCACCACCCCGTGATGTTTTTCTCACTCCTACTAGTGAATGTAATGTAACAAACACCCATACAATGCGCACCCCCCCGTGATGTTTTTCTCACTCCTACTAGTGAATCTAATGTAATACACACCCATACAATGCGCACCACCCCGTGATGTTTTTCTCACTCCTTCTAGTGAATGTAATGTAACACACACCCATACAATGCGCACCACCGCGTGATGATTTTCTCACTCCTACTTGTGAATCTAATGTAACACACACCCATACAATGCGCACCACCCCGTGATGTTTTTCTCACTCCTACTAGTGAATGTAATGTAACACACACCCATACAATGCGCACCACCCCGTGATGTTTTTCTCACACCTACTAGTGAATCTAATGTAACACACCCATACAATGCGCACCACCCCATGATGTTTTTCTCACTCCTACTAGTGAATGTAATGTAACACACACCCATACAATGCGCACCACCCCGTGATGTTTTTCTCACTGCTACTAGTGAATGTAATGTAACACACACCCATACAATGCACACCACCCCGTGATGTTTTTCTCACTCCTACTAGTGAATGTAATGTAACACACACCCATACAATGCGCACCACCCCGTGATGTTTTTCTCACTCCTACTAGTGAATCTAATGTAACACACCCATACAATGCGCACCACCCCGTGATGTTTTTCTCACTCTTACTAGTGAATGTAATGTAACACACACCCATACAATGCGCACCACCGCGTGATGATTTTCTCACTCCTACTAGTGAATCTAATGTAACACACACCCATACAATGCGCAGCACCCCGTGATGATTTTCTCACTCCTACTAGTGAATCTAATGTAACAAACACCCATACAATGCGCACCACCCCGTGATGTTTTTCTCACTCCTACTAGTGAATGTAATGTAACAAACACCCATACAATGCGCACCACCCCGTGATGTTTTTCTCACTCCTACTAGTGAATCTAATGTAACACACACCCATACAATGCGCACCACCCCGTGATGATTTTCTCACTCCTACTTGTGAATCTAATGTAACATACACCCATACAATGCGCACCACCCCGTGATGTTTTTCTCACTCCTACTAGTGAATGTAATGTAACAAACACCCATACAATGCGCACCACCCCGTGATGTTTTTCTCACTCCTACTAGTGAATCTAATGTAACACACACCCATACAATGCGCACCACCCCGTGATGTTTTTCTCACTCCTACTAGTGAATCTAATGTAACACACACCCATACCATGCGCACCACCCCCTGATGTTTTTCTCACTCCTACTAGTGAATGTAATGTAACACACACCCATACCATGCGCACCACCCCGTGATGATTTTCTCACTCCTACTAGTGAATCTAATGTAACAAACACCCATACAATGCGCACCACCCCGTGATGTTTTTCTCACTCCTACTAGTGAATGTAATGTAACACACACCCATACAATGCGCACCACGTGATGACTTTCTCACTCCTACTAGTGAATCTAATGTAACAAACACCCATACAATGCGCACCACCCCGTGATGTTTTTCTCACTCCTACTAGTGAATGCAATGTAACAAACACCCATACAATGCGCACCACCCCGTGATGTTTTTCTCACTCCTACTAGTGAATCTAATGTAACACACACTCATACAATGCGCACCACCCAGTGATGTTTTTCTCACTCCTACTAGTGAATCTAATGTAACACACACCCATACAATGCGCACCACCCCCTGATGTTTTTCTCACTCCTACTAGTGAATGTAATGTAAAACACACCCATACCATGCGCACCACCACGTGATGATTTTCTCACTCCTACTAGTGAATCTAATGTAACAAACACCCATACCATGCGCACCACCCTGCGATGTTTTTCTCACTCCTACTAGTGAATGTAATGTAACACACACCCATACAATGCGCACCACCCCGTGATGTTTTTCTCACTCATACTAGTGAATGTAATGTAACACACACCCATACAATGCGCACCACCCCGTGATGTTTTTCTCACTCCTACTAGTGAATCTAATGTAACACACCCATACAATGCGCACCACCCCGTGATATTTTTCTCACTCTTACTAGTGAATGTAATGTAACACACACCCATACAATGCGCACCACCGCGTGATGATTTTCTCACTCCTACTAGTGAATCTAATGTAACACACACCCATACAATGCGCACCACCCCGTGATGATTTTCTCACTCCTACTAGTGAATCTAATGTAACAAACACCCATACAATGCGCACCACCCCGTGATGTTTTTCTCACTCCTACTAGTGAATGTAATGTAACAAACACCCATACAATGCGCACCACCCCGTGATGTTTTTCTCACTCCTACTAGTGAATCTAATGTAACACACACCCATACAATGCGCACCACCCCGTGATGATTTTCTCACTCCTACTAGTGAATCTAATGTAACAAACACCCATACAATGCGCACCACCCCGTGATGTTTTTCTCACTCCTACTAGTGAATGTAATGTAACAAACACCCATACAATGCGCACCACCGCGTGATGTTTTTCTCACTCCTACTAGTGAATCTAATGTAACACACACCCATACAATGCGCACCACCCCGTGATGTTTTTCTCACTCCTACTAGTGAATCTAATGTAACACACACCCATACCATGCGCACCACCCACTGATGTTTTTCTCACTCCTACTAGTGAATGTAATGTAACACACACCCATACCATGCGCACCACCCCGTGATGATTTTCTCACTCCTACTAGTGAATCTAATGTAACAAACACCCATAAAATGCGCACCACCCCGTGATGTTTTTCTCACTCCTACTAGTGAATCTAATGTAACACACACCCATACAATGCGCACCACCCCGTGATGATTTTCTCACTCCTACTAGTGAATCTAATGTAACAAACACCCATACAATGCGCACCACCCCGTGATGTTTTTCTCACTCCTACTAGTGAATGCAATGTAACAAACACCCATACAATGCGCACCACCCCGTGATGTTTTTCTCACTCCTACTAGTGAATCTAATGTAACACACACTCATACAATGCGCACCACCCCGTGATGTTTTTCTCACTCCTACTAGTGAATCTAATGTAACACACACCCATACAATGCGCACCACCCCCTGATGTTTTTCTCACTCCTACTAGTGATTGTAATGTAAAACACACCCATACCATGCGCACCACACCGTGATGATTTTCTCACTCCTACTAGTGAATCTAATGTAACAAACACCCATACCATGCGCACCACCCCCTGATGTTTTTCTCACTCCTACTAGTGATTGTAATGTAAAACACACCCATACCATGCGCACCACACCGTGATGATTTTCTCACTCCTACTAGTGAATGTAATGTAACAAACACCCATACAATGCGCACCCCCCCGTGATGTTTTTCTCACTCCTACTAGTGAATCTAATGTAATACACACCCATACAATGCGCACCACCCCGTGATGTTTTTCTCACTCCTTCTAGTGAATGTAATGTAACACACACCCATACAATGCGCACCACCGCGTGATGATTTTCTCACTCCTACTAGTGAATCTAATGTAACACACACCCATACAATGCGCACCACCCCGTGATGTTTTTCTCACTCCTACTAGTGAATGTAATGTAACACACACCCATACAATGCGCACCAACCCGTGATGTTTTTCTCACACCTACTAGTGAATCTAATGTAACACACCCATACAATGCGCACCACCCCATGATGTTTTTCTCACTCCTACTAGTGAATGTAATGTAACACACACCCATACAATGCGCACCACCCCGTGATGTTTTTCTCACTGCTACTAGTGAATGTAATGTAACACACACCCATACAATGCACACCACCCCGTGATGTTTTTCTCACTCCTACTAGTGAATGTAATGTAACACACACCCATACAATGCGCACCACCCCGTGATGTTTTTCTCACTCCTACTAGTGAATCTAATGTAACACACACCCATATAATGCGCAACACCCCGTGATGTTTTTCTCACTGCTACTAGTGAATGTAATGTAACACACCCATACAATGCGCACCAC
The DNA here is from genome assembly GCF_034190915.1 of Cavia porcellus. Lineage (NCBI taxonomy): Eukaryota > Metazoa > Chordata > Mammalia > Rodentia > Caviidae > Cavia > Cavia porcellus. The sequence goes on along the minus strand of NW_026947541.1, from coordinate 1,432,372 downwards.
CCCGTGATGTTTTTCTCACTCCTACTAGTGAATGTAATGTAACACACACCCATACAATGCGCACCACCCCGTGATGTTTTTCTCACTCCTACTAGTGAATCTAATGTAACACACCCATACAATGCGCACCACCCCGTGATGTTTTTCTCACTCCTACTAGTGAATCTAATGTAACAAACACCCATACAATGCGCACCACCCGGTGATGTTTTTCTCACTCCTACTAGTGAATCTAATGTAACACACCCATACAATGCGCACCACCCCGTGATGTTTTTCTCACTGCTACTAGTGAATGTAATGTAACACACACCCATACAATGCGCACCACCACGTGATATTTTTCTCACTGCTACTAGTGAATGTAATGTAACACACACCCCTACAATGCGCACCACCCCGTGATGTTTTTCTCACTCCTACTAGTGAATCTAATGTAACACACCCATACAATGCGCACCACCCCGTGATGTTTTTCTCACTCCTACTAGTGAATGTAATCTAACACACACCCATACCATGCGCACCACCCCGTGATGTTTTTCTCACTCCTACTAGTGAATGTAATGTAACAAACACCCATACAATGCGCACCACCGCGTGATGATTTTCTCACTCCTACTAGTGAATCTAATGTAACACACACCCATACAATGAGCACCACTCCGTGATGATTTTCTCACTCCTACTAGTGAATCTAATGTAACAAACACCCATACAATGCGCACCACCCCGTGATGTTTTTCTCACACCTACTAGTGAATGTAATGTAACAAACACCCATACAATGCGCACCACCCCGTGATGTTTTTCTCACTCCTACTAGTGAATCTAATGTAACACACACCCATACAATGCGCACCACCCCTTGATATTTTTCTCACTCCTACTAGTGAATCTAATGTAACACACACCCATACAATGCGCACCACCCCCTGATGTTTTTCTCACTCCTACTAGTGAATCTAATGTAACACACACCCATACCATGCGCACCACTGCGTGATGATTTTCTCACTCCTACTAGTGAATCTAATGTAACAAACACCTATACAATGCGCACCACCCCGTGATGTTTTTCTCACTCCTACTAGTGAATGTAATGTAACACACACCCATACATTGCGCACCACCCCGTGATGATTTTCTCACTCCTACTAGTGAATCTAATGTAACAAACACCCATACAATGCGCACCACCCCGTGATGTTTTTCTCACTCCTACTAGTGAATGTAATGTAACAAACACCCATACAATGCGCACCCCCCCGTGATGTTTTTCTCACTCCTACTAGTGAATCTAATGTAATACACACCCATACAATGCGCACCACCCCGTGATGTTTTTCTCACTCCTTCTAGTGAATGTAATGTAACACACACCCATACAATGCGCACCACCGCGTGATGATTTTCTCACTCCTACTTGTGAATCTAATGTAACACACACCCATACAATGCGCACCACCCCGTGATGTTTTTCTCACTCCTACTAGTGAATGTAATGTAACACACACCCATACAATGCGCACCACCCCGTGATGTTTTTCTCACACCTACTAGTGAATCTAATGTAACACACCCATACAATGCGCACCACCCCATGATGTTTTTCTCACTCCTACTAGTGAATGTAATGTAACACACACCCATACAATGCGCACCACCCCGTGATGTTTTTCTCACTGCTACTAGTGAATGTAATGTAACACACACCCATACAATGCACACCACCCCGTGATGTTTTTCTCACTCCTACTAGTGAATGTAATGTAACACACACCCATACAATGCGCACCACCCCGTGATGTTTTTCTCACTCCTACTAGTGAATCTAATGTAACACACCCATACAATGCGCACCACCCCGTGATGTTTTTCTCACTCTTACTAGTGAATGTAATGTAACACACACCCATACAATGCGCACCACCGCGTGATGATTTTCTCACTCCTACTAGTGAATCTAATGTAACACACACCCATACAATGCGCAGCACCCCGTGATGATTTTCTCACTCCTACTAGTGAATCTAATGTAACAAACACCCATACAATGCGCACCACCCCGTGATGTTTTTCTCACTCCTACTAGTGAATGTAATGTAACAAACACCCATACAATGCGCACCACCCCGTGATGTTTTTCTCACTCCTACTAGTGAATCTAATGTAACACACACCCATACAATGCGCACCACCCCGTGATGATTTTCTCACTCCTACTTGTGAATCTAATGTAACATACACCCATACAATGCGCACCACCCCGTGATGTTTTTCTCACTCCTACTAGTGAATGTAATGTAACAAACACCCATACAATGCGCACCACCCCGTGATGTTTTTCTCACTCCTACTAGTGAATCTAATGTAACACACACCCATACAATGCGCACCACCCCGTGATGTTTTTCTCACTCCTACTAGTGAATCTAATGTAACACACACCCATACCATGCGCACCACCCCCTGATGTTTTTCTCACTCCTACTAGTGAATGTAATGTAACACACACCCATACCATGCGCACCACCCCGTGATGATTTTCTCACTCCTACTAGTGAATCTAATGTAACAAACACCCATACAATGCGCACCACCCCGTGATGTTTTTCTCACTCCTACTAGTGAATGTAATGTAACACACACCCATACAATGCGCACCACGTGATGACTTTCTCACTCCTACTAGTGAATCTAATGTAACAAACACCCATACAATGCGCACCACCCCGTGATGTTTTTCTCACTCCTACTAGTGAATGCAATGTAACAAACACCCATACAATGCGCACCACCCCGTGATGTTTTTCTCACTCCTACTAGTGAATCTAATGTAACACACACTCATACAATGCGCACCACCCAGTGATGTTTTTCTCACTCCTACTAGTGAATCTAATGTAACACACACCCATACAATGCGCACCACCCCCTGATGTTTTTCTCACTCCTACTAGTGAATGTAATGTAAAACACACCCATACCATGCGCACCACCACGTGATGATTTTCTCACTCCTACTAGTGAATCTAATGTAACAAACACCCATACCATGCGCACCACCCTGCGATGTTTTTCTCACTCCTACTAGTGAATGTAATGTAACACACACCCATACAATGCGCACCACCCCGTGATGTTTTTCTCACTCATACTAGTGAATGTAATGTAACACACACCCATACAATGCGCACCACCCCGTGATGTTTTTCTCACTCCTACTAGTGAATCTAATGTAACACACCCATACAATGCGCACCACCCCGTGATATTTTTCTCACTCTTACTAGTGAATGTAATGTAACACACACCCATACAATGCGCACCACCGCGTGATGATTTTCTCACTCCTACTAGTGAATCTAATGTAACACACACCCATACAATGCGCACCACCCCGTGATGATTTTCTCACTCCTACTAGTGAATCTAATGTAACAAACACCCATACAATGCGCACCACCCCGTGATGTTTTTCTCACTCCTACTAGTGAATGTAATGTAACAAACACCCATACAATGCGCACCACCCCGTGATGTTTTTCTCACTCCTACTAGTGAATCTAATGTAACACACACCCATACAATGCGCACCACCCCGTGATGATTTTCTCACTCCTACTAGTGAATCTAATGTAACAAACACCCATACAATGCGCACCACCCCGTGATGTTTTTCTCACTCCTACTAGTGAATGTAATGTAACAAACACCCATACAATGCGCACCACCGCGTGATGTTTTTCTCACTCCTACTAGTGAATCTAATGTAACACACACCCATACAATGCGCACCACCCCGTGATGTTTTTCTCACTCCTACTAGTGAATCTAATGTAACACACACCCATACCATGCGCACCACCCACTGATGTTTTTCTCACTCCTACTAGTGAATGTAATGTAACACACACCCATACCATGCGCACCACCCCGTGATGATTTTCTCACTCCTACTAGTGAATCTAATGTAACAAACACCCATAAAATGCGCACCACCCCGTGATGTTTTTCTCACTCCTACTAGTGAATCTAATGTAACACACACCCATACAATGCGCACCACCCCGTGATGATTTTCTCACTCCTACTAGTGAATCTAATGTAACAAACACCCATACAATGCGCACCACCCCGTGATGTTTTTCTCACTCCTACTAGTGAATGCAATGTAACAAACACCCATACAATGCGCACCACCCCGTGATGTTTTTCTCACTCCTACTAGTGAATCTAATGTAACACACACTCATACAATGCGCACCACCCCGTGATGTTTTTCTCACTCCTACTAGTGAATCTAATGTAACACACACCCATACAATGCGCACCACCCCCTGATGTTTTTCTCACTCCTACTAGTGATTGTAATGTAAAACACACCCATACCATGCGCACCACACCGTGATGATTTTCTCACTCCTACTAGTGAATCTAATGTAACAAACACCCATACCATGCGCACCACCCTGTGATGTTTTTCTCACTCCTACTAGTGAATGTAATGTAACACACACCCATACAATGCGCACCACCCCGTGATGTTTTTCTCACTCATACTAGTGAATGTAATGTAACACACACCCATACAATGCGCACCACCCCGTGATGTTTTTCTCACTCCTACTAGTGAATCTAATGTAACACACACCCATACCATGCGCACCACCCCCTGATGTTTTTCTCACTCCTACTAGTGAATCTAATGTAAAACACACCCATACCATGCGCACCACCCCGTGATGATTTTCTCACTCCTACTAGTGAATCTAATGTAACAAACACCCATACCATGCGCACCACCCCGTGATGATTTCTCACTCCTACTAGTGAATGTAATGTAACACACACCCATACCATGCGCACCACCCCGTGATGATTTTCTCACTCCTACTAGTGAATCTAATGTAAGAAACACCCATACCATGCGCACCACCCCGTGATGTTTTTCTCACTCCTACTAGTGAATGTAATGTAACACACACCCATACAATGCGCACCACCCCGTGATGTTTTTCTTACTCCTACTAGTGAATGCAATGTAACACACACCCATACAATGCGCACCACCCCGTGATGTTTTTCTCACTCCTACTAGTGAATCTAATATAACACACCCATACAATGCGCACCACCCCGTGATGTTTTTCTCACTTCTACTAGTGAATCTAATGTAACACACCCATACAATGCGCACCACCCCGTGATGTTTTTCTCACTGCTACTAGTGAATGTAATGTAACACACACCCATACAATGCGCACCACCCCGTGATATTTTTCTCACTGCTACTAGTGAATGTAATGTAACACACACCCATACAATGCGCACCACCCCGTGATGTTTTTCTCACTCCTACTAGTGAATGTAATGTAACACACACCCATACAATGCGCACCACCCCGTGATGTTTTTCTCACTCCTACTAGTGAATGTAATGTAACACACACCCATACAATGCGCACCACCCCGTGATGTTTTTCTCACTCCTACTAGTGAATCTAATGTAACACACCCATACAATTCGCACCACCCCGTGATGTTTTTCTCACTCCTACTAGTGAATGTAATGTAACACACACCCATACCATGCGCACCACCCCGTGATGTTTTTCTCACTCCTACTAGTGAATGTAATGTAACAAACACCCATACAATGCGCACCACCGCGTGATGATTTTCTCACTCCTACTAGTGAATCTAATGTAACACACACCCATACAATGAGCACCACTCCGTGATGATTTTCTCACTCCTACTAGTGAATCTAATGTAACAAACACCCATACAATGCGCACCACCCCGTGATGTTTTTCTCACACCTATTAGTGAATGTAATGTAACAAACACCCATACAATGCGCACCACCCCGTGATGTTTTTCTCACTCCTACTAGTGAATCTAATGTAACACACACCCATACAATGCGCACCACCCCGTGATATTTTTCTCACTCCTACTAGTGAATCTAATGTAACACACACCCATACAATGCGCACCACCCCCTGATGTTTTTCTCACTCCTACTAGTGAATCTAATGTAACACACACCCATACCATGCGCACCACTGCGTGATGATTTTCTCACTCCTACTAGTGAATCTAATGTAACAAACACCCATACAATGCGCACCACCCCGTGATGTTTTTCTCACTCCTACTAGTGAATGTAATGTAACACACACCCATACATTGCGCACCACCCCGTGATGATTTTCTCACTCCTACTAGTGAATCTAATATAACAAACACCCATACAATGCGCACCACCCCGTGATGTTTTTCTCACTCCTACTAGTGAATGTAATGTAACAAACACCCTTACAATGCGTACCCCCCCGTGATGTTTTTCTCACTCCTACTAGTGAATCTAATGTAATACACACCCATACAATGCGCACCACCCCGTGATGTTTTTCTCACTCCTTCTAGTGAATGTAATGTAACACACACCCATACAATGCGCACCACCGCGTGATGATTTTCTCACTCCTACTAGTGAATCTAATGTAACACACACCCATACAATGCGCACCACCCCGTGATGTTTTTCTCACTCCTACTAGTGAATGTAATGTAACACACACCCATACAATGCGCACCACCCCGTGATGTTTTTCTCACACCTACTAGTGAATCTAATGTAACACACCCATACAATGCGCACCACCCCATGATGTTTTTCTCACTCCTACTAGTGAATGTAATGTAACACACACCCATACAATGCGCACCACCCCGTGATGTTTTTCTCACTGCTACTAGTGAATGTAATGTAACACACACCCATACAATGCACACCACCCCGTGATGTTTTTCTCACTCCTACTAGTGAATGTAATGTAACACACACCCATACAATGCGCACCACCCCGTGATGTTTTTCTCACTCCTACTAGTGAATCTAATGTAACACACACCCATATAATGCGCAACACCCCGTGATGTTTTTCTCACTGCTACTAGTGAATGTAATGTAACACACCCATACAATGCGCACCACCCCGTGATGTTTTTCTCACTCCTACTAGTGAATGTAATGTAACACACACCCATACAATGCGCACCACCCCGTGATGTTTTTCTCACTCCTACTAGTGAATGTAATGTAACACACACCCATACAATGCGCACCACCCTGTGATGTTTTTCTCACTCCTACTAGTGAATGTAATGTAACACACACCCATACAATGCGCACCACCCCGTGATGTTTTTCTCACTCCTACTAGTGAATCTAATGTAACACACCCATACAATGCGCACCCCCCGTGATGTTTTTCTCACTCTTACTAGTGAATGTAATGTAACACACACCCATACAATGCGCACCACCGCGTGATGATTTTCTCACTCCTACTAGTGAATCTAATGTAACACACACCCATACAATGCGCACCACCCCGTGATGTTTTTCTCACTCCTACTAGTGAATCTAATGTAACACACACCCATACAATGCGCACCAACCCGTGATGATTTTCTCACTCCTACTAGTGAATCTAATGTAACAAACACCCACAATGCGCACCACCCCGTGATGTTTTTCTCACTCCTACTAGTGAATGTAATGTAACACACACCCATACAATGCGCACCACCCCGTGATGTTTTTCTCACTCCTACTAGTGAATCTAATGTAACACACACCCATATAATGCGCAACACCCCGTGATGTTTTTCTCACTGCTACTAGTGAATGTAATGTAACACACCCATACAATGCGCACCACCCCGTGATGTTTTTCTCACTCCTACTAGTGAATGTAATGTAACACACACCCATACAATGCGCACCACCCCGTGATGTTTTTCTCACTCCTACTAGTGAATGTAATGTAACACACACCCATACAATGCGCACCACCCCGTGATGTTTTTCTCACTCCTACTAGTGAATGTAATGTAACACACACCCATTCAATGCGCACCACCCCGTGATGTTTTTTTCACTCCTACTAGTGAATCTAATGTAACACACCCATACAATGCGCACCACCCCGTGATGTTTTTCTCACTCTTACTAGTGAATGTAATGTAACACACACCCATACAATGCGCACCACCCCCTGATGATTTTCTCACTCCTACTAGTGAATCTAATGTAACACACACCCATACAATGCGTACCACCCCGTGATGTTTTTCTCACTCCTACTAGTGAATCTAATGTAACACACACCCATACAATGCGCACCACCCCGTGATGTTTTTCTCACTCCTACTAGTGAATCTAATGTAACACACACCCATACAATGCGCACCAACCCGTGATGATTTTCTCACTCCTACTAGTGAATCTAATGTAACAAACACCCATACAATGCGCACCACCCCGTGATGTTTTTCTCACTCCTACTAGTGAATCTAATGTAACAAACACCCATACAATGCGCACCACCCGGTGATGTTTTTCTCACTCCTACTAGTGAATCTAATGTAACACACACTCATACAATGCGCACCACCCCGTGATGTTTTTCTCACTCCTACTGGTGAATCTAATGTAACACACACCCATACAATGCGCACCACCCCCTGATGTTTTTCTCACTCCTACTAGTGAATGTAATGTAAAACACACCCATACCATGCGCACCACCCCGTGATGATTTTCTCACTCCTACTAGTGAATCTAATGTAACACACACCCATACAATGCGCACCACCCCGTGATGTTTTTCTCACTGCTACTAGTGAATGTAATGTAACACACACCCATACAATGCGCACCACCCCGTGATGTTTTTCTCACTCCTACTAGTGAATGTAATGTAACACACACCCATACAATGCGCACCCCCTCGTGATGTTTTTCTCCCTCCTACTAGTGAATCTAATGTAACACACACCCATACAATGCGCACCACCCCGTGATGTTTTTCTCACTCCTTCTAGTGAATGTAATGTAACACACACCCATACAATGCGCACCACCCCGTGATGTTTTTCTCACTCCTACTAGTGAATCTAATGTAACACACCCATACAATGCGCACCACCCCGTGATGTTTTTCTCACTCCTACTAGTGAATGTAATGTAACACACACCCATACAATGCGCACCACCGCGTGATGATTTTCTCACTCCTACTAGTGAATCTAATGTAACGCACACCCATACAATGAGCACCACCCCGTGATGATTTTCTCACTCCTACTAGTGAATCTAATGTAACAAACACCCATACAATGCGCACCACACCGTGATGTTTTTCTCACACCTACTAGTGAATGTAATGTAACAAACACCCATACAATGCGCACCACCCCGTGATGTTTTTCTCACTCTTACTAGTGAATCTAATGTAACACACACCCATACAATGCGCACCACTCCGTGATATTTTTCTCACTTCTACTAGTGAATCTAATGTAACACACACCCATACGATGCGCACCACCCCCTGATGATTTTCTCACTCCTACTAGTGAATCTAATGTAACACACCCATACCATGCGCACCACTGCGTGATGATTTTCTCACTCCTACTAGTGAATCTAATGTAACAAACACCCATACAATGCGCACCACCCCGTGATGTTTTTCTCACTCCTACTAGTGAATCTAATGTAACACACACCCATACAATGCGCACCACCCCGTGATGATTTTCTCACTCCTACTAGTGAATCTAATGTAACAAACACCCATACAATGCGCACCACCCCGTGATGTTTTTCTCACTCCTATTAGTGAATGTAATGTAACAAACACCCATACAATGCGCACCCCCCCGTGATGTTTTTCTCACTCCTACTAGTGAATCTAATGTAACACACACCCATACAATGCGCACCACCCCGTGATGTTTTTCTCACTCCTACTAGTGAATGTAATGTAACACACACCCATACAATGCGCACCACCCCGTGATGTTTTTCTCACTCCTACTAGTGAATCTAATGTAACACACACCCATACAATGCGCACCACCCCGTGATGTTTTTCTCACTGCTACTAGTGAATGTAATGTAACACACCCATACAATGCGCACCACCCCGTGATGTTTTTCTCACTCCTACTAGTGAATGTAATGTAACACACACCCATACAATGCGCACCACCCCGTGATGTTTTTCTCACTCCTACTAGTGAATCTAATGTAACACACACCCATACAATGCGCACCACCCCGTGATGTTTTTCTCACTGCTACTAGTGAATGTAATGTAACACACCCATACAATGCGCACCACCCCGTGATGTTTTTCTCACTCCTACTAGTGAATGTAATGTAACACACACCCATACAATGCGCACCACCCCGTGATGTTTTTCTCACTCCTACTAGTGAATGTAATGTAACACACACCCATACAATGCGCACCACGCCGTGATGTTTTTCTCACTCCTACTAGTGAATGTAATGTAACACACACCCATACAATGCGCACCCCCCCGTGATGTTTTTCTCACTCCTACTAGTGAATGTAATGTAACACACACCCATACAATGCGCACCACCCCGTGATGTTTTTCTCACTCCTACTAGTGAATGTAATGTAACACACACCCATACAATGCGCACCACCCCGTGATGTTTTTCTCACTCCTACTAGTGAATCTAATGTAACACACACCCATACAATGCGCACCACCCCGTGATGTTTTTCTCACTGCTACTAGTGAATGTAATGTAACACACCCATACAATGCGCACCACCCCGTGATGTTTTTCTCACTCCTACTAGTGAATGTAATGTAACACACACCCATACAATGCGCACCACCCCGTGATGTTTTTCTCACTCCTACTAGTGAATGTAATGTAACACACACCCATACAATGCGCACCACGCCGTGATGTTTTTCTCACTCCTACTAGTGAATGTAATGTAACACACACCCATACAATGCGCACCACCCCGTGATGTTTTTCTCACTCCTACTAGTGAATGTAATGTAACACACACCCATACAATGCGCACCACCCCGTGATGTTTTTCTCACTCCTACTAGTGAATCTAATGTAACACACCCATACAATGCGCACCACCCCGTGATGTTTTTCTCACTCTTACTAGTGAATGTAATGTAACACACACCCATACAATGCGCACCACCGCGTGATGATTTTCTCACTCCTACTAGTGAATCTAATGTAACACACACCCACACAATGCGCACCACCCCGTGATGTTTTTCTCACTCCTACTAGTGAATCTAATGTAACACACACCCATACAATGCGCACCAACCCGTGATGATTTTCTCACTCCTACTAGTGAATCTGATGTAACAAACACCCACAATGCGCACCACCCCGTGATGTTTTTCTCACTCCTACTAGTGAATGTAATGTAACACACACCCATACAATGCGCACCACCCCGTGATGTTTTTCTCACTCCTACTAGTGAATCTAATGTAACACACACCCATATAATGCGCAACACCCCGTGATGTTTTTCTCACTGCTACTAGTGAATGTAATGTAACACACCCATACAATGCGCACCACCCCGTGATGTTTTTCTCACTCCTACTAGTGAATGTAATGTAACACACACCCATACAATGCGCACCACCCCGTGATGTTTTTCTCACTCCTACTAGTGAATGTAATGTAACACACACCCATACAATGCGCACCACCCCGTGATGTTTTTCTCACTCCTACTAGTGAATGTAATGTAACACACACCCATACAATGCGCACCACCCCGTGATGTTTTTCTCACTCCTACTAGTGAATCTAATGTAACACACCCATACAATGCGCACCACCCCGTGATGTTTTTCTCACTCTTACTAGTGAATGTAATGTAACACACACCCATACAATGCGCACCACCCCCTGATGATTTTCTCACTCCTACTAGTGAATCTAATGTAACACACACCCATACAATGCGTACCACCCCGTGATGTTTTTCTCACTCCTACTAGTGAATCTAATGTAACACACACCCATACAATGCGCACCACCCCGTGATGTTTTTCTCACTCCTACTAGTGAATCTAATGTAACACACACCCATACAATGCGCACCAACCCGTGATGATTTTCTCACTCCTACTAGTGAATCTAATGTAACAAACACCCATACAATGCGCACCACCCCGTGATGTTTTTCTCACTCCTACTAGTGAATCTAATGTAACAAACACCCATACAATGCGCACCACCCGGTGATGTTTTTCTCACTCCTACTAGTGAATCTAATGTAACACACACTCATACAATGCGCACCACCCCGTGATGTTTTTCTCACTCCTACTGGTGAATCTAATGTAACACACACCCATACAATGCGCACCACCCCCTGATGTTTTTCTCACTCCTACTAGTGAATGTAATGTAAAACACACCCATACCATGCGCACCACCCCGTGATGATTTTCTCACTCCTACTAGTGAATCTAATGTAACACACACCCATACAATGCGCACCACCCCGTGATGTTTTTCTCACTGCTACTAGTGAATGTAATGTAACACACACCCATACAATGCGCACCACCCCGTGATGTTTTTCTCACTCCTACTAGTGAATGTAATGTAACACACACCCATACAATGCGCACCCCCTCGTGATGTTTTTCTCCCTCCTACTAGTGAATCTAATGTAACACACACCCATACAATGCGCACCACCCCGTGATGTTTTTCTCACTCCTTCTAGTGAATGTAATGTAACACACACCCATACAATGCGCACCACCCCGTGATGTTTTTCTCACTCCTACTAGTGAATCTAATGTAACACACCCATACAATGCGCACCACCCCGTGATGTTTTTCTCACTCCTACTAGTGAATGTAATGTAACACACACCCATACAATGCGCACCACCGCGTGATGATTTTCTCACTCCTACTAGTGAATCTAATGTAACGCACACCCATACAATGAGCACCACCCCGTGATGATTTTCTCACTCCTACTAGTGAATCTAATGTAACAAACACCCATACAATGCGCACCACACCGTGATGTTTTTCTCACACCTACTAGTGAATGTAATGTAACAAACACCCATACAATGCGCACCACCCCGTGATGTTTTTCTCACTCTTACTAGTGAATCTAATGTAACACACACCCATACAATGCGCACCACTCCGTGATATTTTTCTCACTTCTACTAGTGAATCTAATGTAACACACACCCATACGATGCGCACCACCCCCTGATGATTTTCTCACTCCTACTAGTGAATCTAATGTAACACACCCATACCATGCGCACCACTGCGTGATGATTTTCTCACTCCTACTAGTGAATCTAATGTAACAAACACCCATACAATGCGCACCACCCCGTGATGTTTTTCTCACTCCTACTAGTGAATCTAATGTAACACACACCCATACAATGCGCACCACCCCGTGATGATTTTCTCACTCCTACTAGTGAATCTAATGTAACAAACACCCATACAATGCGCACCACCCCGTGATGTTTTTCTCACTCCTATTAGTGAATGTAATGTAACAAACACCCATACAATGCGCACCCCCCCGTGATGTTTTTCTCACTCCTACTAGTGAATCTAATGTAACACACACCCATACAATGCGCACCACCCCGTGATGTTTTTCTCACTCCTACTAGTGAATGTAATGTAACACACACCCATACAATGCGCACCACCCCGTGATGTTTTTCTCACTCCTACTAGTGAATCTAATGTAACACACACCCATACAATGCGCACCACCCCGTGATGTTTTTCTCACTGCTACTAGTGAATGTAATGTAACACACCCATACAATGCGCACCACCCCGTGATGTTTTTCTCACTCCTACTAGTGAATGTAATGTAACACACACCCATACAATGCGCACCACCCCGTGATGTTTTTCTCACTCCTACTAGTGAATGTAATGTAACACACACCCATACAATGCGCACCACGCCGTGATGTTTTTCTCACTCCTACTAGTGAATGTAATGTAACACACACCCATACAATGCGCACCACCCCGTGATGTTTTTCTCACTCCTACTAGTGAATGTAATGTAACACACACCCATACAATGCGCACCACCCCGTGATGTTTTTCTCACTCCTACTAGTGAATCTAATGTAACACACCCATACAATGCGCACCACCCCGTGATGTTTTTCTCACTCTTACTAGTGAATGTAATGTAACACACACCCATACAATGCGCACCACCGCGTGATGATTTTCTCACTCCTACTAGTGAATCTAATGTAACACACACCCATACAATGCGCACCACCCCGTGATGATTTTCTCACTCCTACTAGTGAATCTAATGTTACAAACACCCATACAATGCGCACCACCCCGTGATGTTTTTCACACTCCTACTAGTGAATGTAATGTAACAAACACCCATACAATGCGCACCACCGCATGATGATTTTCTCACTCCTACTAGTGAATCTAATGTAACACACACCCATACAATGAGCACCACTCCGTGATGATTTTCTCACTCCTACTAGTGAATCTAATGTAACAAACACCCATACAATGCGCACCACCCCGTGATGTTTTTCTCACACCTACTAGTGAATGTAATGTAACAAACACCCATACAATGCGCACCACCCCGTGATGTTTTTCTCACTCCTACTAGTGAATGTAATGTAACACACACCCATACAATGCGCACCACCCCGTGATGTTTTTCTCACTCCTACTAGTGAATGTAATGTAACACACACCCATACAATGCGCACCACCCCGTGATGTTTTTCTCACTCCTACTAGTGAATGTAATGTAACACACACCCATACAATGCACACCACCCCGTGATGTTTTTCTCACTCCTACTAGTGAATGTAATGTAACACACACCCATACAATGCGCACCACCCCGTGATGTTTTTCTCACTCCTACTAGTGAATCTAATGTAACACACCCATACAATGCGCACCACCCCGTGATGTTTTTCTCACTCTTACTAGTGCATGTAATGTAACACACACCCATACAATGCGCACCACCGCGTGATGATTTTCTCACTCCTACTAGTGAATCTAATGTAACACACACCCATACAATGCGTACCACCCCGTGATGTTTTTCTCACTCCTACTAGTGAATCTAATGTAACACACACCGATACAATGCGCACCACCCCGTGATGTTTTTCTCACTCCTACTAGTGAATCTAATGTAACACACACCCATACAATGCGCACCAACCCGTGATGATTTTCTCACTCCTACTAGTGAATCTAATGTAACAAACACCCATACAATGCGCACCACCCCGTGATGTTTTTCTCACTCCTACTAGTGAATCTAATGTAACAAACACCCATACAATGCGCACCACCCGGTGATGTTTTTCTCACTCCTACTAGTGAATCTAATGTAACACACACTCATACAATGCGCACCACCCCGTGATGTTTTTCTCACTCCTACTGGTGAATCTAATGTAACACACACCCATACAATGCGCACCACCCCCTGATGTTTTTCTCACTCCTACTAGTGAATGTAATGTAAAACACACCCATACCATGCGCACCACCCCGTGATGATTTTCTCACTCCTACTAGTGAATCTAATGTAACACACACCCATACAATGCGCACCACCCCGTGATGTTTTTCTCACTGCTACTAGTGAATGTAATGTAACACACACCCATACAATGCGCACCACCCCGTGATGTTTTTCTCACTCCTACTAGTGAATGTAATGTAACACACACCCATACAATGCCCACCCCCTCGTGATGTTTTTCTCACTCCTACTAGTGAATCTAATGTAACACACACCCATACAATGCGCACCACCCCGTGATGTTTTTCTCACTCCTTCTAGTGAATGTAATGTAACACACACCCATACAATGCGCACCACCCCGTGATGTTTTTCTCACTCCTACTAGTGAATGTAATGTAACACACACCCATACAATGCGCACCACCCCGTGATGTTTTTCTCACTCCTACTAGTGAATCTAATGTAACACACCCATACAATGCGCACCACCCCGTGATGTTTTTCTCACTCCTACTAGTGAATGTAATGTAACACACACCCATACAATGCGCACCACCGCGTGATGATTTTCTCACTCCTACTAGTGAATCTAATGTAACGCACACCCATACAATGAGCACCACCCCGTGATGATTTTCTCACTCCTACTAGTGAATCTAATGTAACAAACACCCATACAATGCGCACCACACCGTGATGTTTTTCTCACACCTACTAGTGAATGTAATGTAACAAACACCCATACAATGCGCACCACCCCGTGATGTTTTTCTCACTCTTACTAGTGAACCTAATGTAACACACACCCATACAATGCGCACCACTCCGTGATATTTTTCTCACTTCTACTAGTGAATCTAATGTAACACACACCCATACAATGCGCACCACCCCCTGATGTTTTTCTCACTCCTACTAGTGAATCTAATGTAACACACCCATACCATGCGCACCACTGCGTGATGATTTTCTCACTCCTACTAGTGAATCTAATGTAACAAACACCCATACAATGCGCACCACCCCGTGATGTTTTTCTCACTCCTACTAGTGAATCTAATGTAACACACACCCATACAATGCGCACCACCCCGTGATGATTTTCTCACTCCTACTAGTGAATCTAATGTAACAAACACCCATACAATGCGCACCACCCCGTGATGTTTTTCTCACTCCTATTAGTGAATGTAATGTAACAAACACCCATACAATGCGCACCCCCCCGTGATGTTTTTCTCACTCCTACTAGTGAATGTAATGTAACAAACACCCATACAATGCGCACCACCCCGTGATGTTTTTCTCACTCCTACTAGTGAATGTAATGTAACACACACCCATACAATGCGCACCACCCCGTGATGTTTTTCTCACTCCTACTAGTTAATGTAATGTAACACACACCCATACAATGCGCACCACCCCGTGATGTTTTTCTCAAACCTACTAGTGAATCTAATGTAACACACCCATACAATGCGCACCACCCCGTGATGTTTTTCTCACTCTTACTAGTGAATGTAATGTAACACACACCCATACAATGCGCACCACCCCGTGATGTTTTTCTCACTCCTACTAGTGAATCTAATGTAACACACACATACAATGCGCACCACCCCGTGATGTTTTTCTCACTCCTACTAGTGAATGTAATGTAACACACACCCATACAATGCGCACCACCCCGTGATGTTTTTCTCAGTCCTACTACTGAATGTAATGTAACACACACCCATACAATGCGCACCACCCCGTGATGTTTTTCTCACTCCTACTAGTGAATGTAATGTAACACACACCCATACAATGCGCACCACCCCCTGATGTTTTTCTCACTCCTACTAGTGAATCTAATGTAACACACACCCATACCATGCGCACCACCCCCTGATGTTTTTCTCACTCCTACTAGTGAATCTAATGTAAAACACACCCATACCATGCGCACCACCCCGTGATGATTTTCTCACTCCTACTAGTGAATCTAATGTAACAAACACCCATACCATGCGCACCACCCCGTGATGTTTTTCTCACTCCTACTAGTGAATGTAATGTAACACACACCCATACCATGCGCACCACCCTGTGATGATTTTCTCACTCCTACTAGTGAATCTAATGTAACAAACACCCATACCATGCGCACCACCCCGTGATGTTTTTCTCACTCCTACTAGTGGATCTAATGTAACACACACCCATACAATGCGCACCACCCCGTGATGATTTTCTCACTCCTACTAGTGAATCTAATGTAACAAACACCCATACAATGCGCACCACCCCGTGATGTTTTTCTCACTCCTACTAGTGAATGTAATGTAACAAACAACCATACAATGCGCACCACCCCGTGATGTTTTTCTCACTCCTACTAGTGAATCTAATGTAACACACACCCATACAATGCGCACCACCCCTTGATGTTTTTCTCACTCCTACTAGTGAATCTAATGTAACACACACCCATACAATGCGCACCACCCCCTGATGTTTTTCTCACTCCTACTAGTGAATGTAATGTAACACACACCCATACCATGCGCACCACCGCGTGATGATTTTCTCACTCCTACTAGTGAATCTAATGTAACACACACCCATACAATGCGCACCACCCCGTGATGTTTTTCTCACTCCTACTAGTGAATGTAATGTAACAAACACCCATACAATGCGCACAACCGCGTGATGATTTTCTCACTCCTACTAGTGAATCTAATGTAACACACACCCATACAATGAGCACCACCCCGTGATGATTTTCTCACTCCTACTAGTGAATCTAATGTAACAAACACCCATACAATGCGCACCACCCCGTGATGTTTTTCTCACTCCTACTAGTGGATCTAATGTAACACACACCCATACAATGCGCACCACCCCGTGATGATTTTCTCACTCCTACTAGTGAATCTAATGTAACAAACACCCATACAATGCGCAACACCCCGTGATGTTTTTCTCGCTCCTACTAGTGAATGTAATGTAACAAACACCCATACAATGCGCACCCCCCCGTGATGTTTTTCTCACTCCTACTAGTGAATCTAATGTAACACACACCCATACAATGCGCACCACCCAGTGATGTTTTTCTCACTCCTTCTAGTGAATGTAATGTAACACACACCCATACAATGCGCACCACCCCGTGATGTTTTTCTCACTCCTACTAGTGAATGTAATGTAACACACACCCATACAATGCGCACCACCCCGTGATGTTTTTCTCACTCCTACTAGTGAATCTAATGTAACACACCCATACAATGCGCACCACCCCGTGATGTTTTTCTCACTCCTACTAGTGAATGTAATGTAACACACACCCATACAATGCGCACCACCGCGTGATGATTTTCTCACTCCTACTAGTGAATCTAATGTAACAAACACCCATACAAAGAGCACCACCCCGTGATGTTTTTCTCACTCCTACTAGTGAATGTAATGTAACACACACCCATACAATGCGCACCACCCCGTGATGATTTTCTCACTCCTACTAGTGAATGTAATGTAACCCACACCCATACAATGCGCACCACCCCGTGATGTTTTTCTCACTCCTACTAGTGAATGTAATGTAACACACACTCATACAATGCGTACCACCCCGTGATGTTTTTCTCACTCCTACTGGTGAATCTAATGTAACACACACCCATACAATGCGAACCACCCCCTGATGTTTTTCTCACTCCTACTAGTGAATGTAATGTAAAACACACCCATACAATGCGCACCACCCCGTGATGATTTTCTCACTCCTACTAGTGAATCTAATGTAACAAACACCCATACAATGCGCACCACCCCGTGATGTTTTTCTCACCTCTACTAGTGAATGTAATGTAACACACACTCATACAATGCGCACCACCCCGTGATGTTTTTCTCACTCCTACTGGTGAATCTAATGTAACACACACCCATACAATGCGCACCACCCCCTGATGTTTTTCTCACTCCTACTAGTGAATGTAATGTAAAACACACCCATACCATGCGCACCACCCCGTGATGATTTTCTCACTCCTACTAGTGAATCTAATGTAACAAACACCCATACAATGCGCACCACCCCGTGATGTTTTTCTCACTCCTACTGGTGAATCTAATGTAACACACACCCATACAATGCGCACCACCCCCTGATGTTTTTCTCACTCCTACTAGTGAATGTAATGTAAAACACACCCATACCATGCGCACCACCCCGTGATGATTTTCTCACTCCTACTAGTGAATCTAATGTAACAAACACCCATACAATGCGCACCACCCGGTGATGTTTTTCTCACTCCTACTAGTGAATCTAATGTAACACACACTCATACAATGCGCACCACCCCGTGATGTTTTTCTCACTCCTACTAGTGAATCTAATGTAACACACACCCATACAATGCGCACCACCCCGTGATGTTTTTCTCACTCCTACTAGTGAATCTAATGTAACACACCCATACAATGCGCACCACCCCTTGATGTTTTTCTCACTCCTACTAGTGAATGTAATGTAACAAACACCCATACAATGCGCACCACCGCGTGATGATTTTCTCACTCCTACTAGTGAATCTAATGTAACGCACACCCATACAATGAGCACCACCCCGTGATGATTTTCTCACTCCTACTAGTGAATCTAATGTAACAAACACCCATACAATGCGCACCACACCGTGATGTTTTTCTCACACCTACTAGTGAATGTAATGTAACAAACACCCATACAATGCGCACCACCCCGTGATGTTTTTCTCACTCTTACTAGTGAATCTAATGTAACACACACCCATACAATGCGCACCACTCCGTGATATTTTTCTCACTTCTACTAGTGAATCTAATGTAACACACACCCATACAATGCGCACCACCCCCTGATGTTTTTCTCACTCCTACTAGTGAATCTAATGTAACACACCCATACCATGCGCACCACTGCGTGATGATTTTCTCACTCCTACTAGTGAATCTAATGTAACAAACACCTATACAATGCGCACCACCCCGTGATGTTTTTCTCACTCCTACTAGTGAATCTAATGTAACACACACCCATACAATGCGCACCACCCCGTGATGATTTTCTCACTCCTACTAGTGAATCTAATGTAACAAACACCCATACAATGCGCACCACCCCGTGATGTTTTTCTCACTCCTATTAGTGAATGTAATGTAACAAACACCCATACAATGCGCACCCCCCCGTGATGTTTTTCTCACTCCTACTAGTGAATCTAATGTAACACACACCCATACAATGCGCACCACCCCGTGATGTTTTTCTCACTCCTACTAGTGAATGTAATGTAACACACACCCATACAATGCGCACCACCCCGTGATGTTTTTCTCACTCCTACTAGTTAATGTAATGTAACACACACCCATACAATGCGCACCACCCCGTGATGTTTTTCTCAAACCTACTAGTGAATCTAATGTAACACACCCATACAATGCGCACCACCCCGTGATGTTTTTCTCACTCTTACTAGTGAATGTAATGTAACACACACCCATACAATGCGCACCACCCCGTGATGTTTTTCTCACTCCTACTAGTGAATCTAATGTAACACACACATACAATGCGCACCACCCCGTGATGTTTTTCTCACTCCTACTAGTGAATGTAATGTAACACACACCCATACAATGCGCACCACCCCGTGATGTTTTTCTCAGTCTTACTACTGAATGTAATGTAACACACACCCATACAATGCGCACCACCCCGTGATGTTTTTCTCACTCCTACTAGTGAATGTAATGTAACACACACCCATACAATGCGCACCAGCCCCTGATGTTTTTCTCACTCCTACTAGTGAATCTAATGTAACACACACCCATACCATGCGCACCACCCCCTGATGTTTTTCTCACTCATACTAGTGAATCTAATGTAAAACACACCCATACCATGCGCACCACCCCGTGATGATTTTCTCACTCCTACTAGTGAATCTAATGTAACAAACACCCATACCATGCGCACCACCCCGTGATGTTTTTCTCACTCCTACTAGTGAATGTAATGTAACACACACCCATACCATGCGCACCACCCTGTGATGATTTTCTCACTCCTACTAGTGAATCTAATGTAACAAACACCCATACCATGCGCACCACCCCGTGATGTTTTTCTCACTCCTACTAGTGAATGTAATGTAACACACACCCATAAAATGCGCACCACCGCGTGATGATTTTCTCACTCCTACTAGTGAATCTAATGTAACAAACACCCATACAATGCGCACCACCCCGTGATGTTTTTCTCACTGCTACTAGTGAATGTAATGTAACACACACCCATACAATGCGCACCACCCCGTGATGATTTTCTCACTCCTACTAGTGAATCTAATGTAACAAACACCCATACAATGCGCACCACCCCGTGATGTTTTTCTCACTCCTACTAGTGAATGTAATGTAACAAACACCCATACAATGCGCACCACCCCGTGATGTTTTTCTCACTCCTACTAGTGAATCTAATGTAACACACACCCATACAATGCGCACCACCCCTTGATGTTTTTCTCACTCCTACTAGTGAATCTAATGTAACACACACCCATACAATGCGCACCACCCCCTGATGTTTTTCTCACTCCTACTAGTGAATGTAATGTAACACACACCCATACAATGCCCACCCCCTCGTGATGTTTTTCTCACTCCTACTAGTGAATCTAATGTAACACACACCCATACAATTCGCACCACCCCGTGATGTTTTTCTCACTCCTTCTAGTGAATGTAATGTAACACACACCCATACAATGCGCACCACCCCGTGATGTTTTTCTCACTCCTACTAGTGAATGTAATGTAACACACACCCATACAATGCGCACCACCCCGTGATGTTTTTCTCACTCCTACTAGTGAATCTAATGTAACACACCCATACAATGCGCACCACCCCTTGATGTTTTTCTCACTCCTACTAGTGAATGTAATGTAACACACACCCATACAATGCGCACCACCGCGTGATGATTTTCTCACTCCTACTAGTGAATCTAATGTAACGCACACCCATACAATGAGCACCACCCCGTGATGATTTTCTCACTCCTACTAGTGAATCTAATGTAACAAACACCCATACAATGCGCACCACACCGTGATGTTTTTCTCACACCTACTAGTGAATGTAATGTAACAAACACCCATACAATGCGCACCACCCCGTGATGTTTTTCTCACTCTTACTAGTGAATCTAATGTAACACACACCCATACAATGCGCACCACTCCGTGATATTTTTCTCACTTCTACTAGTGAATCTAATGTAACACACACCCATACAATGCGCACCACCCCCTGATGTTTTTCTCACTCCTACTAGTGAATCTAATGTAACACACCCATACCATGCGCACCACTGCGTGATGATTTTCTCACTCCTACTAGTGAATCTAATGTAACAAACACCTATACAATGCGCACCACCCCGTGATGTTTTTCTCACTCCTACTAGTGAATCTAATGTAACACACACCCATACAATGCGCACCACCCCGTGATGATTTTCTCACTCCTACTAGTGAATCTAATGTAACAAACACCCATACAATGCGCACCACCCCGTGATGTTTTTCTCACTCCTATTAGTGAATGTAATGTAACAAACACCCATACAATGCGCACCCCCCCGTGATGTTTTTCTCACTCTTACTAGTGAATCTAATGTAACACACACCCATACAATGCGCACCACCCCGTGATGTTTTTCTCACTCCTACTAGTGAATGTAATGTAACACACACCCATACAATGCGCACCACCCCGTGATGTTTTTCTCACTCCTACTAGTTAATGTAATGTAACACACACCCATACAATGCGCACCACCCCGTGATGTTTTTCTCAAACCTACTAGTGAATCTAATGTAACACACCCATACAATGCGCACCACCCCGTGATGTTTTTCTCACTCTTACTAGTGAATGTAATGTAACACACACCCATACAATGCGCACCACCCCGTGATGTTTTTCTCACTCCTACTAGTGAATCTAATGTAACACACACATACAATGCGCACCACCCCGTGATGTTTTTCTCACTCCTACTAGTGAATGTAATGTAACACACACCCATACAATGCGCACCACCCCGTGATGTTTTTCTCAGTCCTACTACTGAATGTAATGTAACACACACCCATACAATGCGCACCACCCCGTGATGTTTTTCTCACTCCTACTAGTGAATGTAATGTAACACACACCCATACAATGCGCACCAGCCCCTGATGTTTTTCTCACTCCTACTAGTGAATCTAATGTAACACACACCCATACCATGCGCACCACCCCCTGATGTTTTTCTCACTCATACTAGTGAATCTAATGTAAAACACACCCATACCATGCGCACCACCCCGTGATGATTTTCTCACTCCTACTAGTGAATCTAATGTAACAAACACCCATACCATGCGCACCACCCCGTGATGTTTTTCTCACTCCTACTAGTGAATGTAATGTAACACACACCCATACCATGCGCACCACCCTGTGATGATTTTCTCACTCCTACTAGTGAATCTAATGTAACAAACACCCATACCATGCGCACCACCCCGTGATGTTTTTCTCACTCCTACTAGTGAATGTAATGTAACACACACCCATAAAATGCGCACCACCGCGTGATGATTTTCTCACTCCTACTAGTGAATCTAATGTAACAAACACCCATACAATGCGCACCACCCCGTGATGTTTTTCTCACTGCTACTAGTGAATGTAATGTAACACACACCCATACAATGCGCACCACCCCGTGATGATTTTCTCACTCCTACTAGTGAATCTAATGTAACAAACACCCATACAATGCGCACCACCCCGTGATGTTTTTCTCACTCCTACTAGTGAATGTAATGTAACAAACACCCATACAATGCGCACCACCCCGTGATGTTTTTCTCACTCCTACTAGTGAATCTAATGTAACACACACCCATACAATGCGCACCACCCCTTGATGTTTTTCTCACTCCTACTAGTGAATCTAATGTAACACACACCCATACAATGCGCACCACCCCCTGATGTTTTTCTCACTCCTACTAGTGAATGTAATGTAACACACACCCATACCATGCGCACCACCGCGTGATGATTTTCTCACTCCTACTAGTGAATCTAATGTAACACACACCCATACAATGCGCACCACCCCGTGATGTTTTTCTCACTCCTACTAGTGAATGTAATGTAACAAACACCCATACAATGCGCACAACCGCGTGATGATTTTCTCACTCCTACTAGTGAATCTAATGTAACACACACCCATACAATGAGCACCACCCCGTGATGATTTTCTCACTCCTACTAGTGAATCTAATGTAACAAACACCCATACAATGCGCACCACCCCGTGATGTTTTTCTCACTCCTACTAGTGGATCTAATGTAACACACACCCATACAATGCGCACCACCCCGTGATGATTTTCTCACTCCTACTAGTGAATCTAATGTAACAAACACCCATACAATGCGCAACACCCCGTGATGTTTTTCTCGCTCCTACTAGTGAATGTAATGTAACAAACACCCATACAATGCGGACCCCCCCGTGATGTTTTTCTCACTCCTACTAGTGAATCTAATGTAACACACACCCATACAATGCGCACCACCCAGTGATGTTTTTCTCACTCCTTCTAGTGAATGTAATGTAACACACACCCATACAATGCGCACCACCCCGTGATGTTTTTCTCACTCCTACTAGTGAATGTAATGTAACACACACCCATACAATGCGCACCACCCCGTGATGTTTTTCTCACTCCTACTAGTGAATCTAATGTAACACACCCATACAATGCGCACCACCCCGTGATGTTTTTCTCACTCCTACTAGTGAATGTAATGTAACACACACCCATACAATGCGCAACACTGCGTGATGATTTTCTCACTCCTACTAGTGAATCTAATGTAACAAACACCCATACAAAGAGCACCACCCCGTGATGTTTTTCTCACTCCTACTAGTGAATGTAATGTAACACACACCCATACAATGCGCACCACCCCGTGATGATTTTCTCACTCCTACTAGTGAATCTAATGTAACACACACCCATACAATGCGCACCACCCCGTGATGTTTTTCTCACTCCTACTAGTGAATCTAATGTAACACACACCCATACAATGCGCACCAACCCGTGATGATTTTCTCACTCCTACTAGTGAATCTAATGTAACAAACACCCATACAATGCGCACCACCCCGTGATGTTTTTCTCACTCCTACTAGTGAATCTAATGTAACAAACACCCATACAATGCGCACCACCCGGTGATGTTTTTCTCACTCCTACTAGTGAATCTAATGTAACACACACTCATACAATGCGCACCACCCCGTGATGTTTTTCTCACTCCTACTGGTGAATCTAATGTAACACACACCCATACAATGCGCACCACCCCCTGATGTTTTTCTCACTCCTACTAGTGAATGTAATGTAAAACACACCCATACCATGCGCACCACCCCGTGATGATTTTCTCACTCCTACTAGTGAATCTAATGTAACACACACCCATACAATTCGCACCACCCCGTGATGTTTTTGTCACTGCTACTAGTGAATGTAATGTAACACACACCCATACAATGCGCACCACCCCGTGATGTTTTTCTCACTCCTACTAGTGAATGTAATGTAACACACACCCATACAATGCCCACCCCCTCGTGATGTTTTTCTCACTCCTACTAGTGAATCTAATGTAACACACACCCATACAATGCGCACCACCCCGTGATGTTTTTCTCACTCCTTCTAGTGAATGTAATGTAACACACACCCATACAATGCGCACCACCCCGTGATGTTTTTCTCACTCCTACTAGTGAATGTAATGTAACACACACCCATACAATGCGCACCACCCCGTGATGTTTTTCTCACTCCTACTAGTGAATCTAATGTAATACACCCATACAATGCGCACCACCCCGTGATGTTTTTCTCACTCCTACTAGTGAATGTAATGTAACACACACCCATACAATGCGCACCACCGCGTGATGATTTTCTCACTCCTACTAGTGAATCTAATGTAACGCACACCCATACAATGAGCACCACCCCGTGATGATTTTCTCACTCCTACTAGTGAATCTAATGTAACAAACACCCATACCATGCGCACCACACCGTGATGTTTTTCTCACACCTACTAGTGAATGTAATGTAACAAACACCCATACAATGCGCACCACCCCGTGATGTTTTTCTCACTCTTACTAGTGAATCTAATGTAACACACACCCATACAATGCGCACCACTCCGTGATATTTTTCTCACTTCTACTAGTGAATCTAATGTAACACACACCCATACAATGCGCACCACCCCCTGATGTTTTTCTCACTCCTACTAGTGAATCTAATGTAACACACCCATACCATGCGCACCACTGCGTGATGATTTTCTCACTCCTACTAGTGAATCTAATGTAACAAACACCCATACAATGCGCACCACCCCGTGATGTTTTTCTCACTCCTACTAGTGAATCTAATGTAACACACACCCATACAATGCGCACCACCCCGTGATGATTTTCTCACTCCTACTAGTGAATCTAATGTAACAAACACCCATACAATGCGCACCACCCCGTGATGTTTTTCTCACTCCTATTAGTGAATGTAATGTAACAAACACCCATACAATGCGCACCCCCCCGTGATGTTTTTCTCACTCCTACTAGTGAATCTAATGTAACACACACCCATACAATGCGCACCACCCCGTGATGTTTTTCTCACTCCTACTAGTGAATGTAATGTAACACACACCCATACAATGCGCACCACCCCGTGATGTTTTTCTCACTCCTACTAGTTAATGTAATGTAACACACACCCATACAATGCGCACCACCCCGTGATGTTTTTCTCAAACCTACTAGTGAATCTAATGTAACACACCCATACAATGCGCACCACCCCGTGATGTTTTTCTCACTCTTACTAGTGAATGTAATGTAACACACACCCATACAATGCGCACCACCCCATGATGTTTTTCTCACTCCTACTAGTGAATCTAATGTAACACACACATACAATGCGCACCACCCCGTGATGTTTTTCTAACTCCTACTAGTGAATGTAATGTAACACACACCCATACAATGCGCACCACCCCGTGATGTTTTTCTCAGTCCTACTACTGAATGTAATGTAACACACACCCATACAATACGCACCACCCCGTGATGTTTTTCTCACTCCTACTAGTGAATGTAATGTAACACACACCCATACAATGCGCACCACCCCCTGATGTTTTTCTCACTCCTACTAGTGAATCTAATGTAACACACACCCATACCATGCGCACCACCCCCTGATGTTTTTCTCACTCCTACTAGTGAATCTAATGTAAAACACACCCATACCATGCGCACCACCCCGTGATGATTTTCTCACTCCTACTAGTGAATCTAATGTAACAAACACCCATACCATGCGCACCACCCCGTGATGTTTTTCTCACTCCTACTAGTGAATGTAATGTAACACACACCCATACCATGCGCACCACCCTGTGATGATTTTCTCACTCCTACTAGTGAATCTAATGTAACAAACACCCATACCATGCGCACCACCCCGTGATGTTTTTCTCACTCCTACTAGTGAATGTAATGTAACACACACCCATACAATGCGCACCACCGCGTGATGATTTTCTCACTCCTACTAGTGAATCTAATGTAACAAACACCCATACAATGCGCACCACCCCGTGATGTTTTTCTCACTGCTACTAGTGAATGTAATGTAACACACACCCATACAATGCGCACCACCCCGTGATGATTTTCTCACTCCTACTAGTGAATCTAATGTAACAAACACCCATACAATGCGCACCACCCCGTGATGTTTTTCTCACTCCTACTAGTGAATGTAATGTAACAAACACCCATACAATGCGCACCACCCCGTGATGTTTTTCTCACTCCTACTAGTGAATCTAATGTAACACACACCCATACAATGCGCACCACCCCGTGATGTTTTTCTCACTCCTACTAGTGAATCTAATGTAACACACACCCATACAATGCGCACCACCCCTTGATGTTTTTCTCACTCCTACTAGTGAATCTAATGTAACACACACCCATACAATGCGCACCACCCCCTGATGTTTTTCTCACTCCTACTAGTGAATCTAATGTAACAAACACCCATACAATGCGCACCACCCCGTGATGTTTTTCTCGCTCCTACTAGTGAATGTAATGTAACAAACACCCATACAATGCGCACCCCCCCGTGATGTTTTTCTCACTCCTACTAGTGAATCTAATGTAACACACACCCATACAATGCGCACCACCCAGTGATGTTTTTCTCACTCCTTCTAGTGAGTGTAATGTAACACACACCCATACAATGCGCACCACCCCGTGATGTTTTTCTCACTCCTACTAGTGAATGTAATGTAACACACACCCATACAATGCGCACCACCCCGTGATGTTTTTCTCACTCCTACTAGTGAATCTAATGTAACACACCCATACAATGCGCACCACCCCGTGATGTTTTTCTCACTCCTACTAGTGAATGTAATGTAACACACACCCATACAATGCGCACCACCGCGTGATGATTTTCTCACTCCTACTAGTGAATCTAATGTAACAAACACCCATACAAAGAGCACCACCCCGTGATGTTTTTCTCACTCCTACTAGAGAATGTAATGTAACACACACCCATACAATGCGCACCACCCCGTGATGATTTTCTCACTCCTACTAGTGCATCTAATGTAACAAACACCCATACAATGCGCACCACCCCGTGATGTTTTTCTCACTCCTACTAGTGAATGTAATGTAACACACTCTCATACAATGCGCACCACCCCGTGATGTTTTTCTCACTCCTACTGGTGAATCTAATGTAACACACACCCATACAATGCGCACCACCCCCTGATGTTTTTCTCACTCCTACTAGTGAATGTAATGTAAAACACACCCATACAATGCGCACCACCCAGTGATGATTTTCTCACTCCTACTAGTGAATCTAATGTAACAAACACCCATACAATGCGCACCACCCCGTGATGTTTTTCTCACTTCTACTAGTGAATGTAATGTAACACACACTCATACAATGCGCACCACCCCGTGATGTTTTTCTCACTCCTACTGGTGAATCTAATGTAACACACACCCATACAATGCGCACCACCCCCTGATGTTTTTCTCACTCCTACTAGTGAATGTAATGTAAAACACACCCATACCATGCGCACCACCCCGTGATGATTTTCTCACTCCTACTAGTGAATCTAATGTAACAAACACCCATACCATGCGCACCACCCCGTGATGTTTTTCTCACTCCTACTAGTGAATGTAATGTAACACACACCCATACAATGCGCACCACCCCGTGATGTTTTTCTCACTCCTACTAGTGAATGTAATGTAACACACACCCATACAATGCGCACCACCCCCTGATGTTTTTCTCACTCCTACTAGTGAATCTAATGTAACACACACCCATACCATGCGCACCACCCCCTGATGTTTTTCTCACTCCTACTAGTGAATCTAATGTAAAACACACCCATACCATGCGCACCACCCCGTGATGATTTTCTCACTCCTACTAGTGAATCTAATGTAACAAACACCCATACCATGCGCACCACCCCGTGATGTTTTTCTCACTCCTACTAGTGAATGTAATGTAACACACACCCATACCATGCGCACCAGCCTGTGATGATTTTCTCACTCCTACTAGTGAATCTAATGTAACAAACACCCATACCATGCGCACCACCCCGTGATGTTTTTCTCACTCCTACTAGTGAATGTAATGTAACACACACCCATACAATGCGCACCACCCCGTGATGATTTTCTCACTCCTACTAGTGAATCTAATGTAACAAACACCCATACAATGCGCACCACCCCGTGATGTTTTTCTCACTCCTACTAGTGAATGTAATGTAACAAACACCCATACAATGCGCACCACCCCGTGATGTTTTTCTCACTCCTACTAGTGAATCTAATGTAACACACACCCATACAATGCGCACCACCCCTTGATGTTTTTCTCACTCCTACTAGTGAATCTAATGTAACACACACCCATACAATGCGCACCACCCCCTGATGTTTTTCTCACTCCTACTAGTGAATGTAATGTAACACAGACCCATACCATGCGCACCACCGCGTGATGATTTTCTCACTCCTACTAGTGAATCTAATGTAACACACACCCATACAATGCGCACCAACCCGTGATGTTTTTCTCACTCCTACTAGTGAATGTAATGTAACAAACACCCATACAATGCGCACAACCGCGTGATGATTTTTCTCACTCCTACTAGTGAATCTAATGTAACACACACCCATACAATGAGCACCACCCCGTGATGATTTTCTCACTCCTACTAGTGAATCTAATGTAACAAACACCCATACAATGCGCACCACCCCGTGATGTTTTTCTCACTCCTATTAGTGAATCTAATGTAACACACACCCATACAATGCGCACCACCCCGTGATGATTTTCTCACTCCTACTAGTGAATCTAATGTAACAAACACCCATACAATGCGCAACACCCCGTGATGTTTTTCTCACTCCTACTAGTGAATGTAATGTAACAAACACCCATACAATGCGCACCCCCCCGTGATGTTTTTCTCACTCCTACTAGTGAATCTAATGTAACACACACCCATACAATGCGCACCACCCCGTGATGTTTTTCTCACTCCTTCTAGTGAATGTAATGTAACACACACCCATACAATGCGCACCACCCCGTGATGTTTTTCTCACTCCTACTAGTGAATGTAATGTAACACACACCCATACAATGCGCACCACCCCGTGATGTTTTTCTCACTCCTACTAGTGAATCTAATGTAACACACCCATACAATGCGCACCACCCCGTGATGTTTTTCTCACTCCTACTAGTGAATGTAATGTAACACACACCCATACAATGCGCACCACCGCGTGATGATTTTCTCACTCCTACTAGTGAATCTAATGTAACAAACACCCATACAAAGAGCACCACCCCGTGATGTTTTTCTCACTCCTACTAGTGAATGTAATGTAACACACACCCATACAATGCGCACCACCCCGTGATGATTTTCTCACTCCTACTAGTGAATCTAATGTAACAAACACCCATACAATGCGCACCACCCCGTGATGTTTTTCTCACTCCTACTAGTGAATGTAATGTAACAAACACCCATACAATGCGCACCACCCCGTGATGTTTTTCTCACTCCTACTAGTGAATCTAATGTAACACACACCCATACAATGCGCACCAACCCGTGTTGTTTTTCTCACTCCTACTAGTGAATCTAATGTAACACACCCATACAATGCGCACCACCCCGTGATGTTTTTCTCACTGCTACTAGTGAATGTAATGTAACACACCCATACAATGCGCACCACCCCGTGATGTTTTTCTCACTCCTACTAGTGAATGTAATGTAACACACACCCATACAATGCGCACCACCCCGTGATGTTTTTCTCACTCCTACTAGTGAATGTAATGTAACACACACCCATACAATGCGCACCACCCCGTGATGTTTTTCTCACTCCTACTAGTGAATGTAATGTAACACACACCCATACAATGCGCACCACCCCGTGATGTTTTTCTCACTCCTACTAGTGAATGTAATGTAACACACACTCATACAATGCGCACCACCCCGTGATGTTTTTCTCACTCCTACTGGTGAATCTAATGTAACATACACCCATACAATGCGCACCACCCCCTGATGTTTTTCTCACTCCTACTAGTGAATGTAATGTAAAACACACCCATACCATGCGCACCACCCCGTGATGATTTTCTCACTCCTACTAGTGAATCTAATGTAACAAACACCCATACCATGCGCACCACCCCGTGATGTTTTTCTCACTCCTACTAGTGAATGTAATGTAACACACACCCATACAATGCGCACCACCCCGTGATGTTTTTCTCACTCCTACTAGTGAATGTAATGTAACACACACCCATACAATGCGCACCACCCCCTGATGTTTTTCTCACTCCTACTAGTGAATCTAATGTAACACACACCCATACCATGCGCACCACCCCCTGATGTTTTTCTCACTCCTACTAGTGAATCTAATGTAAAACACACCCATACCATGCGCACCACCCCGTGATGATTTTCTCACTCCTACTAGTGAATCTAATGTAACAAACACCCATACCATGCGCACCACCCCGTGATGTTTTTCTCACTCCTACTAGTGAATGTAATGTAACACACACCCATACCATGCGCACCACCCTGTGATGATTTTCTCACTCCTACTAGTGAATCTAATGTAACAAACACCCATACCATGCGCACCACCCCGTGATGTTTTTCTCACTCCTACTAGTGAATGTAATGTAACACACACCCATACAATGCGCACCACCGCGTGATGATTTTCTCACTCCTACTAGTGAATCTAATGTAACAAACACCCATACAATGCGCACCACCCCGTGATGTTTTTCTCACTGCTACTAGTGAATGTAATGTAACACACACCCATACAATGCGCACCACCCCGTGATGATTTTCTCACTCCTACTAGTGAATCTAATGTAACAAACACCCATACAATGCGCACCACCCCGTGATGTTTTTCTCACTCCTACTAGTGAATGTAATGTAACAAACACCCATACAATGCGCACCACCCCGTGATGTTTTTCTCACTCCTACTAGTGAATCTAATGTAACACACACCCATACAATGCGCACCACCCCTTGATGTTTTTCTCACTCCTACTAGTGAATCTAATGTAACACACACCCATACAATGCGCACCACCCCCTGATGTTTTTCTCACTCCTACTAGTGAATGTAATGTAACACACACCCATACCATGCGCACCACCGCGTGATGATTTTCTCACTCCTACTAGTGAATCTAATGTAACACACACCCATACAATGTGCACCAACCCGTGATGTTTTTCTCACTCCTACTAGTGAATGTAATGTAACAAACACCCATACAATGCGCACAACCGCGTGATGATTTTCTCACTCCTACTAGTGAATCTAATGTAACACACACCCATACAATGAGCACCACCCCGTGATGATTTTCTCACTCCTACTAGTGAATCTAATGTAACAAACACCCATACAATGCGCACCACCCCGTGATGATTTTCTCACTCCTACTAGTGAATCTAATGTAACAAACACCCATACAATGCGCAACACCCCGTGATGTTTTTCTCACTCCTACTAGTGAATGTAATGTAACAAACACCCATACAATGCGCACCCCCCCGTGATGTTTTTCTCACTCCTACTAGTGAATGTAATGTAACACACACCCATACAATGCGCACCACCCCGTGATGTTTTTCTCACTCCTACTAGTGAATCTAATGTAACACACACCCATACAATGCGCACCACCCCGTGATGATTTTCTCACTCCTACTAGTGAATCTAATGTAACAAACACCCATACAATGCGCAACACCCCGTGATGTTTTTCTCACTCCTACTAGTGAATGTAATGTAACAAACACCCATACAATGCGCACCCCCCCGTGATGTTTTTCTCACTCCTACTAGTGAATCTAATGTAACACACACCCATACAATGCGCACCACCCCGTGATGTTTTTCTCACTCCTTCTAGTGAATGTAATGTAACACACACCCATACAATGCGCACCACCCCGTGATGTTTTTCTCACTCCTACTAGTGAATGTAATGTAACACACACCCATACAATGCGCACCACCCCGTGATGTTTTTCTCACTCCTACTAGTGAATCTAATGTAACACACCCATACAATGCGCACCACCCCGTGATGTTTTTCTCACTCCTACTAGTGAATGTAATGTAACACACACCCATACAATGCGCACCACCGCGTGATGATTTTCTCACTCCTAGTAGTGAATCTAATGTAACAAACACCCATACAAAGAGCACCACCCCGTGATGTTTTTCTCACTCCTACTAGTGAATGTAATGTAACACACACCCATACAATGCGCACCACCCCGTGATGATTTTCTCACTCCTACTAGTGAATCTAATGTAACACACCCATACAATGCGCACCACCCCGTGATGTTTTTCTCACTGCTACTAGTGAATGTAATGTAACACACCCATACAATGCGCACCACCCCGTGATGTTTTTCTCACTCCTACTAGTGAATGTAATGTAACACACACCCATACAATGCGCACCACCCCGTGTTGTTTTTCTCACTCCTACTAGTGAATCTAATGTAACACACCCATACAATGCGCACCACCCCGTGATGTTTTTCTCACTGCTACTAGTGAATGTAATGTAACACACCCATACAATGCGCACCACCCCGTGATGTTTTTCTCACTCCTACTAGTGAATGTAATGTAACACACACCCATACAATGCGCACCACCCCGTGATGTTTTTCTCACTCCTACTAGTGAATGTAATGTAACACACACCCATACAATGCGCACCACCCCGTGATGTTTTTCTCACACCTACTAGTGAATGTAATGTAACACACACCCATACAATGCGCACCACCCCGTGATGTTTTTCTCACTCCTACTAGTGAATGTAATGTAACACACACACATACAATGCGCACCACCCCGTGATGTTTTTCTCACTCCTACTAGTGAATCTAATGTAACACACCCATACAATGCGCACCACCCCGTGATGTTTTTCTCACTCTTACTAGTGAATGTAATGTAACACACACCCATACAATGCGCACCACCGCGTGATGATTTTCTCACTCCTACTAGTGAATCTAATGTAACACACACCCATACAATGCGCACCACCCGTGATGATTTTCTCACTCCTACTAGTGAATCTAATGTAACAAACACCCATACAATGCGCACCACCCCGTGATGTTTTTCTCACTCCTACTAGTGAATGTAATGTAACAAACACCCATACAATGCGCACCACCCCGTGATGTTTTTCTCACTCCTACTAGTGAATCTAATGTAACACACACCCATACAATGCGCACCACCCCGTGATGTTTTTCTCACTCCTACTAGTGAATCTAATGTAACACACACCCATACCATGCGCACCACCCCCTGATGTTTTTCTCACTCCTACTAGTGAATGTAATGTAACACACACCCATACCATGCGCACCACCGCGTGATGATTTTCTCACTCCTACTAGTGAATCTAATGTAACAAACACCCATACAATGCGCACCACCCCGTGATGTTTTTCTCACTCCTACTAGTGAATCTAATGTAACACACACCCATACAATGCGCACCACCCCGTGATGATTTTCTCACTCCTACTAGTGAATCTAATGTAACAAACACCCATACAATGCGCACCACCCCGTGATGTTTTTATCACTCCTACTAGTGAATGCAATGTAACAAACACCCATACAATGCGCACCACCCCGTGATGTTTTTCTCACTCCTACTAGTGAATCTAATGTAACACACACTCATACAATGCGCACCTCCCCGTGATGTTTTTCTCACTCCTACTAGTGAATCTAATGTAACACACACCCATACAATGCGCACCACCCCCTGATGTTTTTCTCACTCCTACTAGTGAATGTAATGTAAAACACACCCATACCATGCGCACCACCCCGTGATGATTTTCTCACTCCTACTAGTGAATCTAATGTAACAAACACCCATACCATGCGCACCACCCTGTGATGTTTTTCTCACTCCTACTAGTGAATGTAATGTAACACACACCCATACAATGCGCACCACCCCGTGATGTTTTTCTCACTCATACTAGTGAATGTAATGTAACACACACCCATACAATGCGCACCACCCCGTGATGTTTTTCTCACTCCTACTAGTGAATCTAATGTAACACACACCCATACCATGCGCACCACCCCCTGATGTTTTTCTCACTCCTACTAGTGAATCTAATGTAAAACACACCCATACCATGCGCACCACCCCGTGATGATTTTCTCACTCCTACTAGTGAATCTAATGTAACAAACACCCATACCATGCGCACCACCCCGTGATGATTTCTCACTCCTACTAGTGAATGTAATGTAACACACACCCATACCATGCGCACCACCCCGTGATGATTTTCTCACTCCTACTAGTGAATCTAATGTAACAAACACCCATACCATGCGCACCACCCCGTGATGTTTTTCTCACTCCTACTAGTGAATGTAATGTAACACACACCCATACAATGCGCACCCCCCCGTGATGTTTTTCTCACTCCTACTAGTGAATGTAATGTAACACACACCCATACAATGCGCACCACCCCGTGATGTTTTTCTCACTCCTTCTAGTGAATGTAATGTAACACACACCCATACAATGCGCACCACCCCGTGATGTTTTTCTCACTCCTACTAGTGAATGTAATGTAACACACACCCATACAATGCGCACCACCCCGTGATGTTTTTCTCACTCCTACTAGTGAATCTAATGTAACACACCCATACAATGCGCACCACCCCGTGATGTTTTTCTCACTCCTACTAGTGAATGTAATGTAACACACACCCATACAATGCGCACCACCTCGTGATGATTTTCTCACTCCTACTAGTGAATCTAATGTAACAAACACCCATACAAAGAGCACCACCCCGTGATGTTTTTCTCACTCCTACTAGTGAATGTAATGTAACACACACCCATACAATGCGCACCACCCCGTGATGATTTTCTCACTCCTACTAGTGAATCTAATGTAACAAACACCCATACAATGCGCACCACCCCGTGATGTTTTTCTCACTCCTACTAGTGAATGTAATGTAACAAACACCCATACAATGCGCACCACACCGTGATGTTTTTCTCACTCCTACTAGTGAATCTAATGTAACACACACCCATACAATGCGCACCACCCCGTGTTGTTTTTCTCACTCCTACTAGTGAATCTAATGTAACACACCCATACAATGCGCACCACCCCGTGATGTTTTTCTCACTGCTACTAGTGAATGTAATGTAACACACCCATACAATGCGCACCACCCCGTGATGTTTTTCTCACTCCTACTAGTGAATGTAATGTAACACACACCCATAAAATGCGCACCACCCCGTGATGTTTTTCTCACTCCTACTAGTGAATGTAATGTAACACACACCCATACAATGCGCACCACCCCGTGATGTTTTTCTCACTCCTACTAGTGAATGTAATGTAACACACACCCATACAATGCGCACCACCCCGTGATGTTTTTCTCACTCCTACTAGTGAATGTAATGTAACACACACACATACAATGCGCACCACCCCGTGATGTTTTTCTCACTCCTACTAGTGAATCTAATGTAACACACCCATACAATGCGCACCACCCCGTGATGTTTTTCTCACTCTTACTAGTGAATGTAATGTAACACACAGCCATACCATGCGCACCACCCTGTGATGATTTTCTCACTCCTACTAGTGAATCTAATGTAACACACACCCATAAAATGCGCACCACCCGTGATGATTTTCTCACTCCTACTAGTGAATCTAATGTAACAAACACCCATACAATGCGCACCACCCCGTGATGTTTTTCTCACTCCTACTAGTGAACCTAATGTAACACACACCCATACAATGCGCACCACCCCGTGATG
Source organism: Cavia porcellus (assembly GCF_034190915.1). Taxonomy (NCBI): domain Eukaryota; kingdom Metazoa; phylum Chordata; class Mammalia; order Rodentia; family Caviidae; genus Cavia; species Cavia porcellus. Next base: position 1,394,101 of record NW_026947541.1, on the reverse strand, counting down.
TTTTTCTCACTCCTACTAGTGAATCTAATGTAACACACACCCATACAATGCGTACCACCCCGTGATGATTTTCTCACTCCTACTAGTGAATCTAATGTAACAAACACCCATACAATGCGCACCACCCCGTGATGTTTTTCTCACTCCTACTAGTGAATGTAATGTAACAAACACCCATACAATGCGCACCACCCCGTGATGTTTTTCTCACTCCTACTAGTGAATCTAATGTAACACACACCCATACAATGCGCACCACCCCGTGATGTTTTTCTCACTCCTACTAGTGAATCTAATGTAACACACACCCATACCATGCGCACCACCCCCTGATGTTTTTCTCACTCCTACTAGTGAATGTAATGTAACACACACCCATACCATGCGCACCACCGCGTGATGATTTTCTCACTCCTACTAGTGAATCTAATGTAACAAACACCCATACAATGCGCACCACCCCGTGATGTTTTTCTCACTCCTACTAGTGAATCTAATGTAACACACACCCATACCATGCGCACCACCCCGTGATGATTTTCTCACTCCTACTAGTGAATCTAATGTAACAAACACCCATACAATGCGCACCACCCCGTGATGTTTTTCTCACTCCTACTAGTGAATGCAATGTAACAAACACCCATACAATGCGCACCACCCCGTGATGTTTTTCTCACTCCTACTAGTGAATCTAATGTAACACACACTCATACAATGCGCACCACCCCGTGATGTTTTTCTCACTCCTACTAGTGAATCTAATGTAACACACACCCATACAATGCGCACCACCCCCTGATGTTTTTCTCACTCCTACTAGTGAATGTAATGTAAAACACACCCATACCATGCGCACCACCCCGTGATGATTTTCTCACTCCTACTAGTGAATCTAATGTAACAAACACCCATACCATGCGCACCACCCTGTGATGTTTTTCTCACTCCTACTAGTGAATGTAATGTAACACACACCCATACAATGCGCACCACCCCGTGATGTTTTTCTCACTCATACTAGTGAATGTAATGTAACACACACCCATACAATGCGCACCACTCCGTGATGTTTTTCTCACTCCTACTAGTGAATCTAATGTAACACACACCCATACCATGCGCACCACCCCCTGATGTTTTTCTCACTCCTACTAGTGAATCTAATGTAAAACACACCCATACCATGCGCACCACCCCGTAATGATTTTCTCACTCCTACTAGTGAATCTAATGTAACAAACACCCATACCATGCGCACCACCCCGTGATGATTTCTCATTCCTACTAGTGAATGTAATGTAACACACACCCATACCATGCGCACCACCCCGTGATGATTTTCTCACTCCTACTAGTGAATCTAATGTAACAAACACCCATACCATGCGCACCACCCCGTGATGTTTTTCTCACTCCTACTAGTGAATGTAATGTAACACACACCCATACAATGCGCACAACCCCGTGATGTTTTTCTCACTCCTACTAGTGAATCTAATGTAACACACACCCATACAATGCGCACCACCCCGTGATGTTTTTCTCACTCCTTCTAGTGAATGTAATGTAACACACACCCATACAATGCGCACCACCCCGTGATGTTTTTCTCACTCCTACTAGTGAATCTAATGTAACACACCCATACAATGCGCACCACCCCGTGATGTTTTTCTCACTCCTACTAGTGAATGTAATGTAACACACACCCATACAATGCGCACCACCGCGTGATGATTTTCTCACTCCTACTAGTGAATCTAATGTAACAAACACCCATACCATGCGCACCACCCCGTGATGATTTCTCACTCCTACTAGTGAATGTAATGTAACACACACCCATACCATGCGCACCACCCTGTGATGATTTTCTCACTCGTACTAGTGAATCTAATGTAACAAACACCCATACCATGCGCACCACCCCGTGATGTTTTTCTCACTCCTACTAGTGAATGTAATGTAACACACACCCATACAATGCGCACCACCCCGTGATGTTTTTCTCACTCCTACTAGTGAATCTAATGTAACACTAACGCATACAATGCGCACCACCGCGTGATGATTTTCTCACTCCTACTAGTGAATCAAATGTAACACACACCCATACAATGCGCACCACCCGTGATGATTTTCTCACTCCTACTAGTGAATCTAATGTAACAAACACCCATACAATGCGCACCACCCCGTGATGTTTTTCTCACTCCTACTAGTGAATGTAATGTAACAAACACCCATACAATGCGCACCACCCCGTGATGTTTTTCTCACTCCTACTAGTGAATCTAATGTAACACACACCCATACAATGCGCACCACCCCGTGATGATTTTCTCACTCCTACTAGTGAATGTAATGTAACAAACACCCATACAATGCGCACCACCCCGTGATGTTTTTCTCACTCCTACTAGTGAATGTAATGTAACACACACCCATACAATGCGCACCACCCCGTGATGTTTTTCTCACTCCTACTAGTGAATCTAATGTAACACACACCCATACCATGCGCACCACCCCCTGATGTTTTTCTCACTCCTACTAGTGAATGTAATGTAACACACACCCATACCATGCGCACCACCGCGTGATGATTTTCTCACTCCTACTAGTGAATCTAATGTAACAAACACCCATACAATGCGCACCACCCCGTGATGTTTTTCTCACTCCTACTAGTGAATCTAATGTAACACACACCCATACAATGCGCACCACCCCGTGATGATTTTCTCACTCCTACTAGTGAATCTAATGTAACAAACACCCATACAATGCGCACCACCCCGTGATGTTTTTCTCACTCCTACTAGTGAATGCAATGTAACAAACACCCATACAATGCGCACCACCCCGTGATGTTTTTCTCACTCCTACTAGTGAATCTAATGTAACACACACTCATACAATGCGCACCACCCCGTGATGCTTTTCTCACTCCTACTAGTGAATCTAATGTAACACACACCCATACAATGCGCACCACCCCGTGATGTTTTTCTCACTCCTACTAGTGAATGTAATGTAAAACACACCCATACCATGCGCACCACCCCGTGATGATTTTCTCACTCCTACTAGTGAATCTAATGTAACAAACACCCATACCATGCGCACCACCCCGTGATGTTTTTCTCACTCCTACTAGTGAATGTAATGTAACACACACCCATACAATGCGCATGACCCCGTGATGTTTTTCTCACTCATACTAGTGAATGTAATGTAACACACACCCATACAATGCGCACCACCCCGTGATGTTTTTCTCACTCCTACTAGTGAATCTAATGTAACACACACCCATACCATGCGCACCACCCCCTGATGTTTTTCAAACTCCTACTAGTGAATCTAATGTAAAACACACCCATACCATGCGCACCACCCCGTGATAATTTTCTCACTCCTACTAGTGAATCTAATGTAACAAACACCCATACCATGCGCACCACCCCGTGATGATTTCTCACTCCTACTAGTGAATGTAATGTAACACACACCCATACCATGCGCACCACCGCGTGATGATTTTCTCACTCCTACTAGTGAATCTAATGTAACAAACACCCATACAAAGAGCACCACCCCGTGATGTTTTTCTCACTCCTACTAGTGAATGTAATGTAACACACACCCATACAATGCGCACCACCCCGTGATGATTTTCTCACTCCTAATAGTGAATCTAATGTAACAAACACCCATACAATGCGCACCACCCCGTGATGTTTTTCTCACTCCTACTAGTGAATGTAATGTAACAAACACCCATACAATGCGCACCACCCCGTGATGTTTTTCTCACTCCTACTAGTGAATCTAATGTAACACACACCCATACAATGCGCACCACCCCGTGTTGTTTTTCTCACTCCTACTAGTGAATCTAATGTAACACACCCATACAATGCGCACCACCCCGTGATGTTTTTCTCACTGCTACTAGTGAATGTAATGTAACACACCCATACAATGCGCACCACCCCGTGATGTTTTTCTCACTCCTACTAGTGAATGTAATGTAACACACACCCATACAATGCGCACCACCCCGTGATGATTTTCTCACTCCTACTAGTGAATGTAATGTAACACACACCCATGCAATGCGCACCACCCCGTGATGTTTTTCTCACTCCTACTAGTGAATGTAATGTAACACACACCCATACAATGCGCACCACCCCGTGATGTTTTTCTCACTCCTACTAGTGAATGTAATGTAACACACACACATACAATGCGCACCACCCCGTGATGTTTTTCTCACTCCTACTAGTGAATCTAATGTAACACACCCATACAATGCGCACCACCCAGTGATGTTTTTCTCACTCTTACTAGTGAATGTAATGTAACACACACCCATACAATGCGCACCACCGTGTGATGATTTTCTCACTCCTACTAGTGAATCTAATGTAACACACACCCATAAAATGCGCACCACCCGTGATGATTTTCTCACTCCTACTAGTGAATCTAATGTAACAAACACCCATACAATGCGCACCACCCCGTGATGTTTTTCTCACTCCTACTAGTGAATGTAATGTAACAAACACCCATACAATGCGCACCACCCCGTGATGTTTTTCTCACTCCTACTAGTGAATCTAATGTAACACACACCCATACAATGCGCACCACCCCGTGATGATTTTCTCACTCCTACTAGTGAATGTAATGTAACAAACACCCATACAATGCGCACCACCCCGTGATGTTTTTCTCACTCCTACTAGTGAATGTAATGTAACAAACACCCATACAATGCGCACCACCCCGTGATGTTTTTCTCACTCCTACTAGTGAATCTAATGTAACACACACCCATACAATGCGCACCACCCCGTGATGTTTTTCTCACTCCTACTAGTGAATCTAATGTAACACACACCCATACCATGCGCACCACCCCCTGATGTTTTTCTCACTCCTACTAGTGAATGTAATGTAACACACACCCATACCATGCGCACCACCGCGTGATGATTTTCTCACTCCTACTAGTGAATCTAATGTAACAAACACCCATACAATGCGCACCACCCCGTGATGTTTTTCTCACTCCTACTAGTGAATCTAATGTAACACACACCCATACCATGCGCACCACCGCGTGATGATTTTCTCACTCCTACTAGTGAATCTAATGTAACAAACACCCATACAATGCGCACCACCCCGTGATGTTTTTCTCACTCCTACTAGTGAATCTAATGTAACACACACCCATACCATGCGCACCACCCCATGATGATTTTCTCACTCCTACTAGTGAATCTAATGTAACAAACACCCATACCATGCGCACCACCCCGTGATGATTTCTCACTCCTACTAGTGAATGTAATGTAACACACACCCATACAATGCGCACCACCGCGTGATGATTTTCTCACTCCTACTAGTGAATCTAATGTAACACACACCCATACAATGCGCACCACCCCGTGATGTTTTTCTCACTCCTACTAGTGAATCTAATGTAACACACACCCATACAATGCGCACCACCCCGTGATGTTTTTCTCACTCCTACTAGTGAATCTAATGTAACACACACCCATACAATGCGCACCAACCCGTGATGATTTTCTCACTCCTACTAGTGAATCTAATGTAACAAACACCCATACAATGCGCACCACCCCGTGATGTTTTTCTCACTCCTACTAGTGAATCTAATGTAACAAACACCCATACAATGCGCACCACCCCGTGATGTTTTTCTCACTCCTACTAGTGAATATAATGTAACACACACTCATACAATGCGCACCACCCCGTGATGTTTTTCTCACTCCTACTGGTGAATCTAATGTAACACACACCCATACAATGCGCACCACCCCCTGATGTTTTTCTCACTCCTACTAGTGAATGTAATGTAAAACACACCCATACCATGCGCACCACCCCGTGATGATTTTCTCACTCCTTCTAGTGAATCTAATGTAACAAACACCCATACCATGCGCACCACCACGTGATGTTTTTCTCACTCCTACTAGTGAATGTAATGTAACACACACCCATACAATGCGCACCACCCCGTGATGTTTTTCTCACTCCTACTAGTGAATGTAATGTAACACACACCCATACAATGCGCACCACCCCCTGATGTTTTTCTCACTCCTACTAGTGAATCTAATGTAACACACACCCATACCATGCGCACCACCCCCTGATGTTTTTCTCACTCCTACTAGTGAATCTAATGTAAAACACACCCATACCATGCGCACCACCCCATGATGATTTTCTCACTCCTACTAGTGAATCTAATGTAACAAACACCCATACCATGCGCACCACCCCGTGATGTTTTTCTCACTCCTACTAGTGAATGTAATGTAACACACACCCATACCATGCGCACCACCCCGTGATGATTTTCTCACTACTACTAGTGAATCTAATGTAACAAACCCCCATACCATGCGCACCACCCCGTGATGTTTTTCTCACTCCTACTAGTGAATGTAATGTAACACACACCCATACAATGCGCACCACCCCGTGATGTTTTTCTCACTCCTACTAGTGAATCTAATGTAACACACACCCATACAATGCGCACCACCACGTGATGTTTTTCTCACTCCTACTAGTGAATCTAATGTAACACACCCATACAATGCGCACCACCCCGTGATGTTTTTCTCACTTCTACTAGTGAATCTAATGTAACACACACATACAATGCGCACCACCCCGTGATGTTTTTCTCACTGCTACTAGTGAATGTAATGTAACACACACCCATACAATGCGCACCACTCCGTGATGTTTTTCTCACTGCTACTAGTGAATGTAATTTAACACACACCCATACAATGCGCACCACCCCGTGATGTTTTTCTCACTCCTACTAGTGAATGTAATGTAACACACACCCATACAATGCGCACCCCCTCGTGATGTTTTTCTCACTCCTACTAGTGAATCTAATGTAACACACACCCATACAATGCGCACCACCCCGTGATGTTTTTCTCACTCCTTCTAGTGAATGTAATGTAACACACACCCATACAATGCGCACCACCCCGTGATGTTTTTCTCACTCCTACTAGTGAATGTAATGTAACACACACCCATACAATGCGCACCACCCCGTGATGTTTTTCTCACTCCTACTAGTGAATCTAATGTAACACACCCATACAATGCGCACCACCCCGTGATGTTTTTCTCACTCCTACTAGTGAATGTAATGTAACACACCCATACAATGCGCACCACCCCCTGATGTTTTTCTCACTCCTACTAGTGAATCTAATGTAACACACACCCATACCATGCGCACCACCACCTGATGTTTTTCTCACTCCTACTAGTGAATCTAATGTAAAACACACCCATACCATGCGCACCACCCCATGATGATTTTCTCACTCCTACTAGTGAATCTAATGTAACAAACACCCATACCATGCGCACCACCCCGTGATGTTTTTCTCACTCCTACTAGTGAATGTAATGTAACACACACCCATACCATGCGCACCACCCCGTGATGATTTTCTCACTACTACTAGTGAATCTAATGTAACAAACACCCATACCATGCGCACCACCCCGTGATATTTTTCTCACTCCTACTAGTGAATGTAATGTAACACACACCCATACAATGCGCACCACCCCGTGATGTTTTTCTCACTCCTACTAGTGAATCTAATGTAACACACACCCATACAATGCGCACCACCCCGTGATGTTTTTCTCACTCCTACTAGTGAATCTAATGTAACACACCCATACAATGCGCACCACCCCGTGATGTTTTTCTCACTTCTACTAGTGAATCTAATGTAACACACCCATACATTGCGCACCACCCCGTGATGTTTTTCTCACTGCTACTAGTGAATGTAATGTAACACACACCCATACAATGCGCACCACCCCGTGATGTTTTTCTCACTGCTACTAGTGAATGTAATGTAACACACACCCATACAATGCGCACCACCCCGTGATGTTTTTCTCACTCCTACTAGTGAATGTAATGTAACACACACCCATACAATGCGCACCCCCTCGTGATGTTTTTCTCACTCCTACTAGTGAATCTAATGTAACACACACCCATACAATGCGCACCACCCCGTGATGTTTTTCTCACTCCTTCTAGTGAATGTAATGTAACACACACCCATACAATGCGCACCACCCCGTGATGTTTTTCTCACTCCTACTAGTGAATGTAATGTAACACACACCCATACAATGCGCACCACCCCGTGATGTTTTTCTCACTCCTACTAGTGAATCTAATGTAACACACCCATACAATGCGCACCACCCCGTGATGTTTTTCTCACTCCTACTAGTGAATGTAATGTAACACACACCCATACAATGCGCACCACCCCGTGATGTTTTTCTCACTCCTACTAGTGAATGTAATGTAACACACACCCATACAATGCGCACCACCCCGTGATGTTTTTCTCACTCCTACTAGTGAATCTAATGTAACACACCCATACAATGCGCACCACCCCATGATGTTTTTCTCACTCCTACTAGTGAATGTAATGTAACACACACCCATACAATGCGCACCACCCCGTGATGTTTTTCTCACTGCTACTAGTGTATGTAATGTAACACACACCCATACAATGCACACCACCCCGTGATGTTTTTCTCACTCCTACTAGTGAATGTAATGTAACACACACCCATACAATGCGCACCACCCCGTGATGTTTTTCTCACTCCTACTAGTGAATCTAATGTAACACACACCCATACAATGCGCAACACCCCGTGATGTTTTTCTCACTGCTACTAGTGAATGTAATGTAACACACCCATACAATGCGCACCACCCGTGATGTTTTTCTCACTCCTACTAGTTAATGTAATGTAACACACACCCATACAATGCGCACCACCCCGTGATGTTTTTCTCACTCCTACTAGTGAATGTAATGTAACACACACCCATACAATGCGCACCACCCCGTGATGTTTTTCTCACTCCTACTAGTGAATGTAATGTAACACACACCCATACAATGCGCACCACCCCGTGATGTTTTTCTCACTCCTACTAGTGAATGTAATGTAACACACACCCATACAATGCGCACCACCCCGTGATGTTTTTCTCACTCCTACTAGTGAATCTAATGTAACACACCCATACAATGGGCACCACCCCGTGATGTTTTTCTCACTCTTACTAGTGAATGTAATGTAACACACACCCATAAAATGCGCACCACCGCGTGATGATTTTCTCACTCCTACTAGTGAATCTAATGTAACACACACCCATACAATGCGCACCACCCCGTGATGTTTTTCTCACTCCTACGAGTGAATCTAATGTAACACACACCCATACAATGCGCACCACCCCGTGATGTTTTTCTCACTCCTACTAGTGAATCTAATGTAACACACACCCATACAATGCGCACCAACCCGTGATGATTTTCTCACTCCTACTAGTGAATCTAATGTAACAAACACCCATACAATGCGCACCACCCCGTGATGTTTTTCTCACTCCTACTAGTGAATCTAATGTAACAAACACCCATACAATGCGCACCACCCCGTGATGTTTTTCTCACTCCTACTAGTGAATCTAATGTAACACACACTCATACAATGCGCACCACCCCGTGATGTTTTTCTCACTCCTACTGGTGAATCTAATGTAACACACACCCATACAATGCGCACCACCCCCTGATGTTTTTCTCACTCCTACTTGTGAATGTAATGTAAAACACACCCATACCATGCGCACCACCCCGTGATGATTTTCTCACTCCTACTATTGAATCTAATGTAACACACACCCATACAATGCGCACCACCCCGTGATGTTTTTCTCACTCCTACTAGTGAATCTAATGTAACACACACCCATACAATGCGCACCACCCCGTGATGTTTTTCTCACTCCTACTAGTGAATCTAATGTAACACACCCATACAATGCGCACCACCCCGTGATGTTTTTCTCACTTCTACTAGTGAATCTAATGTAACACACCCATACAATGCGCACCACCCCGTGATGTTTTTCTCACTGCTAGTAGTGAATGTAATGTAACACACACCCATACAATGCGCACCACCCCGTGATGTTTTTCTCACTGCTACTAGTGAATGTAATGTAACACACACCCATACAATGCGCACCACCCCGTGATGTTTTTCTCACTCCTACTAGTGAATGTAATGTAACACACACCCATACAATGCGCACCCCCTCGTGATGTTTTTCTCACTCCTACTAGTGAATCTAATGTAACACACACCCATACAATGCGCACCACCCCGTGATGTTTTTCTCACTCCTTCTAGTGAATGTAATGTAACACACACCCATACAATGCGCACCACCCCGTGATGTTTTTCTCACTCCTACTAGTGAATGTAATGTAACACACACCCATACAATGCGCACCACCCCGTGATGTTTTTCTCACTCCTACTAGTGAATCTAATGTAACACACCCATACAATGCGCACCACCCCGTGATGTTTTTCTCACTCCTACTAGTGAATGTAATTTAACACACACCCATACAATGCGCACCACCCCGTGATGTTTTTCTCACTCCTACTAGTGAATGTAATGTAACACACACCCATACAATGCGCACCACCCCGTGATGTTTTTCTCACTCCTACTAGTGAATCTAATGTAACACACCCATACAATGCGCACCACCCCATGATGTTTTTCTCACTCCTACTAGTGAATGTAATGTAACACACACCCATACAATGCGCACCACCCCGTGATGTTTTTCTCACTGCTACTAGTGAATGTAATGTAACACACACCCATACAATGCACACCACCCCGTGATGTTTTTCTCACTCCTACTAGTGAATGTAATGTAACACACACCCATACAATGCGCACCACTCCGTGATGTTTTTCTCACTCCTACTAGTGAATCTAATGTAACACACACCCATACAATGCGCAACACCCCGTGATGTTTTTCTCACTGCTACTAGTGAATGTAATGTAACACACCCATACAATGCGCACCACCCGTGATGTTTTTCTCACTCCTACTAGTTAATGTAATGTAACACACACCCATACAATGCGCACCACCCCGTGATGTTTTTCTCACTCCTACTAGTGAATGTAATGTAACACACACCCATACAATGCGCACCACCCCGTGATGTTTTTCTCACTCCTACTAGTGAATGTAATGTAACACACACCCATACAATGCGCACCACCCCGTGATGTTTTTCTCACTCCTACTAGTGAATGTAATGTAACACACACCCATACAATGCGCACCACCCCGTGATGTTTTTCTCACTCTTACTAGTGAATGTAATGTAACACACACCTATAAAATGCGCACCACCGCGTGATGATTTTCTCACTCCTACTAGTGAATCTAATGTAACACACACCCATACAATGCGCACCACCCCGTGATGTTTTTCTCACTCCTACTAGTGAATCTAATGTAACACACACCCATACAATGCGCACCACCCCGTGATGTTTTTCTCACTCCTACTAGTGAATCTAATGTAACACACACCCATACAATGCGCACCAACCCGTGATGATTTTCTCACTCCTACTAGTGAATCTAATGTAACAAACACCCATACAATGCGCACCACCCCGTGATGTTTTTCTCACTCCTACTAGTGAATCTAATGTAACAAACACCCATACAATGCGCACCACCCCGTGATGTTTTTCTCACTCCTACTAGTGAATCTAATGTAACACACACTCATACAATGCGCACCACCCCGTGATGTTTTTCTCACTCCTACTGGTGAATCTAATGTAACACACACCCATACAATGCGCACCACCCCCTGATGTTTTTCTCACTCCTACTTGTGAATGTAATGTAAAACACACCCATACCATGCGCACCACCCCGTGATGATTTTCTCACTCCTACTAGTGAATCTAATGTAACAAACACCCATACCATGCGCACCACCCCGTGATGTTTTTCTCACTCCTACTAGTGAATGTAATGTAACACACACCCATACAATGCGCACCACCCTGTGATGTTTTTCTCACTCCTACTAGTGAATGTAATGTAACACACACCCATACAATGCGCACCACCCCCTGATGTTTTTCTCACTCCTACTAGTGAATCTAATGTAACACACACCCATACCATGCGCACCACCCCCTGATGTTTTTCTCAATCCTACTAGTGAATCTAATGTAAAACACACCCATACCATGCGCACCACCCCATGATGATTTTCTCACTCCTACTAGTGAATCTAATGTAACAAACACCCATACCATGCGCACCACCCCGTGATGTTTTTCTCACTCATACTAGTGAATGTAATGTAACACACACCCATACCATGCGCACCACCCCGTGATGATGTTCTCACTACTACTAGTGAATCTAATGTAACAAACACCCATACCATGCGCACCACCCCGTGATGTTTTTCTCACTCCTACTAGTGAATGTAATGTAACACACACCCATACAATGCTCACCACCCCGTGATGTTTTTCTCACTGCTACTAGTGAATGTAATGTAACACACACCCATACAATGCGCACCACCCCGTGATGTTTTTCTCACTCCTACTAGTGAATGTAATGTAACACACACCCATACAATGCGCACCCCCTCGTGATGTTTTTCTCACTCCTACTAGTGAATCTAATGTAACACACACCCATACAATGCGCACCACTCCGTGATGTTTTTCTCACTCCTTCTAGTGAATGTAATGTAACACACACCCATACAATGCGCACCACCCCGTGATGTTTTTCTCACTCCTACTAGTGAATGTAATGTAACACACACCCATACAATGCGCACCACCCCGTGATGTTTTTCTCACTCCTACTAGTGAATCTAATGTAACACACCCATACAATGCGCACCACCCCGTGATGTTTTTCTCACTCCTACTAGTGAATGTAATGTAACACACACCCATACAATGCGCACCACCGCGTGATGATTTTCTCACTCCTACTAGTGAATCTAATGTAACAAACACCCATACAATGAGCACCACCCCGTGATGTTTTTCTCACTCCTACTAGTGAATGTAATGTAACACACACCCATACAATGCGCACCACCCCGTGATGATTTTCTCACTCCTACTAGTGATTCTAATGTAACAAACACCCATACAATGCGCACCACCCCGTGATGTTTTTCTCACTCCTACTAGTGAATGTAATGTAACAAACAGCCATACAATGCGCACCACCCCGTGATGTTTTTCTCAATCCTACTAGTGAATCTAATGTAACACACACCCATACAATGCGCACCACCCCGTGATGATTTTCTCACTCCTACTAGTGAATCTAATGTAACAAACACCCATACAATGCGCACCACCCCGTGATGTTTTTCTCACTCCTACTAGTGAATCTAATGTAACACACCCATACAATGCGCACCACCCCGTGATGTTTTTCTCACTCCTACTAGTGAATGTAATGTAACACACACCCATACAATGCGCACCACCCCGTGATGATTTTCTCACTCCTACTAGTGAATCTAATGTAACAAACACCCATACAATGCGCACCACCCCGTGATGTTTTTCTCACTCCTACTAGTGAATGTAATGTAACAAACACCGATACAATGCGCACCACCCCGTGATGTTTTTCTCACTCCTACTAGTGAATCTAATGTAACACACACCCATACAATGCGCACCACCCCTTGATGTTTTTCTCACTCCTACTAGTGAATCTAATGTAACACACACCCATACAATGCGCACCACCCCCTGATGTTTTTCTCACTCCTACTAGTGAATGTAATGTAACACACACATACCATGCGCACCACCGCGTGATGATTTTCTCACTCCTACTAGTGAATCTAATGTAACACACACCCATACAATGCGCACCACCCCGTGATGTTTTTCTCACTCCTACTAGTGAATGTAATGTAACAAACACCCATACAATGCGCACAACCGCGTGATGATTTTCTCACTCCTACTAGTGAATCTAATGTAACGCACACCCATACAATGAGCACCACCCCGTGATGATTTTCTCACTCCTACTAGTGAATCTAATGTAACAAACACCCATACAATGCGCACCACACCGTGATGTTTTTCTCACACCTACTAGTGAATGTAATGTAACAAACACCCATACAATGCGCACCACCCCGTCATGTTTTTCTCACTCCTACTAGTGAATCTAATGTAACACACACCCATACAATGCGCACCACTCCGTGATATTTTTCTCACTCCTACTAGTGAATCTAATGTAACACACACCCATACAATGCGCACCACCCCGTGATGTTTTTCTCACTCCTACTAGTGAATGTAATGTAACACACACCCATAACATGCGCACCACTGCGTGATGATTTTCTCACTCCTACTAGTGAATCTAATGTAACACACACCCATACAATGCGCACCACACCGTGATGTTTTTCTCACACCTACTAGTGAATGTAATGTAACAAACACCCATACAATGCGCACCACCCCGTGATGTTTTTCTCACTCCTACTAGTGAACCTAATGTAACACACACCCATACAATGCGCACCACCCCGTGATGATTTTCTCACTCCTACTAGTGAATCTAATGTAACAAACACCCATACAATGCGCACCACCCCGTGATGTTTTTCTCACTCCTACTAGTGAATGTAATGTAACAAACACCCATACAATGCGCACCACCCCGTGATGTTTTTCTCACTCCTACTAGTGAATCTAATGTAACACACACCCATACAATGCGCACCACCCCGTGATGTTTTTCTCACTCCTACTAGTGAATCTAATGTAACACACCCATACAATGCTCACCACCCCGTGATGTTTTTCTCACTGCTACTAGTGAATATAATGTAACACACCCATACAATGCGCACCACCCCGTGATGTTTTTCTCACTCCTACTAGTGAATGTAATGTAACACACACCCATACAATGCGCACCACCCCGTGATGTTTTTCTCACTCCTACTAGTGAATGTAATGTAACACACACCCATACAATGCGCACCACCCAGTGATGTTTTTCTCACTCCTACTAGTGAATGTAATGTAACACACACCCATACAATGCGCACCACCCCATGATGTTTTTCTCACTCCTACTAGTGAATGTAATGTAACACACACCCATACAATGCGCACCACCCCGTGATGTTTTTCTCACTCCTACTAGTGAATCTAATGTAACACACCCATACAATGCGCACCACCCCGTGATGTTTTTCTCACTCCTACTAGTGAATCTAATGTAACACACACCCATACAATGCGCACCACCCCGTGATGTTTTTCTCACTCCTACTAGTGAATCTAATGTAACACACCCATACAATGCGCACCACCCCGTGATGTTTTTCTCACTCCTACTAGTGAATGTAATGTAACACACACCCATACAATGCGCACCACCCCGTGATGATTTTCTCACTCCTACTAGTGAATCTAATGTAACAAACACCCATACAATGCGCACCACCCCGTGATGTTTTTCTCACTCCTACTAGTGAATGTAATGTAACAAACACCGATACAATGCGCACCACCCCGTTATGTTTTTCTCACTCCTACTAGTGAATCTAATGTAACACACACCCATACAATGCGCACCACCCCTTGATGTTTTTCTCACTCCTACTAGTGCATCTAATGTAACACACACCCATACAATGCGCACCACCCCCTGATGTTTTTCTCACTCCTACTAGTGAATGTAATGTAACACACACCCATACCATGCGCACCACCGCGTGATGATTTTCTCACTCCTACTAGTGAATCTAATGTAACACAAACCCATACAATGCGCACCACCCCGTGATGTTTTTCTCACTCCTACTAGTGAATGTAATGTAACAAACACCCATACAATGCGCACAACCGCGAGATGATTTTCTCACTCCTACTAGTGAATCTAATGTAACGCACACCCATACAATGAGCACCACCCCGTGATGATTTTCTCACTCCTACTAGTGAATCTAATGTAACAAACACCCATACAATGCGCACCACACCGTGATGTTTTTCTCACACCTACTAGTGAATGTAATGTAACAAACACCCATACAATGCGCACCACCCCGTCATGTTTTTCTCACTCCTACTAGTGAATCTAATGTAACACACACCCATACAATGCGCACCACTCCGTGATATTTTTCTCACTCCTACTAGTGAATCTAATGTAACACACACCCATACAATGCGCACCACCCCGTGATGTTTTTCTCACTCCTACTAGTGAATGTAATGTAACACACACCCATACCATGCGCACCACTGCGTGATGATTTTCTCACTCCTACTAGTGAATCTAATGTAACAAACACCCATACAATGCGCACCACCCCGTGATGTTTTTCTCACTCCTACTAGTGAATCTAATGTAACACACACCCATACAATGCGCACCACCCCGTGATGATTTTCTCACTCATACTAGTGAATCTAATGTAACAAACACCCATACAATGCGCACCACCCCGTGATGTTTTTCTCACTCCTACTAGTGAATGTAATGTAACAAACACCCATACAATGCGCACCACCCCGTGATGTTTTTCTCACTCCTACTAGTGAATCTAATGTAACACACACCCATACAATGCGCACCACCCCGTGATGTTTTTCTCACTCCTACTAGTGAATCTAATGTAACACACCCATACAATGCGCACCACCCCGTGATGTTTTTCTCACTGCTACTAGTGAATGTAATGTAACACACCCATACAATGCGCACCACCCCGTGATGTTTTTCTCACTCCTACTAGTGAATGTAATGTAACACACACCCATACAATGCGCACCACCCCGTGATGTTTTTCTCACTCCTACTAGTGAATGTAATGTAACACACACCCATACAATGCGCACCACCCCGTGATGTTTTTCTCACTCCTACTAGTGAATGTAATGTAACACACACCCATACAATGCGCACCACCCCGTGATGTTTTTCTCACTCCTACTAGTGAATGTAATGTAACACACACCCATACAATGCGCACCACCCCGTGATGTTTTTCTCACTCCTACTAGTGAATCTAATGTAACACACCCATACAATGCGCACCACCCCGTGATGTTTTTCTCACTCCTACTAGTGAATCTAATGTAACACACCCATACAATGCGCACCACCCGGTGATGTTTTTCTCACTCCTACTAGTGAATGTAATGTAACACACACCCATACAATGCGCACCACCGCGTGATGATTTTCTCACTCCTACTAGTGAATCTAATGTAACAAACACCCATACAATGAGCACCACCCCGTGATGTTTTTCTCACTCATACTAGTGAATGTAATGTAACACACACACATACAATGCGCACCACCCCGTGATGATTTTCTCACTCCTACTAGTGATTCTAATGTAACAAACACCCATACAATGCGCACCACCCCGTGATGTTTTTCTCACTCCTACTAGTGAATGTAATGTAACAAACACCCATACAATGCGCACCACCCCGTGATGTTTTTCTCACTCCTACTAGTGAATCTAATGTAATACACACCCATACAATGCGCACCACCCCGTGATGTTTTTCTCACTCCTACTAGTGAATCTAATGTAACACACCCATACAATGCGCACCACCCCGTGATGTTTTTCTCACTCCTACTAGTGAATGTAATGTAACACACACCCATACAATGCGCACAACCGCGTGATGATTTTCTCACTCCTACTAGTGAATCTAATGTAACAAACACCCATACAATGCGCACCACCCCGTGATGTTTTTCTCACTCCTACTAGTGAATGTAATGTAACACACACCCATACAATGCGCACCACCCCGTGATGATTTTCTCACTCCTACTAGTGAATCTAATGTAACACACACCCATACAATGCGCACCACCCCTTGATGCTTTTCTCACTCCTACTAGTGAATCTAATGTAACACACACCCATACAATGCGCACCACCCCCTGATGTTTTTCTCACTCCTACTAGTGAATGTAATGTAACACACACCCATACCATGCGCACCACCCCGTGATGATTTTCTCACTCCTACTAGTGAATCTAATGTAACACACACCCATACAATGCGCACTACCCCGTGATGTTTTTCTCACTCCTACTAGTGAATGTAATGTAACAAACACCCATACAATGCGCACAACCGCGTGATGATTTTCTCACTCCTACTAGTGAATCTAATGTAACACACACCCATACAATGAGCACCACCCCGTGATGATTTTCTCACTCCTACTAGTGAATCTAATGTAACACACACCCATACAATGCGGACCACTCCGTGATATTTTTCTCACTCCTACTAGTGAATCTAATGTAACACACACACATACAATGCGCACCACCCCCTGATGTTTTTCTCACTACTACTAGTGAATCTAATGTAACACACCCATACCATGCGCACCACTGCGTGATGATTTTCTCACTCCTACTAGTGAATCTAATGTAACAAACACCCATACAATGCGCACCACCCCGTGATGTTTTTCTCACTCCTACTAGTGAATCTAATGTAACACACACCCATACAATGCGCACCACCCCGTGATGATTTTCTCACTCCTACTAGTGAATCTAATGTAACAAACACCCATACAATGCGCACCACCCCGTGATGTTTTTCTCACTCCTACTAGTGAATGTAATGTAACACACACCCATACAATGCGCCCCACCCCGTGATGTTTTTCTCACTCCTACTAGTGAATCTAATGTAACACACACCCAAACAATGCGCACCACCCCGTGATGTTTTTCTCACTCCTACTAGTGAATGTAATGTAACACACACCCATACAATGCGCACCACCCCGTGATGTTTTTCTCACTCCTACTAGTGAATGTAATGTAACACACACCCATACAATGCGCACCACCCCGTGATGTTTTTCTCACTCCTACTAGTGAATCTAATGTAACAAACACCCATACAATGCGCACCACCCCGTGATGTTTTTCTCACTCCTACTAGTGAATGTAATGTAACAAACACCCATACAATGCGCACCACCCCGTGATGTTTTTCTCACTCCTACTAGTGAATCTAATGTAACACACAACCATACAATGCGCACCACCCCGTGATGTTTTTCTCACTCCTACTAGTGAATCTAATGTAACACACCCATACAATGCGCACCACCCCGTGATGTTTTTCTCACTGCTACTAGTGAATGTAATGTAACACACCCATACAATGCGCACCACCCCGTGATGTTTTTCTCACTCCTACTAGTGAATGTAATGTAACACACACCCATACAATGCGCACCACCCCGTGATGTTTTTCTCACTCCTACTAGTGAATGTAATGTAACACACACCCATACAATGCGCACCACCCCGTGATGTTTTTCTCGCTCCTACTAGTGAATGTAATGTAACACACACCCATACAATGCGCACCACCCCGTGATGTTTTTCTCACTCCTACTAGTGAATGTAATGTAACACACACCCATACAATGCGCACCACCCCGTGATGTTTTTCTCACTCCTACTAGTGAATCTAATGTAACACACCCATACAATGCGCACCACCCCGTGATGTTTTTCTCACTCTTACTAGTGAATGTAATGTAACACACACCCATACAATGCGCACCACCGCGTGATGATTTTCTCACTCCTACTAGTGAATCTAATGTAACACACACCCATACAATGCGCACCACCCCGTGATGATTTTCTCACTCCTACTAGTGAATCTAATGTAACAAACACCCATACAATGCGCACCACCCCGTTATGTTTTTCTCACTCCTACTAGTGAATGTAATGTAACAAACACCCATACAATGCGCACCACCCCGTGATGTTTTTCTCACTCCTACTAGTGTATCTAATGTAACCCACACCCATACAATGCGCACCACCCCGTGATGATTTTCTCACTCCTAATAGTGAATCTAATGTAACAAACACCCACACAATGCGCACCACCCCGTGATGTTTTTCTCACTCCTACTAGTGAATGTAATGTAACAAACACCTATACAATGCGCACCACCCCGTGATGTTTTTCTCACTCCTACTAGTGAATCTAATGTAACACACACCCATACAATGCGCACCACCGCGTGATGATTTTCTCACTCCTACTAGTGAATCTAATGTAACAAACACCCATACAATGAGCACCACCCCGTGATGTTTTTCTCACTCCTACTAGTGAATGTAATGTAACACACACCCATACAATGCGCACCACCCCGTGATGATTTTCTCACTCCTACTAGTGATTCTAATGTAACAAACACCCATACAATGCGCACCACCCCGTGATGTTTTTCTCACTCCTACTAGTGAATGTAATGTAACAAACACCCATACAATGCGCACCACCCCGTGATGTTTTTCTCACTCCTACTAGTGAATCTAATGTAATACACACCCATACAATGCGCACCACCCCGTGATGTTTTTCTCACTGCTACTAGTGAATCTAATGTAACACACCCATACAATGCGCACCACCCCGTGATGTTTTTCTCACTCCTACTAGTGAATGTAATGTAACACACACCCATACAATGCGCACAACCGCGTGATGATTTTCTCACTCCTACTAGTGAATCTAATGTAACAAACACCCATACAATGCGCACCACCCCGTGATGTTTTTCTCACTCCTACTAGTGAATGTAATGTAACACACACCCATACAATGCGCACCACCCCGTGATGATTTTCTCACTCCTACTAGTGAATCTAATGTAACACACACCCATACAATGCGCACCACCCCTTGATGCTTTTCTCACTCCTACTAGTGAATCTAATGTAACACACACCCATACAATGCGCACCACCCCCTGATCTTTTTCTCACTCCTACTAGTGAATGTAATGTAACACACACCCATACCATGCGCACCACCCCGTGATGATTTTCTCACTCCTACTAGTGAATCTAATGTAACACACACCCATACAATGCGCACTACCCCGTGATGTTTTTCTCACTCCTACTAGTGAATGTAATGCAACAAACACCCATACAATGCGCACAACCGCGTGATGATTTTCTCACTCCTACTAGTGAATCTAATGTAACACACACCCATACAATGAGCACCACCCCGTGATGATTTTCTCACTCCTACTAGTGAATCTAATGTAACACACACCCATACAATGCGGACCACTCCGTGATATTTTTCTCACTCCTACTAGTGAATCTAATGTAACACACACCCATACAATGCGCACCACCCCCTGATGTTTTTCTCACTACTACTAGTGAATCTAATGTAACACACCCATACCATGCGCACCACTGCGTGATGATTTTATCACTCCTACTAGTGAATCTAATGTAACAAACACCCATACAATGCGCACCACCCCGTGATGTTTTTCTCACTCCTACTAGTGAATCTAATGTAACACACACCCATACAATGCGCACCACCCCGTGATGATTTTCTCACTCCTACTAGTGAATCTAATGTAACAAACACCCATACAATGCGCACCACCCCGTGATGTTTTTCTCACTCCTAATAATGAATGTAATGTAACACACACCCATACAATGCGCACCACCCCGTGATGTTTTTCTCACTCCTACTAGTGAATCTAATGTAACACACACCCAAACAATGCGCACCACCCCGTGATGTTTTTCTCACTCCTACTAGTGAATGTAATGTAACACACACCCATACAATGCGCACCACCCCGTGATGTTTTTCTCACTCCTACTAGTGAATGTAATGTAACACACACCCATACAATGCGCACCACCCCGTGATGTTTTTCTCACTCCTACTAGTGAATCTAATGTAACAAACACCCATACAATGCGCACCACCCCGTGATGTTTTTCTCACTCCTACTAGTGAATGTAATGTAACAAACACCCATACAATGCGCACCACCCCGTGATGTTTTTCTCACTCCTACTAGTGAATCTAATGTAACACACAACCATACAATGCGCACCACCCCGTGATGTTTTTCTCACTCCTACTAGTGAATCTAATGTAACACACCCATACAATGCGCACCACCCCGTGATGTTTTTCTCACTGCTACTAGTGAATGTAATGTAACACACCCATACAATGCGCACCACCCCGTGATGTTTTTCTCACTCCTACTAGTGAATGTAATGTAACACACACCCATACAATGCGCACCACCCCGTGATGTTTTTCACACTCCTACTAGTGAATGTAATGTAACACACACCCATACAATGCGCACCACCCCGTGATGTTTTTCTCACTCCTACTAGTGAATGTAATGTAACACACACCCATACAATGCGCACCACCCCGTGATGTTTTTCTCACTGCTACTAGTGAATGTAATGTAACACACAGCCATACAATGCGCACCACCCCGTGATGTTTTTCTCACTCCTACTAGTGAATCTAATGTAACACACCCATACAATGCGCACCACCCCGTGATGTTTTTCTCACTCTTACTAGTGAATGTAATGTAACACACACCCATACAATGCGCACCACCGCGTGATGATTTTCTCACTCCTACTAGTGAATCTAATGTAACACACACCCATACAATGCGCACCACCCCGTGATGATTTTCTCACTCCTACTAGTGAATCTGATGTAACAAACACCCATACAATGCGCACCACCCCGTGATGTTTTTCTCACTCCTACTAGTGAATGTAATGTAACAAACACCCATACAATGCGCACCACCCCGTGATGTTTTTCTCACTCCTACTAGTGAATCTAATGTAACCCACACCCATACAATGCGCACCACCCCGTGATGATTTTCTCACTCCTAATAGTGAATCTAATGTAACAAACACCCACACAATGCGCCCCACCCCGTGATGTTTTTCTCACTCCTACTAGTGAATGTAATGTAACAAACACCTATACAATGCGCACCACCCCGTGATGTTTTTCTCACTCCTACTAGTGAATCTAATGTAACACACACCCATACAATGCGCACCACCCCGTGATGTTTTTCTCACTCCTACTAGTGAATCTAATGTAACACACACCCATACCATGCGCACCACCCCGTGATGTTTTTCTCACTCGTACTAGTGAATGTAATGTAACACACACCCATACAATGCGCACCACCCCGTGATGTTTTTCTCACTCCTACTAGTGAATCTAATGTAACACAACCATACAATGCGCACCACCCCGTGATGTTTTTCTCACTCCTACTAGTGAATCTAATGTAACACACCCATACAATGCGCACCACCCCGTGATGTTTTTCTCACTCCTACTAGTGAATCTGATGTAACACACACCCATACAATGCGCACCACCCCGTGATGATTTTCTCACTCATACTAGTGAATCTAATGTAACAAACACCCATACAATGCGCACCACCCCGTGATGTTTTTCTCACTCCTACTAGTGAATGTAATGTAACAAACACCCATACAATGCGCACCACCCCGTGATGTTTTTCTCACTCCTACTAGTGAATCTAATGTAACACACACCCATACAATGCGCACCACCCCGTGATGTTTTTCTCACTCCTACTAGTGAATCTAATGTAACACACCCATACAATGCGCACCACCCCGTGATGTTTTTCTCACTGCTACTAGTGAATGTAATGTAACACACCCATACAATGCGCACCACCCCGTGATGTTTTTCTCACTCCTACTAGTGAATGTAATGTAACACACACCCATACAATGCGCACCACCCCGTGATGTTTTTCTCACTCCTACTAGTGAATGTAATGTAACACACACCCATACAATGCGCACCACCCCGTGATGTTTTTCTCACTCCTACTAGTGAATGTAATGTAACACACACCCATACAATGCGCACCACCCCGTGATGTTTTTCTCACTCCTACTAGTGAATGTAATGTAACACACACCCATACAATGCGCACCACCCCGTGATGTTTTTCTCACTCCTACTAGTGAATCTAATGTAACACACCCATACAATGCGCACCACCCCGTGATGTTTTTCTCACTCCTACTAGTGAATCTAATGTAACACACCCATACAATGCGCACCACCCGGTGATGTTTTTCTCACTCCTACTAGTGAATGTAATGTAACACACACCCATACCATGCGCACCACTGCGTGATGATTTTCTCACTCCTACTAGTGAATCTAATGTAACAAACACCCATACAATGCGCACCACCCCGTGATGTTTTTCTCACTCCTACCAGTGAATCTAATGTAACACACACCCATACAATGCGCACCACCCCGTGATGATTTTCTCACTCATACTAGTGAATCTAATGTAACAAACACCCATACAATGCGCACCACCCCGTGATGTTTTTCTCACTCCTACTAGTGAATGTAATGTAACAAACACCCATACAATGCGCACCACCCCGTGATGTTTTTCTCACTCCTACTAGTGAATCTAATGTAACACACACCCATACAATGCGCACCACCCCGTGATGTTTTTCTCACTCCTACTAGTGAATCTAATGTAACACACCCATACAATGCGCACCACCCCGTGATGTTTTTCTCACTGCTACTAGTGAATGTAATGTAACACACCCATACAATGCGCACCACCCCGTGATGTTTTTCTCACTCCTACTAGTGAATGTAATGTAACACACACCCATACAATGCGCACCACCCCGTGATGTTTTTCTCACTCCTACTAGTGAATGTAATGTAACACACACCCATACAATGCGCACCACCCCGTGATGTTTTTCTCACTCCTACTAGTGAATGTAATGTAACACACACCCATACAATGCGCACCACCCCGTGATGTTTTTCTCACTCCTACTAGTGAATGTAATGTAACACACACCCATACAATGCGCACCACCCCGTGATGTTTTTCTCACTCCTACTAGTGAATGTAATGTAACAAACACCCATACAATGCGCACCACCCCGTGATGTTTTTCTCACTCCTACTAGTGAATCTAATGTAACACACAACCATACAATGCGCACCACCCCGTGATGTTTTTCTCACTCCTACTAGTGAATCTAATGTAACACACCCATACAATGCGCACCACCCCGTGATGTTTTTCTCACTGCTACTAGTGAATGTAATGTAACACACCCATACAATGCGCACCACCCCGTGATGTTTTTCTCACTCCTACTAGTGAATGTAATGTAACACACACCCATACAATGCGCACCACCCCGTGATGTTTTTCACACTCCTACTAGTGAATGTTATGTAACACACACCCATACAATGCGCACCACCCCGTGATGTTTTTCTCACTCCTACTAGTGAATGTAATGTAACACACACCCATACAATGCGCACCACCCCGTGATGTTTTTCTCACTGCTACTAGTGAATGTAATGTAACACACAGCCATACAATGCGCACCACCCCGTGATGTTTTTCTCACTCCTACTAGTGAATCTAATGTAACACACCCATACAATGCGCACCACCCCGTGATGTTTTTCTCACTCTTACTAGTGAATGTAATGTAACACACACCCATACAATGCGCACCACCGCGTGATGATTTTCTCACTCCTACTAGTGAATCTAATGTAACACACACCCATACAATGCGCACCACCCCGTGATGATTTTCTCACTCCTACTAGTGAATCTGATGTAACAAACACCCATACAATGCGCACCACCCCGTGATGTTTTTCTCACTCCTACTAGTGAATGTAATGTAACAAACACCCATACAATGCGCACCACCCCGTGATGTTTTTCTCACTCCTACTAGTGAATCTAATGTAACCCACACCCATACAATGCGCACCACCCCGTGATGATTTTCTCACTCCTAATAGTGAATCTAATGTAACAAACACCCACACAATGCGCCCCACCCCGTGATGTTTTTCTCACTCCTACTAGTGAATGTAATGTAACAAACACCTATACAATGCGCACCACCCCGTGATGTTTTTCTCACTCCTACTAGTGAATCTAATGTAACACACACCCATACAATGCGCACCACCCCGTGATGTTTTTCTCACTCCTACTAGTGAATCTAATGTAACACACACCCATACCATGCGCACCACCCCGTGATGTTTTTCTCACTCCTACTAGTGAATGTAATGTAACACACACCCATACAATGCGCACCACCCCGTGATGTTTTTCTCACTCCTACTAGTGAATCTAATGTAACACAACCATACAATGCGCACCACCCCGTGATGTTTTTCTCACTCCTACTAGTGAATCTAATGTAACACACCCATACAATGCGCACCACCCCGTGATGTTTTTCTCACTCCTACTAGTGAATCTGATGTAACACACACCCATACAATGCGCACCACCCCGTGATGATTTTCTCACTCATACTAGTGAATCTAATGTAACAAACACCCATACAATGCGCACCACCCCGTGATGTTTTTCTCACTCCTACTAGTGAATGTAATGTAACAAACACCCATACAATGCGCACCACCCCGTGATGTTTTTCTCACTCCTACTAGTGAATCTAATGTAACACACACCCATACAATGCGCACCACCCCGTGATGTTTTTCTCACTCCTACTAGTGAATCTAATGTAACACACCCATACAATGCGCACCACCCCGTGATGTTTTTCTCACTGCTACTAGTGAATGTAATGTAACACACCCATACAATGCGCACCACCCCGTGATGTTTTTCTCACTCCTACTAGTGAATGTAATGTAACACACACCCATACAATGCGCACCACCCCGTGATGTTTTTCTCACTCCTACTAGTGAATGTAATGTAACACACACCCATACAATGCGCACCACCCCGTGATGTTTTTCTCACTCCTACTAGTGAATGTAATGTAACACACACCCATACAATGCGCACCACCCCGTGATGTTTTTCTCACTCCTACTAGTGAATGTAATGTAACACACACCCATACAATGCGCACCACCCCGTGATGTTTTTCTCACTCCTACTAGTGAATCTAATGTAACACACCCATACAATGCGCACCACCCCGTGATGTTTTTCTCACTCCTACTAGTGAATCTAATGTAACACACCCATACAATGCGCACCACCCGGTGATGTTTTTCTCACTCCTACTAGTGAATGTAATGTAACACACACCCATACCATGCGCACCACTGCGTGATGATTTTCTCACTCCTACTAGTGAATCTAATGTAACAAACACCCATACAATGCGCACCACCCCGTGATGTTTTTCTCACTCCTACCAGTGAATCTAATGTAACACACACCCATACAATGCGCACCACCCCGTGATGATTTTCTCACTCATACTAGTGAATCTAATGTAACAAACACCCATACAATGCGCACCACCCCGTGATGTTTTTCTCACTCCTACTAGTGAATTTAATGTAACAAACACCCATACAATGCGCACCACCCGTGATGTTTTTCTCACTCCTACTAGTGAATCTAATGTAATACACACCCATACAATGCGCACCACCCCGTGATGTTTTTCTCACTCCTACTAGTGAATCTAATGTAACACACCCATACAATGCGCACCACCCCGTGATGTTTTTCTCACTCCTACTAGTGAATGTAATGTAACACACACCCATACAATGCGCACCACCGCGTGATGATTTTCTCACTCCTACTAGTGAATCTAATGTAACAAACACCCATACAATGCGCACCACCCCGTGATGTTTTTCTCACTCCTACTAGTGAATGTAATGTAACACACACCCATACAATGCGCACCACCCCGTGATGATTTTCTCACTCCTACTAGTGAATCTAATGTAACACACACCCATACAATGCGCACCACCCCTTGATGCTTTTCTCACTCCTACTAGTGAATCTAATGTAACACACACCCATACAATGCGCACCACCCCCTGATGTTTTTCTCACTCGTACTAGTGAATGTAATGTAACACACACCCATACCATGCGCACCACCCCGTGATGATTTTCTCACTCCTACTAGTGAATCTAATGTAACACACACCCATACAATGCGCACTACCCCGTGATGTTTTTCTCACTCCTACTAGTGAATGTAATGTAACAAACACCCATACAATGCGCACAACCGCGTGATGATTTTCTCACTCCTACTAGTGAATCTAATGTAACACACACCCATACAATGAGCACCACCCCGTGATGATTTTCTCACTCCTACTAGTGAATGTAATGTAACACACACCCATACAATGCGCACCACCCCGTGATGTTTTTCTCACTCCTACTAGTGAATGTAATGTAACACACACCCATACAATGCGCACCACCCCGTGATGTTTTTCTCACTCCTACAAGTGAATCTAATGTAACACACCCATACAATGCGCACCACCCCGTGATGTTTTTCTCACTCCTACTAGTGAATGTAATGTAACACACACCCATACAATGCGCACCACCGCGTGATGATTTTCTCACTCCTACTAGTGAATCTAATGTAACAAACACCCATACAATGCGCACCACCCCGTGATGTTTTTCTCACTCCTACTAGTGAATGTAATGTAACACACACCCATACAATGCGCACCACCCCGTGATGATTTTCTCACTCCTACTAGTGAATCTAATGTAACACACACCCATACAATGCGCACCACCCCTTGATGCTTTTCTCACTCCTACTAGTGAATCTAATGTAACACACACCCATACAATGCGCACCACCCCCTGATGTTTTTCTCACTCCTACTAGTGAATGTAATGTAACACACACCCATACCATGCGCACCACCCCGTGATGATTTTCTCACTCCTACTAGTGAATCTAATGTAACACACACCCATACAATGCGCACTACCCCGTGATGTTTTTCTCACTCCTACTAGTGAATGTAATGTAACAAACACCCATACAATGCGCACAACCGCGTGATGATTTTCTCACTCCTACTAGTGAATCTAATGTAACACACACCCATACAATGAGCACCACCCCGTGATGATTTTCTCACTCCTACTAGTGAATCTAATGTAACACACACCCATACAATGCGGACCACTCCGTGATATTTTTCTCACTCCTACTAGTGAATCTAATGTAACACACACCCATACAATGCGCACCACCCCGTGATGTTTTTCTCACTCCTACTAGTGAATCTAATGTAACACACCCATACAATGCGCACCACCCCGTGATGTTTTTCTCACTGCTACTAGTGAATGTAATGTAACACACCCATACAATGCGCACCACCCCGTGATGTTTTTCTCACTCCTACTAGTGAATGTAATGTAACACACACCCATACAATGCGCACCACCCCGTGATGTTTTTCTCACTCCTACTAGTGAATGTAATGTAACACACACCCATACAATGCGCACCACCCCGTGATGTTTTTCTCACTCCTACTAGTGAATGTAATGTAACACACACCCATACAATGCGCACCACCCCGTGATGTTTTTCTCACTGCTACTAGTGAATGTAATGTAACACACACCCATACAATGCGCACCACCCCGTGATGTTTTTCTCACTCCTACTAGTGAATCTAATGTAACACACCCATACAATGCGCACCACCCCGTGATGTTTTTCTCACTCTTACTAGTGAATGTAATGTAACACACACCCATACAATGCGCACCACCGCGTGATGATTTTCTCACTCCTACTAGTGAATCTAATGTAACACACACCCATACAATGCGCACCACCCCGTGATGATTTTCTCACTCCTACTAGTGAATCTAATGTAACAAACACCCATACAATGCGCACCACCCCGTGATGTTTTTCTCACTCCTACTAGTGAATGTAATGTAACAAACACCCATACAATGCGCACCACCCCGTGATGTTTTTCTCACTCCTACTAGTGAATCTAATGTAACCCACACCCATACAATGCGCACCACCCCTTGATGATTTTCTCACTCCTAATAGTGAATCTAATGTAACAAACACCCACACAATGCGCACCACCCCGTGATGTTTTTCTCACTCCTACTAGTGAATGTAATGTAACAAACACCTATACAATGCGCACCACCCCGTGATGTTTTTCTCACTCCTACTAGTGAATCTAATGTAACACACACCCATACAATGCGCACCACCCCGTGATGTTTTTCTCACTCCTACTAGTGAATCTAATGTAACACACACCCATACCATGCGCACCACCCCCTGATGTTTTTCTCACTCCTACTAGTGAATGTAATGTAACACACTCCCATACAATGCGCACCACCCCGTGATGTTTTTCTCACTCCTACTAGTGAATCTAATGTAACACACCCATACAATGCGCACCACCCCGTGATGTTTTTCTCACTCCTACTAGTGAATCTAATGTAACACACCCATACAATGCGCACCACCCCGTGATGTTTTTCTCACTCCTACTAGTGAATCTAATGTAACACACACCCATACAATGCGCACCACCCCGTGATGATTTTCTCACTCATACTAGTGAATCTAATGTAACAAACACCCATACAATGCGCACCACCCCGTGATGTTTTTCTCACTCCTACTAGTGAATGTAATGTAACAAACACCCATACAATGCGCACCACCCCGTGATGTTTTTCTCACTCCTACTAGTGAATCTAATGTAACACACACCCATACAATGCGCACCACCCCGTGATGTTTTTCTCACTCCTACTAGTGAATCTAATGTAACACACCCATACAATGCGCACCACCCCGTGATGTTTTTCTCACTGCTACTAGTGAATGTAATGTAACACACCCATACAATGCGCACCACCCCGTGATGTTTTTCTCACTCCTACTAGTGAATGTAATGTAACACACAGCCATACAATGCGCACCACCCCGTGATGTTTTTCTCACTCCTACTAGTGAATGTAATGTAACACACACCCATACAATGCGCACCACCCCGTGATGTTTTTCTCACTCCTACTAGTGAATGTAATGTAACACACACCCATACAATGCGCACCACCCCGTGATGTTTTTCTCACTCCTACTAGTGAATGTAATGTAACACACACCCATACAATGCGCACCACCCCGTGATGTTTTTCTCACTCCTACTAGTGAATCTAATGTAACACACCCATACAATGCACACCACCCCGTGATGTTTTTCTCACTCCTACTAGTGAATCTAATGTAACACACCCATACAATGCGCACCACCCGGTGATGTTTTTCTCACTCCTAGTAGTGAATGTAATGTAACACACACCCATACAATGCGCACCACCGCGTGATGATTTTCTCACTCCTACTAGTGAATCTAATGTAACAAACACCCATACAATGAGCACCACCCCGTGATGTTTTTCTCACTCCTACTAGTGAATGTAATGTAACACACACCCATACAATGCGCACCACCCCGTGATGATTTTCTCACTCCTACTAGTGATTCTAATGTAACAAACACCCATACAATGCGCACCACCCCGTGATGTTTTTCTCACTCCTACTAGTGAATGTAATGTAACAAACACCCATACAATGCGCACCACCCCGTGATGTTTTTCTCACTCCTACTAGTGAATCTAATGTAATACACACCCATACAATGCGCACCACCCCGTGATGTTTTTCTCACTCCTACTAGTGAATCTAAAGTAACACACCCATACAATGCGCACCACCCCGTGATGTTTTTCTCACTCCTACTAGTGAATGTAATGTAACACACACCCATACAATGCGCACCACCGCGTGATGATTTTCTCACTCCTACTAGTGAATCTAATGTAACAAACACCCATACAATGCGCACCACCCCGTGATGTTTTTCTCACTCCTACTAGTGAATGTAATGTAACACACACCCATACAATGCGCACCACCGCGTGATGATTTTCTCACTCCTACTAGTGAATCTAATGTAACAAACACCGATACAATGCGCACCACCCCGTGATGTTTTTCTCACTCCTACTAGTGAATCTAATGTAACACACACCCATACAATGCGCACCACCCCTTGATGCTTTTCTCACTCCTACTAGTGAATCTAATGTAACACACACCCATACAATGCGCACCACCCCCTGATGTTTTTCTCACTCCTACTAGTGAATGTAATGTAACACACACCCATACCATGCGCACCACCCCGTGATGATTTTCTCACTCCTACTAGTGAATCTAATGTAACACACACCCATACAATGCGCACTACCCCGTGATGTTTTTGTCACTCCTACTAGTGAATGTAATGTAACAAACACCCATACAATGCGCACAACCGTGTGATGATTTTCTCACTCCTACTAGTGAATCTAATGTAACACACACCCATACAATGAGCACCACCCCGTGATGATTTTCTCACTCCTACTAGTGAATCTAATGTAACAAACACCCATACAATGCGCACCACCCCGTGATGTTTTTCTCACACCTACTAGTGAATGTAATGTAACAAACACCCATACAATGCGCACCACCCCGTGATGTTTTTCTCACTCCTACTAGTGAATCTAATGTAACACACACCCATACAATGCGGACCACTCCGTGATATTTTTCTCACTCCTACTAGTGAATCTAATGTAACACACACCCATACAATGCGCACCACCCCCTGATGTTTTTCTCACTCCTACTAGTGAATCTAATGTAACACACCCATACCATGCGCACCACTGCGTGATGATTTTCTCACTCCTACTAGTGAATCTAATGTAACAAACACCCATACAATGCGCACCACCCCGTGATGTTTTTCTCACTCCTACTAGTGAATGTAATGTAACAAACACCCATACAATGCGCACCACCCCGTGATGTTTTTCTCACTCCTACTAGTGAATCTAATGTAACACACAACCATACAATGCGCACCACCCCGTGATGTTTTTCTCACTCCTACTAGTGAATCTAATGTAACACACCCATACAATGCGCACCACCCCGTGATGTTTTTCTCACTGCTACTAGTGAATGTAATGTAACACACCCATACAATGCGCACCACCCCGTGATGTTTTTCTCACTCCTACTAGTGAATGTAATGTAACACACACCCATACAATGCGCACCACCCCGTGATGTTTTTCTCACTCCTACTAGTGAATGTAATGTAACACACACCCATACAATGCGCACCACCCCGTGATGTTTTTCTCACTCCTACTAGTGAATGTAATGTAACACACACCCATACAATGCGCACCACCCCGTGATGTTTTTCTCACTGCTACTAGTGAATGTAATGTAACACACACCCATACAATGCGCACCACCCCGTGATGTTTTTCTCACTCCTACTAGTGAATCTAATGTAACACACCCATACAATGCGCACCACCCCGTGATGTTTTTCTCACTCTTACTAGTGAATGTAATGTAACACACACCCATACAATGCGCACCACCGCGTGATGATTTTCTCACTCCTACTAGTGAATCTAATGTAACACACACCCATACAATGCGCACCACCCCGTGATGATTTTCTCACTCCTACTAGTGAATCTAATGTAACAAACACCCATACAATGCGCACCACCCCGTGATGTTTTTCTCACTCCTACTAGTGAATGTAATGTAACAAACACCCATACAATGCGCACCACCCCGTGATGTTTTTCTCACTCCTACTAGTGAATCTAATGTAACCCACACCCATACAATGCGCACCACCCCGTGATGATTTTCTCACTCCTAATAGTGAATCTAATGTAACAAACACCCACACAATGCGCACCACCCCGTGATGTTTTTCTCACTCCTACTAGTGAATGTAATGTAACAAACACCTATACAATGCGCACCACCCCGTGATGTTTTTCTCACTCCTACTAGTGAATCTAATGTAACACACACCCATACAATGCGCACCACCCCGTGATGTTTTTCTCACTCCTACTAGTGAATCTAATGTAACACACACCCATACCATGCGCACCACCCCCTGATGTTTTTCTCACTCCTACTAGTGAATGTAATGTAACACACTCCCATACAATGCGCACCACCCCGTGATGTTTTTCTCACTCCTACTAGTGAATCTAATGTAACACACCCATACAATGCGCACCACCCCGTGATGTTTTTCTCACTCCTACTAGTGAATCTAATGTAACACACCCATACAATGCGCACCACCCCGTGATGTTTTTCTCACTCCTACTAGTGAATCTAATGTAACACACACCCATACAATGCGCACCACCCCGTGATGATTTTCTCACTCATACTAGTGAATCTAATGTAACAAACACCCATACAATGCGCACCACCCCGTGATGTTTTTCTCACTCCTACTAGTGAATGTAATGTAACAAACACCCATACAATGCGCACCACCCCGTGATGTTTTTCTCACTCCTACTAGTGAATCTAATGTAACACACACCCATACAATGCGCACCACCCCGTGATGTTTTTCTCACTCCTACTAGTGAATCTAATGTAACACACCCATACAATGCGCACCACCCCGTGATGTTTTTCTCACTGCTACTAGTGAATGTAATGTAACACACCCATACAATGCGCACCACCCCGTGATGTTTTTCTCACTCCTACTAGTGAATGTAATGTAACACACAGCCATACAATGCGCACCACCCCGTGATGTTTTTCTCACTCCTACTAGTGAATGTAATGTAACACACACCCATACAATGCGCACCACCCCGTGATGTTTTTCTCACTCCTACTAGTGAATGTAATGTAACACACACCCATACAATGCGCACCACCCCGTGATGTTTTTCTCACTCCTACTAGTGAATGTAATGTAACACACACCCATACAATGCGCACCACCCCGTGATGTTTTTTTCACTCCTACTAGTGAATCTAATGTAACACACCCATACAATGCGCACCACCCCGTGATGTTTTTCTCACTCCTACTAGTGAATCTAATGTAACACACCCATACAATGCGCACCACCCGGTGATGTTTTTCTCACTCCTAGTAGTGAATGTAATGTAACACACACCCATACAATGCGCACCACCGCGTGATGATTTTCTCACTCCTACTAGTGAATCTAATGTAACAAACACCCATACAATGAGCACCACCCCGTGATGTTTTTCTCACTCCTACTAGTGAATGTAATGTAACACACACCCATACAATGCGCACCACCCCGTGATGATTTTCTCACTCCTACTAGTGATTCTAATGTAACAAACACCCATACAATGCGCACCACCCCGTGATGTTTTTCTCACTCCTACTAGTGAATGTAATGTAACAAACACCCATACAATGCGCACCACCCCGTGATGTTTTTCTCACTCCTACTAGTGAATCTAATGTAATACACACCCATACAATGCGCACCACCCCGTGATGTTTTTCTCACTCCTACTAGTGAATCTAAAGTAACACACCCATACAATGCGCACCACCCCGTGATGTTTTTCTCACTCCTACTAGTGAATGTAATGTAACACACACCCATACAATGCGCACCACCGCGTGATGATTTTCTCACTCCTACTAGTGAATCTAATGTAACACACACCCATACAATGAGCACCACCCCGTGATGATTTTCTCACTCCTACTAGTGAATCTAATGTAACAAACACCCATACAATGCGCACCACCCCGTGATGTTTTTCTCACACCTACTAGTGAATGTAATGTAACAAACACCCATACAATGCGCACCACCCCGTGATGTTTTTCTCACTCCTACTAGTGAATCTAATGTAACACACACCCATACAATGCGGACCACTCCGTGATATTTTTCTCACTCCTACTAGTGAATCTAATGTAACACACACCCATACAATGCGCACCACCCCCTGATGTTTTTCTCACTCCTACTAGTGAATCTAATGTAACACACCCATACCATGCGCACCACTGCGTGATGATTTTCTCACTCCTACTAGTGAATCTAATGTAACAAACACCCATACAATGCGCACCACCCCGTGATGTTTTTCTCACTCCTACTAGTGAATCTAATGTAACACACACCCATTCAATGCGCACCACCCCGTGATGATTTTCTCACTCCTACTAGTGAATCTAATGTAACAAACACCCATACAATGCGCACCACCCCGTGATGTTTTTCTCACTCCTACTAGTGAATGTAATGTAACACACACCCATACAATGCGCACCACCCCGTGATGTTTTTCTCACTCCTACTAGTGAATCTAATGTAACACACACCCAAACAATGCGCACCACCCCGTGATGTTTTTCTCACTCCTACTAGTGAATGTAATGTAACACACACCCATACAATGCGCACCACCCCGTGATGTTTTTCTCACTCCTACTAGTGAATGTAATGTAACACACACCCATACAATGCGCACCACCCCGTGATGTTTTTCTCACTCCTACTAGTGAATCTAATGTAACAAACACCCATACAATGCGCACCACCCCGTGATGTTTTTCTCACTCCTACTAGTGAATGTAATGTAACAAACACCCATACAATGCGCACCACCCCGTGATGTTTTTCTCACTCCTACTAGTGAATCTAATGTAACACACACCCATACAATGCGCACCACCCCGTGATGTTTTTCTCACTCCTACTAGTGAATCTAATGTAACACACCCATACAATGCGCACCACCCCGTGATGTTTTTCTCACTCCTACTAGTGAATCTAATGTAACACACCCATACAATGCGCACCACCCCGTGATGTTTTTCTCACTCCTACTAGTGAATGTAATGTAACACACACCCATACAATGCGCACCACCCCGTGATGTTTTTCTCACTCCTACTAGTGAATGTAATGTAACACACACCCATACAATGCGCACCACCCCGTGATGTTTTTCTCACTCCTACTAGTGAATGTAATGTAACACACACCCATACAATGCGCACCACCCCGTGATGTTTTTCTCACTCCTACTAGTGAATGTAATGTAACACACACCCATACAATGCGCACCACCCCGTGATGTTTTTCTCACTCCTACTAGTGAATCTAATGTAACACACCCATACAATGCGCACCACCCCGTGATGTTTTTCTCACTCTTACTAGTGAATGTAATGTAACACACACCCATACAATGCGCACCACCGCGTGATGATTTTCTCACTCCTACTAGTGAATCTAATGTAACACACACCCATACAATGCGCACCACCCCGTGATGATTTTCTCACTCCTACTAGTGAATCTAATGTAACAAACACCCATACAATGCGCACCACCCCGTGATGTTTTTCTCACTCCTACTAGTGAATGTAATGTAACAAACACCCATACAATGCGCACCACCCCGTGATGTTTTTCTCACTCCTACTAGTGAATCTAATGTAACCCACACCCATACAATGCGCACCACCCCGTGATGATTTTCTCACTCCTACTAGTGAATCTAATGTAACAAACACCCACACAATGCGCACCACCCCGTGATGTTTTTCTCACTCCTACTAGTGAATGTAATGTAACAAACACCTATACAATGCGCACCACCCCGTGATGTTTTTCTCACTCCTACTAGTGAATCTAATGTAACACACACCCATACAATGCGCACCACCCCGTGATGTTTTTCTCACTCCTACTAGTGAATCTAATGTAACACACACCCATACCATGCGCACCACCCCCTGATGTTTTTCTCACTCCTACTAGTGAATGTAATGTAACACACACCCATACCATGCGCACCACCGCGTGAGGATTTTCTCACTCCTACTAGTGAATCTAATGTAACAAACACCGATACAATGCGCACCACCCCGTGATGTTTTTCTCACTCCTACTAGTGAATCTAATGTAACACACACCCATACAATGCGCACCACCCCGTGATGATTTTCTCACTCCTACTAGTGAATCTAATGTAACAAACACCCATACAATGCGCACCACCCCGTGATGTTTTTCTCACTCCTACTAGTGAATGTAATGTAACAAACACCCATACAATGCGCACCACCCCGTGATGTTTTTCTCACTCCTACTAGTGAATCTAATGTAACACACACTCATACAATGCGCACCACCCCGTGATGTTTTTCTCACTCCTACTAGTGAATCTAATGTAACACACACCCATACAATGCGCACCACCCCCTGATGTTTTCTCACTCCTACTAGTGAATGTAATGTAAAACACACCCATACCATGCGCACCACCCCGTGATGATTTTCTCACTCCTACTAGTGAATCTAATGTAACAAACACCCATACCATGCGCACCACCCTGTGATGTTTTTCTCACTCCTACTAGTGAATGTAATGTAACACACACCCATACAATGCGCAACACCCCGTGATGTTTTTTTCACTCCTACTAGTGAATGTAATGTAACACACACCCATACAATGCGCACCACCCCCTGATGTTTTTCTCACTCCTACTAGTGAATCTAATGTAACACACACCCATACCATGCGCACCACCCCCTGATGTTTTTCTCACTCCTACTAGTGAATCTAATGTAAAACACACCCATACCATGCGCACCACCCCGTGATGATTTTCTCACTCCTACTAGTGAATCTAATGTAACAAACACCCATACCATGCGCACCACCCCGTGATGATTTCTCACTCCTACTAGTGAATGTAATGTAACACACACCCATACCATGCGCACCACCCCGTGATGATTTTCTCACTCCTACTAGTGAATCTAATGTAACAAACACCCATACCATGCGCACCACCCCGTGATGTTTTTCTCACTCCTACTAGTGAATGTAATGTAACACACATCCATACAATGCGCACCACCCCGTGATGTTTTTCTCACTCCTACTAGTGAATCTAATGTAACACTAACCCATACAATGCGCACCACCCCGTGATGTTTTTCTCACTCCTACTAGTGAATCTAATGTAACACACCCATACAATGCGCACCACCCCGTGATGTTTTTCTCACTTCTACTAGTGAATCTAATGTAACACACCCATACAATGCGCACCACCCCGTGATGTTTTTCTCACTGCTACTAGTGAATGTAATGTAACACACACCCATACAATGCGCACAACCCCGTGATGTTTTTCTCACTCCTACTAGTGAATGTAATGTAACACACACCCATGCAATGCGCACCACCCCGTGATGTTTTTCTCACTCCTACTAGTGAATGTAATGTAACACACACCCATACCATGCGCACCACCCCGTGATGTTTTTCTCACTCCTACTAGTGAATGTAATGTAACAAACACCCATACAATGCGCACCACCGCGTGATGATTTTCTCACTCCTACTAGTGAATCTAATGTAAAACACACCCATACAATGAGCACCACCCCGTGATGATTTTCTCACTCCTACTAGTGAATCTAATGTAACAAACACCCATACAATGCGCACCACCCCGTGATGTTTTTCTCACACCTACTAGTGAATGTAATGTAACAAACACCCATACAATGCGCACCACCCCGTGATGTTTTTCTCACTCCTACTAGTGAATCTAATGTAACACACACCCATACAATGCGCACCACCCCGTGATGTTTTTCTCACTCCTACTAGTGAATGTAATGTAACACACACCCATACAATGCGCACCACCCCGTGATGTTTTTCTCACTCCTACTAGTGAATCTAATGTAACACACACCCATACCATGCGCACCACCCCGTGATGATTTTCTCACTCCTACTAGTGAATCTAATGTAACAAACACCCATACAATGCGCACCACCCCGTGATGTTTTTCTCACTCCTACTAGTGAATGTAATGTAACACACACCCATACAATGCGCACCACCCCGTGATGATTTTCTCACTCCTACTAGTGAATCTAATGTAACAAACACCCATACAATGCGCACCACCCCGTGATGTTTTTCTCACTCCTACTAGTGAATGTAATGTAACAAACACCCATACAATGCGCACCCCCCCGTGATGTTTTTCTCACTCCTACTAGTGAATCTAATGTAAAACACACCCATACCATGCGCACCACCCCGTGATGATTTTCTCACTCCTACTAGTGAATCTAATGTAACAAACACCCATACCATGCGCACCACCCCGTGATGATTTCTCACTCCTACTAGTGAATGTAATGTAACACACACCCATACCATGCGCACCACCCCGTGATCATTTTCTCACTCCTACTAGTGAATCTAATGTAACAAACACCCATACCATGCGCACCACCCCGTGATGTTTTTCTCACTCCTACTAGTGAATGTAATGTAACACACACCCATACAATGCGCACCACCCCGTGATGTTTTTCTCACTCCTACTAGTGAATCTAATGTAACACTAACCCATACAATGCGCACCACCCCGTGATGTTTTTCTCACTCCTACTAGTGAATGTAATGTAACACACCCATACAATGCGCACCACCCCGTGATGTTTTTCTCACTTCTACTAGTGAATCTAATGTAACACACCCATACAATGCGCACCACCCCGTGATGTTTTTCTCACTGCTACTAGTGAATGTAATGTAACACACACCCATACAATGCGCACCACCCCGTGATGTTTTTCTCACTGCTACTAGTGAATGTAATGTAACACACACCCATACAATGCGCACAACCCCGTGATGTTTTTCTCACTTCTACTAGTGAATGTAATGTAACACACACCCATACAATGCGCACCACCCCGTGATGTTTTTCTCACTCCTACTAGTGAATGTAATGTAACACACACCCATACAATGCGCACCACCCCGTGATGTTTTTCTCACTCCTACTAGTGAATCTAATGTAACACACCCATACAATGCGCACCACCCCGTGATGTTTTTCTCACTTCTACTAGTGAATGTAATGTAACACACACCCATACCATGCGCACCACCCCGTGATGTTTTTCTCACTCCTACTAGTGAATGTAATGA
Organism: Cavia porcellus; assembly: GCF_034190915.1. Lineage (NCBI taxonomy): Eukaryota > Metazoa > Chordata > Mammalia > Rodentia > Caviidae > Cavia > Cavia porcellus. The sequence continues at coordinate 1,353,323 of NW_026947541.1, read as the reverse complement.
AACAAACACCCATACAATGCGCACCACCCCGTGATGTTTTTCTCACACCTACTAGTGCATCTAATGTAAAACACACCCATACAATGAGCACCACCCCGTGATGATTTTCTCACTCCTACTAGTGAATCTAATGTAACAAACACCCATACAATGTGCACCACCCCGTGATGTTTTTCTCACACCTACTAGTGAATGTAATGTAACAAACACCCATACAATGCGCACCACCCCGTGATGTTTTTCTCACTCCTACTAGTGAATCTAATGTAACACACACCCATACAATGCGCACCACCCCGTGATATTTTTCTCACTCCTACTAGTGAATGTAATGTAACACACACCCATACAATGCGCACCACCCCCTGATGTTTTTCTCACTCCTACTAGTGAATCTAATGTAACACACACCCATACCATGCGCACCACTGCGTGATGATTTTCTCACTCCTACTAGTGAATCTAATGTAACAAACACCCATACAATGCGCACCACCCCGTGATGTTTTTCTCACTCCTACTAGTGAATGTAATGTAACACACACCCATACAATGCGCACCACTGCGTGATGATTTTCTCACTCCTACTAGTGAATCTAATGTAACAAACACCCATACAATGCGCACCACCCCGTGATGTTTTTCTCACTCCTACTAGTGAATGTAATGTAACATACACCCATACAATGCGCACCACCCCGTGATGATTTTCTCACTCCTACTAGTGAATCTAATGTAACAAACACCCATACAATGCGCACCACTCCGTGATGTTTTTCTCACTTCTACTAGTGAATGTAATGTAACAAACACCCATACAATGCGCACCACCCCGTGATGTTTTTCTCACTCCTACTAGTGAATCTAACGTAACACACACCCATACAATGCGCACGACCCCTTGATGTTTTTCTCACTCCTACTAGTGAATCTAATGTAACACACACCCATACAATGCGCACCACCCCCTGATGTTTTTCTCACTCCTACTAGTGAATGTAATGTAACACACACCCATACCATGCGCACCACCGCGTGATGATTTTCTCACTCCTACTAGTGAATCTAATGTAACAAACACCCATACAATGCGCACCACCCCGTGATGTTTTTCTCACTCCTACTAGTGAGTGTAATGTAACACACACCCATACAATGCGCACCACCCCGTGATGTTTTTCTCACTCCTACTAGTGAATGTAATGTAACACACTCCCATACAATGCGCACCACCCCCTGATGTTTTTCTCACTCCTACTAGTGAATCTAATGTAACACACACCCATACCATGCGCACCACCCCCTGATGTTTTTCTCACTCCTACTAGTGAATCTAATGTAAAACACACCCATACCATGCGCACCACCCCGTGATAATTTTCTCACTCCTACTAGTGAATCTAATGTAACAAACACCCATACCATGCGCACCACCCCGTGATGATTTCTCACTCCTACTAGTGAATGTAATGTAACACACACCCATACCATGCGCACCACCCCGTGATGATTTTCTCACTCCTACTAGTGAATCTAATGTAACAAACACCCATACCATGCGCACCACCCCGTGATGTTTTTCTCACTCCTACTAGTGAATGTAATGTAACACACATCCATACAATGCGCACCACCCCGTGATGTTTTTCTCACTCCTACTAGTGAATCTAATGTAACACTAACCCATACAATGCGCACCACCCCGTGATGTTTTTCTCACTCCTACTAGTGAATCTAATGTAACACACCCATACAATGCGCACCACCCCGTGATGTTTTTCTCACTTCTACTACTGAATCTAATGTAACACACCCATACAATGCGCACCACCCCGTGATGTTTTTCTCACTGCTACTAGTGAATGTAATGTAACACACACCCATACAATGCGCACCACCCCGTGATGTTTTTCTCACTGCTACTAGTGAATGTAATGTAACACACACCCATACAATGCGCACAACCCCGTGATGTTTTTCTCACTCCTACTAGTGAATGTAATGTAACACACACCCATGCAATGCGCACCACCCCGTGATGTTTTTCTCACTCCTACTAGTGAATGTAATGTAACACACACCCATACCATGCGCACCACCCCGTGATGTTTTTCTCACTCCTACTAGTGAATGTAATGTAACAAACACCCATACAATGCGCACCACCGCGTGATGATTTTCTCACTCCTACTAGTGAATCTAATGTAAAACACACCCATACAATGAGCACCACCCCGTGATGATTTTCTCACTCCTACTAGTGAATCTAATGTAACAAACACCCATACAATGCGCACCTCCCCGTGATGTTTTTCTCACACCTACTAGTGAATGTAATGTAACAAACACCCATACAATGCGCACCACCCCGTGATGTTTTTCTCACTCCTACTAGTGAATCTAATGTAACACACACCCATACAATGCGCACCACCCCGTGATGTTTTTCTCACTCCTACTAGTGAATGTAATGTAACACACACCCATACAATGCGCACCACCCCGTGATGTTTTTCTCACTCCTACTAGTGAATCTAATGTAACACACACCCATACCATGCGCACCACCCCGTGATGATTTTCTCACTCCTACTAGTGAATCTAATGTAACAAACACCCATACAATGCGCACCACCCCGTGATGTTTTTCTCACTCCTACTAGTGAATGTAATGTAACACACACCCATACAATGCGCACCACCCCGTGATGATTTTCTCACTCCTACTAGTGAATCTAATGTAACAAACACCCATACAATGCGCACCACCCCGTGATGTTTTTCTCACTCCTACTAGTGAATGTAATGTAACAAACACCCATACAATGCGCACCCCCCCGTGATGTTTTTCTCACTCCTACTAGTGAATCTAATGTAAAACACACCCATACCATGCGCACCACCCCGTGATGATTTTCTCACTCCTACTAGTGAATCTAATGTAACAAACACCCATACCATGCGCACCACCCCGTGATGATTTCTCACTCCTACTAGTGAATGTAATGTAACACACACCCATACCATGCGCACCACCCCGTGATCATTTTCTCACTCCTACTAGTGAATCTAATGTAACAAACACCCATACCATGCGCACCACCCCGTGATGTTTTTCTCACTCCTACTAGTGAATGTAATGTAACACACACCCATACAATGCGCACCACCCCGTGATGTTTTTCTCACTCCTACTAGTGAATCTAATGTAACACTAACCCATACAATGCGCACCACCCCGTGATGTTTTTCTCACTCCTACTAGTGAATGTAATGTAACACACCCATACAATGCGCACCACCCCGTGATGTTTTTCTCACTTCTACTAGTGAATCTAATGTAACACACCCATACAATGCGCACCACCCCGTGATGTTTTTCTCACTGCTACTAGTGAATGTAATGTAACACACACCCATAAAATGCGCACCACCCCGTGATGTTTTTCTCACTGCTACTAGTGAATGTAATGTAACACACACCCATACAATGCGCACCACCCCGTGATGTTTTTCTCACTCCTACTAGTGAATGTAATGTAACACACACCCATACAATGCGCACCACCCCGTGATGTTTTTCTCACTCCTACTAGTGAATCTAATGTAACACACCCATACAATGCGCACCACCCCGTGATGTTTTTCTCACTTCTACTAGTGAATGTAATGTAACACACACCCATACCATGCGCACCACCCCGTGATGTTTTTCTCACTCCTACTAGTGAATGTAATAAACAAACACCCATACAATGCGCACCACCCCGTGATGTTTTTCTCACACCTACTAGTGCATCTAATGTAAAACACACCCATACAATGAGCACCACCCCGTGATGATTTTCTCACTCCTACTAGTGAATCTAATGTAACTAACACCCATACAATGTGCACCACCCCGTGATGTTTTTCTCACACCTACTAGTGAATGTAATGTAACAAACACCCATACAATGCGCACCACCCCGTGATGTTTTTCTCACTCCTACTAGTGAATCTAATGTAACACACACCCATACAATGCGCACCACCCCGTGATATTTTTCTCACTCCTACTAGTGAATGTAATGTAACACACACCCATACAATGCGCACCACCCCGTGATGTTTTTCTCACTCCTACTAGTGAATCTAATGTAACACACACCCATACCATGCGCACCACTGCGTGATGATTTTCTCACTCCTACTAGTGAATCTAATGTAACAAACACCCATACAATGCGCACCACCCCGTGATGTTTTTCTCACTCCTACTAGTGAATGTAATGTAACACACACCCATACAATGCGCACCACTGCGTGATGATTTTCTCACTCCTACTAGTGAATCTAATGTAACAAACACCCATACAATGCGCACCACCCCGTGATGTTTTTCTCACTCCTACTAGTGAATGTAATGTAACATACACCCATACAATGCGCACCACCCCGTGATGATTTTCTCACTCCTACTAGTGAATCTAATGTAACAAACACCCATACAATGCGCACCACTCCGTGATGTTTTTCTCACTTCTACTAGTCAATGTAATGTAACAAACACCCATACAATGCGCACCACCCCGTGATGTTTTTCTCACTCCTACTAGTGAATCTAACGTAACACACACCCATACAATGCGCACGACCCCTTGATGTTTTTCTCACTCCTACTAGTGAATCTAATGTAACACACACCCATACAATGCGCACCACCCCCTGATGTTTTTCTCACTCCTACTAGTGAATGTAATGTAACACACACCCATACCATGCGCACCACCGCGTGATGATTTTCTCACTCCTACTAGTGAATCTAATGTAACAAACACCCATACAATGCGCACCACCCCGTGATGTTTTTCTCACTCCTACTAGTGAGTGTAATGTAACACACACCCATACAATGCGCACCACCCCGTGATGTTTTTCTCACTCCTACTAGTGAATGTAATGTAACACACACCCATACAATGCGCACCACCCCCTGATGTTTTTCTCACTCCTACTAGTGAATCTAATGTAACACACACCCATACCATGCGCACCACCCCCTGATGTTTTTCTCACTCCTACTAGTGAATCTAATGTAAAACACACCCATACCATGCGCACCACCCCGTGATGATTTTCTCACTCCTACTAGTGAATCTAATGTAACAAACACCCATACCATGCGCACCACCCCGTGATGATTTCTCACTCCTACTAGTGAATGTAATGTAACACACACCCATACCATGCGCACCACCCCGTGATGATTTTCTCACTCCTACTAGTGAATCTAATGTAACAAACACCCATACCATGCGCACCACCCCGTGATGTTTTTCTCACTCCTACTAGTGAATGTAATGTAACACACATCCATACAATGCGCACCACCCCGTGATGTTTTTCTCACTCCTACTAGTGAATCTAATGTAACACTAACCCATACAATGCGCACCACCCCGTGATGTTTTTCTCACTCCTACTAGTGAATCTAATGTAACACACCCATACAATGCGCACCACCCCGTGATGTTTTTCTCACTTCTACTAGTGAATCTAATGTAACACACCCATACAATGCGCACCACCCCGTGATGTTTTTCTCACTGCTACTAGTGAATGTAATGTAACACACACCCATACAATGCGCACCACCCCGTGATGTTTTTCTCACTGCTACTAGTGAATGTAATGTAACACACACCCATACAATGCGCACAACCCCGTGATGTTTTTCTCACTCCTACTAGTGAATGTAATGTAACACACACCCATGCAATGCGCACCACCCCGTGATGTTTTTCTCACTCCTACTAGTGAATGTAATGTAACACACACCCATACCATGCGCACCACCCCGTGATGTTTTTCTCACTCCTACTAGTGAATGTAATGTAACAAACACCCATACAATGCGCACCACCGCGTGATGATTTTCTCACTCCTACTAGTGAATCTAATGTAAAACACACCCATACAATGAGCACCACCCCGTGATGATTTTCTCACTCCTACTAGTGAATCTAATGTAACAAACACCCATACAATGCGCACCACCCCGTGATGTTTTTCTCACACCTACTAGTGAATGTAATGTAACAAACACCCATACATTGCGCACCACCCCGTGATGTTTTTCTCACTCCTACTAGTGAATCTAATGTAACACACACCCATACAATGCGCACCACCCCGTGATGTTTTTCTCACTCCTACTAGTGAATGTAATGTAACACACACCCATACAATGCGCACCACCCCGTGATGTTTTTCTCACTCCTACTAGTGAATCTAATGTAACACACACCCATACCATGCGCACCACCCCGTGATGATTTTCTCACTCCTACTAGTGAATCTAATGTAACAAACACCCATACAATGCGCACCACCCCGTGATGTTTTTCTCACTCCTACTAGTGAATGTAATGTAACACACACCCATACAATGCGCACCACCCCGTGATGATTTTCTCACTCCTACTAGTGAATCTAATGTAACAAACACCCATACAATGCGCACCACCCCGTGATGTTTTTCTCACTCCTACTAGTGAATGTAATGTAACAAACACCCATACAATGCGCACCCCCCCGTGATGTTTTTCTCACTCCTACTAGTGAATCTAATGTAAAACACACCCATACCATGCGCACCACCCCGTGATGATTTTCTCACTCCTACTAGTGAATCTAATGTAACAAACACCCATACCATGCGCACCACCCCGTGATGTTTTTCTCACTCCTACTAGTGAATGTAATGTAACACACATCCATACAATGCGCACCACCCCGTGATGTTTTTCTCACTCCTACTAGTGAATCTAATGTAACACTAACCCATACAATGCGCACCACCCCGTGATGTTTTTCTCACTCCTACTAGTGAATCTAATGTAACACACCCATACAATGCGCACCACCCCGTGATGTTTTTCTCACTTCTACTAGTGAATCTAATGTAACACACCCATACAATGCGCACCACCCCGTGATGTTTTTCTCACTGCTACTAGTGAATGTAATGTAACACACACCCATACAATGCGCACCACCCCGTGATGTTTTTCTCACTGCTACTAGTGAATGTAATGTAACACACACCCATACAATGCGCACAACCCCGTGATGTTTTTCTCACTCCTACTAGTGAATGTAATGTAACACACACCCATGCAATGCGCACCACCCCGTGATGTTTTTCTCACTCCTACTAGTGAATGTAATGTAACACACACCCATACCATGCGCACCACCCCGTGATGTTTTTCTCACTCCTACTAGTGAATGTAATGTAACAAACACCCATACAATGCGCACCACCGCGTGATGATTTTCTCACTCCTACTAGTGAATCTAATGTAAAACACACCCATACAATGAGCACCACCCCGTGATGATTTTCTCACTCCTACTAGTGAATCTAATGTAACAAACACCCATACAATGCGCACCACCCCGTGATGTTTTTCTCACACCTACTAGTGAATGTAATGTAACAAACACCCATACAATGCGCACCACCCCGTGATGTTTTTCTCACTCCTACTAGTGAATCTAATGTAACACACACCCATACAATGCGCACCACCCCGTGATGTTTTTCTCACTCCTACTAGTGAATGTAATGTAACACACACCCATACAATGCGCACCACCCCGTGATGTTTTTCTCACTCCTACTAGTGAATCTAATGTAACACACACCCATACCATGCGCACCACCCCGTGATGATTTTCTGACTCCTACTAGTGAATCTAATGTAACAAACACCCATACAATGCGCACCACCCCGTGATGTTTTTCTCACTCCTACTAGTGAATGTAATGTAACACACACCCATACCATGCGCACCACCCCGTGATGATTTTCTCACTCCTACTAGTGAATCTAATGTAACAAACACCCATACCATGCGCACCACCCCGTGATGTTTTTCTCACTCCTACTAGTGAATGTAATGTAACACACATCCATACAATGCGCACCACCCCGTGATGTTTTTCTCACTCCTACTAGTGAATCTAATGTAACACTAACCCATACAATGCGCACCACCCCGTGATGTTTTTCTCACTCCTACTAGTGAATCTAATGTAACACACCCATACAATGCGCACCACCTCGTGATGTTTTTCTCACTTCTACTAGTGAATCTAATGTAACACACCCATACAATGCGCACCACCCCGTGATGTTTTTCTCACTGCTACTAGTGAATGTAATGTAACACACACCCATACAATGCGCACCACCCCGTGATGTTTTTCTCACTGCTACTAGTGAATGTAATGTAACACACACCCATACAATGCGCACAACCCCGTGATGTTTTTCTCACTCCTACTAGTGAATGTAATGTAACACACACCCATGCAATGCGCACCACCCCGTGATGTTTTTCTCACTCCTACTAGTGAATGTAATGTAACACACACCCATACCATGCGCACCACCCCGTGATGTTTTTCTCACTCCTACTAGTGAATGTAATGTAACAAACACCCATACAATGCGCACCACCGCGTGATGATTTTCTCACTCCTACTAGTGAATCTAATGTAAAACACACCCATACAATGAGCACCACCCCGTGATGATTTTCTCACTCCTACTAGTGAATCTAATGTAACAAACACCCATACAATGCGCACCACCCCGTGATGTTTTTCTCACACCTACTAGTGAATGTAATGTAACAAACACCCATACAATGCGCACCACCCCGTGATGTTTTTCTCACTCCTACTAGTGAATCTAATGTAACACACACCCATACAATGCGCACCACCCCGTGATGTTTTTCTCACTCCTACTAGTGAATCTAATGTAACACACACCCATACAATGCGCACCACCCCGTGATGTTTTTCTCACTCCTACTAGTGAATCTAATGTAACACACACCCATACCATGCGCACCACCCCGTGATGATTTTCTCACTCCTACTAGTGAATCTAATGTAACAAACACCCATACAATGCGCACCACCCCGTGATGTTTTTCTCACTCCTACTAGTGAATGTAATGTAACACACACCCATACAATGCGCACCACCCCGTGATGATTTTCTCACTCCTACTAGTGAATCTAATGTAACAAACACCCATACAATGCGCACCACCCCGTGATGTTTTTCTCACTCCTACTAGTGAATGTAATGTAACAAACACCCATACAATGCACACCCCCCCGTGATGTTTTTCTCACTCCTACTAGTGAATCTAATGTAAAACACACCCATACCATGCGCACCACCCCGTGATGATTTTCTCACTCCTACTAGTGAATCTAATGTAACAAACACCCATACCATGCGCACCACCCCGTGATGATTTCTCACTCCTACTAGTGAATGTAATGTAACACACACCCATACCATGCGCACCACCCCGTGATCATTTTCTCACTCCTACTAGTGAATCTAATGTAACAAACACCCATACCATGCGCACCACCCCGTGATGTTTTTCTCACTCCTACTAGTGAATGTAATGTAACACACACCCATACAATGCGCACCACCCCGTGATGTTTTTCTCACTCCTACTAGTGAATCTAATGTAACACTAACCCATACAATGCGCACCACCCCGTGATGTTTTTCTCACTCCTACTAGTGAATGTAATGTAACACACCCATACAATGCGCACCACCCCGTGATGTTTTTCTCACTTCTACTTGTGAATCTAATGTAACACACCCATACAATGCGCACCACCCCGTGATGTTTTTCTCACTGCTACTAGTGAATGTAATGTAACACACACCCATACAATGCGCACCACCCCGTGATGTTTTTCTCACTGCTACTAGTGAATGTAATGTAACACACACCCATACAATGAGCACAACCCCGTGATGTTTTTCTCACTTCTACTAGTGAATGTAATGTAACACACACCCATACAATGCGCACCACCCCGTGATGTTTTTCTCACTCCTACTAGTGAATCTAATGTAACACACCCATACAATGCGCACCACCCCGTGATGTTTTTCTCACTTCTATTAGTGAATGTAATGTAACACACACCCATACCATGCGCACCACCCCGTGATGTTTTTCTCACTCCTACTAGTGAATGTAATGTAACAAACACCCATACAATGCGCACCACCCCGTGATGTTTTTCTCACACCTACTAGTGCATCTAATGTAAAACACACCCATACAATGAGCACCACCCCGTGATGATTTTCTCACTCCTACTAGTGAATCTAATGTAACAAACACCCATACAATGTGCACCACCCCGTGATGTTTTTCTCACACCTACTAGTGAATGTAATGTAACAAACACCCATACAATGCGCACCACCCCGTAATGTTTTTCTCACTCCTACTAGTGAATCTAATGTAACACACACCCATACAATGCGCACCACCCCGTGATATTTTTCTCACTCCTACTAGTGAATGTAATGTAACACATACCCATACAATGCGCACCACCCCGTGATGTTTTTCTCACTCCTACTAGTGAATCTAATGTAACACACACCCATACCATGCGCACCACTGCGTGATGATTTTCTCACTCCTACTAGTGAATCTAATGTAACAAACACCCATACAATGCGCACCACCCCGTGATGTTTTTCTCACTCCTACTAGTGAATGTAATGTAACACACACCCATACAATGCGCACCACTGCGTGATGATTTTCTCACTCCTACTAGTGAATCTAATGTAACAAACACCCATACAATGCGCACCACCCCGTGATGTTTTTCTCACTCCTACTAGTGAATGTAATGTAACATACACCCATACAATGCGCACCACCCCGTGATGATTTTCTCACTCCTACTAGTGAATCTAATGTAACAAACACCCATACAATGCGCACCACTCCGTGATGTTTTTCTCACTTCTACTAGTGAATGTAATGTAACAAACACCCATACAATGCGCACCACCCCGTGATGTTTTTCTCACTCCTACTAGTGAATCTAACGTAACACACACCCATACAATGCGCACGACCCCTTGATGTTTTTCTCACTCCTACTAGTGAATCTAATGTAACACACACCCATACAATGCGCACCACCACCTGATGTTTTTCTCACTCCTACTAGTGAATCTAATGTAACACACACCCATACCATGCGCACCACCGCGTGATGATTTTCTCACTCCTACTAGTGAATCTAATGTAACAAACACCCATACAATGCGCACCACCCCGTGATGTTTTTCTCACTCCTACTAGTGAGTGTAATGTAACACACACCCATACAATGCGCACCACCCCGTGATGTTTTTCTCACTCCTACTAGTGAATCTAATGTAACAAACACCCATACAATGCGCACCACCCCGTGATGTTTTTCTCACTCCTACTAGTGAATGTAATGTAACAAACACCCATACAATGCGCACCACCCCGTGATGTTTTTCTCACTCCTACTAGTGAATCTAATGTAACACACACCCATACAATGCGCACCACCCCGTGATGTTTTTCTCACTCCTACTAGTGAATCTAATGTAACACACACCCATACAATGCGCACCACCCCCTGATGTTTTTCTCACTCCTACTAGTGAATGTAATGTAACACACACCCATACCATGCGCACCACCCCGTGATGATTTTCTCACTCCTACTAGTGAATCTAATGTAACACACACCCATACAATGCGCACCACCCCGTGATGTTTTTCTCACTGCTACTAGTGAATGTAATGTAACACACCCATACAATGCGCACCACCCCGTGATGTTTTTCTCACTCCTACTAGTGAATGTAATGTAACACACACCCATACAATGCGCACCACCCCGTGATGTTTTTCTCTCTCCTACTAGTGAATGTAATGTAAAACACACCCATACAATGCGCACCACCCCGTGATGTTTTTCTCACTCCTACTAGTGAATGTAATGTAACACACACCCATACAATGCGCACCACCCCGTGATGTTTTTCTCACTGCTACTAGTGAATGTAATGTAACACACACCCATACAATGCGCACCACCCCGTGATGTTTTTCTCACTCCTACTAGTGAATCTAATGTAACACACACCCATACAATGCGCACCACCCCGTGATGTTTTTCTCACTGCTACTAGTGAATGTAATGTAACACACCCATACAATGCGCACCACCCCGTGATGTTTTTCTCACTCCTACTAGTGAATGTAATGTAACACACACCCATACAATGCGCACCACCCCGTGATGTTTTTCTCACTCCTACTAGTGAATGTAATGTAACACACACCCATACAATGCGCACCACCCCGTGATGTTTTTCTCACTCCTACTAGTGAATGTAATGTAACACACACCCATACAATGCGCACCACCCCGTGATGTTTTTCTCACTCCTACTAGTGAATGTAATGTAACACACACCCATACAATGCGCACCACACCGTGATGTTTTTCTCACTCTTACTAGTGAATCTAATGTAACACACCCATACAATGCGCAACACCCCGTGATGTTTTTTTCACTCTTACTAGTGAATGTAATGTAACACACACCCATACAATGCGCACCACCGCGTGATGATTTTCTCACTCCTACTAGTGAATCTAATGTAACACACACCCATACAATGCGCACCACCCCGTGATGATTTTCTCACTCCTACTAGTGAATCTAATGTAACAAACACCCATACAATGCGCACCACCCCGTGATGTTTTTCTCACTCCTACTAGTGAATCTAATGTAACACACACCCATACAATGCGCACCACCACCTGATGTTTTTCTCACTCCTACTAGTGAATGTAATGTAACACACACCCATACCATGCGCACCATTGCGTGATGATTTTCTCACTCCTACTAGTGAATCTAATGTAACAAACACCCATACAATGCGCACCACCCCGTGATGTTTTTCTCACTCCTACTAGTGAATGTAATGTAACACACACCCATACAATGCCCACCACCCCGTGATGATTTTCTCACTCCTACTAGTGAATCTAATGTAACAAAAACCCATACAATGCGCACCACCCCGTGATGTTTTTCTCACTCCTACTAGTGAATGTAATGTAACACATACCCATACAATGCGCACCACCCCGTGATGTTTTTCTCACTGCTACTAGTGAATGTAATGTAACACACACCCATAAAATGCGCACCACCCCGTGATGTTTTTCTCACTCCTACTAGTGAATGTAATGTAACACACACCCATACAATGCGCACCACCTTGTGATGTTTTTCTCACTCCTACTAGTGAATCTAATGTAACACACACCCATATATGCGCACCACCCCGTGATGTTTTTCTCACTGCTACTAGTGAATGTAATGTAACACACACCCATACAATGCGCACCACCCCGTGATGTTTTTCTCACTCCTACAAGTGAATCTAATGTAACACACACCCATACAATGCGCACCACCCCGTGATGTTTTTCTCACTGCTACTAGTGAATGTAATGTAACACACCCATACAATGCGCACCACCCCGTGATGTTTTTCTCACTCCTACTAGTGAATGTAATGTAACACACACCCATACAATGCGCACCACCCCGTGATGTTTTTCTCACTCCTACTAGTGAATGTAATGTAACACACACCCATACAATGCGCACCACACCATGATGTTTTTCTCACTCCTACTAGTGAATGTAATGTAACACACACCCATACAATGCGCACGACCCCGTGATGTTTTTCTCACTCCTACTAGTGAATCTAATGTAACACACCCATACAATGCGCACCACCCCGTGATGTTTTTCTCACTCCTACTAGTGAATGTAATGTAACACACACCCATACAATGCGCACCACCGCGTGATGATTTTCTCACTCCTACTAGTGAATCTAATGTAACAAACACCCATACAATGCGCACCACCCCGTGATTTTTTCTCACTCCTACTAGTGAATGTAATGTAACACACACCCATACAATGCGAACCACCCCGTGATGATTTTCTCACTCCTACTAGTGAATCTAATGTAACAAACACCCATACAATGCGCACCACCCCGTGATGTTTTTCTCACTCCTACTAGTGAATGTAATGTAACAAACACCCATACAATGCGCACCACCCCGTGATGTTTTTCTCACTCCTACTAGTGAATCTAATGTAACACACACCCATACAATGCGCACCACCCCGTGATGTTTTTCTCACTCCTACTAGTGAATCTAATGTAACACACACCCATACAATGCGCACCACCCCCTGATGTTTTTCTCACTCCTACTAGTGAATGTAATGTAACACACACCCATACCATGCGCACCACTGCGTGATGATTTTCTCACTCCTACTAGTGAATCTAATGTAACAAACACCCATACAATGCGCACCACCCCGTGATGTTTTTCTCACTCCTACTAGTGAATGTAATGTAACACACACCCATACAATGCGCACCACCCCGTGATGTTTTTCTCACTGCTACTAGTGATTGTAATGTAACACACCCATACAATGCGCACCACCCCGTGATGTTTTTCTCACTGCTACTAGTGAATGTAATGTAACACACCCATACAATGCGCACCACCCCGTGATGTTTTTCTCACTCCTACTAGTGAATCTAATGTAACACACACCCATACAATGCGCACCACCCCGTGATGTTTTTCTCACTCCTACTAGTGAATCTAATGTAACACACACCCATACAATGCGCACCACCCCCTGATGTTTTTCTCACTCCTACTAGTGAATGTAATGTAACACACACCCATACCATACGCACCACCCTGTGATAATTTTCTCACTCCTACTAGTGAATCTAATGTAACAAACACCCATACCATGCGCACCACCCCGTGATGTTTTTCTCACTCCTACTAGTGAATGTAATGTAACACACACCCATACAATGCGCACCACCCCGTGATGTTTTTCTCACTCCTACTAGTGAATGTAATGTAACACACACCCATACAATGCGCACCACCCCGTGATGTTTTTCTCACTCCTACTAGTGAATCTAATGTAACACACACCCATACAATGCGCACCACCCCTTGATGTTTTTCTCACTGCTACTAGTGAATCTAATGTAACACACACCCATACAATGCGCACCACCCCGTGATTTTTTTCTCACTCCTACTAGTGAATGTAATGTAACACACACCCATACAATGCGCACCACCCCGTGATGTTTTTCTCACTCCTACTAGTGAATGTAATGTAACACACACCCATACAATGCGCACCACCCCGTGTTTTTCTCACTCCTACTAGTGAATGTAATGTAACACACACCCATACAATGCGCACAACCCCGTGATGTTTTTCTCACTGCTAGTAGTGAATGTAATGTAACACACACCCATACAATGCGCACCACACCGTGATGTTTTTCTCACTCCTACTAGTGAATGTAATGTAACACACACCCATACAATGCGCACCACCCCGTGATGTTTTTCTCACTCCTACTAGTGAATCTAATGTAACACACACCCATACAATGCGCACCACCCCGTGATGTTTTTCTCACTCCTACTAGTGAATGTAATGTAACACACACCCATACAATGCGCACCACCCCTTGATGTTTTTCTCACTCCTACTAGTGAATGAAATGTAACACACACCCATACAATGCGCACCACCACGTGATATTTTTCTCACTCCTAGTAGTGAATGTAATGTAACACACACCCATACAATGCGCACCACCCCGTGATGTTTTTCTCACTCGACTAGTGAATCTAATGTAACACACACCCATACAATGCGCACCACCCCGTGATGTTTTTCTCACTCCTACTAGTGAATGTAATGTAACACACACCCATACAATGCGCATGACCCCGTGATGTTTTTCTCACTTCTACTAGTGAATGTAATGTAACACACACCCATACAATGCGCACCACCCTGTGATGATTTTCTCATTCCTACTAGTGAATCTAATGTAACACACACCCATACAAAGGGCACCACCCCGTGATGTTTTTCTCACTCCTACTAGTGAATGTAATGTAACACACACCCATACAATGCGCACCACCACGTGATGTTTTTGTCACTCTTACTAGTGAATGTAATGTAACACACACCCATACAATGCGCACCACCCCGTGATGTTTTTCTCACTCCTAATAGTGAATGTAATGTAACACACACCCATACAATGCGCACCACCCCGTGATGTTTTTCTCACTCCTACTAGTGAATCTAATGTAACACACACCCATACAATGCGCACCACCCCGTGATGTTTTTCTCACTCCTACCAGTGAATGTAATGTAACACACACCCATACAATGCGCACCACACCGTGATGTTTTTCTCACTCCTACTAGTGAATGTAATGTAACACACACCCATACAATGCGCAGCAGCCCGTGATGTTTTTCTCACTCCTACTAGTGAATGTAATGTAACACACACCCATACAATGCGCACCACCCCGTGATGATTTTCTCACTCCTACTAGTGAATCTAATGTAACAAACACCCATACAATGCGCACCACACTGTGATGTTTTTCTCACTCCTACTAGTGAATGTAATGTAACGCACACACAATCAATGCGCACCACCCCGTGATGTTTTTCTCACTCCTACTAGTGAATCTAATGTAACACACACCCATACAATGTGCACCACCCCGTGATATTTTTCTCACTCCTACTAGTGAATGTAATGTAACACACACCCATACAATGCGCACCACCCCGTGATGTTTTTCTCTCTCCTATTAGTGAATGTAATGTAACACACACCCATACAATGCGCACCACCCCGTGATGTTTTTCTCACTCCTACTAGTGAATGTAATGTAACACACACCCATACAATGCGCACCACCCGGTGATGTTTTTCTCACTCCTACTAGTGAATGTAATGTAACACACACCCATACAATGCGCACCACCCCTTGATGTTTTTCTCACTCCTACAAGTGAATGTAATGTAACACACACCCATACAATGCGCACCACCCCGTGATGATTTTGTCACTCCTACTAGTGAATCTAATGTAACAAACACCCATACAATGCGCACCACCCCGTGATGTTTTTCTCACTCCTACTAGTGAATGTAATGTAACACACACCCATACAATGCGCCCTACCCCGTGATGTTTTTCTCACTCCTACTAGTGAATGTAATGTAACACACACCCATACAATGCGCACCACTCCGTGATGTTTTTCTCACTCCTACTAGTGAATGTAATGTAACACACACCCATACAATGCGCACCACCCCGTGATGTTTTTCTCACTCGACTAGTGAATCTAATGTAACACACACCCATACAATGCGCACCACCCCGTGATGTTTTTCTCACTCCTACTAGTGAATGTAATGTAACACACACCCATACAATGCGCATGACCCCGTGATGTTTTTCTCACTTCTACTAGTGAATGTAATGTAACACACACCCATACAATGCGCACCACCCTGTGATGATTTCTCATTCCTACTAGTGAATCTAATGTAACACACACCCATACAAAGGGCACCACCCCGTGATGTTTTTCTCACTCATACTAGTGAATGTAATGTAACACACACCCATACAATGCGCACCACCACGTGATGTTTTTGTCACTCTTACTAGTGAATGTAATGTAACACACACCCATACAATGCGCACCACCCCGTGATGTTTTTCTCACTCCTAATAGTGAATGTAATGTAACACACACCCATACAATGCGCACCACCCCGTGATGTTTTTCTCACTCCTACTAGTGAATCTAATGTAACACACACCCATACAATGCGCACCACCCCGTGATGTTTTTCTCACTCCTACCAGTGAATGTAATGTAACACACACCCATACAATGCGCACCACCCCGTGATGTTTTTCTCACTCCTACTAGTGAATGTAATGTAACACACACCCATACAATGCGCAGCAGCCCGTGATGTTTTTCTCACTCCTACTAGTGAATGTAATGTAACACACACCCATACAATGCGCACCACCCCGTGATGATTTTCTCACTCCTACTAGTGAATCTAATGTAACAAACACCCATACAATGCGCACCACACTGTGATGTTTTTCTCACTCCTACTAGTGAATGTAATGTAACGCACACACAATCAATGCGCACCACCCCGTGATGTTTTTCTCACTCCTACTAGTGAATCTAATGTAACACACACCCATACAATGTGCACCACCCCGTGATATTTTTCTCACTCCTACTAGTGAATGTAATGTAACACACACCCATACAATGCGCACCACCCCGTGATGTTTTTCTCACTCCTACTAGTGAATGTAATGTAACACACACCCATACAATGCGCACCACCCCGTGATGATTTTCTCACTCCTACTTGTGAATCTAATGTAACAAACACCCATACAATGCGCACCACCCCGTGATGTTTTTCTCACTCCTACTAGTGAATGTAATGTAACACACACCCAAACAATGCGCACCACCCCGTGATATTTTTCTCACTCCTACTAGTGAATGTAATGTAACACACACCCATACAATGCGCACCACCCCGTGATGTTTTTCTCTCTCCTATTAGTGAATGTAATGTAACACACACCCATACAATGCGCACCACCCCGTGATGTTTTTCTCACTCCTACTAGTGAATGTAATGTAACACACACCCATACAATGCGCACCACCACGTGATGTTTTTCTCACTCCTACTAGTGAATGTAATGTAACACACACCCATACAATGCGCACCACCCCGTGATGTTTTTCTCACTCCTACTAGTGAATGTAATGTAACATACACCCATACAATGCGCACCACCTCGTGATGCTTTTCTCACTGCTAGTAGTGAATCTAATGTAACACACACCCATACAATGCGCACCACCCCGTGATGTTTTTCTCACTCCTACTAGTGAATGTAATGTAACACACACCCATACAATGCGCACCACCCCGTGATGTTTTTCTCACTCCTACTATTGAATGTAATGTAACACACACCCATACAATGCGCACAACCCCGTGATGTTTTTCTCACTCCTACTAGTGATTCTAATGTAACACACACCCATACAATGCGCACCATCCCGTGATGTTTTTCTCACTCCTACTAGTGAATGTAATGTAACACACACCCATACAATGCGCACCACCCCGTGATGTTTTTCTCAGTCCTACTAGTGAATGTAATGTAACACACACCCATACAATGCGCACCACCCCGTGATGTTTTTCTCACTCCTACTAGTGAATGTAATGTAACACACACCCATACAATGCGCACCACCCCGTGATGTTTTCCTCACTCCTACTAGTGAATGTAATGTAACACACACCCATACAATGTGCACCACCCCGTGATGTTTTTCTCACTCCTACTAGTGAATCTAATGTAACAAACACCCATACAATGCGCACCACGCCGTGATGATTTTCTCACTCCTACTAGTGAATCTAATGTAACACACACCCATACAATGCGCACCACCCCGTGATGTTTTTCTCACTCCTACTAGTGAATCTAATGTAACACACACCCATACAATGCGCACCACCCCGTGATGTTTTTCTCACTCTTACTAGTGAATCTAATGTAACACACACCCATACAATGCGCACCACCCCGTGATGTTTTTCTCACTCCTACTAGTGAATCTAATGTAACAAACACCCATACAATGCGCACCACCCCGTGATGTTTTTCTCACTCCTACTAGTGAATGTAATGTAACACACACCCATACAATGCGCCCTACCCCGTGATGTTTTTCTCACTCCTACTAGTGAATGTAATGTAACACACACCCATACAATGCGCACCACCCCGTGATGTTTTTCTCACTCGACTAGTGAATCTAATGTAACACACATCCATACAATGCGCACCACCCCGTGATGTTTTTCTCACTCCTACTAGTGAATGTAATGTAAAACACACCCATACAAAGCGCACCACCCCGTGATGTTTTTCTCACTCGACTAGTGAATCTAATGTAACACACACCCATACAAAGCGCACCACCCCGTGATGTTTTTCTCACTCCTACTAGTGAATGTAATGTAACACACACCCATACAATGCGCACCACCACGTGATGTTTTTGTCACTCCTACTAGTGAATGTAATGTAACACACACCCATACAATGCGCACCACCCCGTGATGTTTTCCTCACTCCTACTAGTGAATGTAATGTAACACACACCCATACAATGCGCACCACCCCGTGATGTTTTCCTCACTCCTACTAGTGAATGTAATGTAACACACACCCATACAATGCGCACCACCCCGTGATGTTTTTCTCACTCCTACTAGTGAATGTAATGTAACACACACCCATACAAGGCGCACCACCCCGTGATGTTTTTCTCACGCCTACTAGTGAATGTAATGTAACACACACCCATACAATGCGCACCACCCCGTGATGTTTTTCTCACTCCTACTAGTGAATGTAATGTAACACACAATCATACAATGCGCACCACCCCGTGATGATTTTCTCACTCCTACTAGTGAATCTAATGTAACACACAACCATACAATGCGCACCACCCCGTGATGTTTTTCTCACTCCTACTAGTGAATGTAATGTAACACACACCCATACAATGCGCACCACCCCGTGATGTTTTTCTCACTCCTACTAGTGAATGTAATGTAACACACACCCATACAATGCGCACCACCCCGTGATGATTTTCTCACTCCTACTAGTGAATCTAATGTAACAAACACCCATACAATGCGCACCACCCCGTGATGTTTTTCTCACTCCTACTAGTGAATGTAATGTAACACACACCCATACAATGCGCCCTACCCCGTGATGTTTTTCTCACTCCTACTAGTGAATGTAATGTAACACACACCCATACAATGCGCACCACCCCGTGATGTTTTTCTCACTCCTACTAGTGAATGTAATGTAACACACACCCATACAATGCGCACCAGCCCGTGATGTTTTTCTCACTCCTACTAGTGAATGTAATGTAACACACACCCATACAATGCGCACCACCCCGTGATGATTTTCTCACTCCTACTAGTGAATCTAATGTAACAAACACCCATACAATGCGCACCACCCCGTGATGTTTTTCTCACTGCTCCTAGTGAATGTAATGTAACACACACACATACAATGCGCACCACCCCGTGATGTTTTTCTCACTCCTACTAGTGAATCTAATGTAACACACACCCATACAATGCGCACCACCCCGTGATGTTTTTCTCACTCCTACCAGTGAATGTAATGTAACACACACCCATACAATGCGCACCACCCCGTGATGTTTTTCTCACTCCTACTAGTGAATGTAATGTAGCACACACCCATACAATGCGCACCACCCCGTGATGTTTTCTCACTCCTACTAGTGAATGTAATGTAACACACACCCATACAATGTGCACCACCCCGTGATGTTTTTCTCACTCCTACTAGTGAATCTAATGTAACAAACACCCATACAATGCGCACCACGCCGTGATGATTTTCTCACTCCTACTAGTGAATCTAATGTAACAAACACCCATACAATGCGCACCACTTCGTGATGTTTTTCTCACTCCTAATAGTGAATGTAATGTAACACACACCCATACAATGCGCACCACCCCGTGATGTTTTTCTCACTCCTACTAGTGAATGTAATGTAACACACACCCATACAATGCGCACCACCCCGTGATGTTTTCCTCACTCCTACTAGTGAATGTAATGTAACACACACCCATACAATGCGCACCACCCCGTGATGTTTTTCTCACTCCTACTAGTGAATGTAATGTAACACACACCCATACAATGCGCACCACCCCGTGATGATTTTCTCACTCCTTCTAGTGAATCTAAAGTAACAAACACCCATACAATGCGCACCACCCCGTGATGTTTTTCTCACTCCTACTAGTGAATGTAATGTAACACACACCCATACAATGCGCCCTACCCCGTGATGTTTTTCTCACTCCTACTAGTGAATGTAATGTAACACACAACCATACAATGCGCACCACCCCGTGATGTTTTTCTCACTCCTACTAGTGAATCTAATGTAACACACACCAATACAATGCGCACCACCCCGTGATGTTTTTCTCACTCCTACTAGTGAATCTAATGTAACACACACCCATACAATGCGCACCACCCCGTGATGTTTTTGTCACTCCTACTAGTGAATGTAATGTAACACACACCCATACAATGCGCACCACCACGTGATGTTTTTGTCACTCCTACTAGTGAATGTAATGTAACACACACCCATACAATGCGCACCACACCGTGATGTTTTTCTCACTCCTCCTAGTGAATGTAATGTAACACACACCCATACAATGCGCACCACCACCTGATGTTTTTCTCACTCCTACTAGTGAATCTAATGTAACACACACCCATACAATGCCCACCACCCCGTGATGTTTTTCTCACTCCTACTAGTGAATGTAATGTAACACACACCCATACAATGCGCACCACCACGTGATGTTTTTCTCACTCCTACAAGTGAATGTAATGTAACACACAGCCATACAATGCGCACCAGCCCGTGATGTTTTTCTCACTCCTACTAGTGAATGTAATGTAACACACACCCATACAATGCGCACCACCCCGTGATGATTTTCTCACTCCTACTAGTGAATCTAATGTAACAAACACCCATACAATGCGCACCACCCCGTGATGTTTTTCTCACTGCTCCTAGTGAATGTAATGTAACACACACACATACAATGCGCACCACCCCGTGATGTTTTTCTCACTCCTACTAGTGAATCTAATGTAACACACACCCATACAATGCGCACCACCCCGTGATGTTTTTCTCACTCCTACTAGTGAATGTAATGTAACACACACCCATACAAGGCGCACCACCCCGTGATGTTTTTCTCACTCCTACTAGTGAATGTAATGTAACACACACCCATACAATGCGCACCACCCCGTGATGATTTTCTCACTCCTACTAGTGAATCTAATGTAACAAACACCCATACAATGCGCACCACCCCGTGATGTTTTTCTCACTCCTACTAGTGAATGTAATGTAACACACACCCATACAATGCGAACCACCACGTTATGTTTTTCTCACTCCTACTAGTGAATGTAATGTAACACACACCCATACAATGCGCACCGCCGCGTGATGTTTTTCTCACTCCTACTAGTGAATGTAATGTAACACACACCCATACAATGCGCAAAACCCCGTGATGTTCTTCTCACTCCTACTAGTGAATGTAATGTAACACACACCCATACAATGCGCACCACCCCGTGATGATTTTCTCACTCCTACTAGTGAATGTAATGTAACAAACACCCATACAATGCGCACCACCCCGTGATGTTTTTCTCACTCCTACTAGTGAATGTAATGTAACACACACCCATACAATGCGCACCACCCCATGATGTTTTTCTCACTCCTACTAGTGAATCTAATGTAACACACACCCATACAATGCGCACCACCCCGTGATGTTTTTCTCACTCCTAGTAGTGAATCTAATGTAACACACACCGATACAATGCGCACCACCCCGTGATGTTTTTCTCACTCCTACTAGTGAATGTAATGTAACACACACCCATACAATGCGCACCACCCCGTGATGATTTTCAGAAACCTATCCTACATTGCCACTGCATGTTCCCTTACCTCCCAATGCTGACCACCCCGCGGTGCTTTTCTCCATTCTACATTGCCACTCACTGCCTATCCTAATTCACACCATCCGATTCACACCACCCCGTGATGTTTTTCTCACTCCTACTAGTGAATGTAATGTAACACACACCCATACAATGCGCACCACCCCGTGATGTTTTTCTCACTCCTACTAGTGAATCTAATGTAACACACACCCATACAATGCGCACCACCCCGTGATGTTTTTCTCACTCCTACTAGTGAATGTAATGTAACACACACCCATACAATGCGCACCTCCCCGTGATGTTTTTCTCACTCCTACTAGTGAATGTAATGTAACACACACCCATACAATGCGCACCACCCCGTGATGTTTTTGTCACTCCTACTAGTGAATGTAATGTAACACACACCCATATAATGCGCACCACCCCGTGATGTTTTTCTCAATCCTACTAGGGAATGTAATGTAACACACACCCATACAATGCACACCACCCCGTGATGTTTTTCTCACTCCTACTAGTGAATGTAATGTAACACACACCCATACAATGCGCACCACCCCATGATGTTTTTCTCATTTCTACTAGTGAATCTAATGTAACACACACCCATACAATGCGCACCACCCCGTGATGTTTTTCTCACTCCTACTAGTGAATCTAATGTAACACACACCCATACAATGCGCACCACCCCGTGATGTTTTTCTCACTCCTACTAGTGAATGTAATGTAACACACACCCATACAATGCGCACCACCCGACGATGTTTTTCAGAAACCTATCCTACATTGCCACTGCATGTTCCCTTACCTCCCAATGCTGACCACCCCGCGGTGCTTTTCTCCATTCTACATTGCCACTCACTGCCTATCCTAATTCACACCATCCGATTCACACCACCACGTGATGTTTTTCTCACTCCTACTAGTGAATGTTTTTTTCACTCCTACTAGTGAATGTAATGTAACACACACCCATACAATGCGCACCACCCCGTGATGTTTTTCTCACTCCTACTAGTGAATGTAATGTAACACACACCCATACAATGCGTACCAGCCCGTGATGTTTTTCTCACTCCTACTAGTGAATGTAATGTAACACACACCCATACAATGCGCACCACCCCGTGATGATTTTCTCACTCCTACTAGTGAATGTAATGTAACAAACACCCATACAATGCGCACCACCCCGTGATGTTTTTCTCACTGCTCCTAGTGAATGTAATGTAACACACACACATACAATGCGCACCACCCCGTGATGTTTTTCTCACTCCTACTAGTGAATCTAATGTAACACACACCCATACAATGCGCACCACCCCGTGATGTTTTTCTCACTCCTACCAGTGAATGTAATGTAACACACACCCATACAATGCGCACCACCCCGTGATGTTTTTCTCACTCCTACTAGTGAATGTAATGTAACACACACCCATACAATGCGCACCACCCCGTGATGTTTTTCTCACTCCTACTAGTGAATGTAATGTAACACACACCCATACAATGTGCACCACCCCGTGATGTTTTTCTCACTCCTACTAGTGAATCTAATGTAACAAACACCCATACAATGCGCACCACGCCGTGATGATTTTCTCACTCCTACTAGTGAATCTAAAGTAACAAACACCCATACAATGCGCACCACCCCGTGATGTTTTTCTCACTCCTAATAGTGAATGTAATGTAACACACACCCATACAATGCGCACCACCCCGTGATGTTTTTCTCACTCCTACTAGTGAATGTAATGTAACACACACCCATACAATGCGCACCACCCCGTGATGTTTTCCTCACTCCTACTAGTGAATGTAATGTAACACACACCCATACAATGCGCACCACCCCGTGATGTTTTTCTCACTCCTACTAGTGAATGTAATGTAACACACACCCATACAATGCGCACCACCCCGTGATGATTTTCTCACTCCTACTAGTGAATCTAATGTAACAAACACCCATACAATGCGCACCACCCCGTGATGTTTTTCTCACTCCTACTAGTGAATGTAATGTAACACACACCCATACAATGCGCACCACCCCGTGATGTTTTTCTCACTCCTACTAGTGAATGTAATGTAACACACACCCATACAATGCGCACCACCCCGTGATGATTTTCTCACTCCTTCTAGTGAATCTAAAGTAAAAAACACCCATACAATGCGCACCACCCCGTGATGTTTTTCTCACTCCTACTAGTGAATGTAATGTAACACACACCCATACAATGCGCCCTACCCCGTGATGTTTTTCTCACTCCT
Organism: Cavia porcellus; assembly: GCF_034190915.1. Classification (NCBI taxonomy): domain Eukaryota; kingdom Metazoa; phylum Chordata; class Mammalia; order Rodentia; family Caviidae; genus Cavia; species Cavia porcellus. The sequence goes on along the minus strand of NW_026947541.1, from coordinate 1,327,426 downwards.
ACTAGTGAATGTAATGTAACACACAACCATACAATGCGCACCACCCCGTGATGTTTTTCTCACTCCTACTAGTGAATGTAATGTAACACACACCCATACAATGCGCACCACCCCGTGATGTTTTTCTCACTCCTACTAGTGAATCTAATGTAACACACACCCATACAATGCGCACCACACCGTGATGTTTTTGTCACTCCTACTAGTGAATGTAATGTAACACACACCCATACAATGCGCACCACCACGTGATGTTTTTGTCACTCCTACTAGTGAATGTAATGTAACACACACCCATACAATGCGCACCACACCGTGATGTTTTTCTCACTCCTCCTAGTGAATGTAATGTAACACACACCCATACAATGCGCACCACCACCTGATGTTTTTCTCACTCCTACTAGTGAATCTAATGTAACACACACCCATACAATGCCCACCACCCCGTGATGTTTTTCTCACTCCTACTAGTGAATGTAATGTAACACACACCCATACAATGCGCACCACCACGTGATGTTTTTCTCACTCCTACTAGTGAATGTAATGTAACACACAGCCATACAATGCGCACCAGCCCGTGATGTTTTTCTCACTCCTACTAGTGAATGTAATGTAACACACAACCATACAATGCGCACCACCCCGTGATGATTTTCTCACTCCTACTAGTGAATCTAATGTAACAAACACCCATACAATGCGCACCCCCCCTGATGTTTTTCTCACTGCTCCTAGTGAATGTAATGTAACACACACACATACAATGCGCACCACCCCGTGATGTTTTTCTCACTCCTACTAGTGAATCTAATGTAACACACACCCATACAATGCGCACCACCCCGTGATGTTTTTCTCACTCCTACTAGTGAATGTAATGTAACACACACCCATACAATGCGCACCACCCCGTGATGTTTTTCTCACTCCTACTAGTGAATGTAATGTAACACACACCCATACAATGCGCACCACCCCGTGATGATTTTCTCACTCCTACTAGTGAATCTAATGTAACAAACACCCATACAATGCGCACCACCCCGTGATGTTTTTCTCACTCCTACTAGTGAATGTAATGTAACACACACCCATACAATTTCGAACCACCACGTTATGTTTTTCTCACTCCTACTAATGAATGTAATGTAACACACACCCATACAATGCGCACCGCCCCGTGATGTTTTTCTCACTCCTACTAGTGAATGTAATGTAACACACACCCATACAATGCGCAAAACCCCGTGATGTTCTTCTCACTCCTACTAGTGAATGTAATGTAACACACACCCATACAATGCGCACCACCCCGTGATGATTTTCTCACTCCTACTAGTGAATGTAATGTAACAAACACCCATACAATGCGCACCACCCCGTGATGTTTTTCTCACTCCTACTAGTGAATGTAATGTAACACACACCCATACAATGCGCACCACCCCATGATGTTTTTCTCACTCCTACTAGTGAATCTAATGTAACACACACCCATACAATGCGCACCACCCCGTGATGTTTTTCTCACTCCTACTAGTGAATCTAATGTAACACACACCGATACAATGCGCACCACCCCGTGATGTTTTTCTCACTCCTACTAGTGAATGTAATGTAACACACACCCATACAATGCGCACCACCCCGCGATGTTTTTCAGAAAACTATCCTACATTGCCACTGCATGTTCCCTTACCTCCCAATGCTGACCACCCCGCGGTGCTTTTCTCCATTCTACATTGCCACTCACTGCCTATCCTAATTCACACCATCCGATTCACACCACCCCGTGATGTTTTTCTCACTCCTACTAGTGAATGTAATGTAACACACACCCATACAATGCGCACCACCACGTGATGTTTTTCTCACTCCTAATAGTGAATCTAATGTAACACACACCCATACAATGCGCACCACCCCGTGATGTTTTTCTCACTCCTACTAGTGAATGTAATGTAACACACACCCATACAATGCGCACCTCCCCGTGATGTTTTTCTCACTCCTACTAGTGAATGTAATGTAACACACACCCATACAATGCGCACCACCCCGTGATGTTTTTGTCACTCCTACTAGTGAATGTAATGTAACACACACCCATATAATGCGCACCACCCCGTGATGTTTTTCTCAATCCTACTAGGGAATGTAATGTAACACACACCCATACAATGCACACCACCCCGTGATGTTTTTCTCACTCCTACTAGTGAATGTAATGTAACACACACCCATACAATGCGCACCACCCCATGATGTTTTTCTCATTTCTACTAGTGAATCTAATGTAACACACACCCATACAATGCGCACCACCCCGTGATGTTTTTCTCACTCCTACTAGTGAATCTAATGTAACACACACCCATACAATGCGCACCACCCCGTGATGTTTTTCTCACTCCTACTAGTGAAGGTAATGTAACACACACCCATACAATGCGCACCACCCGACGATGTTTTTCAGAAACCTATCCTACATTGCCACTGCATGTTCCCTTACCTCCCAATGCTGACCACCCCGCGGTGCTTTTCTCCATTCTACATTGCCACTCACTGCCTATCCTAATTCACACCATCCGATTCACACCACCCCGTGATGTTTTTCTCACTCCTACTAGTGAATGTTTTTCTCACTCCTACTAGTGAATGTAATGTAACACACACCCATACAATGCGCACCACCCCGTGATGTTTTTCTCACTCCTACTAGTGAATCTAATGTAACAAACACCCATACAATGCGCACCACAACGTGATGATTTTCTTACTCCTACTAGTGAATCTAATGTAACAAACACCCATACAATGCGCACCACCCCGTGATGTTTTTCTCACTCCTAATAGTGAATGTAATGTAACACACACCCATACAATGCGCACCACCCCGTGATGTTTTTCTCACTCCTACTAGTGAATTTAATGTAACACACACCCATACAATGCGCACCACCCCGTGATGATTTTCTCACTCCTACTAGTGAATCTAATGTAACACACACCCATACAATGCGCACCACCCCGTGACGATTTTCTCACTCCTACTAGTGAATTTAATGTAACACACACCCATACAATGCGCACCACCACGTGATGTTTTTCTCACTCCTACTAGTGAATGTAATGTAACACACACCCATACAATGCGCACCACCCCGTGATGTTTTTCTCACTCCTACTAGTGAATGTAATGTAACACACACCCATACAATGCGCACCACCCCGTGATGTTCTTCACACTCCTACTAGTGAATGTAATGTAACACACACCCATACAATGCGCACCACCCCGTGATGATTTTCTCACTCCTACTAGTGAATGTAATGTAACAAACACCCATACAATGCGCACCACCCCGTGATGTTTTTCTCACTCCTACTAGTGAGTGTAATGTAACACACACCCATACAATGCGCACCACCCCATGATGTTTTTCTCACTCCTACTAGTGAATCTAATGTAACACACACCCATACAATGCGCACCACCCCGTGATGTTTTTCTCACTCCTACTAGTGAATGTAATGTAACACACACCCATACAATGCGCACCACCCCGTGATGTTTTTCTCACTCCTACTAGTGAATGTAATGTAACACACACCCATACAATGCGCACAAACCCGTGATGTTTTTCTCACTCCTACTAGTGAATGTAATGTAACAAACACCCATACAATGCGCACCACCCCGTGATGTTTTTCTCACTCCTACTAGTGAATGTAATGTAACACACACCCATATAATGCGTACCACCCCGTGATGTTTTTCTCACTCCTACTAGTGAATGTAATGTAACACACACGCATACAATGCGCACCACCCCGTGATGTTTTTCTCACTCCTACTAGTGAATGTAATGTAACACACACCCATACAATGCGCACCACCCCGTGATGATTTTCTCACTCCTACTAGTGAATCTAATGTAACAAACACCCATACAATGCGCACCACCCCGTGATGTATTTCTCACTCCTACTAGTGAATGTAATGTAACACACACCCATACAATGCGCACCACCCCGTGATGTTTTTCTCACTCCTACTAGTGAATCTAATGTAACACACACCCATACAATGCGCACCGCCCCGTGATGTTTTTCTCACTCCTACTAGTGAATCTAATGTAACACACACCCATACAATTCGCACCACCCCGTGATGTTTTTCTCACTCCTACTAGTGAATGTAACACACACCCATACTATGCGCACCACCCCGTGATGTTTTTCTCACTCCTACTAGTGAATGTAATGTAACACACACCCATACAATGCGCACCACCTCGTGATGTTTTTCTCACTCCTACTAGTGAATGTAATGTAACACACACCCATACAATGCGCACCACCCCGTGATGTTTTTGTCACTCGTACTAGTGAATTTAATGTAACACACACCCATAAAATGCGCACCACCCCGTGATGTTTTTCTCACTCCTACTAGTGAATGTAATGTAACACACACCCATACAATGCGCACCACCCCGTGATGTTTTTCTCACTCCTACTAGTGAATCTAATGTAACACACACCCATACAATGCGCACCACCCCGTGATGTTTTTTTCACTCCTACTAGTGTATCTAATGTAACACACACCCATACAATGCGCACCACCCCGTGATGATTTTCTCACTCCTACTAGTGAATCTAATGTAACAAACACCCATACAATGCGCACCACCCCGTGATGTTGTTCGCATTCCTACTAGTGAATGTAATGTAACACACAGGCATACAATGCGCACCACCCCGTGATGTTTTTCTCACTCCTACTAGTGAATGTAATGTAACACACACCCATACAATGCCCACCACCCCGTGATGTTTTTCTCACTCCTACTAGTGAATGTAATGTAACACACACCCATACAATGCGCACCACCACGTGATGTTTTTCTCACTCCTACTAGTGAATGTAATGTAACACACACCCATACAATGCGCATCACCCCGTGATGTTTTTGTCACTCCTACTAGTGAATGTAATGTAACACACACCCATACAATGCGCACCACCCCGTGATGTTTTTCTCACTCCTACTAGTGAATGTAATGTAACACACACCCATACAATGCGCACCACCCCGTGATGTTTTTCTCACTCCTACTAGTGAATCTAATGTAACACACACCCATACAATGCGCACCACCCCGTGATGTTTTTCTCACTCCTACTAGTGAATGTAATGTAACACACACCCATACAATGCGCACCTCCCCGTGATGTTTTTCTCACTCCTACTAGTGAATGTAATGTAACACACACCCATACAATGCGCACCACCACGTGATGTTTTTTTCACTCCTACTAGTGAATGTAATGTAACACACAGCCATACAATGCGCACCAGCCCGCGATGTTTTTCTCACTCCTACTAGTGAATGTAATGTAACACACACCCATACAATGCGCACCACACCGTGATGATTTTCTCACTCCTACTAGTGAATCTAATGTAACAAACACCCATACAATGCGCACCACCCCGTGATGTTTTTCTCACTCCTACTAGTGTATGTAATGTAACACACACGCATACAATGCGCACCACCCCGTGATGTTTTTCTCACTCCTACTAGTGAATGTAATGTAACACACACCCATACAATGCGCACCACCCCGTGATGTTTTTCTCACTCCTACTAGTGAATGTAATGTAACACACACCCATACAATGCGCACCACCCCGTGATGTTTTTCTCACTTCTACTAGTGAATGTAATATAACACACACCCATACAATGCACACCACCCCGTGATGTTTTTCTCACTCCTACTAGTGAATGTAATGTAACACACAACCATACAATGCGCACCACCACGTGATGTTTTTCTCACTCCTACTAGTGAATGTAATGTAACACACAGCCATACAATGCGCACCAGCCCGTGATGTTTTTCTCACTCCTACTAGTGAATGTAATGTAACACACACCCATACAATGCGCACCACCCCGTGATGATTTTCTCACTCCTACTAGTGATTCTAATGTAACAAACACCCATACAATGCGCACCACCCCGTGATGTTTTTATCACTCCTATTAGTGAATGTAATGTAACACACACCCATACAATGCGCACCACCCCGTGATGTTTTTCTCACTCCTACTAGTGAATGTAATGTAACACACACCCATACAATGCGCACCACCCCGTGATGTTTTTCTCACTCCTACTAGTGAATCTAATGTAACACACACCCATACAATGCGCACCACCCCGTGATGTTTTTCTCACTCCTACTAGTGAATGTAATGTAACACACAGCCATACAATGCGCACCAGCCCGTGATGTTTTTCTCACTCCTACTAGTGAATGTAATGTAACACACACCCATACAATGCGCACCACCCCGTGATGATTTTCTCACTCCTACTAGTGATTCTAATATAACAAACACCCATACAATGCGCACCACCCCGTGATGTTTTTATCACTCCTATTAGTGAATGTAATGTAACACACACCCATACAATGCGCACCACCCCGTGATGTTTTTCTCACTCCTACTAGTGAATGTAATGTAACACACACCCATACAATGCGCACCACCCCGTGATGTTTTTCTCACTCCTACTAGTGAATCTAATGTAACACACACCCATACAATGCGCACCACCCCGTGATGTTTTTCTCACTCCTACTAGTGAATCTAATGTAACACACACCCATACAATGCGCACCACCCCGTGATGTTTTTCTCACTCCTACTAGTGAATGTAATGTAACACACACCCATACAATGCGCACCACCCCGTGATGTTTTTCTCACTCCTACTAGTGAATCTAATGTAACACACCCATACAATGCGCACCACCCCGTGATGTTTTTCTCACTCCTACTAGTGAATGTAATGTAACACACACCCATACAATGCGCACCAGCCCGTGATGTTTTTCTCACTCCTACTAGTGAATGTAATGTAACACACAGCCATACAATGCGCACCACCCCGTGATGATTTTCTCACTCCTACTAGTGAATGTAATGTAACACACATCCATACAATGCGTACCACCCCGTGATGATTTTCTCACTCCTACTAGTGAATGTAATGTAACACACACCCATACAATGCGCACCACCCCGTGATGTTTTTCTCACTCCTACTAGTGAATGTAATGTAACACACACCCATACAATGCGCACCACCCCGTGATGTTTTTCTCACTCCTACTAGTGAATGTAATGTAACACACACCCATACAATGCGCACTACCACGTGATGTTTTTCTCACTCCTACTAGTGAATGTAATGTAACACACACCCATACAATGCGCACCAGCCCGTGATGTTTTTCTCACTCCTACTAGTGAATGTAATGTAACACACACCCATACAATGCGCACCACCCCGTGATGATTTTCTCACTCCTACTAGTGAATCTAATGTAACAAACACCCATACAATGCGCACCACCCCGTGATGTTTTTCTCACTCCTACTAGTGAATGTAATGTAACACACACGCATACAATGCGCACCACCCCGTGATGTTTTTCTCACTCCTACTAGTGAATGTAATGTAACACACACCCATACAATGCGCACCACCCCGTGATGTTTTTCTCACTCCTACTAGTGAATGTAATGTAACACACACCCATACCATGCGCACCACCCCGTGATGTTTTTCTCACTCCTACTAGTGAATGTAATGTAACACACACCCATACAATGCGCAGCACCCCGTGATGATTTTCTCACTCCTACTAGTGAATGTAATGTAACAAACACCCATACAATGCGCACCACCCCGTGATGTTTTTCTCACTCCTACTAGTGAATGTAATGTAACACACACCCATACAATGCGCACCACCCCATGATGTTTTTCTCACTCCTACTAGTGAATCTAATGTAACACACACCCATACAATGCGCACCACCCCGTGATGTTTTTCTCACTCCTACTAGTGAATCTAATGTAACACACCCCCATGCAATGTGCACCACCCCGTGATGTTTTTCTCACTCCTACTAGTGAATGTAATGTAACACACACCCATACAATGCGCACCACCCCGCGATGTTTTTCAGAAACCTATCCTACATTGCCACTGCATGTTCCCTTACCTCCCAATGCTGACCACCCCGCGGTGCTTTTCTCCATTCTACATTGCCACTCACTGCCTATCCTAATTCACACCATCCGATTCACACCACCCCGTGATGTTTTTCTCACTCCTACTAGTGAATGTAATGTAACACACACCCATACAATGCGCACCACACCGTGATGTTTTTCTCACTCCTATTAGTGAATGTAATGTAACACACACCCATACAATGCGCACCACCCCGTGATGTTTTTCTCACTCCTACTAGTGAATGTAATGTAACACACACCCATACAATGCGCACCACCCCGTGATGTTTTTCTCACTCCTACTAGTGAATGTAATGTAACACACACCCATACAATGCGCACCACCCCGTGATGTTTTTCTCACTCCTACTAGTGAATGTAATGTAACACACACCCATACAATGCGCACCCCCACGTGATGTTTTTCTCACTCCTACTAGTGAATGTAAAGTAACACACAGCCATACAATGTGCACCAGCCCGTGATGTTTTTCTCACTCCTACTAGTGAATGTAATGTAACACACACCCATACAATGCGCACCACCCCGTGATGATTTTCTCATTCCTACTAGTGAATCCAATGTAACACCCATACAATGCGCACCACCCCGTGATGTTTTTCTCACTCCTACTAGTGAATGTAGTGTAACACACACGCATACAATGCGCACCACCCCGTGATGTTTTTCTCACTCCTACTAGTGAATGTAATGTAACACACACCCATACAATGCGCACCACCCCGTGATGTTTTTCTCACTCCTACTAGTGAATGTAATGTAACACACACCCATACAATGCGCACAAACCCGTGATGTTTTTCTCACTCCTACTAGTGAATGTAATGTAACACACACCCATACAATGCGCACCACCCCGTGATGTTTTTCTCACTCCTACTAGTGAATGTAATGTAACACACACCCATACAATGCGCACCACCCCGTGATGTTTTTCTCACTCCTACTAGTGAATCTAATGTAACAAACACCCATACAATGCGCACCACCCCGTGATGATTTTCTCACTCCTACTAGTGAATCTAATGTAACAAACACCCATACAATGCGCACCACCCCGTGATGTTTTTCTCACTCCTACTAGTGAATGTAATGTAACACACACCCATACAATGCGCACCACCCCATGATGTTTTTCTCACTCCTACTAGTGAATCTAATGTAACACACACCCATACAATGCGCACTACCCCGTGATGTTTTTCTCACTCCTACTAGTGAATTTAATGTAACACACACCCATACAATGCGCACCACACCGTGATGTTTTTCTCACTCCTACTAGTGAATGTAATGTAACACACACCCATACAATGCGCAGCACCCCGTGATGTTTTTCTCACTCCTACTAGTGAATCTAATGTAACACACACCCATACAATGCGCACCACCCCGTGATGTTTTTCTCACTCTTACTAGTGAATGTAATGTAAAACACACCCATACAATGTGCACCACCCCGTGATGTTTTTCTCACTGCTACTAGTGAATGTAATGTAACACACACCCATACAATGCGCACCACCCCGTGATGTTTTTCTCACTCCTACTAGTGAATGTAATGTAACACACACCCGTACAATGCGCACCACCCCGTGATGTTTTTCTCACTCCTACAAGTGAATCTAATGTAACACACACCCATACAATGCGCACCACCCCGTGATGTTTTTCTCACTGCTACTAGTGAATGTAATGTAACACACCCATACAATGCGCACCACCCCGTGATGTTTTTCTCACTCCTACTAGTGAATGTAATGTAACACACACCCATACAATGCGCACCACCCCGTGATGTTTTTCTCACTCCTACTAGTGAATGTAATGTAACACACACCCATACAATGCGCACCACACCGTGATGTTTTTCTCACTCCTATTAGTGAATGTAATGTAACACACACCCATACAATGCGCACCACCCCGTGATGTTTTTCTCACTCTTATTAGTGAATGTAATGTAACACACACCCATACAATGCGCACCACCCCGTGATGTTTTTCTCACTCCTACTAGTGAATGTAATGTAACACACACCCATACAATGCGCACCACCCCGTGATGTTTTTCTCACTCCTACTAGTGAATGTAATGTAACACACACTCATACAATGCGCACCACCCCGTGATGTTTTTCTGACTCCTACTAGTGAATGTAATGTAACACACACCCATACAATGCGCACCACCCCGGGATGTTTTTCTCACTCCTACTAGTGAATGTAATGTAACACACACGCATACATTGCGCACCACCCCGTGATGTTTTTCTCACTCCTACTAGTGAATGTAATGTAACACACACGCATACAATGCGCACCACCCCGTGATGTTTTTCTCACTCCTACTAGTGAATGTAATGTAACACACACCCATACAATGCGCACCACCCCGTGATGTTTTTCTCACTCCTACTACTGAATGTAATGTAACACACACCCATACAATGCGCACCACACCGTGATGTTTTTCTCACTCCTATTAGTGAATGTAATGTAACACACACCCATACAATGCGCACCATCCCGTGATGTTTTTCTCACTCCTACTAGTGAATGTAATGTAACACACACCCATACAATGCGCACCACCACGTGATGTTTTTCTCACTCCTACTAGTGAATGTAATGTAACACACACCCATACAATGCGCACCACCCCGTGATGTTTTTCTCACTCCTACTAGTGAATGTAATGTAACACACACCCATACAATGCGCACCCCCACGTGATGTTTTTCTCACTCCTACTAGTGAATGTAAAGTAACACACAGCCATACAATGTGCACCAGCCCGTGATGTTTTTCTCACTCCTACTAGTGAATGTAATGTAACACACACCCATACAATGCGCACCACCCCGTGATGATTTTCTCACTCCTACTAGTGAATCCAATGTAACACCCATACAATGCGCACCACCCCGTGATGTTTTTCTCACTCCTACTAGTGAATGTAGTGTAACACACACGCATACAATGCGCACCACCCCGTGATGTTTTTCTCACTCCTACTAGTGAATGTAATGTAACACACACCCATACAATGCGCACCACCCCGTGATGTTTTTCTCACTCCTACTAGTGAATGTAATGTAACACACACCCATACAATGCGCACAAACCCGTGATGTTTTTCTCACTCCTACTAGTGAATGTAATGTAACACACACCCATACAATGCGCACCACCCCGTGATGTTTTTCTCACTCCTACTAGTGAATGTAATGTAACACACACCCATACAATGCGCACCACCCCGTGATGTTTTTCTCACTCCTACTAGTGAATCTAATGTAACAAACACCCATACAATGCGCACCACCCCGTGATGTTTTTCTCACTCCTACTAGTGAATGTAATGTAACACACACTCATACAATGCGCACCACCCCGTGATGTTTTTCTCACTCCTACTAGTGAATCTAATGTAACACACACCCATACAATGCGCACCACCCCGTGATGATTTTCTCACTCCTACTAGTGAATCTAATGTAACAAACACCCATACAATGCGCACCACCCCGTGATGTTTTTCTCACTCCTACTAGTGAATGTAATGTAACACACACCCATACAATGCGCACCACCCCATGATGTTTTTCTCACTCCTACTAGTGAATCTAATGTAACACACACCCATACAATGCGCACTACCCCGTGATGTTTTTCTCACTCCTACTAGTGAATCTAATGTAACACACACCCATACAATGCGCACCACCCCGTGATGTTTTTCTCACTCCTACTAGTGAATGTAATGGAACACACACCCATACAATGCGCACCACCCAGTGATGTTTTTCTCACTCCTACTAGTGAATCTAATGTAACACACACCCATACAATGCGCACCACCCCGTGATGTTTTTCTCACTCCTACTAGTGAATGTAATGTAACACACACGCATACAATGCGCACCACCCCGTGATGCTTTTCTCACTCCTACTAGTGAATGTAATGTAACACACACCCATACAATGCGCACCACCCCGTGATGTTTTTCTCACTCCTACTAGTGAATGTAATGTAACACACACCCATAAAATGCGCACCACCCCGTGATGTTTTTCTGACTCCTACTAGTGAATGTAATGTAACACACACCCATACAATGCGCACCACCCCGGGATTTTTTTCTCATTCCTACTAGTGAATGTAATGTAACACACACGCATACAATGCGCACCACCCCGTGATATTTTTCTCACTCCTACTAGTGAATGTAATGTAACACACACGCATACAATGCGCACCACCCCGTGATGTTTTTCTCACTCCTACTAGTGAATGTAATGTAACACACACGCATACAATGCGCACCACCCCGTGATGTTTTTCTCACTCCTACTAGTGAATGTAATGTAACACACACCCATACAATGCGCACCACCCCGTGATGTTTTTCTCACTCCTACTACTGAATGTAATGTAACACACACCCATACAATGCGCACCACCACGTGATGTTTTTCTCACTCCTACTAGTGAATGTAATGTAACACACACCCATACAATGCGCACCACCCCGTGATGTTTTTCTCACTCCTACTAGTGAATGTAATGTAACACACACCCATACAATGCGCACCCCCACGTGATGTTTTTCTCACTCCTACTAGTGAATGTAAAGTAACACACAGCCATACAATGTGCACCAGCCCGTGATGTTTTTCTCACTCCTACTAGTGAATGTAATGTAACACACACCCATACAATGCGCACCACCCCGTGATGATTTTCTCACTCCTACTAGTGAATCCAATGTAACACCCATACAATGCGCACCACCCCGTGATGTTTTTCTCACTCCTACTAGTGAATGTAGTGTAACACACACGCATACAATGCGCACCACCCCGTGATGTTTTTCTCACTCCTACTAGTGAATGTAATGTAACACACACCCATACAATGCGCACCACCCCGTGATGTTTTTCTCACTCCTACTAGTGAATGTAATGTAACACACACCCATACAATGCGCACAAATCCGTGATGTTTTTCTCACTCCTACTAGTGAATGTAATGTAACACACACCCATACAATGCGCACCACCCCGTGATGTTTTTCTCACTCCTACTAGTGAATGTAATGTAACACACACCCATACAATGCGCACCACCCCGTGATGTTTTTCTCACTCCTACTAGTGAATCTAATGTAACAAACACCCATACAATGCGCACCACCCCGTGATGTTTTTCTCACTCCTACTAGTGAATGTAATGTAACACACACTCATACAATGCGCACCACCCCGTGATGTTTTTCTCACTCCTACTAGTGAATCTAATGTAACACACACCCATACAATGCGCACCACCCCGTGATGATTTTCTCACTCCTACTAGTGAATCTAATGTAACAAACACCCATACAATGCGCACCACCCCGTGATGTTTTTCTCACTCCTACTAGTGAATGTAATGTAACACACACCCATACAATGCGCACCACCCCATGATGTTTTTCTCACTCCTACGAGTGAATCTAATGTAACACACACCCATACAATGCGCACTACCCCGTGATGTTTTTCTCACTCCTACTAGTGAATCTAATGTAACACACACCCATACAATGCGCACCACCCCGTGATGTTTTTCTCACTCCTACTAGTGAATGTAATGTAACACACACCCATACAATGCGCACCACCCAGTGATGTTTTTCTCACTCCTACTAGTGAATCTAATGTAACACACACCCATACAATGCGCACCACCCCGTGATGTTTTTCTCACTCCTACTAGTGAATGTAATGTAACACACACGCATACAATGCGCACCACCCCGTGATGCTTTTCTCACTCCTACTAGTGAATGTAATGTAACACACACCCATACAATGCGCACCACCCCGTGATGTTTTTCTCACTCCTACTAGTGAATGTAATGTAACACACACCCATAAAATGCGCACCACCCCGTGATGTTTTTCTGACTCCTACTAGTGAATGTAATGTAACACACACCCATACAATGCGCACCACCCCGGGATTTTTTTCTCATTCCTACTAGTGAATGTAATGTAACACACACGCATACAATGCGCACCACCCCGTGATATTTTTCTCACTCCTACTAGTGAATGTAATGTAACACACACGCATACAATGCGCACCACCCCGTGATGTTTTTCTCACTCCTACTAGTGAATGTAATGTAACACACACCCATACAATGCGCACCACCCCGTGATGTTTTTCTCACTCCTACTAGTGAATGTAATGTAACACACACCCATACAATGCGCACCACACCGTGATGTTTTTCTCACTCCTATTAGTGAATGTAATGTAACACACACCCATACAATGCGCACCACCCCGTGATGTTTTTCTCACTCTTATTAGTGAATGTAATGTAACACACACCCATACAATGCGCACCACCCCGTGATGTTTTTCTCACTCCTACTAGTGAATGTAATGTAACACACACCCATACAATGCGCACCACCCCGTGATGTTTTTCTCACTCCTACTAGTGAATGTAATGTAACACACACTCATACAATGCGCACCACCCCGTGATGTTTTTCTCACTCCTAATAGTGAATCTAATGTAACACACACCCATACAATGCGCACCACCCCGTGATGATTTTCTCACTCCTACTAGTGAATCTAATGTAACAAACACCCATACAATGCGCACCACCCCGTGATGTTTTTCTCACTCCTACTAGTGAATGTAATGTAACACACACCCATACAATGCGCACCACCCCATGATGTTTTTATCACTCCTACTAGTGAATCTAATGTAACACACACCCATACAATGCGCACTACCCCGTGATGTTTTTCTCACTCCTACTAGTGAATCTAATGTAACACACACCCATACAATGCGCACCACCCCGTGATGTTTTTCTCACTCCTACTAGTGAATGTAATGTAACACACACCCATACAATGCGCACCACCCCGTGATGTTTTTCTCACTCCTACTAGTGATTCTAATGTAACACACACCCATACAATGCGCACCACCCCGTGATGTTTTTCTCACTCCTACTAGTGAATGTAATGTAACACACACGCATACAATGCGCACCACCCCGTGATGTTTTTCTCACTCCTACTAGTGAATGTAATGTAGCACACACCCATACAATGCGCACCACCGCGTGATGATTTTCTCACTCCTACTAGTGAATCTAATGTAACAAACACCCATACAATGCGCACCACCCCGTGATGTTTTTCTCACTCCTACTAGTGAATGTAATGTAACACACACTCATACAATGCGCACCACCCCGTGATGTTTTTCTCACTCCTACTAGTGAATGTAATGTAACACACACCCATAAAATGCGCACCACCCCGTGATGTTTTTCTGACTCCTACTAGTGAATGTAATGTAACACACACCCATACAATGCGCACCACCCCGGGATGTTTTTCTCATTCCTACTAGTGAATGTAATGTAACACACACGCATACAATGCGCACCACCCCGTGATGTTTTTCTCACTCCTACTAGTGAATGTAATGTAACACACACGCATACAATGCGCACCACCCCGTGATGTTTTTCTCACTCCTACTAGTGAATGTAATGTAACACACACCCATACAATGCGCACCACCCCGTGATGTTTTTCTCACTCCTACTAGTGAATGTAATGTAACACACACCCATACAATGCGCACCACACCGTGATGTTTTTCTCACTCCTATTAGTGAATGTAATGTAACACACACCCATACAATGCGCACCACCCCGTGATGTTTTTCTCACTCCTACTAGTGAATGTAATGTAACACACACCCATACAATGCGCACCACCCCGTGATGTTTTTCTCACTCCTACTAGTGAATGTAATGTAACACACACCCATACAATGCGCACCACCCCGTGATGTTTTTCTCACTCCTACTAGTGAATGTAATGTAACACACACCCATACAATGTGCACCACCCCGTGATGTTTTTCTCACTCCTACTAGTGAATCTAATGTAACACACACCCATACAATGCGCACCACCCCGTGATGTTTTTCTCACTCCTACTAGTGAATCTAATGTAACAAACACCCATACAATGCGCACCACCCCGTGATGTTTTTCTCACTCCTACTAGTGAATGTAATGTAACACACACCCATACAATGCGCACCACCCCGTGATGTTTTTCTCACTCCTACTAGTGAATGTAATGTAACACACACCCATACAATGCGCACCACCCCGTGATGTTTTTCTCACTCCTACTAGTGAATCTAATGTAACACACACCCATACAATGCGCACCACCCCGTGATGTTTTTCTCACTCCTACTAGTGAATGTAATGTAACACACACCCATACAATGCGCACCACCCCGTGATGTTTTTCTCACTCCTACTAGTGAATCTAATGTAACACACACCCATACAATGCGCACCACCCCGTGATGTTTTTCTCACTCCTACTAGTGAATGTAATGTAACACACACGCATACAATGCGCACCACCCCGTGATGTTTTTCTCACTCCTACTAGTGAATGTAATGTAACACACACCCATACAATGCGCACCACCCCGTGATGGTTTTCTCACTCCTACTAGTGAATGTAATGTAACACACACCCATAAAATGCGCACCACCCCGTGATGTTTTTCTGACTCCTACTAGTGAATGTAATGTAACACACACCCATACAATGCGCACCACCCCCTGATGTTTTTCTCATTCCTACTAGTGAATGTAATGTAACACACACGCATACAATGCGCACCACCCCGTGATATTTTTCTCACTCCTACTAGTGAATGTAATGTAACACACACGCATACAATGCGCACCACCCCGTGATGTTTTTCTCACTCCTACTAGTGAATGTAATGTAACACACACCCATACAATGCGCACCACCCCGTGATGTTTTTCTCACTCCTACTAGTGAATGTAATGTAACACACACCCATACAATGCGCACCACACCGTGATGTTTTTCTCACTCCTATTAGTGAATGTAATGTAACACACACCCATACAATGCGCACCACCCCGTGATGTTTTTCTCACTCCTATTAGTGAATGTAATGTAACACACACCCATACAATGCGCACCACCCCGTGATGTTTTTCTCACTACTACTAGTGAATGTAATGTAACACACACCCATACAATGCGCACCACCCCGTGATGTTTTTCTCACTCCTACTAGTGAATGTAATGTAACACACACTCATACAATGCGCACCACCCCGTGATGTTTTTCTCACTCCTACTAGTGAATCTAATGTAACACACACCCATACAATGCGCACCACCCCGTGATGATTTTCTCACTCCTACTAGTGAATCTAATGTAACAAACACCCATACAATGCGCACCACCCCGTGATGTTTTTCTCACTCCTACTAGTGAATGTAATGTAACACACACCCATACAATGCGCACCACCCCATGATGTTTTTCTCACTCCTACTAGTGAATCTAATGTAACACACACCCATACAATGCGCACTACCCCGTGATGTTTTTCTCACTCCTACTAGTGAATCTAATGTAACACACACCCATACAATGCGCACTACCCCGTGATGTTTTTCTCACTCCTACTCGTGAATCTAATGTAACACACACCCATACAATGCGCACCACCCCGTGATGTTTTTCTCACTCCTACTAGTGAATGCAATGTAACACACACCCATACAATGCGCACCACCCCGTGATGTTTTTCTCACTCCTACTAGTGAATCTAATGTAACACACACCCATACAATGCGCACCACCCCGTGATGTTTTTCTCACTCCTACTAGTGAATGTAATGTAACACACACGCATACAATGCGCACCACCCCGTGATGTTTTTCTCACTCCTACTAGTTAATGTAATGTAGCACAAACCCATACAATGCGCACCACCGCGTGATGATTTTCTCACTCCTACTAGTGAATCTAATGTAACAAACACCCATACAATGCGCACCACCCCGTGATGTTTTTCTCACTCCTACTAGTGAATGTAATGTAACACACACCCATACAATGCGCACCACCCCGTGATGTTTTTCTCACTCCTACTAGTGAATGTAATGTAACACACACCCATAAAATGCGCACTACCCCGTGATGTTTTTCTGACTCCTACTAGTGAATGTAATGTAACACACAACCATACAATGCGCACCACCCCGGGATGTTTTTCTCATTCCTACTAGTGAATGTAATGTAACACACACGCATACAATGCGCACCACCCCGTGATGTTTTTCTCACTCCTACTAGTGAATGTAATGTAACACACACGCATACAATGCGCACCACCCCGTGATGTTTTTCTCACTCCTACTAGTGAATGTAATGTAACACACACCCATACAATGCGCACCACCCCGTGATGTTTTTCTCACTCCTACTAGTGAATGTAATGTAACACACACCCATACAATGCGCACCACACCGTGATGTTTTTCTCACTCCTATTAGTGAATGTAATGTAACACACAACCATACAATGCGCACCACCCCGTGATGTTTTTCTCACTCCTACTAGTGAATGTAATGTAACACACACCCATACAATGCGAACCACCCCGTGATGTTTTTCTCACTCCTACTAGTGAATGTAATGTAACACACACCCATACAATGCGCACCACCCCGTGATGTTTTTCTCACTCCTACTAGTGAATCTAATGTAACACACACCCATACAATGCGCACCACCCCGTGATGTTTTTCTCACTCCTACTAGTGAATCTAATGTAACACACACCCATACAATGCGCACCACCCCGTGATGTTTTTCTCACTCCTACTAGTGAATCTAATGTAACACACACCCATACAATGCGCACCACCCCGTGATGTTTTTCTCACTCTTAGTAGTGAATGTAATGTAACACACACCCATACAATGCGCACCACCCCGTGATGTTTTTCTCACTGCTACTAGTGAATGTAATGTAACACACACCCATACAATGCGCACCACCCCGTGATGTTTTTCTCACTCCTACTAGTGAATGTAATGTAACACACACCCGTACAATGCGCACCACCCCGTGATGTTTTTATCACTCCTACTAGTGAATCTAATGTAACACACACCCATACAATGCGCACCACCCCGTGATGTTTTTCTCACTCCTACTAGTGAATGTAATGTAACACACACGCATACAATGCGCACCACCCCGTGATGTTTTTCTCACTCCTACTAGTGAATGTAATGTAACACACACCCATACAATGCGCACCACCCCGTGATGTTTTTCTCACTCCTACTAGTGAATGTAATGTAACACACACCCATACAATGCGCACCACCCCATGATGTTTTTCTCACTCCTACTAGTGAATGTAATGTAACACACACCCATACAATGCGCACCACCCCGTGATGTTTTTCTCACTCCTACTAGTGAATGTAATGTAACACACACCCATACAATGCGCACCACCCCGTGATGATTTTCTCACTCCTACTAGTGAATCTAATGTAACAAACACCCATACAATGCGCACCACCCCGTGATGTTTTTCTCACTCCTACTAGTGAATGTAATGTAACACACACCCATACAATGCGCACCACCACGTGATGTTTTTCTCACTCCTACTAGTGAATGCAATGTAACACACACCCATGCAATGCGCACCACCCCGTGATGTTTTTCTCACTCCTATTAGTGAATGTAATGTAACACACACCCATACAATGCGCACCACCCCGTGATGTATTTCTCACTCCTACTAGTGAATGTAATGTAACACACACCCATACAATGCGCACCACCCCGTGATGTTTTTCTCACTCCTACTAGTGAATGTAATGTAACACACACCCATACAATGCGCACCACCCCGTGATGTTTTTCTCACTCCTACTAGTGAATGAAATGTAACACACACCCATACAATGCGCACCACCCCGTGATGTTTTTCTCACTCCTACTAGTGAATCTAATGTAACAAACACCCATACAATGCGCACTACCCCGTGATGTTTTTCTCACTCCTACTAGTGAATGTAATGTAACACACACCGATACAATGCGCACCACCCCGTGATGTTTTTCTCACTGCTACTAGTGAATGTAATGTAACACACACCCATAAATTGCGCACCACCCCGTGATGTTTTTCTGACTCCTACTAGTGAATGTAATGTAACACACACCCATACAATGCGCACCACCCCGTGATGTTTTTCTCACTCCTACTAGTGAATCTAATGTAACACACACCCATACAATGCGCACCACCCCGTGATGTTTTTCTCACTCCTACTAGTGAATCTAATGTAACACACACCCATACAATGCGCACCACCCCGTGATGTTTTTCTCACTCCTACTAGTGAATGTAATGTAACACACACCCATACAATGCGCACCACCCCGTGATGTTTTTCTCACTCCTACTAGTGAATGTAATGTAACACACACCCATACAATGCGCACCACCCCATGATGTTTTTCTCACTCCTACTAGTGAATCTAATGTAACACACACCCATACAATGCGCACCACCCCGTGATGTTTTTCTCACTCCTACTAGTGAATCTAATGTAACACACACCCATACAATGCGCACCACCCCGTGATGTTTTTCTCACTCCTACTAGTGAATCTAATGTAACACACACCCATACAATGCACACCACCCCGTGATGTTTTTCTCACTCTTAGTAGTGAATGTAATGTAACACACACCCATACAATGCGCACCACCCCGTGATGTTTTTCTCACTGCTACTAGTGAATGTAATGTAACACACACCCATACAATGCGCACCACCCCGTGATGTTTTTCTCACTCCTACTAGTGAATGTAATGTAACACACACCCGTACAATGCGCACCACCCCGTGATGTTTTTATCACTCCTACTAGTGAATCTAATGTAACACACACCCATACAATGCGCACCACCCCGTGATGTTTTTCTCACTCCTACTAGTGAATGTAATGTAACACACACGCATACAATGCGCACCACCCCGTGATGTTTTTCTCACACCTACTAGTGAATCTAATGTAACACACACCCATACAATGCGCACCACCCCGTGATGTTTTTCTCACTCCTACTAGTGAATGTAATGTAACACACACCCATACAATGCGCACCACCCCGTGATGTTTTTCTCACTCCTACTAGTGAATGTAATGTAACACACACCCATACAATGCGCACCACCCCGTGATGTTTTTCTCACTCCTACTAGTGAATGTAATGTAACACACACCCATACAATGCGCACCACCCAGTGATGATTTTCTCACTCCTACTAGTGAATCTAATGTAACACACACCCATACAATGCGCACCACCCCGTGATGTTTTTCTCACTCCTACTAGTGAATGTAATGTAACACACACCCATACAATGCGCACCACCCCGTGATGTTTTTCTCACTCCTACTAGTGAATGTAATGTAACACACACCCATACAATGCGCACCACCACGTGATGTTTTTCTCAATCCTACTAGTGAATGTAATGTAACACACAGCCATACAATGCGCACCAGCCCGTGATGTTTTTCTCACTCCTACTAGTGAATGTAATGTAACACACACCCACACAATGCGCACCACCCCGTGATGATTTTCTCACTCCTACTAGTGAATCTAATGTAACAAACACCCATACAATGCGCACCACCCCGTGATGTTTTTCTCACTCCTACTAGTGAATGTAATGTAACACACACGCATACAATGCGCACCACCCCGTGATGTTTTTCTCACTCCTACTAGTGAATGTAATGTAACACACACCCATACAATGCGCACCACCCCGTGATGTTTTTCTCACTCCTACTAGTGAATGTAATGTAACACACACCCATACAATGCGCACCACCCCGTGATGTTTTTCTCACTCCTACTAGTGAATGTAATGTAACACACACCCATACAATGCGCACCACCCCGTGATGATTTTCTCACTCCTACTAGTGAATCTAATGTAACAAACACCCATACAATGCGCACCACCCAGTGATGTTTTTCTCACTCCTACTAGTGAATGTAATGTAACACACACCCATACAATGCGCACCACCACGTGATGTTTTTCTCACTCCTACTAGTGAATGTAATGTAACACACACCCATGCAATGCGCACCACCCCGTGATGTTTTTCTCACTCCTATTAGTGAATGTAATGTAACACACACCCATGCAATGCGCACCACCCCGTGATGTATTTCTCACTCCTACTAGTGAATGTAATGTAACACACACCCATACAATGCGCACCACCCCGTGATGTTTTTCTCACTCCTACTAGTGAATGTAATGTAACACACACCCATACAATGCGCACCACCCCGTGATGTTTTTCTCACTCCTACTAGTGAATGAAATGTAACACACACCCATACAATGCGCACCACCCCGTGATGTTTTTCTCACTCCTACTAGTGAATCTAATGTAACAAACACCCATACAATGCGCACTACCCCGTGATGTTTTTCTCACTCCTACTAGTGAATGTAATGTAACACACACCGATACAATGCACACCACCCCGTGATGTTTTTCTCACTGCTACTAGTGAATGTAATGTAACACACACCCATAAATTGCGCACCACCCCGTGATGTTTTTCTGACTCCTACTAGTGAATGTAATGTAACACACACCCATACAATGCGAACCACCCCGGGATGTTTTTCTCACTCCTACTAGTGAATGTAATGTAACACACACGCATACAATGCGCACCACCCCGTGATGTTTTTCTCACTCCTACTAGTGAATGTAATGTAACAAACACGCATACAATGCGCACCACCCCGTGATGTTTTTCTCACTCCTACTAGTGAATGTAATGTAACACACACCCATACAATGCGCACCACCCCGTGAAGTTTTTCTCACTCCTACTAGTGAATGTAATGTAACACACACCCATACAATGCGCACCACACCGTGATGTTTTTCTCACTCTTATTAGTGAATGTAATGTAACACACACCCATACAATGCGCACCACCCTGTGATGTTTTTCTCACTCCTACTAGTGAATGTAATGTAACACACACCCATACAATGCGCACCACCCCGTGATGTTTTTCTCACTCCTACTAGTGAATGTAATGTAACACACACCCATACAATGCGCACCACCCCGTGATGTTTTTCTCACTCCTACTAGTGAATGTAATGTAACACACACCCATACAATGCGCACCACCCCGTGATGTTTTTCTCACTCCTACTAGTGAATCTAATGTAACACACACCCATACAATGCGCACCACACCGTGATGTTTTTCTCACTCCTACTAGTGAATCTAATGTAACACACACCCATTCAATGCGCACCACCCCGTGATGTTTTTCTCACTCCTACTAGTGAATCTAATGTAACACACACCCATACAATGCGCACCACCCCGTGATGTTTTTCTCACTCTTAGTAGTGAATGTAATGTAACACACACCCATACAATGCGCACCACACCGTGATGTTTTCTCACTGCTACTAGTGAATGTAATGTAACACACACCCATACAATGCGCACCACCCCGTGATGTTTTTCTCACTCCTACTAGTGAATGTAATGTAACACACACCCGTACAATGCGCACCACCCCGTGATGTTTTTATCACTCCTACTAGTGAATCTAATGTAACACACACCCATACAATGCGCACCACCCCGTGATGTTTTTCTCACTCCTACTAGTGAATGTAATGTAACACACACGCATACAATGGGCACCACCCCGTGATGTTTTTCTCACTCCTACTAGTGAATGTAATGTAACACACACCCATACAATGCGCACCACCCCGTGATGTTTTTCTCACTCCTACTAGTGAATGTAATGTAACACACACCCATACAATGCGCACCACCCCGTGAGGTTTATCTCACTCCTACTAGTGAATGTAATGTAACACACACCCATACAATGCGCACCACCCCGTGATGTTTTTCTCACTCCTACTAGTGAATCTAATGTAACACACACCCATACAATGCGCACCACCCAGTGATGATTTTCTCACTCCTACTAGTGAATGTAATGTAACACACACCCATACAATGCGCACCACCCCGTGATGATTTTCTCACTCCTACTAGTGAATGTAATGTAACACACACCCATACAATGCGCACCACCCCGTGATGTTTTTCCCACTCCTACTAGTGAATGTAATGTAACACACACCCATACAATGCGCACCACCCCGTGATGTTTTTCTCACTCCTACTAGTGAATGTAATGTAACACACACCCATACAATGCGCACCACCACGTGATGTTTTTCTCACTCCTACTAGTGAATGTAATGTAACACACACCCATACAATGCGCACCAGCCCGTGATGTTTTTCTCACTCCTACTAGTGAATGTAATGTAACACACACCCATACAATGCGCACCACCCCGTGATGATTTTCTCACTCCTACTAGTGAATCTAATGTAACAAACACCCATACAGTGCGCACCACCCCATGATGTTTTTCTCACTCCTACTAGTGAATGTAATGTAACACACACGCATACAATGCGCACCACCCCGTGATGTTTTTCTCACTCCTACTAGTGAATGTAATGTAACACACACCCATACAATGCGCACCACCCCGTGATGATTTTCTCACTCCTACTAGTGAATCTAATGTAACAAACACCCATACAATGCGCACCACCCCGTGATGTTTTTCTCACTCCTACTAGTGAATGTAATGTAACACACACGCATACAATGCGCACCACCCCGTGATGTTTTTCTCACTCCTACTAGTGAATGTAATGTAACACACACCCATACAATGCGCACCACCCCGTGATGTTTTTCTCACTCCTACTAGTGAATGTAATGTAACACACACCCATACAATGCGCACCACCCCGTGTTGTTTTTCTCACTCCTACTAGTGAATGTAATGTAACACACACCCATACAATGCGCACCACCCCATGATGATTTTCTCACTCCTACTAGTGAATCTAATGTAACAAACACCCATACAATGCGCACCACCCCGTGATGTTTTTCTCACTCCTACTAGTGAATGTAATGTAACACACACCCATACAATGCGCACCACCCCGTGATGTTTTTCTCACTCCTACTAGTGAATGTGATGTAACACACACCCATGCAATGCGCACCACCCCGTGATGTTTTTCTCACTCCTATTAGTGAATGTAATGTAACACACACCCATACAATGCGCACCGCCCCGTGATGTTTTTCTCACTCCTACTAGTGAATGTAATGTAACACACACCCATACAATGCGCACCACCCCGTGATGTTTTTCTCACTCCTACTAGTGAATGTAATGTAACACACACCCATACAATGCGCACCACCCCGTGATGTTTTTCTCACTCCTACTAGTGAATGTAATGTAACACACACCTATACAATGCGCACCACCCCGTGATGTTTTTCTCACTCCTACTGGTGAATGTAATGTAACACACACCCATACAATGCGCACCACTCCGTGATGTTTTTCTCACTCCTACTAGTGAATGTAATGTAACACACACCCATACAATGCGCACCACCCCGTGATGTTTTTCTCACTCCTACTAGTGAATGTAATGTAACACACACCGATACAATGCGCACCAGCCCGTGATGTTTTTCTCACTCCTACTAGTGAATGTAATGTAACACACACCCATACAATGCGCACCACCCCGTGATGATTTTCTCACTCCTACTAGTGAATCTAATGTAACAAACACCCATACAATGCGCACCACCCCGTGATGTTTTTCTCACTCCTACTAGTGAATGTAATGTAACACACATGCATACAATGCGCACCACCCCGTGATGTTTTTCTCACTCCTACTAGTGAATGTAATGTAACACACACCCATACAATGCGCACCACCCCGTGATGTTTTTCTCACTCCTACTAGTGAATGTAATGTAACACACACCCATACAATGCGCACCACCCCGTGATGTTTTTCTCACTCCTACTAGTGAATGTAATGTAACACACACCCATACAATGCGCACCACCCCGTGATGTTTTTCTCACTCCTACTAGTGAATGTAATGTAACACACACCCATACAATGCGCACCACCCAGTGATGATTTTCTCACTCCTACTAGTGAATGTAATGTAACACACACCCATACAATGCGCACCACCCCGTGATGTTTTTCTCACTCCTACTAGTGAATGTAATGTAACACACACCCATACAATGCGCACCACCCCGTGATGATTTTCTCACTCCTACTAGTGAATGTAATGTAACACACACCCATACAGTGCGCACCACCCCGTGATGTTTTTCTCACTCCTACTAGTGAATGTAATGTAACACACACGCATACAATGCGCACCACCCTGTGATGTTTTTCTCACTCCTACTAGTGAATGTAATGTAACACACACCCATACAATGCGCACCACCCCGTGATGATTTTCTCACTCCTACTAGTGAATCTAAGGTAACAAACACCCATACAATGCGCACCACCCCGTGATGTTTTTCTCACTCCTACTAGTGAATGTAATGTAACACACACCCATACAATGCGCACCACCCCATTATGTTTTTCTCACTCCTACTAGTGAATCTAATGTAACACACACCCATACAATGCGCACCACCCCGTGATGTTTTCCTCACTCCTACTAGTGAATCTAATGTAACACACACCCATACAATGCGCACCACCCCGTGATGTTTTTCTCACTCCTACTAGTGAATGTAATGTAACACACACCCATACAATGCGCACCACCCCGTGATGTTTTCTCACTCCTACTAGTGAATGTAATGTAACACACACCCATACAATGCGCACCACCCCGTGATGTTTTTCTCACTCCTACTAGTGAATGTAATGTAACACACACGCAAACAATGCGCACCACCCCGTGATGTTTTTCTCACTCCTACTAGTGAATGTAATGTAACACACACCCATACAATGCGCACCACCCCGTGATGTTTTTCTCACTCCTACTAGTGAATGTAATGTAACACACACCCATACAATGCGCACCACCCCGTGATGTTTTTCTCACTCCTACTAGTGAATGTAATGTAACACACACCCATACAATGCGCACCACCATGTGATGTTTTTCTCACTCCTACTAGTGAATGTAATGTAACACACAGCCATACAATGCGCACCACCCCGTGATGTTTTTCTCACTCCTACTAGTGAATGTAATGTAACACACACCCATACAATGCGCACCACCCCGTGATGTTTTTCTCACTCCTACTAGTGAATGTAATGTAACACACACCCATACTATGCGCACCACCACGTGATGTTTTTCTCACTCCTACTAGTGAATGTAATTTAACAGACACCCATGCAATGCGCACCACCCCGTGATGTTTTTCTCACTCCTACTAGTGAATGTAATGTAACACACACCCATACAATGCGCACCACCCCGTGATGTATTTCTCACTCCTACTAGTGAATGTAATGTGACACACACCCATACAATGCGCACCACCCAGTGATGTTTTTCTCACTCCTACTAGTGAATGTAATGTAACACACACCCATACGATGCGCACCACCCCGTGATGTTTTTCTCACTCCTACTAGTGAATGTAATGTAACACACACCCATACAATGCGCACCACCCCGTGATGATTTTCTCACTCCTACTAGTGAATCTAATGTAACAAACACCCATACAATGCGCACCACCCCGTGATGTTTTTCTCACTCCTACTAGTGAATGTAATGTAACACACACCCATACAATGCGCACCACCCCGTGATGTATTTCTCACTCCTACTAGTGAATGTAATGTGACACACACCCATACAATGCGCACCACCCAGTGATTTTTTTCTCACTCCTACTAGTGAATGTAATGTAACACACACCCATACGATGCGCACCACCCCGTGATGTTTTTCTCACTCCTACTAGTGAATGTAATGTAACACACACCCATACAATGCGCACCACCCCGTGATGATGTTCTCACTCCTACTAGTGAATCTAATGTAACACACACGCATACAATGTGCACCACCCCGTGATGTTTTTCTCACTCCTACTAGTGAATGTAATGTAACACACACCCATACAATGCGCACCACCCCGTGATGTTTTTCTCACTCCTACTAGTGAATGTAATGTAACACACACCCATACAATGCGCACCACCCCGTGATGTTTTTTCTCACTCCTACTAGTGAATGTAATGTAACACACACCCATACAATGCGCACCACCCCGTGATGTTTTTCTCACTCCTACTAGTGAATGTAATGTAACACACACGCATACAATGCGCACCACCCCGTGATGTTTTTCTCAGTCCTACTAGTGAATGTAATGTAACACACACCCATACAATGCGCACCACCCCGTGATGTTTTTCTCACTCCTACTAGTGAATGTAATGTAACACACACCCATACAATGCGCACCACCCCGTGATGTTTTTCTCACTCCTACTAGTGAATCTAATGTAACACACACGCATACAATGTGCACCACCCCGTGATGTTTTTCTCACTCCTACTAGTGAATGTAATGTAACACACACCCATACAATGCGCACCACCCCGTGATGTTTTTCTCACTCCTACTAGTGAATGTAATGTAACACACACCCATACAATGCGCACCACCCCATGATGTTTTTTCTCACTCCTACTAGTGAATGTAATGTAACACACACCCATACAATGCGCACCACCCGTGATGTTTTTCTCACTCCTACTAGTGAATGTAATGTAACACACACCCATACAATGAGCACCACCCCGTGATGTTTTTCTCACTCCTATTAGTGAATGTAATGTAACACACACCCATACAATGCGCACCACCACGTGATGTTTTTCTCACTCCTACTAGTGAATGTAACACACAGCCATACTATGCGCACCACCACGTGATGTTTTTCTCGCTCCTACTAGTGAATCTAATGTAACACACACCCATACAATGCGCACCACCCCGTGATGTTTT